>NC_053026.1:355794002-356394002 GCF_003073215.2 Triticum urartu
TCAAGCATTTGATCTCTTCGTGATGCTCCACTTGAACTTGCACACCGCAACCTTGAATCTTTCCAACTTTCTCCATTAAGATGTTGTCTTGAAGGTAAACATGAATGTTCACACAATCTTCTTATTCAAGACATGCTTGCAATAAGCTCAACACTCACATGATCAATCTTTGAATAATTCCTTAAAAGCACCATGGTCAACTCATAAACTCCTTGAAACCAACAAATGGACTTCAAGAAAAACCTATGGGCAAATCCTTCAAATATAACTCAATGCAAACATTAGTCTATAGAGATTGTTATCAATTACCAAAACCAAACATGGGGGCACTGCATGTTCTTTCAACGTGGGTGGGCGATATTTCGGCATGGCACAAGATTCCACCGGAGTGAAATTCTAGTTTTTACTTTTTGGAGAGTCTTTTGTGCAATATTGCAAGATATCTATTATGTCTCTTGTGATGACCACATGTGTATTCTTTGTAATCGGTTTGTCTAATGAAGTACATGTGGTTACTTAAAAAAATCAACCCACCGTTTACTTTTTTCTCCTATCAAATACAATATATTATTTACCAGATGTTTGAAGTAAGAACCCTTTTAACTATTGAATATGTTTTTGAATTTTTTATCTCTTAACTAGACCGAGACATTCTTTAAACTTTACGACTCTTTATTCATGGAGTTTGTTTTAGTGAGTTTCACTTGGATCTCATGATTTAATAGAGGTTTTGTACACATCTCGGTTGAGTTTTATAGTGGTTTGAGTTTCACTAGGGTTTCCGTCAAATCTCATCTTAAGCTTTTTAAACTTGTGTGGAACCTCAACGAATACAAGCAGCATAATGAATAATTGAGACCTCGGCAAACCTTTTGTGAAACCTCAATTAAACCACAATGACGATGGGGTGTATAAAAATATTGAAACCTCAATTGAACTCTTAGGCCTTGTACTACAATGCTAGATGCTTAGGCAGGTGCTTAGAAAAATAAATCGGATTTTTCTGAAGCACCGGTGTCCATTTTTAGTAAAGAGACACCTAAATAAATGTCCATCCTCTACAAATAAGCACCAGTGCTTCAAGAAATGCTGGTTTATTTCCTAAGCGTCTCCCATAAGCGCCTTGCATTGTACAAGGCCTTATGAAGCATCAATAAATCTTATTTAAACATCAATGGAGGCAACATAATCAATAACTGAACTGTCAATGGGATCTCATATGAACCCCAAACTAGAGCTTAACCGGGAGATGGTTGGCTTGGGAGGAAGATTTTGCGTATTTAGGGACATTTCATTCAATGCTTGTAGTCGTCGTTAGGTGGTCTACGGACCTGGATGTGATTTTTATTATTTCTGATGTTTGTTGTATTGCCATGATTGAAAATGAATAGATTGAAAGTTTCTCGCAAAAAAGGGGACATTCCATAATTCGTTTCGTAAATGTGCGAGAAGCTCATCTTGTAATTGAACCATTATCCATTTCGTTTCGATCCAACAGCCCATAAGTGATGGGTGCGACTAGTTCACCATTTCACACGTTGCCCAAGATACAATTTCTATTTGGTGCTCTTCTCGATGGAAAAATGGTTACGTCATTGGTATGGACGGAACCGCAGTCATACGGACGACAACACCATTGACTGGGGCTACGCGCAAAGGAAAGAGGCGTGAACAGTTGTAGATGGCCCTCAGCCTTCAGCCTTCAAGTATGAAGGCTCGCGCGCTTGATTTGAAGCATGCCCCGTATATTATGAAGGCGTATGGTGACTTTGTTAGAGTGGCTTTTTTAGATGGATCGCCATACATATGGTTATTACGTGGTCGGTCCGATATGACGACTCTGCTAGAGTTTCTAAGCTCTGTTTTAATACGTGTAGTCATCCTAACATCAAGCAAACTTATGTGAATACCTTTCTTTATAAATAGTGTACTACTACTACTAAATCATTAGGCATAGCGAAATAGGCAGCACAAAGCATTGGTACGGAAAAAAATTATAAGAGGAGGCAGCCGGGACCCCGACCAGCCAACTGCCAGAAATATGGTCGGTGGCACCGAGAGCAGCTGAGTTTAGTGCTACTTAGAGCTAGCCTAACAGATTTGGAAGAAAAAAACCATCCAATTTTTTATACCTATAGTTAGCTGAATCTGACTGCCAATCAATTTTCAGTCTTCCGTCAGCTCAACAATTTTTTAAACAAGATAATGAAGGCCAGAAAGGGAGGTCTCTTGACATAATTAAAGAAGAATTGACAATTCAAACCCAATTGGTTATCCACAATCAGCTACTTCATCACTATCATGGATGCTAGGCAGTTAGGACCGGTAGACTTCTCTACTACATGGTTTCGTTGCTCCAGCGACTTGGGTCGTAACTTTGTGACATAAGTGGTTGCCATCCATGTATAAATGTACTACATCCTTTAGATCCAGAAGTTGGGGAGTTCCTCTCTTCCGTTGTCTAAACAAATGTAAGGGGTGCCTCACTGATCCGTTACGGTGAGAGAGTTTCTAAATGTCTGCATGCGTAGAGTTATTTTCTTGACACTTGCACACAATGCTTTCAAGGTGAAGTCAAGCAAAAACATTCCGTTGGTGCGTTCTAATCGTAGTAGCTCATCCTTTAATTTTGTCGAAATCAACTCATTAACCAATTTTTTTTAGAAAAGGAGGATGATTTTCGATCTCTGCATCTGGGAGATGCATACGGCCACTTTATTGATTATTCTCGAGAGCCTTATAAAGTATTACAAACAATATACCTGAATTCACCATCTTGACAACTTATGCCGCTACTTCTATCCAAATGATGAAGGGATGGTAGCTGAGCCACAACCCAAACCACTCACCTAAGACTAACATCAAAAGCCGGAAGCCCCAGCTGAGCCACATACCGGGTCTGGGGCACAATCCGGCCAGACGCACTTGTGTGTCGTTGCCGCCATCTTCCATAGGTCCGTCTTTAGATTATACTGAGGCTTCTACCTTGTCTGGTCACTCTGCCATTGACGTCACCATGACGCCAGACAACTACCTCCTCCTGCGTGAGTCCATCTCCACACATCGGACGCCGAGCCTCCACAGCGCCATGCCGCCGATCTCAACCGCCATCAATGTGTGAGATGAAGTACCACTCCACCATCCCCCTAGCCATCACTTGCTCCAAAACAATGCCCCCAGGAGGGAAAGCGATAAAACGCCATCATCGTCCGATCCGAAAGACCCAGATGTAGGGTTTCCCACGAAGCATCCCGAGCCTGATGGCGCAGACTGCAACGACGATGCCTCGACAAGGGAACGGCATCTAAGACGCCGTCATCGTCCGCCATGACCGTAGTCGACGCGATTTTCATCGGCAGTTGCTCCACCAGATGTGCGCCACCGACGCCGTTGGTGTAACACCCCGGATGTAACTTTTCCTATTTGTACCCCAACTCTTGCCGTTTCCGGCGCTAAATTATATTTATTTCCTCGGGTTCGGGTCTTTATCTCCGTGTGTTGTTGCCTTTGTCATGCATCTCATATCATGTCATCATGTGCATTGCATTTGCATACGTGTTCGTCTCATGCATTCGAGCATTTTCCCCGTTGTCCGTTTTGCATTCCGGCGCTCCGTTCTCCTCCGGTGGTCATTTCTAGCTTTCTTTCGTGTGTGGGGATGAAACATTTCCAGATTGGACCGAGAGTTGCCAAGCGGCCTTGGTTTACTACCGGTAGACCGCCTGTCAAGTTTCGTATCATTTGGACTTCGTTTGATACTCCAACGGTTAACCGAGGGACCGAAAAGGCCTCGTGTGTGTTGCAGCCCAACACCCCTCCAATTTGGCCCAAAACCCACCTAACTCTGCTCCATCGTCTAGAGCGTTCGATCACGATCGCGTGCCAAAAACTGCACCTCATTTAGACTCTCCTAGCTCCCTCTATACCTATAAATAGGTCCTCCTCGAAAATCTCGGATCCCCCTCCCCGAAACCCTAATTTTCCCTCTCCGCGCCGGCCGGACACGTCCGAATCCGACCGGACGCGTCCGTGCCGCCACCGCCGCCCAATCGCGCGCCGCCACCTGTCCCGCCGCCGCCGCCTCCCACCGCGCGGCCCGGGAGCCTGGAGCCGGCCCCCGCGGCCCGCCTCCCGCGCCGCCTCCCGCCACCGCCGCGCCGCCCCGCTCCGCCTCTTGCCGCCCTGCCGCCGCCGCCGGATCCGCCGCCACCCGAGCCGCCGCCTCCGCAGCGCCGCCCGCCGCAGCCGCCGACTCCGCCCCGGCCGGATCCGCCGCCGCCGACCTCGGCTGCCGCCGTCCTCACCATCTCCGGCGAACCGCGCCGCCGCCTCGGTTCGCGTGCGTGAACAGTAAACCCTAGATCTCGGGGGTGATTTTTTTCTTCTAAGTCCCGGAAATCTCAGTCCAAGTGCACATGTTCGCGACTCCGTAACTTTGCATCCATAGCTCCAATTCATGCATATAGCATATCAAAATGTTCATCTCAGAGAGTACATAATTTCATTCCATTGTATCATTTTCATTTGAGTTCATCTTGATGCCCAAAATGCTGTTAGAAGAGGGCTACTTGAGTTAATTGTCAGATCTGCTACTCCGTTTAGCACTTTTGTCATTTTTGCCATGATTATTGTGTGCATGATATGCCTGTGTGCTCTACATATGTTTTGCTAAGGGTTTTGTCATATTTCTAAAGGTGCAACCCATGTATTTTTAGAATGTGTGTGGTGACTAGTGCAAGCTTGCAAAGTGGTGCACTTGGTAAATCTGTTTTCAGAGACTTAGTATTTTCACTAAGTCCTGGAATTGTTTATCTCATGATGTCATATGTTCATGTTGTTTCCTAGTGATCCGTGCCTCTTTTGAGGATGATCAGTAAGAGAGTTTTGTTAATCTTGTAGTGCTCTATCCATCCATGTCTTTGTTTGCAATTATGGAGCACCCTAGCTTGAGTCAATCGAGCTCTACTTTTTCTACTTTATGAATCTAGGCAGATTGTCAACTTGTTTGCAATTTTGCCGGTGATGTTGTAGTTGATCCGTGCATGCTATGCTTTTGTTCTTGCCATATCTAGCTTGAATTTTGTGCCTTCTTGTTGAGTGTATGCTTGTCTTGCCATGACTTGCACCGTAGTGAGTGCATCGAGCTCGTAAACATGCCTACTTGAGTTATATTTCAGTATGTGTCAGTTTTCACTAAGTCTGAAAACTGATTATGTTTTTGCTATGTTCACATGCTTGCAATTGTATTTTCTGGTCCTTTTTGGCTCAAGGTCACTAAGGGACTTTTGTTAAGTTCTTTGAGTAGCTCCATGCCATGCTTTACTTTACCATGTTCAGATCCTGTAGCATGTAGTTTTGTTGCTCCGAAGAGGGCTACCTGATCTGAAATTCCAGACAAGTGTTAATTTCACCAAGTCTGAGATCTGTTTGTCATTTGCATTTTTGCCATGCTTGTATGAACCTGTTAATGGATGAATTGGCCGTAGCTCAGTGCTAGACTTTTGTTAAGAATCTTGTATGCATCCTTGCCATGTATTTTGTTGTCATGTTTGGTTGCTGTAGCATGTTCATCTCATTGCATTTAGTTGGCTACTTGCTGTAAATCGCAGACCGGTGTCATTTTGAATCGCTTGCCATTTCCAAACCGTAACTCCGATTCCGGCGTTCTTTATATCGTTTTCAAGTGATTTCATCTCATCTTTCCAGTGGCACACTTGGTTTTACAGGTTGAGGCCAGATTCATGCATTCCCTGTCATATCTTGCATTTTGCATCCCGCATCGCATCCCGCATAGCATACCATCTTTGCATTGTGTTGTTTGAGTTTGCACGTGGTTGATTGTGTCCTTGTTGCTTGTTTGTCTTGTTTGGGTAAATCCGGGAGACGAGTTTGCTAACGAGGAGCCCGTTGAGTTTTCTTTCGAGGATCCAGTCAACTCTGACAACTGTGCAGGCAAGATGACCATACCCTCGAAATCACTACTATCTTTGCTATGCTAGTTTGCTCGCTCTTTTGCTATGCCATTGCTACAATGCCTACCACTTGCTTGCAAGCCTCCCAAATTGCCATGTCAAACCTCTAACCCACCATGTCCTAGCAAACCATTGATTGGCTATGTTACCGCTTTGCTCAGCCCCTCTTATAGCGTTACTAGTTGCAGGTGAAGATTGAAGGCCGTTCCTTGTTGGAACATTTATTTACTTGTTGGGATATCATTATATTAATTTGTTATCTTAATGCATCTATATACTTGGTAAAGGGTGGAAGGCTCGGCCTCTCGCCTAGTGTTTTGTTCCACTCTTGCCCCCCTAGTTTCCGTCATATCGGTGTTATGTTCCCGGATTTTGCGTTCCTTACGCGGTTGGGTTATAATGGGAACCCCTTGACAGTCCGCCTTGAATAAAACTTCTCCAGCAATGCCCAACCTTGGTTTTACCATTTGCCACCTAGCCTTTTTCCCTTGGGTTTCGCGGACTCAAGGGTCATCTTGTTTTAAACCCCCCCCCCCCGGGCCAGTGCTCCTCTGAGTGTTGGTCCAACCTAGAGCACCGTGCGGGGCCATCCCTTGGCAACTTGGGTTACGTTGGCTCCCGTACGCTTAGCTTATCCGGTGTGCCCTGAGAACGAGATATGTGCAGCTCCTATCGGGATTTGTCGGCACAGCGGGCGGTGTTGCTGGACTTGTTTTACCATTGTCGGAGTTGTCTTGAATTACTGAGATACCGAGTCTGATCGGAACGTCTTGGGAGGAGGTCTATTCCTTCGTTGACCGTGAGAGCTTGTCATGGGCTAAGTTGGGACTCCCCTGCAGGGATTGAACTTTCGAAAGTCGTGCCCGCGGTTATGGGTAGATGGGAATTTGTTAATGTCCGGTTGTAGATAACTTGAACCTTAATTAATTAAAATGAATCAACTGAGTGTGTTACCGTGATGGCCTCTTTTCGGCGGAGTCCGGGAAGTGGACACGGTGTTGGAGTAATGTTTGCGCAGGTTGTTCTCTAGTTTCTCGCTCGTGCTTTGCCTCCTCTTCTCGCTCTCTTTTGCAAATAAGTTAGCCACCATATTTGCTAGTCGCTTGCTGCAGCTCCACCTATATTTACCTTGCCTTACCTACAAGCTTAAATAGTCTTGATCGTGAGGGTGCGAGATTGCTGAGTCCCTGTGGCTCACAGATTACTATTACACCAGATGCAGGGCCTGATGATTCCGCTCCAGGAGACGCGTATGAGCTCAAGTGGGAGTTCGACGAGGACTCTCAACGTTACTATGTTTCCTTTCCCGATGATTAGTAGTGGTGCCTAGTTGGGGGTGATTGGGACCGTGTCGCATGTTGGGTTCTCTTTTATTTTGGCGCCGTAGTCGGGCCATGAGTGTTTGGATGATGTAATGTTATTTATGTATTTGATTGACGTGGTGAGTGTAAGCCAACTATGTATCTCCCCTTTTATTATTATATTACATGGGATGTTTGTGAAGATTGCCTAACTTGCGACATATGCCGTCAATGCGATTATGTCTCTAAGTCGTGCCTCGACACGTGGGAGCTATAGTCGCATCGAGGGTGTTACAGCTGGTCCCTTCAACCGGAGTAAACTCCAAAACGATGCCCTAAAGAGGGACTACGACACAAAATCGCCGTCATCGCTCGATCCCAAGGAGATCTAGGGTTTTCCCCGGAGATGCCCGCGCTGTCAAGGATCAAACAAGGGTAGAATCCTGGCGGATCTGCCCAACTGCCGACGAGTCACACCCGCCACCGTGTTGACGGCAGACCAGCGATCAAGGCCCATGCTTGGGCATAGATCCGGCCACGCCGCCGCGAACCGATCCGGTCACGCCGCCGCCGTCCCTGGTGACCGCGACACACCAGATCGCGAGGCTTCCTGCCACGGGGGAGCCAAGTCACCGAGGCGCCGCCACCACCCGCCATGGCGTCCGGCCCGCCGCCACGCTCCGGCCCGGGGGCGCCGGCCTGCGCCAGCCCCACGCGAGCGAGAGGGCCCGAGTCCTCACCGCGCCCTTGGGTGGCGGCGAGGGAGGAGGAGGAGTGGGGGAGGGCCGGCCGATGGGATCTGGGGGCCTCCCGGCCGCCCACGCGGGGGGCGACTCGGGAGGGGAGAGGGGAGGGGAGGGGAGGGCATCCGTTCCCATCAGACGTTTGAGCCTCCCACTATCGGTTTGGCAACTAAAGAGAGTGAATTTTCAATTTGATAAATTCACGCGAGGCTCACAACTTGGGACAAAACATTACCACCATGGGTCACGACGCTCTTGTCAAATCGGTTCTCACTTCCCAACCAATGTACCCTTACACTCCACTTGTCATACCACCGAGTGTCTCTAACAACCTTAACAAGATCGAGCGTCCATTCTTATGGGCAGGAACTGACAAGGTACCAATGCCAAATGTAAAGTCAACTAGGAAGCAGTTTGCCAACCTACCGAGCTTGGTGGGCTCGGTATCCTCAACCTCGAGAAATTTTCTCGAGCTCTCAGGCTCCGTTGTCCACGGTTTGAATGGAAGGACCCCTCCAAGTTATGGGTGGGAATGGAGAACCCTTGCGACGAATCCAGCATTGATGTGTTTTATGCCTTCACAAACATCACCATGGGAAATGGAGCTCGCCCTCCGTTTTGGGACTCACCATGGGTGCAAGAGCGCAAGCCAAAGGACATCGCCCACTGATTTACGCGGCATCCACAAGGAAAGGGTGAAAGGTTGGAGAGGCAACCGATGATGATGCATGTATTGCGAAAATTAAAGCCCCTGCCACTTGGACCTTGGACTTCATCCGGGAATTTACCACTCTTTGGGCGTGCCTTCACAATACCCAACTAAGTGAAGACATCGAGCATGACATAATTTGGAAGCTCACTTCTAGTGGTCACTACTTCGTGACCTTTGCTTACCAAGTTTAGTTTTTGGGAACCATACCCACCTCCATAAATACAATGGTTTGGAAGTTGTGGGCACCTTTCAAGGTCAAGTTCTTCGTTTGGCTTGCCATTCAAGATAGGATTTGGACCGCTTGCCTAAGCGGGGATGGCCACATTCTGGTCTTTGTCCCCTATGCAAAAGAGCAAATGAAACCATGGCACACATGTTCTACAAATGTCGCTACACTTTGAGGATTTGGGGGCTAGTCAAGGTGTTCCTCCAACTATACACAATCGACACTTGCACATGGGCGACTGAGAGATCCACCAAGGAGTGGTGGATTGCAATGACGGACACACACGTCCCTTAACGCAAGGCAACGGCGTCGATCACCATGCTTGTTTCTTGTGCCATTTGGAACTAAAGGAATGCTAGGGTTTTCCATCACAAACCCACCCCTTTCTTTTGTCATCTTTGACATGATAAAAAACGACGTGAAGCTTTGGTCCATTGCGGGGGCAAAACATTTGGGTAAAATCATGCCGGATTTGCAACAACTTCTTGTAATATGGGGGTATTATAATAACACTCTAACTTTTTTTAATTAATGAACGAGACAAAGCTTGTGCCTCCGTTTCAAATAAAAATGCTCATAAAAAGGTGTATGTAGCCCGTGGATAACTTCTACAATACAACACGTGTGTTTTGTTTCCAAAACAAAATGTAACTTATGTGTATACCTGCCATCTTAATAGTGTTATTGTCAGTGTACCACCGCAAAAAAATGCAATTGCCAAGTAGTACTATTGCAATGTGATGGAATGGTGCTCCTTAGCTCTCCGGCATAATCGGAGTTGTGTTGTTTGTGTCTTGGGTGGCTGAGTGATTGGCATGAATCTTCATGTGGCTTCACATGGCCTCTTCAGAGTGGGCCGATTCGGTGGTTGCCTGTGGCGAAATTGGATTCACTTGCTCAAAGAGAAGGAATGGTGATGGTGCTGCTCGTGGAGAAGTGAAGACACCAATGTGCTACCTCGACGAGGCTTTCTACGCAGAGGTATATTGTGTGTGCCGCTCAACTGGTCACATCAATTTTGACCCAGTTTTTCATTATTAGTCGGGCGACCCTCTTCTTCTTAATTAAATGATTGGTGAGGCAAATTTGTTTCGAAAATAAGTAAATAGAATCATTGTCCCACTCTTACTAGGGCAATGGGGTTTGACCATGGTCAAATGGTCACACTACCCTTGCAAGGAAAAAATGTGAGTATTTCTTTTAGTCAAATCAAAAGCCGCACTTCCAAGTATTGAGAAATATTGGGAAAAGTTTTGTGCCTTAGTTTTGAATTAACATTGCAAATTTGAGGAGAGATATGTCATTTCATGGTAAATAATAAATTATTCATAAGTGTGTTTTTACCATAATTCTAGTTGCTTGCACCTTACCAACTTTTTCCTAAAAGTTAGGGTAACCTCAACTCATCCAAAATTCATGTCTAGCAAATTATTAAGATTTTGAAAATCTTGAAACTATTTCTAGTCCCTCCGTCCAGGATTGTAAGGCTATGCTCAATGTTTGACTCCTAGTGCAGTTCATAGGGAAAATGTTGAAGTGGCACAACAATAATAAAGGGAGGTGGCTTCACTCGCAAATTTTCTTTGTTTTACTACTCTCCACAACTACGCCACAATGTTGAGAATTGCACACGTGATCCGTAAGCGAATAAATACAACATCACTTAGATAGTTAGATGTGACACTTAAGTGAAAATGCATCAGAGTGGTTGCCTCTAAAATTCTCCCGCCACCTAAGATTACTTGTTAAGAGTACATTGAGAGTTCTTTAAGGTGAGAATGCCAACGCGGGACAACCAAGACACAGATTAATTGCATCCTCATGAAAATTTGATTTGTGAGAATAGCCAACCACATCACGAAGACAAAATTATCATTTAATTACTCTGATTAACATTTTGATCGCTCGTCTCCTTCCTGCCGAAAATAGCCAACCACCATGTTCATCCCGTGCATGCATTGGTGGAACGTTGTTGCCGTGGATTGTGAAAGTCATATTCCTTCTTCCAAAGCAAAATAAGGGTTTAATGTGTCAGCGACTAGTGTGACGTCATGGCTTGATAGGAATAATATACTACTCATGTCAATAAGGTGCGCCTTCTTTTTCGGAAGCTCATCGAAAAAGAAGCTCCAGGTTAAGCATGCTTGGCCTGGGATAATTTGAGACTAGGTGACTGATAGAGAAGTTGTTCTCACATGCGCACGGGTGAGGACAAAGTGTGCAACAAAGACTAGTGTTGGTCTGTGGTGTCAGTTTAGATTATGTGGTATCCAAGCGTAACGGCCAAGAACCAATGGTTGTGGCCAGGTTGTCACACGAAGGGCATCTATAAGTGCCTTCCCCAGAGCTCCCACATTTTTCTGTCCGGAAACAAAACCACCCACGGCAGAATCAATCCTATATGTCCAGACTTTCCGGACAACCCCCAAACCCAGCTCATATGTGGGGAAGAAGAGGGGCAGTCCGGACATGTCCATCACATCAACCCTAAACCGTGCTATCGGTGTCAAAACTGGCAGACCTCGGGTAGGGGGGCCGAGCTATGAGATCGGATTGATGGGCAACAGGAGACAAGGGACACAATGTTTACCCAGGTTCGGGCCCTCTCAAGGAGGTAAAACCCTACGTCCTACTCTTTTTTATATTGTGGATGTATCAGAGTATAGAGTTGATCTACCTTGAGATCGTAAGTTGTGGACTAAACCCTAGGGGTAATGGTGATGATGATCAATGTATCTCTACAGACTAAACCCTCCAGCTTATATAGGCACCGGGGGTATCTAGGGTTATACATGGTCGGTTGCCATCTGGGGGTTACATGCCAAATCTGGTAGATATACTTGAAGTACACGTAAAGTCCTCAGTGAAGCCTGATATGCTTGTGCTACAAGTCAAAGGCCTCCGGAGTCCTTCCTCGTCAATGGGCTGTCAGTCCGACTCATGGACTAGACCGGCTAGGCCGGGACCCCTAGTCCAGGACACTGTCAGTAGCCCCCAAACTTGTCTTCAAAGCCGAGGCTGGTAATCTTCTTTGGATAATGTCTACGGCTTGAGAGTCTTCGCTTAGCATGCAAGTTCCTCTCAATGCCCCAGGCTAAGCATCCGCTCAGAGTTTATAGATTCCCAATTGGCAGATATCACCTTTCTAATCAAGAGGCTAGGCCAACCAACCATGTGCCACCGAAACACATCTTCATATATCCGAAGTGCACGGCATGCTTAGTCTCGAGGAATAGAAGTGTAGGTGTGTTCGACGGTCAATTACTGACAACTTTTCCAAAGCATCACCGCCCATGACATCATATACATCAGTTACTGCTTACTCGAATCGCGGTTCGAGGTAACCCTCTTCTTGGCACGTCTTATCAAAACACAGACCATGCCCCGCATATTAGGGGATATCCTCAATCAATTAGTTCACCCAATGCGGCCATAATGGCATGATCAGCCGAAACGTGGCGATTTTTACGGCGCAACATAGGGGGCATTTCGCCTTTTTTACTGACTTATAAAGAGTAGGGGGTGAGGGAGTCCTGGACTAAGGGGTCCTCGGGTGTCCGGGCTATCTGATATGGGTCAGACTGATGGGCTGTGAAGATACAAGGCATAAGACCTTCCCCCGTGTCCGGATGGGGCTCTCCTTTGCTTGGATGGCAAGCCTAGCGTTCAGATGTATAATTTCCTTTCTCTGTAAACCGACTCTGGAAAACCCTGGGCCCCTCCGTTGTCTATATAAACCGGAGGGGTTAGTCCATAGAGGCTAAGGCAAATGATATAGGCTAGACATATAGGGTTTAATCATTACGATCTTGAGGTAGATCAACTCTTGTAACCCCCCATACTCATCTAATAAAATCAATCCGGGCGTAGGGTTTTACCTCCATTAGGAGGGCCCAAACCTGGGTAAATATCGTGTCTCCCTTGTCTCCTGTTACCTTCGATCCTCAGGCGCACAGTTCAGGACCCCCTACCCGAGATCGGTCGGTTTTGACACCGACATTGGTGCTTTCATTAAGAGTTCCACTGTGCCGTCGACAGAAGGTTTGATGGCTCGTTCGATCATCAATAATGATGCCGTTTCAGGGGAAACTTTCCTCCCCAGACAAATTTCCGTGTTCGGCGGCTTCGCTCTGCATGCCCACTCAATTGGCCACCTCGAACAGATCGACAGCTATGCCCCTGGTCATCAGATCAGTTTCGGGAACCTAAATTACGTCGCTGATATCCGAGGAGACTTGATCTTTGAAGGGTTCGGGGCCCCAACCACCGCTCTGGCCTTAAATACGGAGCAAACCGCTTGGTCCGAAGATGGGAGTTTGGAGCCCGCGGACTCTCTGCCAAGAAGCGCACTATCAGGGATTCGGAGGTGATTTTGTCCTCGGCCAGCCCGGAGTCAGACTGGGTTCCCCTATCATTGAAAGGCCGGACTCGCCCCCAGAATCTAGCTCCAAACTCTCGAGGTCCGCGCCAAGCGAGCGTGGCCAGGAGACCTTTGCCCTGGCTAGCCCCGTGGACTCTCGTTTCCCTGTCCAATCCTCGCTCTCAAATGAGGCCCTAGACTTAATGCGTTCCCTCGCCATTACAGAGGAATTACCTCCGAACTATGCCCAGCCCGGACTAGGGGCTGAGAGCAGGGAATTTTACGTCCCACCCAGCACCCACTTCATAGTCACCGTCAAGGACTTAACCGACATGCTGGATTACACCTCCAAAGACATCGACAGCATGGACGACGATGCCGGAGACAAACAAGGACAAGACCCGCCATTTAATGGACGTTGGACGGCCACCTCCACATACGATGTGTACATGGTGGATACACCCAAACAGGATGACGGTGAAGGCAAGAAGGATCCGGTTGAGGACAAACCTGCCGAGGCACCACCGAAGCGTCGACGCCGCTCAAAATCGCGTCGTGAAAAAGACAGTAATACCGGCACCGGAGACAATAACACTCCAGAGAACGCCGAAGACCCCGAAGCCCCCGTCGAGCCCACATCCGAACAAGATGATGTGGAGGAGGGGCAAGTTAATCCCGACGATCCGGTCAGGAACGAGGATTTGGAAGATAGCAACTATCTACCGCTCTCCGAGGATGATGTCAGCCTCGGCAACGAAGATTTCATCGTGCCAGAGGAACCCCTCGAGTAGGAGCGCTTTAAGCGCCAACTAATCGCCACTTTAAGAAGCCTAAAAAAGCAGCAGCAGCAGCTCCAAGCCGAACAGGATACACTCAACGACAGATGGACCTAGGTCCTAGCTGCCGAAGAATATGGCCTCCAATGCCCAACAAAGAGTTATCCGAAGCGTCGACTACTACCACAATTCGACGATGAGGCCTTCGAGCCAATACCGTCAAAACATGATCACGCTGATGAACCAGACCGGCCACCACGTGGCTGAGATAAAGCGGCCACCTACGCCGAACACCAACCTGCACCACCTCGCCATAGGGGCGGAGAGACAGCGGCTCCAGGATATGCCTACGACCTACGACAAGACCCGAGCAATAGAGCATGCCAAGCCAGATCAATCTATGGATCAAGGGGGCGCGCCCCAACGCGAGAAGATGACCGTCAAGCCTGGAGCGATGGGCATAACTTCACCAGGGCCAAAAAACCGCATACGGATGTCATCCGAACTCCGTTGTGACATTGCCTGATACAGAGGCGCCACACACCCCTTATGCTTTACCAATGAGGTAGTGCAGCACTAGTTTCCAGAAGGGTTTAAACCCGTAAACATCAGTCATAAAACGGCACGACAGATCCCGCGGTATGGATTGAAGACTTCCTTCTCCATATCCACATGGCCCGCGGTGACGATCTCCACGCCATCAAATATCTCCCCTTAAAACTGAAAGGACCGACACGACACTGGCTAAATAGCTTCCCAAAGAACTTTATTGGTAGCTGGGAAGATTTGGAAGGCGCCTTTAGAGGCAACTTCCAAGGTACCTATGTCCGGCCTCCGAACGCCGACGACCTCAGTCATATAGTCCAGCAGCCCGGAGAGTCAGCCCGAAAACTCTGGAGCAGGTTCTTAATTAAAAAGAACCAAATTGTTGATTGCCCGGACGCCAAAGCCCTCACGGCCTTTAAACACAACGTCCACAATGAGTGGCTCGCCCGACACCTCGGCCAAGAAAAACCGAAGTCTATGGCAGCTCTTACCGCACTCATGGCCCGCTTTGTGCGGGAGAAGATAGCTGGCTAGCTCGTAGAAGCACCAGCACCAGCGACCCTGGCACCTCCGAAGCTAGAGATGGCAACGGTAGGCCACGACGCAACAAACACAAGCGTCAGATCAACAAAGAAGATACCGAAGACACGGCAATGAACGTCGGATTCAGTGGCTCTAAACCTGGTCAGCGGAAGAAGCCATTCAAAGGAAACAAAGATGGTCCATCCAGTTTGCACAGAATACTCGATCGGCCTTGCCAGATCCATGGCACCCCAGACAAGCCTGCCAATCATACCAACATTAATTGTTTGGTCTTTAAATAGGTCGGTAAGCTAAACACCGAACGCAAGGGGAAAGGGCCACCTATCGAGGATGACGGTGAGCCTCGCCCAACAAACACAGGGGGCAAAAGAAATTCCCCCTGAGGTAAAAACAGTGAATATGATCTACGTCACTCATATCCCTAAGCGGGAGCGCAATCGCGCACTAAGGGACGTCTACGCCATAGAGCCAGTTGCCCCAAAATTCAACCCATGGTCGGCATGACCGATCACTTTTGACCGTAGAGACCATCCGACCAGTATCTGTCATGAAGGTTCGTCAACATTGGTCCTTGATCCAATCATCGATGGATTCCATCTCACGCGAGTCCTCATGGACGGTAGCAGCAGTCTTAATCTGCTTTATCAGGACACTGTCTGTAAAATGGGTATTGATCCGTCAAGGATCAAGCCCACTAAAACTACCTTTAAAGGAGTAATACCTGGCGTAGAGGCCTTCCATAGGGTCAATAATGCTGGAGGTAGCCCTCGGCTCACCGGATAACTTCCGAAGCGAAGATTTGATCTTCGACATCGTCCCCTTCCGCAGTGGTTATCATGCACTGCTCAGACGAACCACTTTCCCCCGCTTCAATGTAGTCCCGCACTATGCCTATCTAAAGCTTAAGATGCCTAGACCACGCGGTGTTATAACGGTTAATGGAAACATGGAGTGCTCCCTCCGTACCGAGGAGCATACCGTGGCCCTCGCAGCTGAGGTACATGACGGCCTAATCAAGCTGAATACTTCATCAGCCATCAGGCCCCCGAACACTGTCAAACGACTCCGATCTACCCTGCAGAACGACAGTTCGGTTCATCCAGAACTTGATTAGCAATTCGGCCTCCGTCAAAACCCCCACCTAATCGCAACATACGTACCACGCGTACATAACTACACACTAAAAATACCATGGGCAAGGACGAAGGCACACTAAGGACAAAGTTCTCAATACGGCTCGACCCTATTCGGACCTTAATATTCCTCCTTTTTCTATTTTTTATTTTCCAGGTTCTTTATAACCCAAGTCACTTTTCGGTGGTACAAAGGGCCCTTTCCCAGGCCCCTTCTGTATACCCGATCGTTGATCCTCTCAAAGGATCCTACACCAAGGTGAAAAGCGGCGCAGACATGCGGCAGGGTGTCCAAAGGATCTTCGAGTCCACCTTTTTTTCTTAGGACTTGTATATAGCTTTCCCTTGTTCTCAAATTCTTGGCATGTAAAATAGCCTTGATGATTATGGCATTCTCTGTAAGAACACATTTGACGTATCAATCAGACTATAGCGGAAACAATTTTGTCCAACCTTACTCGGTATTGGTTTATTTCATAATTTGTATTCCGTCTCCACAACATATTGACATATACACCTCGACATAAATCGCCAGGGGCTATATTCGGGCACATTTTTTTTCAAAAACAAAAGTCTAAGCACTTTTATAGTATAGTTCGGTGTCTGGAATACTGCATTATATGCATCGGCTCTGAATCATGTCTTTGATCAATAGTTGGGTTGCCCGGCTCCTGTGGTTACCACCTTACGTTCTGCTTGTTCGGCTATGGTAGTAAAGGGAGAACTACTGCGATTGTGTTTCTGGCTCGTCGGGTCAAACACCTTAGTAGAGAAAGCCGAAAACTGACTGTCATGATATAGCGAGAGATGGTCAGCGGTTCGGTGACTTACTAAATCTTTTGCTATTTTTTCTTCATATTATATGAAGGACTGGCCTCCACCCGGTCACGCGCCTAAAAGCATCCAAGTTTGGATAGCCGAACAAACGCCAGGGGCTAACCTATAGTCCCATTGTCAAACTTCTATCGCTAAGTGAGAGTGATAAAGCCGCATAGTCTGATAGCCTGGTTCGCTGCACTGACACCTCCTTTACGGACCAAGACGTTGGGCCAAGTGTGCTCATGTGCTACTCCGAACACCCTCGTAGTATCTATTACGTGGGGGCTGAAGCCGATGACTGGCAAACTTTCAAAAATAAATACGGCCGCACAGGAGGAAAATAATTTCAGATAAAAAGCACAAGTATATTACAAAGGACTAGTTTCATAACACAAAGTCTGGGCAGCCCGGATACATTCATTCAAACATAATATCCTTCGAGCATTGACCCTCTATTAAACGGGCACCCTCTAGGATGTCCTCGAATATCGCTCCGGCTTACTGTAGTCCTTGCCCTCAAGTGGACCCTCAACTGCCATGGCGGCGGCCTTCATCTTCGCCCAGTGCATCTTGACGTGGGCAAAGGCCATCCGCGCACCCTCTATGCACGCCGAGCGCTTCACAACTTCAACTCGGGGGAGGGCATCTCCGAGTCGCTTGACCAAGCCGAAGTAGCCGCTCGGAATGGGTCCGGCTAGCCATAGCCGGACTATGATGTCCTTCATGGCCAAACCGGACATCCTATGCAGCTCCGCCAACTGATCATCTGGTTGTTCAGCAGGGCCGGCCTTTCTGGCACCAGGTACTGGGACCAGAAGAGCTTCTCCGTAGTGTTTCCCTCCTGAGACCAGAAGAATTGCGCGACGTCGACCGCACTCCTTGGGAGATCCTCAAAAGCGTCTGGAGAACTCCGTAGTCGATTAAGCAAGGCACATCTCTGACGGCCAAATATACTCTGTAAAAGAAAGGGCTTACCAGCCGTTATCTGTTCGGCTTGCTTGATCTCCTCGCGAGCCGCCCGGGACTCGGTCCGCGCCTCCTTGGCCTCCTGAAGAGCCTTGGTGAGATCGGCCGCTTGGGCCTTATTCTTCTCCTCCAAGGTCTCGCACTTGTTGGCGGCATCCTGAAGCTCCTGCTCCACTTCGGTCACCCACTCCTCATACTTGCGGTGGGTGACCTGCTCGGCCTCTAAATCCGCAGCCGCTTGGCTCACCCGCGCCTGCTCCTTGGCTTGGGCAAGGGCACTCTTCAGGTTCTCGACCTCGGCCGCACTACCTGCAAATATGACTAGGACAACAGAGGAGATTAGACCCCGCATTGGCATATTACTTTAGGTGTGTAAACAATTTTTTCCATAGCATGTCTTGCGCCTCATCAAACCGCTTGTTGATGCGGACGAGGTCCTCATCAGCCCGCTCTAGCTTCCGCTTGAGCTCGGATACTTCAGTGGCCTGGGCGGTTGCCGCTAACAGTGAAGCATGTTTATCAAAATAGACAAGTATGTTATCTCCTGTGAATATTACTTGATCCTATGTTCGGCCCTTCTTTTTCAAAAGCCGAACAGAGTCTCAGGGGCTACTATGTATACACAGGCATATTTTTTGCATATGCAAAACAGTTAAGAATATTACATCATGTACCTCAAAGCCTGTCAATAGGCTGGCAAAGGCTTCGTTCAGCCCGCTTTTGGCGGACTGAACCTTCTCAACCACCGTACCCATAAGGGTACGGTGCTCCTCCACAATGGAAGCACGTCGAAGCGCTTCCACCAGAGTGTCCGGCGCCTCTGGACAGATAGAGGTCGCCGGTGGATTCGATGCCCCCTCCTTCAAAGGAGGCTGCTCGCTCGATTCTGGTGTCATACAGGTCTCTGGAATGATGTTCGCCTGGGGGGCGGATTGTTCATGGCTGTCGGTGTCAAAACCGGCGGATCTCGGGTAGGGGGTCCCGAACTGTGTGTCTAAGGTTGATGGTAACAGGAGACAGGGGACACGATGTTTCCCCAGGTTCGGGCCCTCTCTATGGAGGTAATACCCTACTTCCTGCTTGATTAATCTGGATGAATATGAGTGTTACAAGAGTTGATCTACCATGAGATTGTAATAGCTAAACCCTAGAAGTCTAGCATGTATGACTACGGTATTCAGTCCTTTTTCCTCCGGTTTATATAGACACCGGGGGGGGGGGATCTAGGGTTACGTAGAATTGGTTACTGTTGACACCTGATTTTGGCAAGATACAGATTGCAATGAAGATGGTCTCGAGTGAATGAGTTTTCAGCATAAAAATATTCACGTTACCGAGTGGAACCACTTTGATGTTTCGGTTATATTCATTCGACTTTATCTTACGGACCAAAACTATACTCCGAGTGGCATAGTTCAATGTTCCGAGTGGTTTTTGGGCAATCACATCTTCAAGATGGCCTCATATGAAGGAGCACTCTTAAGGAATTGTCTTCGTCTCGTCGAGGCAATCGATTTTGATATATAAATCATCTCAATCCGAGTTCATATGCAAAAGTTAGAGGCAATATACTGCAGACTGAACCTCAACGGAAATATGGCGTGAGGTGCCACACACTTGTCTGATAGGTTGCGCGAGTAATTCGGCCATCAATACGGCCTTGAATCGGAAAACCTTCAACATGGAAAAGTTTCGTCTCGTCGAGCCGATCGATTTTCATATATAATTCGTCTCAATCCGAGATCATATGAGGCCTGGAGAGACAAATCAAGATCGGGCTATGTTTTCAGTCAGAAATCCGAGTGAAAAGTTTACGGTCGAGTGAAAGTTTGCTGACCGGATGAACTTATTATTATCCAAGTGTAAATATAGTCATCCGAGTGAAAATATGATCATCTGAGTGAAATTGTCGTCCAGGTGAAAATATTCTGAGTGAAAAGATTACCATCGGGACGAAAACTTGCCGATTGAATAAGATAGTGCCTTCCGAGTGGAAATATAGTCATCCGAGTGAATAAGATAGTGCCTTACGAGTGGAAATATAGTCATCCGAGTGGAAATATAGTCATCCGAGTGAAAGATTGTCTTCCAAGTGAAAAAGTCCAATCGGACGATCCGAGTGAAAGTATCTAATATCCGAGTGGATGAGCTCAAGTCCGAGTGAAATTGAACATGTGCTCGAAAGTTTATCAAAATGACCTTGGATGAAGAAGTGTTCAATACAGAAGTTGTGCGTATCATCAAGACGGTAAATTTTGATTTTGGAGTCATCATCATCAGAGATAATATATAGCCTACAAATTCACTACGAGACTCGGATAATCTAGTCTACTGCAAAACCGAGTCCGACTGGAAGATAAAGATGACCTCGAAAAGTATTCAAGATGGCCTTATTTGAAAGAATGATTAACATGAGAGTTGTTCGTATCGTCGAGGCACACAAGTTTGATATTTGGGCCGTCTCGATCGGAGATCATATGCAAGCCCGGCGGCCCGCACAAGAAGGAAGACAGAGTTTGGGCCAGATTCAGACTGAATCCGAGTTGGAATAGAATTAGGACTCTAGGACGTGAATTGATGTAATTTTTCTTGTAAGGAAAGCCTAGATGAATCCTTTACTTGTACGGGAAGTCCAGCCGTCTCTTATATATGTTGGGGGTGACGGCCGATTGAACAACACACAATCGAACAAATCAATATACTACTTTTTCATCTACGTTTTATCTCTCCACCGTTTTTCTCTCTCGTTCTTCGCTGTTCTTCGTGTTTGAGAGCTGCGAATCCCGACGCTCTAGGGGCGAGCGAATCGACCTAGGGCAGCCCATAGCCGCTGCACTCCCTGACGGGGTCCCTCCCGGGGGTGTGGGGTATTCGGGTCTGCAAAAGCGCCCGTCGACTGTCTTGCGTATCGCGCTGTCGGTCGGGTCTCCTTCGACGTGAGCTGTGGTGCATCACCCCCGACGTCGAGGGTACACGTGACGTGTTCGTGTGTCAACACACTTTTTGGCGACTCCGCTGGGGACCGAAGATCAATCGTCATCATCCACCATGTCCGATCTTCCCAAGCCATCTGAGGTAAACGCCGATAACATCATTAAGCCCAGTCTTGATGAGATATCGGCCGATCATCGCCAAGTCTATGAGGAGTACAAGAAGGCGCGTGAGGAGAAGGACCTGCAGGAGTTCCTTGCAAAATTCAAGAAAGATCACCAAGGCAACATCACTCCGATTGAAGAAACCAAGTTCCCTCCTCTTCAAACTGAACAGGTTAAACCCTCTGTAAGTATTGCCTTTTCTCCTGAGCAGTGGGCTGAGATTGAAAGTCGTATTGATGATGGTAACAATCTAGTCTATCAAACTTTTATAGAAAATACTAATGCTCAGAAGAATATATCTCAATTGTCTAGTGGTAATAATGGTGTAGTTGCTAGTGTGCAAAACCCTAATCTGGCTTTACCTATTGCATCGACGCCTCCCGTGCCGATGACTTATTATCCTACCCAAACAAATCAGATTGTGGCTACACCCATTAATCCTATTATGAGCATGACAGGTTCGGTGGCAACGCCGAACCAAACTCTACCTACAGCTACAACCACTCGACCACTACCAAATTATGGGTCGACATACATGCCACAATTCCTACCTACAGCTAGTAACCATACTCTTCCTATGTCACTGCCACAAGCTTCATCGTCCACTACGGATGATGGTCTAGCTAATCTTAGAGAGGAGATGGCTAAGATGCTTAGAGAGAATTTTGGAGTTGAGTTACCTCGGAATCAAATTTACCAAAAGCCGTACCCCGAGTACTTTGATGCCATCCAGTGCACTCCGGGATATAAGATTCCAGATTTTGTTAAGTTCAATGGAGAGGGCACAAAAACCACATGGGAGCATGTTAGTCAATACTTAGCACAACTAGGTGAAGCAGGCTCACTAAATGAGTTGAAAGTGTGTTTGTTTCCTTTATCTTTAACTGGTACTGCATTTTCATGGTTTTCTTCTTTACCACATGGTTCCATTCGGGTTTGGTCGCAGCTAGAGCAGAAATTTCATGATCACTTTTATAGCGGCGACAATGAACTCAAGTTATCACATCTAACATCGGTTAAACAGAAGCATGATGAATCGGTCTCCGATTACGTCAAGAGATTCAGAGAAACAAAAAACCGGTGTTTTAGTTTGGTGATAACTGAGAGAGACTTGGCAGACCTAGTGCTGAGTGGTTTGAGAACTCCCATTAGAGAAAAGCTAGAAGGTTATGAGTTCTTAAATATCAACCAAGTCTTACAAAGGGCTTTGGCTCAGGAAAGCCGAAGCAAAGATCTCAAAGAAGTGCATAGATACAAAGTCGATCGTCCAAAGATGAATATGGTGAAATATGATAGTGATCACTCAGACGATGAGAGTGATATTTTTTCTACTGAATTTTTTGGCCATCTAAGGCCAAACCCTTTACTTGCAATGATCTGAAACCGATTCATAAGAATCGTGATGAAGAGATGAAGTTTACTTTTAACATTGCTAAGTGTGATAGAATATTTGATGCTTTGCTGCAGGCTAAGATTATTAGAATATCTCATACTTCACCGTCGTTTGAAGAGCTAAAACGGCGTGCTTATTGAAAATATCATAATTCTTTTTCTCATGCTACTAACGATTGCAATGTTTTTCGACGACAGATACAATCGGCCATTAATGACGGACGATTGAACTTTTCTGAGATGCAAGTTGATAGACAGCCTTTTCCAATGAATACCATGGATTTGGAGGGGAAGAAGCTACTCATTCGGCCGGAGGTAGCCGAATCTGCTAATAAAGCTAATGTCATTGTTGGTGAGCCCAGGAAAGACAAGGAGGACAACAAGATCTTGGGGAGACAGGTTGTGCTTGGTAAGCAACCCGGTGGCAAGGAAGTGATCAAAATCACCATCAAGAATCCTACACTCGGGGGCAACTGCAAGTGCAAGAAAATGCTCGTGTGAGATTTGTCAAGCCCAAGAGTCCAGAAATTGGCAAGTGGAAAAGGAATGAAGTTAAAGTACAACGCAAGCGGATCAAGCCAACTTTTGATATGTTGCTGTCCAAGTACACCAACCAGTCAGCCGGTTCTAGCGTTAATCGGCCGACTCATCTGAAGCGACCAAGGTCACCATCAGCTGATATGTTCAGTCAGTATATGAAACTGAGTGGACCAAGGGTGCCATTTCCAGAAGAGATACGCAATCTGTTTGGGATCGACTTAACTATTCATATAGAGGCCGACTGAACATTGGTGGCTATCAGTCGGCTGGTCAAAACATGCGACCGGATGGAAATTATCCGAGTGTAAGAATGCACCCAGATGGAAGTTATCCGAGTGAAAAAATGTGGTCAAGTAGATTCCATCCGACTGAATTCCATCCGAGTGGATTCCATCAGAATAAAAAGGTGCGCCCGAGTGGAAATTTCATGCATCTGGAA
Organism: Triticum urartu; assembly: GCF_003073215.2. Taxonomy (NCBI): domain Eukaryota; kingdom Viridiplantae; phylum Streptophyta; class Magnoliopsida; order Poales; family Poaceae; genus Triticum; species Triticum urartu. Next base: position 355,817,566 of record NC_053026.1, read on the forward strand.
AGTCGAAAAGAATGGCGTGTTAAATCACCAAGTGTTGCAGCTGTTGAGTCGGGAAAAGGGAAGGAGAAAATGGATGTCGACTCACTTATCTTGGGCACCGAAACATTCGCCATACAGAAGCCGATTGTGCATAGCAATCCGACTGAGCCGATACTTGCTATCGCGCCAAAGCACTTGGCTAATGACCATGAGGCAAGCACCAGCCAGGTAAAGACGAGAGATCCTAAATACACTCAGCCAAAGTGGTGTCCTCCAGGGCTAACAAAGACACAAAAGAGGAAACTACAGAGGTTAAGGAGTCAAGAGATGGTAGAACAGGAGGCCGAGAAACAAAGGGATAAGTTGTTCAATGACACTCGACCCATGGTTCCACCAAAACAAGTGTGGAGGCCTAAACAAATACAAGGTACATCAACTTCTACATCTATCACAGCAATACCTACATCACCAAAGGAGGACGATGCAACAGATATGACATCGTCTGCGACACTTCTTACTTCTCCTTCACTTGGACAAATTTCAGAATCTGTGGATGCACTCGAGGAGGAGGCTGATATGTTGGACTATGAGTCTACGCCGGTTCATGAAGGTATGGATATCAATATGGTGTATTACTTACCTGCTGAGTTTCGTGCTGTAGATGAAGAAGGGGAGGTGGCTCAGCTGGATTTTGGCCCTAAAAATGCAATATTCGAGAAACCAAAAGAACCAGTAGCGCATCTGAAACCATTATATCTCAGAGGTCATATCAATGGGTCGCCTCTCACTCGGATGCTTGTTGATGGTGGTGCTGTGGTAAATCTTATGCCTTATTCGGTCTTCAAGAAATTGGGTTTGCCTGATGAAGAATTGATCAAGACCAATATGGTGCTCAACGGGTTTGAAGGCAAAGAGAAAACTGAAGCCAAAGGTGTAATGTATGTGGAGCTTACAGTCAAAAGCAAAACTTTGGCTACTGCATTCTTTGTCGCTGAGGTGCAAGGTAACTACAACGTCATACTAGGCCGCGGTTGGGTTCATGCAAACCAGTGCGTGCCATCCACTATGCACCAGTTTTTGATTCAGTGGGTTGATGATGAAGTGGAAGTTATTCATGCGGATAACTCGGCCTGTGTTGCTTTGGCCGATGCATCGGTGGATTGGCAACATCCCTACGCTACTTGCTTGACGGGACGTGACTTATCAGAATTTGATTTTCTCAGCGCGACCAAGAATGGTTTTGTGCCCGTCTCTTTAAAGCCGAGTGAATGCAATCGGCTCCAAGGTATGATATGTTTAAATGGATCCTAATTCCGAGTGGTTACAAAAACGTCTTGTAAAGTATCGATCCAATGAGAACGATATGTATGAGTCTATAGAGGAGTTGGATGACATGGATAAACTTGGACAAGGTTTTACATCAGCCGATCCGTTAGAAGAGGTAGATATTGGAGATGGTTCAGTCACTCGACCGACATTTATAAACAAAAATTTAAAAGCCGATTGTAAGGCTAAGTTAATCGAGCTATTGAAAGAATATGTTTGTTGCTTTGCATGGGAATATCATGAGATGCCAGGGTTAAGCCGAGAGCTAGTGGAGCATCGGTTGCCTATAAAGGTCGGTTTTAGACCTTATAAACAGTCGGCCAGAAAATTTAATCTGAAAACATATGACCGGATCAAGGAAGAGATCGGTCGACTGCTTGAAGCTAATTTCATTCGACCTTGCAGGTATGCCGAGTGGATTTCTAACATTGTCCCAGTAGAGAAGAAAGGATCTGGCAAGTTGAGGGTGTGCATTGATTTCAGAGATTTGAATAGGGCTACACCCAAAGATGAGTATCCTATGCCAATAGCCGATATGCTTATTAATGATGCTTCTGGACATAAGGTTATTAGCTTTCTAGATGGTAATGCCGGATACAATCAAATTTTTATGGCCGAAGAGGACATGTACAAGACAGCTTTGCGATGCCCTGGTTTCCTTAGTTTATTCGAGTGGACAGTGATGACATTCGGATTAAAAAATTCTGGCGCCACATATCAAAGGGCTATGAATTTGATTTTTCATGATTTACTCGGTGTCATACTTGAAGTTTATATTGATGATATTGTTGTCAAATTGGATGCTTTTGAATCTCACTTGGCTGATTTGCGTTTAGCTTTTGAAAGAATGAAAAAGTATGGATTGAAAATGAATCCTTTGAAGTGTGCTTTCGGCGTGTCAGCTGGCAAGTTTTTGGGTTTCATCATTCATGAAGATGGTGTAGAGATTGATCCCAAAAAGATAGAGGCTATACAGAAAGTGGAGGCTCCAACATGCAAGAAGATATGCAAAAGTTCCTTGGCAAGGTCAATTATTTGAGAAGGTTCATAGCTAATCTATCAGGGAAAGTTGATGCATTTACTCCTATCCTTCGGTTAAAGAATGATGCTGATTTCACTTGGGGAGCAAACAGCAAGAAGCATTTGATATGATCAAGAATTATTTGTGCACTCCTCTGGTGATGAAAGCACCCAAGCATAGGGAACCCTTCAGACTTTACATTGCAGCAGAGTAAGGAGCTATTGGTGCTGTTCTAACTCAAGAGACCAAAGGAAAAGAGCATGCCATCACTTATTTGAGCCGCCGCTTATTGGACGCAGAGACAAGGTATACATTTATTGAGAAATTATGTCTATGCTTATATTATGCTTGCACAAAATTGAGACATTATTTAGTGCCGAGTGTTTGTGTAGTATCTTGTCAAACTGATGTCATTAAATACATGTTGCATAGGCCAATTCTTAGTGGTAGAATTGGCAAGTGGGCTTATGCTTTGATTGAATATGATTTGGCTTATGAATCTCTAAAATCCATGAAAGGCCAAATTGTTGCTAATTTCATTGTTGAACATCGGATTAATAACAAGCATGATGTTGATATGAACCTTGTTTCATTAGTACCATGGAGATTATACTTTGATGGTTCAGTTGTAGCAATGGCCAAGGTGTTGGTATTGTTTATATATCTCCTCATGGTGCTGTTTTTGAAGCCTCATGCCGCTTAGAATATTTTTGCACAAACAATCAAGCCGAATATGAAGCATTGTTATTCGTCCTAGAGATGTTACTTGCTATAGGTGTTATACATATTGAGGCTTATGGTGATTCGTTACTAGTGGTGCAGCAAATATCCAAAGTCTTTCAGTGTTTGGACGAATCACTTAATGCTTATCTTGATAAATGTCTAGATATAATCTCTACTTTGGATTGTTTTAGCATTGCACATATATTTAGACATGAAAACTGGAGAGCAAATGAGTTGGCACAGCAAGCATTTGGATACCATGTTGATCATGGCATGTTTCATAGTTCTCAAAGTCCGATGTCTTGTCTTACCAGTATAGAAGAGGCCGAACCAGAACCCACTGATTCGGTCATTAACAAAAAATCTAGTGCAGGTGACAATCCCGACTGGAGGAAGCCCATTGTTGATTACTTGTGCAATCCGAGTGAAAGGGTGGACAGGGCTGTTCGGCGTATGGCTTTCAAGTATACAATGAGAGATGATGGTCTTTATCGCCGAACAGTCGATGATGTTCTTCTAAAGTGTTTGGATGAGGACCAGGCAAGAGTTGCTATGGGAGAGGTACATGAAGGCATTTGTGGCACTCACCAGTCGGCTCCCAAGATGAAATGGTTATTGCGACGTGCTGGGTTTTATTGGCCGACTATGATTAATGATTGCTTCAGATATTATAAGGGGTGTGAAGCTTGTTAAAAGTTTGGTGATATTCAATTGGCTCCTGCTGCTATGTTACATCCTATTATCAAACCGTGGCCTTTTAGAGGTTGGGGTTTAGATTTCATTGGACAAATCCATCCGTCTTCCTCAAAAGGGCATCGGTTCGTATTGGTGGCAACTGATTATTTCACTAAATGGTCTGAAGCAGTACCTCTCAAGAACATGACGCATACGGAGGTAATTCAATTCAAAACCGAGCACATTATTCATAGATTCGGTATTCCTCAAACATTAACTACAGATCAAGGTTCATCTTTCATGTCACACCAAGTCAGAGAGTTTGCCGAATCTTATAACATAAAGTTGCTCAATTCCTCTCCATATTATACCCAAGCTAATGGACAAGCTGAGTCTAGCAATAAAATTTTAATCAAGCTCATCAAGAAGAAGATTGAGGATAATCCAAGGAGATGGCATGACTTGTTGTCTGAGGCATTATGGGCACATAGAATCTCAAGGCATGGTGCTACGAAAATGACTCCATATGAGCTAGTATATGGTGAGGAGGCTGTTTTACCGGTGGAAGTAAATTTGAATGCTTTGAGAATAGCCAAACAAAATGATTTATCGGCAATAGACTTCTATAACTTGATGATGGACAACATTGATGAGGTTGCTGATAAACGTTTGGCTGCTTTGAATGCCATAGAGAGAGATAAGTTGAGGGTGGCAAGGGCTTACAATAAGAAAGTTAAGTTGAAGAATTTTCAAGTTGGTGATCTCGTTTGGAAAGTGATTCTGCCGATTGGTTCAAGAGATAGAAAATTCGGGAAGTGGTCTCCGAGTTGGGAAGGTCCTTTTAGAATTACAAGAGTTGTTCCTGGAAATTCATATTCGATGGAATCAATACAAGGGGCATTGTTACCTCGAGCTCTCAATGGCAAATATTTGAAGAAGTACCACCCGAGTGTGTGGCAGGAAGCCTAAGTGGGCAATGGCCGATATACGATTATCGCCCTTAGCACAAACATGGCTGATACATAATTATCGCCCTGAGAAAAATAAATGGCCGATGGAGTGTTGATATCGTCCTTAGAACAAACACTATGCATATTATTTTTCGGCGTGCAAGCTTTGCCGAAAAACAGGGGGGCATGTGTTGACACCTGATTTTGGCAAGATACAGATTGCAATGAAGATGGTCTCGAGTGAATGAGTTTTCAGCATAAAAATATTCATGTCACCGAGTGGAACCACTTTGATGTTTCGGTTATATTCATTCGACTTTATCTTACGGACCGAAACTATACTCCAAGTGGCATAGTTCAATGTTCCGAGTGGTTTTTGGCCAATCACGTCTTCAAGATGACCTCGGATGAAGGAGCACTCTTAAGGAATTGTCTTTTTCTCGTCGAGGCAATCGATTTTGATATATAAATCATCTCAATCCGAGTTCATATGCAAAAGTTAGAGGCAATATACTGTAGACTCAACCTCAACGGAAATATGGCGCGAGGTGCCAGACACTTGTCTGATAGGTTGCGCGAGTAATTAGGACATCAATACAGCCTTGAATCGAAAAACCTTCAACATGGAAAAGTTTCGTCTCGTCGAGCCGATCGATTTTCATATATAATTTGTCTCAATCTGAGATCATATGAGGCCTGGAGAGACAAATCAAGATCAGGCTATGTTTTCAGTCGGAAATCCGAGTGAAAAGTTTACGGTCGAGTGAAAGTTTGCTGACCGGATGAACTTATTATTATCCAAGTGGAAATATAGTCAGCCGAGTGAAAATATGATCATCCGAGTGAAATTGTCGTCCAGGTGAAAATATTCCGAGTGAAAAGATTACCATCGGGACGAAAACTTGCCGATTGAATAAGATAGTGCCTTCCGAGTGGAAATATAGTCATCCGAGTGAATAAGATAGTGCCTTCCGAGTGGAAATATAGTCATCCGAGTGGAAATATAGTCATCCGAGTGAAAGATTGTCTTCCGAGTGAAAAAGTCCAATCGGACAATCCGAGTGAAAGTATCTAATATCCGAGTGGATGAGCTCAAGTCCGAGTGAAATTGAACATGTGCTCGAAAGTTTATCAAAATGACCTTGGATGAAGAAGTGTTCAATACAGAAGTTGTGCGTATCATCAAGACGGTAAATTTTGATTTTGGAGTCATCATCATCAGAGATAATATATAGCCTACAAATTCACTACGAGACTCGGATAATCCAGTCTACTGCAAAACCGAGTCCGACTGGAAGATAAAGATGACCTCGAAAAGTATTCAAGATGGCCTTATTTGAAAGAATGATCAACATGAGAGTTGTTCATATCGTCGAGGCCCACAAGTTTGATATTTGGGCCGTCTCGATCGGAGATCATATGCAAGCCCGGCGGCCCGCGCAAGAAGGAAGACAGAGTTTGGGCCAGATTCAGACTGAATCCGAGTTGGAATAGAATTAGGACTCTAGGACGTGAATTGATGTAATTTTTCTTGTAAGGAAAGCCTAGATGAATCCTTTACTTGTACGGGAAGTCCAGCCGCCTCTTATATATGTTGGGGGTGACGGCCGATTGAACAACACACAATCGAACAAATCAATATACTACTTTTTCATCTACGTTTTATCTCTCCACCGTTTTTCTCTCTCGTTCTTCGCTGTTCTTCGTGTTTGAGAGCTGCGAATCCCGAGGCTCTAGGGGCGAGCGAATCGACCTAGGGCAGCCCATAGCCGCTGCACTCCCTGACGGGGTCCCTCCCGGGGGTGTGGGGTTTTCGGGTCTGCAAAAGCGCCCGTCGACTGTCTTGCGTATCGCGCTGTCGGTCGGGTCTCCTTCGACGTGAGCTGCGGTGCATCACCCCCGGCGTCAAGGGTACACTTGACGTGTTCGTGTGTCAACAGTTACATAATATGGAATCTTCATGGTTGTTTCGCCAAGCTTGCCTTCCACGCCAAGGAGAGTCCCATCCGGACACGGGTACAGTCTTCGGTCTTCATATCTTCACAGCCCATCAGTCCGGCCCATAGATAACAGGCCGGACGCCCAAGGTCCCCTTAGTCCAGGACTCCCTCAGTAGTCCCTGAACCTAGATTCAATGACAAGGTATCCGGCGCGTAGTGCTGTCTTCGACATTGCAAGGCGGGCTCCTCCTTCCAAACTCCCGAATAGTCTTCAGACAAATTGATTGTGTCCGGACCTGTAGCACACACCGCACACAACCGTAGAGAGAATATAATAACACACGAGCCCCATCCGCTGACAACTTTAGTAATGTGACGTCACGCCTATCCGGTTATAATTTCAAACCATTTTCCGCCCCATGTTTCGAGACGCGGTTGTCATTAGCATGTCTTGTCAAAGCAGAGATTGTGTCCCCTTATCACGGGATTCTCATCAATACGGGTGTGGGTAACCCAACGATGTCATTTACACAGCCTTGGGAGCAGGCGAATTTTAAGGCGAATGGGGAGGAGTTTGATATTCACCGCCCTTATAAGGAGATAAGATTCCTCCTTCTTCCCCCACACTTTCCTCCTGCCTCTCTGTCCTTGAGCTCCAGCGCCCAAGTTCTCATTCCCCTAGTCTCGAGAAAGCACTCAACCATGTCCAGATCCGGAGGTCAAGGCAAGTGGATGGCCTCCTCCGTTAAGGAGGAGAACGTCGCCGAGCTTCGGGCAGCCGGGTACCTGGCGAAGGAAATCGCCCACCGTCTTCCAGCCCCGGGACAGATCATCCCCACACCGAAGCCCAACGAGATGGTAGTGTTCATCCCCCACTTCCTCCGTGGGCTAGGGTTTCCACTCCATCCCTTCGTCCGTGGGATTATGTTCTACTACGGGATAGATTTCCACGATCTATCCCCGAACTCCTTCCACAATATCTCAGCGTTCATCGTTATGTGCGAGGCTTTCCTCCGCATCCACCCCCACTTAGGGTTATGGGTCAAAACCTTCAACGTGAAGCCCAAGGTGGTGGACGGACAACATGCATAGTGCGGGGGCGCAATGGTGAGCAAGCTCGCCAATGTTTCTTGGCCAAAAGGCATAGTCGTGGAATCTGTCAAGGAATGGCAGAAGCTATGGTTCTACATCACCGAACCCCGCGACGCCACCTGGGCCGCAACTGCCGAATTCAACTCTGGCGCTCCCGTGCGGCTCGCCTCTTGGGTCGATAAGAGCGCAAACTAGTGTCTGTCGGACGAGATGATTGCGCTGCAAACGCGCATCCAAAGCACGATCGATAGGGATATCAAGCTCGTCGACATAATCCAAGTGATGTTGGTGCGCCGGATCCTCCCCTGCCAGAGCCGAATCCGTCCTCTATGGGACTTCAACCCGAAGAAACACCATACCTTAGTGAGGCTCTTCGAAACGACTCATGAAGATGCCTGGAAGTTGCTTTTCAAGGGCAACGAGATACCGCCGGCCACCGATTCGAATTGTGGCCACGAAATAAATCACCTCCCCAACGAGGTATGTTATTTTTAACACATCCCTTACTTGCTTGTTTCAAGGGTGATATCTAATGCTTTCATTACCATTGCTTTTTCAGTACTGGTTGAAGCAGGCGAAGAAGATTCGGTGTCCGGCTGCCCTGCCCGAAGAGCTAGTCACTCTGCATTTAGCGAAGATGCTGGAGCCGGCGCCTTACAAGGCACCAAAGAAGAAGGCCACAGGAAAGGCCAAGGGGATCCGAAGTGGCCCCCGCCGCAAGGGCACTTCGGACGCGGCGTTCGAAGACAACGCCCATTCCCCCGCCGCTGAAGACGACGCGGATGAGGAGGAGGAGGAGACCGACTCTCCGCCCGACGGGGGGAGGAAGAAGAGGGCAGCCTCCACAACTCTGGAGGCGGAGGCGCCCAAAAAGGGGAAGGGCTCCGTAGCGGGTAACTCCGCATGGGACGTTGATGACAGTCCGGAGAGACGCCCCCGCGCTAAGCCTCGGGCCGCATCGTAAGTACTAGTACCTTATCCGCCCATAAAATTTCTCCTCCTCATTGTAAAACGATTGGCAAATGTTATTGTAGTCCGGCCCACAATAGCTCCTAGAGATCTTCAGGAGGCTCGCTGGATTCCAAGGCGATGGCCAGCGACTCCCTGTCGGACGCACACTCCCCCAAGACCAAGGAGGATGCGGAGGTGCTATCCCGAAGGACTGTCTCCGGCAGGGGAGAGGCCCAGGAGGCGCCCGAAGGCGAAACCTCCGTCGTCGGACACCAAGGGGACTCAATCCCCAATGAGACTGGCGGGAAGGGCCGTACACAGTGCGGCCCACAAGCAGACTCAATTCCGGAGACCGAGGCGGCTCCAGAATCTAGCATGCACCCTCCTTCAAAAGGGGGGATGCCTGTTGCGCCAGTGGCCCCTGTCCAACCAGGGGCACCGGATAACCTGCTGGAGGCGCTACGAGGAACTTCCATTATGGATGAGCACCGTGCCCTTATGGGCGTGGTGATTGAAAAGGTTCAGTCCGCCAAGAGCGGATTAACCGAAGCCTGCAGCAGCTTGCTGACAGGTTTTGAGGTAAGAGACGCCGAACAAGGAGAAAATCCCAGTGTAGACCAGTAGCCCCTGAGACACTGTCCGGTGTAAGGAAAGAAAAAGCCGGACAGAGGATCAATCTCATTTTAACAGGAAGCTAGCTTAATTTTTCTGAAATGCAGGCGTCGTTGCTAGCCGCGGCCTCGCATACTGCTGAAGTTTCTGGACTGAAGCAGAAACTGGCGGAGGCCAAGGAGGAGCTGGGCCAAGCGAAGAGGCAGCTACAGGAGAAACAAGGTAAGCAATAACCTGTTATATATTCAAAAAGAAGAAAATTGTATGCGATGACCAAAATGCCATGATTTGTACAGAAGCGATGACCCAGGTCGAGGCCCTGAGAAAGGCCCTGGCCGAAGCCGAGGGGAAGGCTGTCCAACAACAAGCCGCCCGTAAGAAGCCCAAGGCTCGGGTCGGGGAGGTCCAGCAGGAGCTCCAAGATGTGGTGAAGAAGTGTGAAGCTTTGGAGCACGAGGTGTCGGATCGAGAGGCTGAACTTACCAAGGCTCGTCAGAGCTCAGAGGCCGCACAGAATGAGGCCCGGGACGCTCTCCAGGAGATCCAGGAGGCGAAGAAGATCGCAGCGGGTAAGGCATTTAACATGCAAAGCAAGTATGTGGAGAGGAAGTACCTTTTACTAACCCGGATTCAGAGTTGCCCAGGGGCTTTTGTGGATCTACCGCGCAGTGTATCCGATACTGCGGAGTTCTTCCGAGCCAGGGAAGGGGATTCTTCGGAGAAGCTGTTCTGGTCGTAGTATGCTGTGCCAGAACATCCGGTGGCCTTTTCTGATCAACTGAAGCAGTTGGTCGAGCTGCATAGGGTGGCCGAACTGGCGATGAAGGATTTCATAATCCGATTATGGCCGGATGAAGCTATACCTAGTAGTTATTTCGGCCTTGTGAAGCTGGTGGTGGAGGCTTGTCCGCGGCTAGATATCGTCAAGCGATCCGTCTGCATCGGGGGTGCCTGCATGGACTTCGCTCGTTGCAAGATGTGGCGGGCGAAGATGGATGCCGTGGAGGTGGCCTGGGGGCCGCCAGAGGGCATGTAGCACCGCACACCCGAGCAATATTTTGCGGATGTCCTGGAGGGATCTCGACTTGTAGCAACGCAGTGCGGGCAGGACGTTATTCTCGAATGAATACATCCATGTTTTGCTTTGTATGAACAAATCTGCCTTGTAATATATAATTTTTATTATGTTTTGATTGTTTCCTCCTGTGCGGCCGTGTTGTATGAGATCTGAGGGTTAACCAGTCGTCGGCTTCAGCCCTCGCGTAGGTAGTACGGAGGTGTTCGGCATGGAATCTAAACAATCTTGCTCCAATTATATGGTCCTTGAAGGAGTTGTTTAGCGCAACGAACCAGGCAACCAGACTATACGGCATGAATGCCCTCACTTAGCCATAGGAGTTTTATAATAAAACATAGGCGCAGCCCCTGGTATACGAACCAGAGTGTTGTTAGCTTCTGATCGGGAAGTACCGATCCTTCGCTAAATGCGGAAAAATCTCCAACGATTTGCAACCTACGAACAGCTGACCAGCTCTCGCCGCATCATGATAGTCAGTTTTTGGCTTTCTCTACTGAGGTGCTCATCCGGTTTAAACCGGGACACAATCACAGTAGTTCTCCCTTTACTACCCTAGCCGATGTAGTGGAACATAGTGTAGCAAGCACAGGAGCTGGGCAACCCAACTATTGACCGAAGACATGATTCAGAGCCAATGCATATAATGTTAAATTCGGGGTGCCGAACTATACTTATAGAAAGTGTTCGGACATTTGTTGCCATAGTGAAAGGTTCTATAAAGCCCCTGGCAAACATCAAACATACCAAAGTGTACGGGTGCTACCTGATGGGGTTATCCACAGGGAATCTAAAAAAAGAGAGAAAGAAAACAGATAAGATGTATAGGTGAAAAGCTGGGGTCCTAAAGCTCCAGCGACAAACTGTTTTCATTATAATGTAATTAGTACGTCAAGGCGGATTGATACAAATAGTGCAATAAGCAATAGGCTATTAACGTGCCGAAACCAGGGGACAGCTGCATATGGGTCCTAGAAAATAGGTAGAGTTATCGTTAACGGAATCACCTAAAAAGTTCCCCATATGTCCGCGCTTCTCGCCGTCTTGGTGTATTTATCCTACAAGAGGAACGATGACCAGCCCCCCCCCCTGACGGGGCCTGTGGGATTGAGACCTGAAAGGAAAACAAGTAAAAGTGAAAGTATGTGTGTATCCGATGTCGGTTGAGCCATGTCGTGGATCACAAGTAGTTATGTACACGCGGCACGAATGCCACCGCTTGATCGGGACTGAGACGGAGGCCGGATTGCTAGTCGAGCTCCTGACAAGCCGAGCTCTCCTGCTGCAGAGTAGTTCAGACCCTCTTAAGGATGTCCGCGGGATCGTCAGTCGAATGAAGGGTCTGCTTGAGAAGGCCGCTTTGTACTCCTGCTGCTAGGGCAGTTGTGTGCTCTTCTGTACGGAGAGAGCATTCCGTATTGCCATTGACTGTTATAACGCTGCATGTACCGGGCATCTTGAGCTTGAGATAAGCATAGTGTGCCACTGCATTGAATCTAGCAAACGCAGTTCGTCGGAGCAGTGCATGATAGCCGCTGCGGAATGGGATGATATCGAAGATTAACTCCCCGCTTCGGAAGTTGTCCGGAGATCCGAAGACAACCTCTAATATGATTGAGCCCATACAACGGGCTTCTACACCTGGTATGACTCCTTTAAAGGTAGTCCTTGTAGGCTTGATCCTTGATGGGTTAATGCCCATTTTCCACGCTGTATCCTGATAGAGCAGATTGAGGCTGCTACCACCGTCCATAAGGACGTGAGTCAGGTGAAACCCATCAATTATTGGGTCTAAGACTAGTGCGGCTGAGCCCTCGTGACGGATACTGGTCGGGTGGTCCCGACGATCGAAAGTGATCGGGCACGACGACCATGGGTTGAATTTTGGGGAGACTGGCTCTATCGCATAGACGTCCCTAAGCGCATGCTTGCGCTCCCTCTTGGGGATGTGGGTGGCATATATCATGTTCACCGTTTTGACCTAAGGGGGAAACTTCTTCTGTCCCCCTATGTTCGGCTACCGTGGCTTTTCGTCGTCGTCCTCGCTTTGTGATCCTTTTTCCTTGTTCTCGGTGTTTAATTTGCCGGCCTGTTTGAAAACCCAACACTCTATTTGTATGATTCGGAGGCTTGTCGGGGGTGCCGTGAATCTGGCATGGATGATCAAGTATGCGGTCCAAGCTAGATGGGCCCGAATTGTTCTTTTGGAACGGCTTCTTCCGCTGACCGGACTTAGAGCTACTGAATCCGGCGTTGACCGCAGTATCCTCGATGTTGTCACCGCTATTTCGACGCTTGTATCTATTGCGTCAAGACTTGTCTTTGTTATTTTTAACTTCAGGGGTGCCGGCGTCGCTTGCATTATTTTTGCTACGGGCCAACCAACTGTCCTTGCCTGCACAAAAGCGGGTCATAAGTGCCGCGAGGGCCGCCATGGATTTTGGCTTTTCTTGGCCGAGGTGACGAGCGAGCCATTCATCGCGGATGCTATGTTTGAAGCTGCTAGAGCTTCAGCGTCCGACAATAAACGGTTTGGTTCTTTTTAGTTAGGAACCTTGTCCAGAATTTCCTGGCAGACTCTCCGGGCTGCTAGACTATATGGTTTAAGTCATCAGCGTCCGGAGGTCGAACATATGTACCTTGGAAGTTATCGAGGAAAGCCTCTTCCAAGTCCTCCCAACTGCTAATGGAATTGTCAGGCAGACTGTTTAGCCAATGCCGAGCGGGCCCCTTGAGTTTGAGAGGGAGGTATTTGATGGCGTGGAGGTCATCTCCGCGTGCCATACGGATGTGGAGAATGAAGTCTTCGATCCACACCACGGGGTCCGTGGTCCCATCGTATGATTCTATGTTCACGGGCTTGAATCCTTCAGGGAATTCATGATCCAGGACCTCATTAGTGAAGCAATGAGGGTGTGCGGGGCCTCTGTATCGGGCCGTATCATGACGAAGCTCTGATGAAGTCCATCTGCGGTGTTCGGCCTACACATGACTGGGCTTGTCATGTCCGAATAGGCGGCCGTTGTCACATGTCGAGGTGCATCCTCGTGATCCATAGATTGATCTGGTAGGTCCTGCTTTATTGTTCAGGTTCTGCGGGGGGTCATATGTATGGCTGTGGGCGAATTTACCTTTGCCCGAGTGACGAGGCGGGGCAGGCTGTTGTTCGGCATGGGTTGTCGTTTTGTCCCGGCCATGCGGTGGCCAGTCAGCCGCATTGTACGATGGTGGTATATACTCCGGCGCCTCCTCGTCGAACTGAGGTAGCAATTTACATTTTTGGTAGCTTTTGGTTGGGCGCCTGAGGCCGTATTTTTCAGCTGCTAGGACATCAGTCCATTTATCATTGAGCAGATCCTGGTCAGCTTGAAGCTGTTGCTGCTTCTTTTTCAGGCTGCTTGCGGTGGCTATTAGCTGGCGCTTGAAGTGCTCCTGCTCCAGAGGTTCCTCGGGCACGATGAAATCCTCGGTGCCAAGGCTCACCTCATCCTCGGAGAGCGGAAGGTAACTGTCATCCTCCAAATCTTTGTGGCCTGTTTAACAGGGCTAACCTGCGCATCTTCCTGTTCGTCTTGTTCGTTTGTTGTGTCGACGGGGTCTTCATTGTCTTCGCACCTTCCGGAGTGTCATCTTCTCCTGTGCCGGTGTTGCTATCTTTACTGCGGCGTGACTTAGAGCGGCGCCGCTGACGCCGGTGCTTGGACTGTATTTCGGAAGGTTTATCCTCAACTGGGTCTTCCTTTTCAACGCCGCAGTTGTCCTTTGGTGCATCCACCATGTATACGTCATACGAGGAAGTGGCCGTCCAGCGTCCGGTGAACGGCGGGTTCTGGTCTTCTTCTTTTCCGGCATCGTCGTCCATACTGTCGATATCCTTGGAGTCGTAATAAAGTTCGTCGGTCAAATCCTCGACCGTGGCTATAAAGTGGGTGGCGGGTGGGAAGCGAAATTCTCCACCGTCAGCCCCTAGTTCGAGCCGGATATAGTTCGGCGGAGAGTCCTCCGCTAAGGACAGAATTTTTAACGAGTTTAGCGCGTCGCCTAGAGGCGAGTGCTGGAAGATGTCTGCGGCGCTAAATTCGAAGATCGATAAATGATCAAGCTCGGTGTCCGTGGGCTCACGTGGTTCGGAACCTACAGCCGGAGACGAGTCTGGTGTTCCGGTGGCATAGGCATCGAGTGAGACCAGGTCCATGTGTGGCTCCCATGCCATGGAATCTACGGCCTCCTTGGTGGAGTTAATCCTCCCATCTTTGGATGGCGCGGCCTTCTCCAGTTCTAGGACCAGAGCGGTTACAGGAGCGATCTCCTGGAAGCAGCCCGATGATAGATTTAAGTCATGATCATCGGGGTGATCGGGAGCGGCTACCGCGGTATCGAATCTGGCGAAGATCAAGTCTCCACGGATGTCCGCGACGTAGTTCAAGCTCCCGAATCTGACCTGATGGCCAGGGGCATAGCTTCCGACCTGCTCCAGATGGCCGGACGAGTTGGCCCGCAGTGCGAAGCCGCCGAACACAAAGATCTGTCCGGGGAGGAAAGTTTCTCCACAGACAGCGCCATTATTGACGATTGAAGGGGCCATCAAACCTTTCAACGACAGCATAGAGGAACTCCCAATGAAAGCACTAATGTCGGTGTCAAAACCGGTGGATCTCGGGTAGGGGGTCCCGAACTGTGCGTCTAAGGTTGATGGTAACAGGAGACAGGGGACACTATGTTTACCTAGGTTCGGGCCCTCTCTATGGAGGTAATACCCTACTTCCTGCTTGATTGATCTTGATGAATATGAGTGTTACAAGAGTTGATCTACCACAAGATCGTAATAGCTAAACCCTAGAAGTCTAGCCTGTATGACTACGATATTCAGTCTTTTTTCCTCCGGACTAAGTCCTCCGGTTTATATAGACACCGGGGGGATCTAGGGTTACATAGAGTCGGTTACATAATATGGAATCTTCATAGTTTTTTCGTCAAGCTTGCCTTCCACGCCAAGGAGAGTCCCATCCGGACACGGGTACAGTCTTCGGTCTTCATATCTTCACAGCCCATCATTCCGGCCCACAGATAACAGGCCAGACGCCCGAGGACCCCTTAGTCCAGCACTCCCTCAATGGCCCCCATTGCCAGTCTCCATGGGGGTTGGTTCCTCCATGTTCTCGATAGCCGGGGTGTTACCCTCTGGCGCCATCTGGGCGACCTCCCGCACCTCTCCATGGCCCGAAGAGGCTCTTCGGGACAACACTTTGGCGTTGTCCGTGGTGGCTGGCGGAGAGGCTCGCAGAGGAGTTTCGCTTTCCACCATCTCCGGCCCGAGCGGGTTCTCAGAGGACGATGATAGTTGGGGGAGATCGCCGGCCGAACTGTAGCACGCAATTTAGAAGTGTTAAAACTACAATCATAAAAACCGGATATATATATATATATACAGTATCCTCAGACACTTACGATGCGGCCACGGGCTTCGGCCTGGGGCGCCACTCGGGGATGGCTTCGGTATCCAAGTCCGAGTCGTCCGAAAGGGAGATCTTCCTCTTCTTGGACGCCTCTGCCTCTAGGTCCACGGAGGCCGCCCTTTTCTTCTCCCCCTTAAGGGGAGAATTGCTCTCCTCTTCCTCCTCTTTGTCTTCATCTCCCTCGTGGGAGGAGGGACCTTCAGTATCTCCAGACGCAGCGTCCGAAGTACCTTTATGGCGGAGGTCACTTCTGGCCTCCTTGCCCTTCTTCTTGGCCTTCTTCTCCGGCGCCTGATACGGCGCCGGGACCAGCATCCTCATTAGCAGAGGAATGGCTGGGTCTTCGGGCAGCGGAGCCGGACACTAAATCCGCTCCGCCTTCTTCGTCTAGTCCCGATGGAAGGATGGAAGGCTCAGCATACCTTTCGATCAACAAACTGAAGTTGTGTTCAGAAATTAGAAAACTTACTAGGGTGGCCGGATGAGCACAGTCGAGGCCGATGTCTTCGGTCGTCTCCGGCCATGACTTATGGGCCTTGAAAAGCAGCTTCCAGATCTCTTCGTGCGTTGTGCCAAAGAATCGCTGTGGGGTCCGCGGGCCATCCGGATTGAACTCCCACATGTGGAGAGGCCGGTGCTGGCAAGGGAGAATCCGGCGGAAAAGCATCACGTGAATCACATCAGCGAGACTGGTGTTCTTCTCCATCATATGTTTTATGCGCTTTTGCAGCACCATCACCTCATCGGACGACGCCCAATCCAGGCCCTTGTTAATCCACGACATGAGCCGCATTGGGGGTCCGGATTTAAACTCAGGAGTGGCTGCCCATGTGGCGCCGCGAGGTTCGGTGATGTAGAACCACTCCTGTTGCCATCCCTTCACAGTCTCCACAAAGGCCCCATTGGTCTAGGTGACGTTGGGGAGCTTGCTCACCATGCCGCCATCGCAGTCCGCATGTTGCCCGTCGACCACTTTTGGCTTCACATTGAATACCTTAAGCCATAGGCCGAAGTGGGGGGGGGGGTGCGGAGGAGCGCCTTGCACACGACGATGAACGCCGAAATGTGGAAGAAGGAATTTGGGGCTAGATCGTGGAAATCTAGCCCGTAATAGAACATGAGGCCATGGACGAAAGGGTGGAGAGGAAACCCTAGTGTACGGAGGAATCAGGGGATAAACACCACTCTCTCACCGGGCTCCGGAGTAGGGATGATATGTTTTTTGGCAGGGAGCCGGTGCGCGATACTCGCGGCCAGGTACCCCGCTTCCCGGAGTTCCTTGACATTCCTCTCCGTGACGGAGGAAGTCATCCACTTGCCCTGTGCTAGGGTTCAAGAACAACACCTATGGGATCCCTTGGGGAGTCCCTTCTACAATTGGTGGGGCGTGGGGCTGCGCAAAGAGCGGGTCTAGAAGATCAACGTAGTGGGATTTTTACCCAGGTTTGGGCAGCAAACGATGCGTAAAACCCTAGTCCTGCTTTGTGTGTATTTAGTGTTCTTGAGCTCTTGAACTAGCTGCGGTGCATGCCTAGTCCAAAAAGTCTGAATCCTTTCTCAGTACTCCTCGGGCCTCCTTTTATATGTCAAAGGGGTTGCCGCAGTGGCACACAGCAGGTGGAAAGTATGTTTAGTGTACAAGTCTATCTCCAGACATCCTAGGACAAACGCATTTAATGCGCTGCCTATGTGTCCTCTTGCTTTATCGGGGACGGTAAAGAATCTCGTCCCGCCCATCGCCGCCTCGCCTTGCTTCGACGCGCGTCCAGGCCGATGAGGAATGCAGTGCCACGCTCGCTGGCTAGCTGCTGAGCTGGTGCGGTGGCAGGGTCTTCACGAAGATCTGCATGCCACCACGCAGGTGCTTGGCTAGTTGGCCTAGAAGCTGCATACTGCCATGCAGGCGCTTGCCTAGTTGGCGGGCTGGCCGCCAGGTCGGTACGAGCGCGGGGCAGCGAAACTCTGGCAAGTGCGGGCCTGGCCTCGGCCCCGCAAACGCCCCCGGCAAGGGCCTTGCCGGGATCTCGTGGGCATCCCTAGCAAGGGTCTTGCTGGGGGCTTGCGAGCGTCCCCGGCGAGGGTCTTGCTGGGGGTCTTCGGTCGTCCCGGCAAGATCTTGCTGGGGGTCTTCGGTCGTCCTCGGCAAGATCTTGCCGGGGGTCTTCGTCTTCTGGTTATCATCTAGGCTTGCAGGCCTTTGGTTTTCTCAAAGATCTACATGCCACCATGCAAGCGCTCCCGAGACTTGGTCTTGACGTTGTCGATGGTGTCATAACTCTTAGGCTCAATGGTGGCGGTCTTGCTGGTGTTGGGCAAGTTGCCCCGGTAAGGCTCTCTTGCCGGGGCCATGTAGGCCGGCCCGGCAAGGCTCTTGCCGGGGGAAGCCCATCTTGCCCCTTTGCTCTTCGCGCCTCTGGCTTGAGTGCTGCCTCGGCAGCCTTGCATCTTCCCTTCTTCTGCCCCGCCAAGCCCGGCTGCAGGTGTGGCTACGACTGCCCGTGCACAAGTAAAGGGGTACCGAAAGGCCCCTACTTTTGTACACCGACAGGAGCCCCTGGTCCTGGGGCACATATAAGCGCAGGGCGTTGTTGTGCCAGGCCCAGAACGATGCACGGGCACGCGTGGCAGAGTTTTAACCGCAGTAATAGCTTCACCAGTTGTGCTTCCCCACGACCCGCATTGAGTGCATGACGTGGGGGTCATGCTGGAATGACTGCAGCATGCTTGCGTCACCCCGCGTTGAATAGTAAAGAGGCGTCCCGCATCTTCCCCATAAAAAAAGGAAACCTATAGGTCTACTGCTCATTTACTCTCCTCGCCTCTCTCAACCTTGGAACCGCCATTCCACGTTTCCCACCACGCCTGTCCTTTTTGCCATGTACGCCGCATGCATGGCATGGGGTAGGTGACAGACGCGTGGGATATGGGAAGGCGCGCCATGGCCGATACTCATGCGCCTTTGATTGGCGTGGGGAGGGTGGTCGACGACCTCACTCGTCGCCAACTTAATGAGCCGGACTTGAAAGGGCTCTTCAAAGGCGTAGAGCCAGCCTTCAGCCTTCCTTGCTTGGCTATAAAAAGGGGACTCAGGAGGAGGAGAGGCATCCCCTCGCCTCACCTCCATTCTCCATCCACCATCATGCCGAGAGGGCGCGGGCGCAGCCGTCCTTCTGCGGAGGCGACTAGATCTTCCTCTCGTCAGAGAGCCACATCGGTTAAGGAAGAGCCAGACGCCCAAGGCGGAGGCGCCGGACGGGGGTGCAGTCGGCGAGGCGGTCGAGGCAGAGGTGGGCACGAAAGGGGGACACCTGCGACGTCACCATCTCCGCCACCATCTCCACCACCGTCTCCTCATACTTCGTCGAACGGCCATGTCGGGGACACGGCGCTGGAGTTCATCTTGCAGTTGCGCAAGCTGCCACGTAGCCGCCTTCGCCTCCCAGAGGCATTCGCGGGGGTGCTGGAGATCGACCAGCCACTGAAGCTGAGGCTTCACATGAAGGGGTGTTGCAATGGCGACATATGGGCGAACACAAGGTTCCCGGTCCCTCATGTAATGCTTCTTCGTCGGGGTTGGAAAACCTTCGCACGCGCCCACTTCTTGATGAAAGGGCATGTTCTCCACTTCAAATTAGTGGAGAGCGACCTGCTCTCCGTCAAGGTCTTCGGGCGCTCGGGAAACAGGTTAGGGTGCTGCGTGGAGAGCTCGACCGACAACGAGAGCTCCTCCTCGAGCGGCAGCGACGAGGAGGGGACCGATGGGGAGGACAATGGGGACAGGTCCGACTAGACGTCATACGCCCTGTCGCTAGGCGATGCCGACTGCAGCACTATCTGCACCTGGCCTTCTCCCCGACAGAGTGATTTTCCGGGGGTAGTTCTTGGCGGCGGCTCCTCGAGCCAGCTCCTTGAACTTCTCGGGGTCGTTGCTTCTGGCGGCTGGCACTGGAAGGCTGAAGAAGACGAAGAACGCGGGTTGCAGGCCATCAAGTCAGAGTACGATGGCATCGACGCCTTCGTCTCGTATTGCCGACCCGCTGCCTCATCTTCCGGCTTCTTCCCCAGTACCGTCATCACCAACCCTCTTCTGGGCAGCCGCCGGGACGTTCTCTTGGTGTCTTCTGCTGCTCGTACCTTGCCTAGGCACTCCTTTTGCCCTCCTGCTATCCCGACCCGCTTCTTGAGGAGAGGGAGAAGAAAAGGATTACGGACACCTTATCTTTTCTTTTAAATATTGTAGGCATTTGCCGAATTTTAATATCTAAGTAATGTAATCTCTCAAGCCCATGCTTATGTTCTGCAACATCTGTACTGGTATCAGCATGTTAATGAAAAAGACTAGCCTTGCCGGGAACCCGTGCATGGATACACTCGTGCGGAGGCAAAATGCCTCCTTAACGCGAATAAACGAGTCCTTTCGGCAAGCCGTCCTGCCGGCGCCCTCTGTGCTTGCCGGAGAATCACATCTGCCGGGCTATAGACAAAGGGTCCAGCCCCCAGTCCATCTCCTTTTAGCAAGGGCTACTACGACCACTCCGACCGAAGCAGCCTTCGGGCCGGGAATGGGAGTACCCGAGTTTTTCGAAAGAGAGTGGCCAGGTTTTCTAACGCACAAGTCACAGGTTACGAACATGGGTGGGCAAGAGGTAAACTTTATCTGTTTGGTTTGCCGAGGATCGCCGTGTCGGGTGGTCTTCTCAACTTCTTGCTAGAGCCGGGTCCTTGGCGGGACCGAGCGTCCTTGCCGTGGCTGGAAGGAAAAGAGGGCAAGATCATGGACCCTTGGCAGTCCGTTAATATTTGTTGGAATCAAAAATTAGTACAATACCCTGGATGAGCATGCATATACATATACACATAATCATCGAAATCAACAAGAAACTATACATACTAAGGGTTTCTTTCCCTGACTGCGCGCAGGGTCTGCGCCTGGCTTTGTACATAGGGTTACATGCCTTGCCGGCAAGGCTAGTACAAAAAGGGGGTTACCGGGGCTCCCGGCAACCACGCCTTAGGGGTAAAACTTGCGAAGATGTTCGATGTTCCAGGAATTCCTCACCGGAATTCTATCCTCGGTCTCCAAGCGGACTGCGCCGGGCCTGGTGACTCGTATTACCCGATAAGGGCCTTCACACTTTGGCGTCAACTTGTTTGAATTCTTGGCGGATTGGATCCATCGAAGAACAAGGTCGCCTTCCTCAAGGCCTCGGGCGTGAACCTTGCGGCTATGGTAGCAGCGCAAGGCTTGCTGGTAACGAGCGGCTCGCACAATAGCGTGAAGACGATCTTCCTCAAGGATCGTCACATCATTTTGGCACAACTGCTCTTGCTCAAGCTCATCATAAGTGAGCACTCGAGGTGACCCGTATATGAGTTCCGTGGGGTGAACTGCTTCTGCCCCGTATACCAGGGCAAATGGTGTCTGGCCAGTGGCTCGATTTGGTGTCGTTCTGATCGACCAAAGAACCGTTGGCAACTCATCAATCCAGCGCCTTCCACACTTACGCAGCCTGTCAAAAGTTCTGGTTTTGAGGCCTCGCAGCACTTCCGCATTCGCTCTCTCAGCTTGGCCGTTGCTTTTGGAATGAGAAACAGAAGCAAAACAAACCTTGCCGCTGAGGTCTTGAATGTACTGCATGAAGGTGCGGCTCGTGAACTGCATGCCGTTATCGGTGATGACTCTATTTGGCACACCAAAACAGCAAACTAGTCCTTTGAAGAACTTGACGGCTGATTGTGCTGTCACCTTTCTCACCGGTTCCACTTCCGGCTACTTTGTGAACTTGTTGATTGCAACATATAGGTACTCAAAGCCCCCGACAACACGGGGGAAGGGGCCCAGTATGTCGAGCCCCCAGACTGAAAAGGGCCAGGAAAGAGGGATTGTTTGAAGGGCTTGGGTTGGCTGATGAAGCTTCTTTGAATGGAATTGGCACGCTTCACACTTGGTTACTAGTGCAGTTGCATCCTGGAGAGCGGTGTGCCAGAGGAAACCTTGCCGGAACACTTTGCCGGCAAGGGCTCTTGACCCTATGTGGGAGCCACACATGCCTCCATGTAACTCTGCTAACAGCTCCAGTCCTTCCTCCCGAGGAATGCACTTCAGTTTCACACTGTTCGATCTCCTTCTGTATAGGACATCATCCACAAACTAGTACATGCTGGACCGACGGGCTACTTTCTCTGCCTCTTCCTGTTCCTTAGGGAGTTCCCCTGTTTGGAGGAAACGGACAGTGCGCTGCGCCCATGCCGGAGCCCGGGGCTCGACGGCAAGGACTAAAGGCTCATCTTCGGCCGTAGGTGCAACTGCCTCTATGGTCGGGGCTTGGGGCCCTGCCGGAGGTTGCTGCTCCCCGGCAAGCTTGGGGCACCCGACAACGTCCTTGCCGGCGGCTCCTGGGAGCTCAGCGGGAAAGTACTTGCTGGTGTCTGCCTTCCTTCTTTTGTTCTGTCCTGCTGATGGCTCAATGGATGTCTGGGTCAATTAAAGCACAAAGGTACCTAGTTCCACGGGCAACTTGAGGGCAGCACGTTTCGACAAGTCGTCGGCAATGCTGTTCTCTGCTCAGGGAACATGCCCTGCTTGCAGACCATCAAAATGCTCTTCCAACTTCCTCACCTCATCCACATAAGCCTCCATCAACAGGCTCTGGTAATCCTTGTTGACTTGCTTGACGACGAGCTGCGAATCACCTCTGATGATGAGCTTCCTAATTCCGAGGTCTGCCGCGATCCTGAGACGGCAAACAATCCCTCGTACTCCGCCGTGTTGTTAGTTGACTTTTCCCAGGGAAAGTGCATCTGGACTACGTACTTGAGGCACTCTCCGCTGGGTGCAATGAGCAGCACGCCGACACCGGCACCTTGGAGCGAGAAAGCTCCGTCAAAGTACATGATCCAATCACGTCTCTTCTTCTTGCCTGGGAGGGCAGTCTCTCGAACTCCTTCGTCTGGGTTGAGGTCCATTCCGCTATGAAATCTGTGAAGGCTTGGCTCTTGATTGTTGAAGTGCTTTCAAATTTGAGGCCGAAGCTTGATAGTTCCAACGCCCACTCCACAATCCTCCCAGTGGCATACAAATTGTGCAAGATTCGTTGTAAAGGGAGGCGGGTGACGACGGTGATCTCATGCGCTTGGAAATAGTGACGCAGCTTTCTCGAGGCCATAAGAAGGCCGAAAATTAGCTTCTGTATGCCATAATATCTTGATCTAGCCCCCTACAAGAGGGAACTGACAAAGTAAACCGGGTGTTGCACCACCTTCTTCTTCTGTTCGACTTCGCCCGCTTGTGCGGACTCCGTCTTGCCGGGACCAGGCTCCGCCGGGGGTTCTACCTTGCCGGCATTATGCCCTGCCGGGGAGAGCTCTGGCTCATCACCCGAAAGCTCTGCTTCTACTTCTACTTCTTCCTCAAATTCTCTCTATGCCACTAGCGCAACACTAACCACTTGATTTGTTGCCGCTAGGTACAACAACAATGGCTCTTGCGGTTTAGGTGCTACTAGTATCAGGATGGAGGAGAGGTACTTAAAATCTTCCAGCGCTGCCTCAGCCTCCGGAGTCCATTTCATTGGACCCACCTTCTTCAAAACTTTGAAGAAGAGGAGGGCGCGCTCAACAGATTTGGAGATGAACCTACTTAGAGCAGCAACACAACTGGCAAGCCTACAGACATCTTTGACTTGTCTTGGCACCTCAATATGCTCAATTTCTTTGATCTTGTCGGGATTTGCTTCGAGTCCATGTTGAGACACAAAGAACCCAAGAAGTTTGCCGGATGGGACGCCGAACACACACTTCTCTGGGTTGAGCTTGAGGTTGATCTTGTGTAGGTTGGCAAATGTTTTGTCCAGATCCTGCTGAAGGAAATATGCCCTAGAGGCAATAATAAAGTTGTTATTTATATTTCCTTATATCATGATAAATGTTTCTTATTCATGCTAGAATTGTATTAACCGGAAACTTAGTACATGTGTGAATACATAGACAAACAGAGTGTCCCTAGTATGCCTCTACTAGACTAGCTCGTTAATCAAAGATGGTTAAGTTTCCTAGCCATAGACATGTGTTGTTGTTTGATGAACGGGATCACATCATTAGAGAATGATGTGATGGACAAGACCCATCCGTTAGCTTAGCACTATGATTGTTTAGTTTATTGATATTGCTTTCTTCATGACTTATACATGTTCCTATGACTATGAGATTATGCAACTCCTGAATACCAGAGGAACACTTAGTGTGCTATCAAACGTCACAACGTAACCAGGTGATTATAAAGATGCTATACAGGTGTCTCCGATGGTGTTTGTTGAGTTGGCATAGATCGAGATTAGGATTTGTTACTCCGATTGTCGGAGAGGTATCTCTGGGCCCTCTCGGTAATGCACATCACTATAAGCCTTGCAATCAATGTGACTAATGAGTTAATTATGAGATGATGCATTACAGAACGAGTAAAGATACTTGCCGGTAACGAGGTTGAACTAGGTATGATGATACCGACGACCGAATCTCGGGAAAATAACATACCGATGACCAAGGGAACAACGTATGTTGTTATGCGGTTTGACCGATAAAGATCTTCGTAGAATATGTAGGAGCCAATATGAGCATCCAGGTTCCGCTATTGGTCATTGACCAGAGATGTGTCTCGGGCATTTCTACATAGTTCTCAAACCCGTAGGGTCCGCACGCTTAACGTTCGATGACGATTTGTATTATGAGTTATGTGATTTGATGACCGAAGTTTGTTCGGAGTCCCGAATGAGATCATGGACATGACGAGGAGTCTCGAAATGGTTGAGATGTAAAGATCGATATATTGGAAGGCTATATTCGGACAACAAAAAGGTTCTAAGTGGTTCGGGTATTTTTCGGAGTACCAGAGAGTTACGGGAATTCCCCGGGGGAAGTATTGGGCCTTCATGGGCCTTAGTGGAAAGGAGAGAAGGGCCACAAGGGGAGGCCGTGCCCCCCATGGGTTGGTCCGAATTGGACTAGGGAGGGGGCGGCACCCTCCTCTTTCCTTCTCCATCTCCTCTCCTTCCTTCTTCTCCTACTTGGACTAGGAAAGGGGGAAACCTACTCCTACTAGGAGTAGGAATCCCCCCTTTGGGCGTGCCCCTTGTGGCCGGCCCTCCTCCTCCTCCCCTCCTTTATATACGGGGGAGGAGGGCACCCCATAGACACACAAGTTGATCTTTAGCCGTGTGCGGTGCCCCCCCTCCACAGTTTTCCACCTCGGTCATATTGTCGTAGTGCTTAGGCGAAGCCTTGTGTCGGTAACTTCATCATCACCGTCAACACGCCATCGTGCTGACGCAACTCACCCACGGCCTCAGCTGGATCAAGAGTACGAGGGACGTCACCGAGCTGAACGTGTGCAGATCGCGGAGGTGCCGTGCGTTCGGTACTTGATCGGTTGGATCGCGAAGACGTTCGAGTACATCAACCGCGTTACTTAACGCTTCCGCTTTCGGTCTACGAGGGTACGTAGACACACTCTCCCCTCTCGTTGCTATGCATCTCCTAGATAGATCTTGCGTGATCGTAGGATTTTTTTGAAATACTGTGTTCCCCATTAGTGGCATCCGAGCCAGGTCTATGCGTTGATGTTATATGCACGAGTAGAACACAAAGAGTTGTGGGCGATAATAGTCATACTGCTTACCAGCATGTCATACTTTGATTCGGCGGTATTGTTGGATGAAGCGGCCCAGACCGACATTACATGACCGCGTTCATGAGATTGGTTCTACCGCCGTGCTTCGCACACAGGTGGCTAGTGGGTGTCTGTTTCTCCAGCTTTAGTTGAATCGAGTTTGACTACACCTGGTCCTTGTTGAAGGTTAAAACAACACACTTGACAAAAAATCATTGTGGTTTTGATGTGTAGGTAAGAACGGTTCTTGCTAGAAGCCCATAGAAGCCACGTAAAACTTGCAACAACAAAGTAGAGGACGTCTAACTTGTTTTTGCAGGCCATGTTGTGATGTGATATAGTCAAGACGTGATGAGATATAAATTGTTGTATGAGATGATCATGTTTTGTTGAAGTTATCGGTAACTGGCAAGAGCCTTATGGTTGTCTCTTTATTGCATAAGATGCAAGCGCCATATAATTGCTTTACATTATCGCTATGCGATAGCAATAGTTGCAAAAGCAATAGTTGGCGAGACGACCATGCGATGACATGTTGATAAAGATCAAGATGATGGAGATCATGGTGTCATGTCGGTGACAATAGAGATCATGACGACACTTTGGAGATGGAGATCAAAGGCGCAAGATGATGATGGCCATATCATGTCACATATTTTGATTGCATGTGGTGTTTATCTTTTATGCATCTTATTTTGCTTAGTATGACAGTAGCATTATGAGATGATCCCTTACTAAAAATTTCAAGGTATAAGTGTTCTCCGTGAGTATGCACCGTTACGACAGTTCTTCATGCTGACACACCATGTGATGATCGGGTGTGACAAGCTCTACGTTCACATACAACGGGTGCAAGCCAGTTTTGCACATGCAAAATACTCGAGTTAAACTTGACGAGCCTAGCATATGCAGATATGGCCTCGGAACACTGAGGCCGAAAGGTCGAGCATGAATTATGTAGTAGATATGATCAACATAGTGATGTTCACCATTGAAAACTTCTCCATCTCACGTGATGATCGGACATGGTTTAGTTGATATGGATCACGTGATCAATTAGATGATTAGAGGGATGTCTATCTAAGTGGGAGTTCTTAAGTAATATGATTAATTGAACTTTAATTTATCATGAACTTAGTACCTGATAGTATTTTTTGCATATCTATGTTGTTGTAGATCAATAGCTCACGTATACATCCCTATTTTATTTTTGATATGTTCCTAGAGAAAAATAAGTTGAAAGATGTTAGTAGCAATGATGAGGACTAGCTCCGTGATCCAAGGATTATCCTCATTGCTGCACAGAAGTATTATATCCTTGATGCACCACTAGGTGACGGACCTATTGCAGGAGTAGATGCAGACGTTATGAACGTTTGGCAAGCTCGGTATGATGACTACTTGATAGTTTAGTGCACCATGCTTTACGGCTTAGAACCGGGACTTCAAAAACGTTTTGAACAACATGGAGCATATAAGATGTTCCAAGAGCTGACATTTGTATTTCAGACTCATGCCCGAGTCGAGAGGTATGAGACCTCTGACAAGTATTTTGCCTACAAGATGGAGTAGAATAGCTCAACCAATGAGCATGTGCTCAGAATGTCTGAGTACTACAATCGCTTGAATGAAGTGGGAATTAATCTTCCAGATAAGATAGTGATTGACAAAGTTCTCTAGTCACTATCACCAAGTTACTAGAACTTCGTGATGAACTATAATATGCAAGGGATGAACAAGACAATTCCCGAGCTCTTTGCGATGCTGAAATCAGTGAAGGTAGAAATCAAGAAAAGCATCAAGTGTTGATGGTTGACAAGACCACTTGTTTCAAGTAAAAGGGCAAGAAAAGGAAAGGGAACTTCAAGAAGAATGGCAAGTAAGTTGCCACTCCCATGAAGAAGCCCAAAGCTAGACTCAAGCCTAAAACTGAGTGCTTCTACTACAAAGGAAATGGTCATTGGAAGTGGAACTGCCCTAGATACTTGGCGGATAAGAAGGTATATTTGATATACATGTTATTGATGTGTACTTTACTAGTGTTTATAGCAACCCTTTAGTATTTGATACTGGTTCAGTTGCTAAGAGTAGTAACTCAAAACAGGAGTTGCAAAATAAATAGAGACTAGTTAAGGGCAAGGTGATGATGTGAGTTGGAAGTGATTCCAAGGTTGATAAGATCACCATCGCACACTCCCTTTACCTTTGGGATTAGTGTTGAACCTAAAATAAATGCTATTTGGTGTTTGCGTTGAGCATGAATATGATTGAATCATGTTTATTGAAATACAGTTATTCATTTAAGTCAAAGAATAATTGTTTTTTTTGACTGGGAACTATAGGGGAAAACCCCCACAGCATATCAAAACTTTATTAAAAGGGAGAGCAAGTACAAGTACAAAGGGGGATTACAATAGGTAATCAAGCTATTCTAGGTAAGTGAGAAGTTAAAATTACAAGCCTCAAGGTGGCAGAAATGAGATCCATCTAAGGAGATCATCCTTATAAGGAGGCTTGACCCTATATTGCATTAAAGCAATATCATGGATGAATGCTCTTCTCCATTTATTGAATCCAGCTCTCTCATGCCTGAAGACCTTAGCATTCCTGAGAATCCAGATATTCCAGCATGCTATAAAGACCACTTCGGTGAAGAAGGGTTTCCTGAAGCTCCTGCTAGCATTGATAACCAACTCAGCCATAGAGTCACCAGATGACCAATCAATTTGCATGTAGTTCCAAACTCTGACACTAAAATTGCAATTAAAGAACAAATGATCTCTCGTTTCCCTAGTCTGCAAAGGGCAAAGAACACAATTTACTCCATCCTCCAAATGCCAATGCCTCCTTTCCACCATGTCCTTGGCATTCAACCTATCCATAATAAGCATCCAAGCAAAAACTTTTATTTTCATTGTACATGAGGACTTCCAGATCCAAGCTTTCAAAGGGTTGAAGGACTGAGACACAAAAGTGTGGGAGTAAAACAACTTTGGTGAATAACCCTTGGCAGTGCCACTCCAAAACCAAATATCCTTGGACCCAGTTACTCTATTATGGCCCTCCAACAATGATTGAAGAGTGACCAGGTCATCAAAAGCCCGACTGGACAAAGGAAGGTGGAAGTGTTGAAACATGTCCTGAGAGTCCAAAAACTCTTTAACAGTGATCCAGGGGTCCTTAACATAAGAAAAGAGCCGAGGGAATCTGAATTGGAGAGTAGAGACCTGATCATGAAGCTGCCATTTGTGTGACCACATGAGGGCAGTGTCTCCTTCATTGATCTGAACCCAAGCACACTCCCTAAAGTTTTGCATGACCTTGCATATATCCTTCCACCAGAAAGAGCCACAATCAGAAGTTCCGTGAGGTACTCTGCCATGATAGTAGGAGTCCCAAATTAATGACACCCATGGAAGATCCTTTTTATTAAGGAAGTTATTTGCATGTTTGAGCAGAAGAGCCACATTCTGTACACCCAGATTAAGAATACCAAGGCCTCCCTTGCTTTTTGGTCTGCAAATAAGGTCCCAAGCGGCAAGAGAAGGGGCAGGCTCACCCCTATTCTTCCTCCAGAGGCATTGTCTCTGAATTCTCTCAAATTGCTTTAAAATTCCAGCAGGAACAACCAAACTGCAAAGGAAGAAGATGGCATAGAAGACAAGGCAGAGTTCAGAAACTGCAATCTTTCCCCCTGATTTAAAAATGAGGAGCTAGCTGTCATTCTCCTCTCCATGCAGTCCACCAGAGGCAAGAAATCCACCATTTTGGGCCTAGTAGTACCTACTGGCAACCCAAGGTAAGTAAATGGCATTTTCCCAATCTGGCATCCAAAAGCAGCAGCTAATTCTGTCATGACAGCAGTGTCCACATTGATGGGAATAATAAAAGATTTATGATAATTCACATCAAGGCCAGTAGACACAGAGAAAACCTTGAGCATGTCTTTCAGAGCTAACAGTTGGCCCTTGTCAGCAGGCAATATAATCAAAGTATCATCAACATACTGAATCACAGGATAATCCTGGTCATGGCAAGGTATAGGGAGATGAAGAATGCCCCTTCTGAACATGTCATTAATTACAATCTGCAGGAGGTCAGCAGCTAGGACAAAAAGGAGGGGAGAGACTGGATCACCCTGTCTGACACCCTTTTTACATATGAATTTCCTACCAGGAACTCCATTAAGTAGAACAGATGAGGTACCTGTGGACAAAAGCTGCTTCATCCAAAGAATCCACTTTTCATTGAAGCCCTTATACCTCAATATTTGTACAATTGCCTCATGCTCAAGAGAATCAAAAGCCTTCTCAAAATCCAATTTAAGAATAACAATTGGCCTCTTGGACTAGTGACACTGGTGCAAATACTCAAAAGTCCATCCAATACAGTCCTGAATAGTTCTGCTTTTTATGAACCCATACTGGTTCTTGTGAACACACTGCATTATCACATCTTGAAACCTATTGGATGCCATCTTGGAGAGAAACTTAAGACCCATTCCTGTTAAAGAAATAGGTCTGTAATCCCCCACCTCTTCAGGTGAAGGCTTTTTAGGCACTAGAGTGATATATGAATCATTGATATTCTCCAGATGAGCAGTACCATCAAAGAAAGCCTGAGCCAGTTCATAAAAATCATGAGAAATAATGTGCCAGCACCTTTTGAAAAAGAGACCATTAAAACCATCTGGGCCTGGAGCTTTATCAACTGGCATATGCTTGACAATCTTGTCCATTTCCTCCTTCTCAAAAGGCTTAGTGAGAACATCTAAACCATCCACTGGAACAATTAGGGAGGAAAGATCAAAACCCATGTGGATTCCCCTGGAAGAACCCATTCTGTTTTTAAAACAATTCCATATAATTCCCTCCATTTGAGAGTGATCAGTCACCACAGAGCCATCAGGTAATTTTAAGCTGGCAATAGAGTTCCTTCTATGCCTCTCAATAGCCATAGCATGAAAGAACTTGGTGTTCTCACCTCCCACTTTTATATATCTGATAGTACATCTTTTCTTCCAATAAAGACATTGAAGGTGGAGGAATTTCTCCACATGATTTTTGACCACTTTCCTAAAATTAGATTCATGTCTATATAGTGGTCTGAACTCCTCAAGCTCATCCAATAGCAGAATAACCTTATTACATTTACAGGCAAGAATTTTCAGTTTGGAGATGTTCTTCTGCCATCTCTTGAGACACATTCTCAGGGATTTAAATTTGTCAGCTATTCTAGCAGTAATGTGTCCCTTTCTGGATTGTTTTTGCCATGAGGAGTCAACACAATCCATAAAACCCTCTAGCTCCAACCAATAATTCTCAAACCTAAAAATATTAGACTTGGGAATAGAAGTTTTGATTGTAACCACACAAGGCACATGGTCAGATGTAGTTTTTGCAAGAGGCAGCACCTCAGTCATGGGATAGTCATATATCCAATCAACAGAGGTGAAAAACCAGTCTAGCTGCTCAAGGAGTGGATTATCCTGCATATTGGACCAAGTGTAGGATCTTCCTTTGATGGGCAACTCCAAAAGACCTAAGTGCCCTATAATCTCATTAAAGATGAACATGTCATTCAAGTCTCCACCAGGCAAGTTTCTGTTATCCAAAGAACGCAGGAAGTTAAAGTCCCCCAGAAGCAGCCAATTTTCATCCACAGGAATATTCAGGTGGTACAGCCAATTAACAAAATTATCCCTAGCTTCCCCCTGACAAGGACCATAAACAACAACAAGAGTCCACCTCTCATTATTTTGCCTAGAAACAAATTCAATCACCACTGCAAATTGTTGGATTTCCAATAAGGTCCCCTAAAAAACAGAGGAGTTCCAAACAACTAGGATTCCACCGGAGGCCCCCAAAGAGGGAGAGAAAGCAAAGCTGTCAAATCTCTTAGGGCAAAAGCTTTTAATTGTTCTGGAATCAAAAGAAGCACATTTAGTTTCTTGCAAACAAGCTATTACACACTGACTTTCATCAATCTTTTGTCTGACAGCTCTTTGCCTAGTTTCAGAGTTTAAACCCCTGACATTCCAGCACAGGACATTCCAGCTTCTACATTGAGAATTCATAAATAAAGATCATAAACGAGTCTCCAAACCACATGACACACAGTGCCATATGTCCAAAAGCCACATTAAGGTCTGAACCCACATTATTACATAACCAAAGTTCAGAAAATAAAGACATGCAGGAAGCAAATTTATGGGCTTGCAAAACCCAACACTTGAGGAGCACACTAATGGCTTGGTTGGCAACAGCAGTAGGGTCCACCATAAGTGCATCCTCAGTGAGCAGAGCTGCATCAATTTCCAGCTCCTTGCCAATAGCTTGCAGATGACTAACGGGAGTAGGAGGAGGGACATCTTCATATGCAGGGTCCTTAGGCATCTCACCAGAAATGGGCTTGGCCTTGGGCTTCTTCTTCTTGGGCTGTAAAACCAGCTCATGGAAAGTGGGCTTAAACCCATCACGCTGGCCGAACTTCTGGTACATCTTCGAACAGACGTTTCAACTAGCGGTGTTGGCGCCAGAGTTTTGCGAGGCCTCCTTGTTCTTGCACGCGCAGGCGGAGAAGGGACCACATCAGGCATAGCCCTGTCAGCGTCATCTACAAATAAAGCTCTAGCCACTGGTCAAACAGGTTCAGGCTCTTTCCACGTCAGCAGAGGAAGATCAGCAAGCTGAAAAGCAAAGTCCCAGCTTCTCTTTGGCAAAGTGACATGCGACAGAGGTTTAGGCAGCAAAGGTTTTGGCAACTCAAACACCACTGGTGCATTCAACAAATTCTCAAAAGATCGCCTCGATATCATTTCAGGGGGCAGAGGGGGACCAAAAGGGACCTTAATCGCAGGTTGATCAAGAGCTTGGACATCAATGACTGGAGGCTGATAAACCACAAGTGCCCAATTTCTAGCATCTTCCAAGTCCGGGGCAATCTCCATCAGATCATTTTCATTTTCAGGTTCAGCTCCATCAATCAGAATAGGTGCAGGGGCACCTGAGGCTGCACATCTGAGCATGGCTGGACAGAACTTTGTTGAGAAGAGGCATTCAACACCATGGATTCCTGATCCTCAACAGCTGGTTCCGCAGCAGGCTCATCCCAGTTGCCCCAATTGTCCTCGTGTACCTCGGTATGCGCAGGCAGAGGTGGCGGCACATCGTTCCACCCCAGAGCAGGGAATGGAGGCAGAATGAAGGGTGGCAACTCCGGAAAGGGCACGCCAGGCAGAGGATGAGGATTGCCATTGATGGGCATCCAGTCTTCATCTTGGGGCATCTGTTCAGCAAAGTTGGCTCCCAGAATATACAAAGGCACCGTCCAAGACACCCTGGCACCACCCCAGGCTGCATACTCCATGAATAATTGTTGTTCTATTTACATGAATAAAACCTTCAATGGTCATACACTCAATATAAATGGTTTATTAATCTCGATCATAGTGATACACATATTCATAATATTGAAGCCAAAAGATGCAAAGTTAATGATGATAATGCAACTTATATGTGGCATTGCCGTTTAGGTCATATTGGTGTAAAGCGCATGAAGATACTCCATGCTGATGGACTTTTGGAATCACTTGATTATGAATCACCTGATGTTTGTGAACCATGCCTCATGGGCAAGATGACTAAGACTCCGTTCTCCAAAACAATGGAGCGAGCAACTGACTTATTGGAAATAATACATACTGATGTATGCGTTCCAATGAGTGTTGAGGCTCGCGGCGGGTATCATTATTTTCTGACCTTCACAGATGATTTGAGCAGATATGGGTATATCTACTTGATGAAAAATAAGTCTGAAACATTTGAAAAGTTTAAAGAATTTCATAGTGAAGTGGAAAATCATCGTAACAAGAAAATAAAGTTTCTATGATCTAATCGTGGAGGAGAATATTTGAGTTACGAGTTTGGCCTTCAATTAAAACAATGTGGAATAGTTTCACAAACTCATGCCACCTGGAACACCATAGCATAATGGTGTGTCCGAACATCGTAACCGTACTTTATTACATATGGTGCGATTTATGATGTCTCTTACTGATTTACCACTATCGTTTTGGGGTTATGCATTAGAGACAACTGCATTCACGTTAAATAGGGCACCATCTAAATCCGTTGAGACGACACCATATGAACTGTGGTTTAGCAAGAAACCTAAGCTGTCGTTTCTTGAAGTTTGGGGCTATGATGCTTATGTGAAAAAAGCTTCAACCTGATAGCTCGAAGCCAAATCGGAGAAATGCGACTTCATAGGATACCCAAAGGAAACTGTTGGGTACACCTTCTATCACAGATCCGAAGGCAAGATTTTTGTTGCTAAGAATGGATCCTTTCTAGAGAATGAGTTTCTCTCGAAAGAAGTGAGTGGGAGGAAAGTAGAACTTGATGAGGTAATTGTACCTTCTCTAGAATTGGAAAGTAGTTCATCAGAGAAATCTGTTCACTACAAAAAAATACACTTCCGTGATGATACGTGTTTGTCACAATAGGTCACGTTTTCTATCATGCATGTACATCCATGACAAATTTATGACAGAATCAAGATATTCATACCTGTGCCGTCATAGAAGTGTTCCATGACATTACCAAAATTATCATCACGGAAGTGTCCACTTCCATGATGATAAATCGCGCGTCACAGAAGTGCTTTCATCAAGGGTGACCGACACGTGGCATCCACCGTAACGGAACGCCGTTAAGCTACCGGGTCTGATTTTGGATCCGATAACCCGTTAACAACCCAGACCAATGGGGATTTTCCACGTGTAAAATCATCATTGGCCGGAGGAAACACGTGTTGCCTCACTGTTCGGACAGATGTCATCCACTCATTGGACAGGAGGCGCCTATGATAGGTCGACATGTGGCATGGCCCAACAGTGGCCCATTCCGGTGAAAAAGGCCGGCCCAGTAAAAAATAGCATGCCGGTCCATATAAGGCCTACTTGTGTCAGGTCCACTTAAGCCCATGGCCCATATGAGATGTGCTAATTCGGCCCTTCAACGGCCCGTTAAAGATTTGACACCATCGCAGCACATCGTCAGTTCGAGCCCGTTAACAGCCCGCTATATATTTGGGCTCAATATCTGCCCGATGAGATTTCATCCTGTTAACGGCCCATTCAGTGGATGGGCCAATTTTCATGATGTACATCTTTCGGCCTTTTAGCGACCCATTTAAATATTGGGCTAATTTCCGGCCCGGTGTCTTTCAGCCTGTTGACGGCCCATAAATCAGTTGGGCCATTTGTAGTCGGACCTGAGTTTCGGCCTTTTAGCGACCCATTTAAGTGTAGGGCCAATTTCCGGCCCGGTGTGTCTTTCATCCTGGTGACGGCCCATATATCTGTTGGGCCATTTGTAGTCGGACCTGAGTTTTGGCATTTTAGCGACACATTTAAGTGTTGGGCCAATTCCCGGCCCTGTGTGCCTTTCAACCTGTTAACAGACCATAAATGAGTTGGGCCATTTGTAGTCGGACCCGAGTTTTGGCCTTTTAACGGCCCATGCCCTTCATGGTCCAATACCAGCCCGGTTTCTCTTTCGGCCTGCTAAAGGCCCACAACACAGTTCGGCCATTTACAATACGACCCGACTTTCGGCCTCTTAGCGGCCCATGCTCTTCATGGTCCAGTACAAGCCCGCTGTCTCTTTCGGCCTGCTAAAGGCCCACAGTATAGTTGCCATATGTAGCCCGAACTTAGTAATAGCCTGTTAATGGCCCGTGAAATCAATTGGGCCCACCTGTTGCCCGCTTTGGTGTCAGCCTATTAACGACCCGGGAATTAAGAGGGCCGACCATTAACTTTCGGCCTGGTAACGACCCATTAACTTAATGGGCCCACTAAAGTTTGTACATGTCTTTAGGCCAAATTAGATAATTTGAGCCCATTACGACGAGCAATTATGCACAGGACCAAAACCGATCAAGCAAAGGTACGACATACAGGGAAAAACGTTGCACATCCAACATATATTACAGGAAATTACATCCACTAGGCAATCAAAGATTGATGCTAGTGCAAATAAATGAACAGAACCTAACGATCTACAACATCACAATCTGCAACCTCAGCACGGATGACGCCCATAAGCATGTGGGCAAGTTCTTTCTGCTTTGCTACACTGTCTCTGAAAACATTGATCAGTTGTTGTGTCGCATGACTCTGCACCTCTGATTCCTCCACCATTTCCATCATTCTTCAACCATTAATTAGTTCACAAACATACATTTTTCCGTTGCATTCGAGACAAAGCATACTGAACAGATTCAGATGGCGATTTTGGTAGGCTTGTATTATTGATAGTGGAGAGTGTCTCGACCACTGCATCATAACATAAATTAGGAGGGGAACCAAATAGATTAATCATGAGTTATTGGCATATTACCTGGCCTAGATTTATTGGAAAGAAACAATGGGGTTGCCTTGCTATTTTCAGAGTTTGTCTTCTTATCTTCAGCAGCCTGCACCAAATTAAGACACTAGCATTGCTATCATTGGCCAAGTTAGATAATAGGAAAGCAACATTGGCACAACGAACGTTTGGGCAACTAGCCAAAACCAAATTAACACAATATGGCACAACTATCATCAGCCAGGCAAGGTAATACGAAAGCAACATTGACACAATGAATGAATGGGCAATCAGAGCAGCACTACAATTCAGGAATGTGCATGATATGAGATAGTACACTCATGCAGCTCAGTATGCAAAACTACCAGGCAGTTTTCTTTACAAAAATCAACATTGGCGCCTTTAACATTTTGCTACAACTAATTTTAGATCAGACAAAGGTTGGATTCACGCCGATTAACAAAATACATGCTGATGTAAAAATATAGTGATATACAACAGGTACTTACATCAGCATTGGAGCACAGAGAATCCCCGCAAGATATTTTCCTCGAATACAATCCCAATGAAGGAAATCTTCTATCATTTAACCTTATTTTCTAAAAGAGAGATGGGTAAGAAACATGTAGAAAATATGATCTGAATGCTATAAAATTTCATGATGTGAGGATACGCACACGCTTCTTAGAATGGAGTTGACATTCTTTTGCTGGACTGGAGTGGACTAGTTCTTTGGCCACTGGAATCTGCTTATTATCAGT
This sequence comes from Triticum urartu, assembly GCF_003073215.2. Taxonomy (NCBI): domain Eukaryota; kingdom Viridiplantae; phylum Streptophyta; class Magnoliopsida; order Poales; family Poaceae; genus Triticum; species Triticum urartu. The sequence continues at coordinate 355,854,164 of NC_053026.1, forward strand.
GGGAGTTGGGTTTCTCCGTGCTGGAGTAGTATCTATGAAAAATGGAGTTGGTTTATTATCTCCTGGCGTTTGGATCTTTTGCAAAGACCTGGTTTGTAACCCTTCAGATTCTAACATAGCCGTCTTCCCCTTGCATGCCTTATATAGAAGAATGGTGCTTCAATTATAAAACATGCTACAACAGAGATGGAATAGGTACTGAAGAATAGAAAGGCATGACATATTGACATGTATTCCCTCCATCCGAAAATAAATGGATGGGTCTAGGCGTATTTCAGTTCTAGATACATCCAGTTTTATCCATTTCTGCGACATGTAATCTGGACGGAGGGATTATGATGTAAGAGCTAGGGATACGAGTAAAAAAACACTGAAAACCCACTGCAGAACCAAAGTAATCAAACCCACGGATATGAGATAGTACACTCATGCAGCTCAGGATGCAAAACTACCATGCAGTTTTCCTTACAAAAATCAACATTGTGGCCTTTAATCATACATTTTGCTACAACTAAATTTAGATCAGATAAAGGTTGGATTCACGCCGATTAACAAAATACATGCTGATGTAAAAATATAGTGATATACAACAGGTACTTACATCTGCATTGGAGTACAGAGAGTTCCTGCAAGAATCTTTCCTCACAGACGATACCAGTGCAGAAATTCTTCTATCTGTTAAGCTTATTTTCTAAAAGAGAGATGGGTAAGAAACATGTAGAAAATATGATCAGCCTGCTATAAAATTTCATGATGCAAGGATATGCACACGCTTCTTAGAATGGAGTTGACATATTTTTGCTGGACTGGAGCGGACTAGTTCTTTGGCCACTGGAATCTGCTTATTATCAGTAGGAGTTGGGTTTCTCTATGCTGGAGTAGTATCTATAAAAACTAGAGTTGGTTTATTATCTCCTGGTGTTTGGATCTTTTGCAAAGACCTGGTTTGTAACCCTTCAGATTCTAACATAGTCGTCTTCCCCTTGCATGCCTTGTATAGAAGAATGGTGCTTCAATTATAAAACATGCTACAACACAGAGATGGAATAGGTGCTGAAGAATAGAAAGGCATGACATATTGACATGTATTCCCTCCATCCGGAAAAAATGGATGGGTCTAGGCGTATTTCAGTTCTAGATACATCCTTTTTATCCATTTCGGCAACATGTAATCCGGACGGAGGGAGTATGGTGTAAGAGCTAGGGATACGACAGGACAACACAGTAAAAAAACACTAGTTGAATGTAAAACTGTATGCTAGCGGAATCCGTACAGAAAAAACTAAGGCAACATACACATGTATGATTGGGAAACTAAGATGGCATTGAACAGAGCACTAGAACATCACTTCAATGTAAAAAAACATGGTATGGTAGACAGATGAAGTACATACTGATGAATAACAATGCATAAGATATCAGAAGCATGATGTCCAAATTAAGCAGATGACATTGCGATAGAGTAGAATGACAGTACTTGAATTTGAAAACATGTTATCATGAATGGAATAGGTACTGAAAAACAGGAAGGCATGACATATTTACATGCATGATCAGCATGCTAAGCACATGGCATTGCAACGGAGTAGATACACTCCTGGACATGCATGTTGTACCCATATCATAGGCCAAGTTAGAGCAAGGACCTTGTGGGGTGAAGAGGATTCAACATCTTTCTGCAAGTCTTCTGAAGAACTGCCTTTACATGTTCCATCATATTGGGTATCATTGACATGAAGTTTATTGGCCTTTACATTGCTCAGTGAGGTTCTTGTGGATATATCAGTGTGTGCAATTATATCTGACATGCATGGAAGACAACTAGTAGTTAGATTTATGTAATGAGTGCCTGTAGGAGACGACATAAATAGTAGGACTGGGGTTAACTAGCAGCAACAAGTCTCAAAAACTAAAGGGAGAACACAGATGAAAGCTACAGAATATGTATTGTTTGTACTCGAGATTAACTAGATGGCACACAAAAGTATTAAAGAACAACATAGGTAATACTAGAAGTGGTATAATACTATAATCACCAGCCTGTGGGATAGCATTGGCTGATGGATGATAACTATGGAACAACGTTACCTAAAGAACAAGTATCTTAGCTGAACTATGGAACAACGTTAACTCCCAAACAAGACCCATAAGAGATCAACATTAATATACAGTGAAATGTGATAATCTATTTTCCATGCTTAGATGAATAACAAAGCCATAAATGTTGCACACAAGTAAGATGAGGGTACAACCTATCTGGCCGCCATCCATAGGAGTGAGCATCATGTGCTGACTTGTCGATGGCCCTGCAGTTGTTGTGGTTGTCCATGTCGGGCACACGCATTCGATGCAGGGAACTGTTGAGTGGGGACTATAGCTCCCTTCTGGTGTATGCTTCCCTTGTTGGAGCAGCTGCGGTGAGTCGGAAGATGGTGTGGCTGAAGATGCAGATAACGCATAATGTTAAGAATGACACATCTCTTTGATCTGAAGAAATACACTAAGAGATCAACAACAAGGTACGATAGTGGTCACACGTGTGTTGACTGCGACTAAATTGGGGTCACACGATTTTATTTTATTTTGGTACTGTCCGATCTACGCCGGATGGCTTGATGGCCGTCTTGTGCCTCCCGGCTGACACTGTTAGGAATCTTCCCCGAAGAGCCAGCGACCAACGGCAGAGCAGCTTGCCTTCGCCGTCCGTGGCCCCGGCCAAAACCCCGCCCCTGCCGCACCGCACTGCTGTGGTTGCGCCACCCCCGGGCCAATCCACAAAGACTCCCCGTCATCCAGATCCGGTGGCGGCAGTACCTTGAACCCACACAACTCTAAGATAGCCATCTAAGCGCTGCTTCCACGGTGAACTTGCGGCCCCATACCCTTACGTTAGACACCAGCCAACCGGCAGCCTAGGAGCTCCGCCGCCTTGAAGGGTGTTGCTTCCCATTGGGAATCGATTGGCCCAGAATAAAAATTCAGACAACTGACACCTAAATAAAGTGATTTGAGATGAGGGTGCAACCTATATGGCGGCATGGTGAAGTAGGCCGGTCCAGCTGCCGAGTCTGTGAGGCCGGCGCGGTTGCGGTGGCCACCGGCGGTAGGGAAATAGCGATGTAGCGACGGTTGACGGCTGCGGGGAAGCAGCGGCGGGACTTTGGATGGATCCGAAGTTGGAGCCGCTCTGGTACCGTGAAAAACGGCGGGGGTGAATCGGCTCCGGTACGGTTCACGCGGCCGTCGTCGAGGCAGCTCCAGCAGCACAGAGTAAGAGGCACACGACCCAGTGCACGGCGACAAATGGATAGCGTCTCCGACATTAGGGAGGAGGGCGGCTGTGAAATTGGTGCGGTGGGGGCGCCATGGAGGAGGGGCTAAGGTTTCGCGGCTCGGGAGAAGGGAGCTTTCGGGGAGAAGGTGATTTGGCGCCCACGAGGTATGAATGGGGGGGGGATTGGGAGGGTAGTGGAACCACGTTTTACAGACGCATTTGTCTGAAATGTGAGGGGGAGTTATAGTTCTACCCCTGCCTTTAGGCTTCTCGGCTTGGGTCTGTGTACTGAGGGTCAGGGATAGTAGAGTAACTTTGCTTCTCCCCAAATAGTGGGCGGGAGCGATTTCGGGCGAGGAGGGCGTGTTTTGAAATATAGTGGGTGCGAGCGATTTCAGGCGAGGAGAGCGTGTTTTGAAATAGTGGGCGCGAGCTATTTCGGGCGAGGAGAGCGTGTTTTGCTGACCATGGTTTATGAATTATTCGGCACATGTCATTTCGGCCTAGGAGAAGGCGCGCTTGGATGAAGTTACGAACCTACCCTTGATGCACAACGGGCCAATTAATGTGTCTCCCACATAGGACGGTAATTTCGCGTCTCCCATTTATTTGCTCAGGCGAATTCCACCAAGCAGAGGATGTTTAACGGTTCGTTCAAAATTTGGGAGAACGAGCATCCACGTCTCCCTTACTAAGTCGATTCGAATCAAATTTAGAAATATTAGCTTGCCACTTCTTTTTTAGATGGAGAGGTGATGCTTGGGAGTAATGTGTTTCTACATGCTCGTTGCTAGCGATTTACTATATGACAAATAGTTGACCCACTCAAAAATGGGAATCAAACCCAAAATGAAATATCTCGATTCAATGAAATAGCTCGTTCACCAGGTCAAAATAGTGAACTAAATCCAAAATTGAACACCTCAATCGAATAGCATGTTGTACAGTATTATAGTACTCCATGAACATGTTGAAAGTCAAATTAATGAACTTGTTTGATATACGCATATATCCGTTCATGTGTGGATTGCAGACAACATGTTCTCCAATTTAAATATTTGAATGCAAGTTTATATCGAAGCATGGTTTATATCAGTCTTTGATGCATAAAACGCGACCTCCCCCTCTCCCGGACTCCTGCACTCTCTCTCTCTCTCTCGCCGACAATCTTCAATTCTGTCGCACGCATCCAACACACAAACCTTGTTGGTCCTCTCTCTTTCTCTCCATCTCTCTTTCTCTCTTTGTGTGTGTGCGTGGGGGGGGGGGGTCTTTCTAGTTCACATGCATATATACTCCATCTATAGGTCTCTCTCGCACACTATGTATGATTCTCTAGTCCAAGCTAGATATCTTGGGCGCACTCATCGTATGCACACAAATTCCTTGGCTCGTTGCCCGTAACTCTCTCACGCACCACTCTGTCGTCTCGGAGCTCTTCCCCCCTCTCTCAAACTCTCCATCTACCTGGGTCACACATACACATGTATATCTCACTCACACTCGATAGGCCCATCTAAAACTCTATCTCTCTCCCTCGTTCTCTTTCTCTCTCCATCTCACCCGCACACACACACAATCTCATGCCTAGCTAGCCAAGTATGATGGTCTCTCACTCAATTGTAGGCAAACCAGTCCCCCCTATATGTATATGACTAGCTAATCTTAGTCTCCATCACAAACATGTGCATGGTCTATCTCGATTTCTCACGAGGAATCTTTCTATCGCGCATGCACCTCCCTCGATCTCCCACCCATATAGTCCCCTCACGATCTCGAGGGGGTCTCTCTATCACACACACACCCTCTCGCCCTCCCCATGCGTCCATGTTCTCCATGTGTCCCTCTCGACCTTTGTTCCTTGTTGGCCAGACCTCTATTGGACATGTGCTATAGGGGTGTCTCTCTCCGTTGCAAACAATCACACACTAGCTATCTTCGTGTATCTCCTCGCTTCGCTTTTCTATCTCAGAGATGCATGCGTGATATGTTCGCCTAAGAAACGAAAAAACACTCTCTCTCTAATTTATCGTTTGTTGTCACTTTCTCTTTCACACACATACTCTTTTTGCACACTTACTCATTCTCCTTCACACGCACTTGATCCCTCTCGACTTAGGCACTCTCCTCGGTCCATAGCATATCAATTTATTGAAAAGTCAAACATCACAAAGTTTGATCATGTACGTGGAGAAAAACAATTACATATGGAACGGCAAACATATACCATTGGATTCACCATAAGATGTAGTTTCGTATGATGTATCTTTTGTATTGAAGATATAAATAACACTTGTGTAAACCTGATCAAAGTTTCAAAGTTTGACTTCTAAAAAAATTGCATGCACTGCATTATCGAGCGAATGGAATATCTCTTCCCCCCTCTCAGCTATCTGACGCACCACTCAGCCTTATCGGGGCTCCGCAATCTCTCTCAAACTTTATATCTCCCTGGTTCACACATACACATGTCTCGCTCACGCTATACATATAGACCCATCCAACACTCTCCGCCCTTGTTCTCTCTCTATGTGACACGCACCCCCCTAATAAGTACCATAATCCGTCACTCCATCATAGGCGCAAGCACTCCCCCCTAAGTATGATTATGTCTCACTAGCCATCAGGGACACACATACTGTCTCCTTACATCCATACGTCTATCTTGATATCTCGAGGTATCTTCTATCGCGCACACACCTTGTTACTCGATCTCCCACCCATGTAGTCCCATCACGATCTCCAGGGGATCTCTCTATGACAAACATACACTTTCTCCTCCCCATGTCTACATTTTCTCGGTACGTCTCTCTCGACCTCTCTCCCTTGTTTGTCAAACCCCTCTTGGCCACGTGCCAGGGGTCTTGCTCTCTCGGTTGCAAACAACCACACACTATCTCCTCATCCTTGCTTCCGTTGTCGAAGATGCATGTGTGATATGTTTTCATAAGACACACACGTTGTTTCTCGACTTTTATCAAGTGTTGTCCATGTCTCTTTCACACATGCACACACACTTTTTTCACTCACTCTTTATATTTCACTCTCTCTCTATCTCTAGTTAGGGACTCTCTCACGTCCATAAGCATATGGATGTTTTGAAAAGTCAAACCTCAGAAAAGTTTGACCATGTATATGTGGAGAAAAACATTTACATCTGGAAAGATCATTAGATTCATCACAACATGTACTTACTTCATACTATCATTTATCTTTGGTATTGTAGATATAAGTAATTTCTTTATAAACTTGGTCAAAGTTTCAAAAGTTTGACTTCTAAAAAAATGTTGGAACTACATTATCGAACGAAGGGAGTAGCTCTCTCTCTCTCTCTCTGCTATCTCTCACGCCCCCCCTCTCACACGAACACTCTATACCGATGGATTATACGCTCACTGTGTCAGCCTATAGCTCCGTATATTGTTTAGTTGACCGGTCAACCAGTCCACATGCTGCCTTGTCAGCTCGTGTTTTGTATCTTCGTGTGCTGGCCCATGTGGCAGTGGGTGAAAATAAGTAAACTAGAGGCCCATCTGACACGTGGTGAAGTAAACAAAGTTGAAACCACTCGGGGTAGCACCCAGCTCGCTAGTAATTTGAGGGCGCATTGAGGACACACTTCTTCCGCGTGGAGGACGCACTCGCGCACAATTCACCACGGTGCGGCGGCATGCACAGAAGGAGGCACTCGCGCACACCCAACACACAACACACACCAGCACACGGTAACACCAGCGTCGCCGCCGGTTGAGATGGACGACGAGGCAGCCAAGAAGCGGAGGCGGCTCGAGCCAAAACCGCATCCGGCGAGCCTGGACTTCATCAGCAGCCTCCCCGACGACATGCTGCTCGTCATCATCGCCTCCTCCCCACCAAATATGTCGTGCGGACCGCCCTGCTCTCCCGGCGGTGGCACCCCCTCTGGCACCGCGTCCCCCTCAACCTCACCGTCGACAGCTGCCTCTGCGACGGGGATTGCAAACGCATGGCCGTAGTCTCAAAGATCCTTTCATCGCACCCTGGGCTAGCCAGACGCCTTGACATCCGCATGTTCAGTACCAACTGCAAGGTCCAACCCAAGTTCGACGAGTGGTTCTTATCCCCCACCCTAGATCAGCTCGAGGAGCTCAGCTTTGAAGCTAGACGATGTCGCTCTCTGCCGCTGTCCGCGCTCCGCCTCGCGCCAACGCTGCGCCGCGCCAGCTTCAGCTCCTGCTATCTTCCCCAGATTACTGTCGCACCTGCCCTTCTTCTCCCTCAACTCAAGCAGCTCGACCTCTTTGATGTTGTCATCTCGAAGAAGGCTATGGAGCACCTGCTCCGCAGCTCTACTGCGCTCGAGTACCTTCGTCTTGAGCAGATCCACGGGTTCATTAGCTTGCACATCGCCTGGTCGAATCTCCGATGGATTTATGTGTCTTGCAGGCCCCGCAACAAGACATCAATTGGGAAGAGATCACTCCAGCTGTTCCACGTTACGGTCATTGAGAATGCGCCTTTCGTTGAGAGATTGCTTGTATCGGATCTAGAAGGTCCAACAAAAATCAGGGTCATTGACGCGCCGAAATTGACAGCGTTGGTGCACTCGTCTGCCAAATTCTCCAAAACCTTTATTGGATCCGTAATCGTTCAGGTACAACACTCATCTTCTTCTCCGTCTTCTTGAAATTCACATTTTTTAATTTCTTCTTGATGTATTTACGACCATCTTCCAGAAAATGATTCCCACAAGCTTGACCCAGTCTATGCGCACAGTGAAGATCTTGGCAATAAAATCTATCGGCCCCAATCTGGATCAAGCTGTTGGATTCCTTACATGCTTTCCGTGCACGGAGAAGCTACTCATCGAGGTGAAACTTCTATCCTATTAGTAAATGGTAATCACAACGTAGCTCAAATTTTTCGTAATTGTCCCAAATTACGATGATAAGTGTAGTGTTTAAAACTGCATCTACGCACTGCACCGAGATAAATGTTTTTAGTATTTTTTCTCACGTGATCACCTGCATCGTTTTTTTGTTGTACTACTATAGTAGCCTACACTAGTCATAGTGGAAAGTAACTTAGACTACTCCAATAACTCTATGGTTACCCTAAGTGCAAGTACTACCTCCGTCCTGGTTCACTCTTCCTATTTTGTAGTATCAAAATTTGACCGTAGACTTAACTGACAAAATGTTAATGCATGACACTAAGAACTATATCATTGGATTCGTATTTGAACATAATTTCAAATAGTGTAATTTTTAGTGACATGCATTGGCATTTTCTTACGTAAATCTATGGTCAAAATTTTATACTAAATAAGAGGTAGTACAAAAGTGGGCTATAACGGCCCTCCACTATGTAGGGCAAAACACGTGCCAAATTCACTTGTGATGCATTTGGCATCGATGCCCCTCCATTGCTCACCTAGTGCCCCAATCTGGATCACCTACTTTGCTCCGGTGCCAAATTAATAACCCACGCAATGAAAAAACACTTGCATGGGAGAGAGAGAGGACTGAGGCAATAAAAAACACTTGTTTGGGAGAGTGAGAGGCTGGTGTAGTTGGTTTGATTGATTTGTTTATACATGTGGGTCTGTGTGCACAGCGGTGCCAACTCTCTCACATCGCGAGAGCAGTGCCAAAATCTTTTGATTTGACATCGATGCGTATTATGTGGCATACTTTTGTGAAATATGGCATCAGACACATAGTGGAAGGCAACAAATTCCCAAGCTCTTCATGTACTCCTAGGTAAATGAGAGGAAAGAGAAAGAGAGTGAAAAAATATCACTAGCCAGCCAACCCTATCGTATGAGCGAATGATATTGGTACCTCTTAATGACACGGCAATCTTATACAGCCAACTGCTCTAATATGTTCTCTTCTCTTGCAGATAAAAAAGACCCGAGAGTGAAAAATGTGCTGCACTATAACAATCTCATCGAATGCCTTGATATCCATCTTACAGAAATTGATTTGATCGACTACCGAGGTAGCACATCTGAGATTAAATTGGCCAGGTTCTTTGTTCTGGAGGCAAGTGTGCTCAAGGCAATGAGGTTTGGCGTTCTCTGGTGCATCAATGAATGGCGTGCTGATCACCGCAAGCGTTTAAGCCTAAATGACAATGTTTCCGCAGAAGCTGAATTTGTTTTTGAAACATCAAGTGGCCAGAGACTCGAAAACTTATTTTCCCATTAGTGACTTGTCAGGGTGGTGGATTTTAGTTTGTACGATAATGCTGCATCCACCTAAAGTAATGAAAGTCCTTACGTAAACTTCCTAGTAATTCCCTCTTCGTAGGTGCAGCATTACTCCTAACATTTGTAATATCAGTTTGAAACTTGTAATATTGTCGTGTCCTATTCCTGTGTTTTCAAAATCTTGCGAATCAAACAGGTCCTGAGTTGGTGATGATGTTGTGCCTGCCATCTTTCACCAATAGCCGTCGGATCTAGATCTGACGCATACAAACTAAACTTCTCCAGTTTTGCAAAAAGATGCCCGCACTTGTTCCCTATTTACAAACAACTCCTTGTCTCTCACAATCAGCCTTATCTCCTCCCCACCACATCTAGAAGGCCATGGAAAAATGTGGCGCGATGGCCGCTACCGGCGTCGTGCACCCCCCAATCTTGGTGTTCCGTGCGATTCACGGGCATCTACGCACGGGAAATTATGTCGAACACGACTAGTTGTAAGCAGGCTAGGTACACAGCCATGATGATAGTGACTGCAGACGGTGAGGCTGACTATGGTATGCCGAACACGGCTCCTATACTCAGGTGTCGTCTCTGGCGTAGGGTCTTGTCACTTCATTGTGAGGAGCAGCACATAATAATTTGAGCAACGGGTAGTATAGTGCTACTACATTGGTAGTACTACTACTACTAGTAGTACTAGCACCGCCGTCTAGATTTAGTAGTACTACCATGTCCATCTGGAATTAGTATTTGACTAGAAATATTTAGTAATGCATGTCACAAAATTGTACTACTCCCTCTGTGAATAAATACATGGTGTATTGTTTTATTCCTATCGGCGAGATAACTTAATGTCTTTTTTGCTACTTAATAGGATTACATGCAATGAACTAACCACTGCATGTGATGTTTGGTAGTCTCAAGTCATTGAAAGCATGCACGGGCATGGAGGGGGACGCGGCTTCATTGACTTATTGCACCTGCCTTTGGGTGTATGACACGTGGGCCCAACGGGTGGCTGGCCAACCTGTCATACAACCAAAGGAAGGTGCAGTAGAGGGGCGAGGAGTAGATGGCCAACACGCACGTGAATTCAACGCAGTCTGCACTTCTCATATAAAGGCTCCCGCTAGTCCAATCTACGAAATCCTACGCACCTACGCACCCAAGGGTAAGAGTGAGCACTCCAATCGCAAGATCAGTTGACTAGAAGCTAGACCCATGGAGGCGATGAGCGCGAGCATCAGCCGGCTGTGCCAGATGGTCCACGACGCCGGCCTGTGGCCGGGCACCGAGTAACGTCTCCAGGTAGTGCTTGAGGCCTCTAGGGTGAGGGGCCAGTTGGACGACAGCTTCGTCTCCTTGTTCGACGAGGTCCTCCTCGGCTTCCTCGACAACTTTACCGTCGTCAAGAAGCTCGCGGACAACCTTGATGTACGCCTCCAGCCCACGTGCCCAGGCTCTGCGATGCCTGCCACCCTCAACGGCCTCTATGGTGACAACCTCTTCGACGCACTGGTGGCCCTGCGACTGCCCGTCGTCGCGCCGGAGAATGTCCACCTCAAGGTCGCGCTCGCCGCGCAGCGCCTGGCGCCGCAAGACACATCGACATAATCACCCACGTCTATGCGCAAATCGTTCACAAGGACTACTACATGCAAGAGGAGGACGATAGGACGCTGGCCTTCTTGGACCGCAGGGTAACCTTGGACGGCATTGTTCAGAAGCACGTTGATCTTGCCGCCAACGCCGGTGCTCCTCACACGTCGGTTGGTGACCCGGTGCACTACGGCGTGAGGATGTCGTTGATGGATCCGTATGTATCTTTATCTTTCCATCAAATCCATGTAGTAGTATATGGTACTACTAGTAATTATCTTACCTTTCGCATCAACTTCATAATTTTCCTGCGTACTCCATACATGAACCGCGCCAGAACCAAACTTCTCATTACTCTAGGGAAAATCGTTATTTCTATCTATTGGTCACGCCATGGAGCAGAACCAAAATTTACAAGTTACAAGTTCAAAAGCAAAAGCCTGCCGTGTTCGCGTCGCATCCCCACATGGTTGGTCTGGCACGCCGCTCAAGGGGGAATGCGTTCTGTGTTGCATTTTCACTTACAAGTGGGACCGCTGTTGAGAAAAACGACTATCGACAAACCCCCACCCCGCCCACCACGTGATGGCTGAGAAAACAGGAGGGAGAAGAGATGGTTGTAGCACGGACTACAAGAAAATTGGTGTTGGATGGGACTCGTGTGGGTGGCGTGTGCCATACTGCTAGACATGAATACTAGTTATGGCCCATGCCACCCCACTAAATCGAGGTGCTGGTTACATAGAACAAATTTCCTGCAGTCCGTGCTCAGCCCTCCTCTATCTCTCTTCTCAGCCAGGCAGCAGACACGTGGAGCCCATCGTCTGTTTTCTCATATGCGGCCCCACATGTCAGTGAAAACGCAAGAGGACCCACTGAACCTGCACATCTTTCACCTTGACGTGCTGGTGATGAAAAACAAATCCAATAAAGATCTTCGGTGGTCGCTTTTGGAGTTACTCAAGAGTAGTAAGATTCTATTTACAGTTTAACCCAAGATGCACATCACGGGCCGCGCTTCTCTTGGCGCACGAGCTCCTGCGCTACCATCCAGTCGATGACCTCTACGAGGACTGGCTCGACCGCATCGCCGAGCTTGTCCGTGCCACAGGGGGCTCCCCTGCGCCGTCCCTCTCTCCGCCTCGCCCTCCACCAGCTATGGGCGACGTAGCTCGCGGAGCGCCTCCACCACCTCTGCCAAAAGACGGTGCTCTGGTGCCAAGACGCGCGGCTCCACGACGCGACCCGCTGCGCCCCGCGCCCGTACGTGAAGAAAGAAGCTATCAAGAAGTCCCTCGACCGCAAGAAAACGCTCCGCCGCTCCTCGTGCCACCGCGCCAGGACCGACTGCTGTGGCAAAATCGCGCGCCGCCAGTAGCGGCAGGGCGCGGACCCCATCACGGCCAAGCTCCACCCCCAAGGTGGGCCCCGGTGACCACAGCTGGCTACCGCGCTTTCACCCCGAGCTGCGTAGCGTCGCCTGGCCGGGCAAGTTCAAGCCGTATTTGCCTCCTCGCTACGACGGCACCCCCGACCCCGAGGAGTTCTTGTAGCTCTACGAGCTGAGCATCGAAGCGGCCAACGGCGATGAGAAAGTCATGGCGAACTGGTTTCCCATGGCTCGCAAGGAAGGCGCCCGCTCCTGGCTCCTGAACCGGCCTCCGGGCTCAATCTCCTCCTGGGAGGAAATGCGCACCCGCTTCATCGCCAACTTCCAGGACACTCGTGATCGCCCCCCAGTCGCGGGCGACCAGCGCCACATCAAGCAACAACCAGGACAAACCCTGCAGAAGTACATTCAGTGCTTCAACAACGCACGGATCAAGATCCCCAAGGTGACCGACGAGGCCATCATCTCAGCATTCTTCGACGGTGTTCACGACCTCAAGATGAAGGAGGAGCTCGCCATCCATGAAGAGTTGTGCATGATCCTAGAGCTGTTCAACATCGCAACCAAGTGTGCTAGAGCTGAGGAGGGGCGCCTCTCCCTCCTCGAGCTCCCTGTTGCGGACCCAGAGGAGAAGAAGACCAAGGCCAAGGACGTGAAGCACAAGGGAGCAGCCGCGCTCACAGCGGAACCAGAGACCAAGCGTGGCAGAGACCAACCAGAGTCATCCAAGGGCAGTCGTTCGTTCTGCGCCTTCCACATCCTGAGCACCCACAACACCAGTGACTGTCAAGAGCTCAGAACCATTCGCGAAGGACGCTTCGGTCGACGCCCCGAGCGCGGAGACCGGGGCTACGGCTGAGGAGGAGGACGTGGTGGCGGACGCTGGGACGATCGTGGCCCGCGCCAGGAGTGGCATGACCGGCCTCGTGAGGACCACTAGCAGGATCAGCCTCACGAGGGCGCCTGGAGGGATCAGCCTCGTGAGGATCGTCCTCAAGGCAACGCCAGACTCCCTCCGCTGCCGCCGCCACCAAGAAGGAATGACGAACACCATCAAGTCGAGGGGCTGGGGGCTTCCAGGAACCGCATGCTATCGCCTGCATCTTGGGCGGAGCCCAGGCCCTAGCCTCGCAGCGTATCTTCAAGCAGTTTGCTCATGACGTGAATGCAGTCCTCCCCAAGCTCGAAGGCACACACCCGCTCAGATGGTCCCAGTGCCCCATCATGTTCAGCTCGGCAGACCAGCTCAAGTGCGCAGCCACCGCTAGCGCCCTCCCGATGCTTTGCTCCCCAGTCATCAGCAACGTGCAAGTTACCAAGACCCTCATCGACGGCGGCGCAGGGCTCAATGTCCTGTCCGTCGACACGTTCGACAGCCTTCAAGTGCCATATGACCAGCTTTAGCCCACCAAGCCCTTCTCAGGAGTGACCGACGGTTCCACCATGCCGATAGGGCAGGTCCGCCTCCCTGTCACCTTCGGGGAACGCAAGAACTACCGCACCGAGCTCATCGACTTCGACGTCGCGCACATCCTCCTACCGTACAATGCCATCCTCGGGTATCTATCCCTGGCCAAGTTCATGGCGGTGACCCATCACGGCTACAATGTCCTCAAGATGCCGGGAAGCGGTGGGATCATCACCGTCCCATGTGAAGAAAGAGATGCGGTGTGCTCCCTCGAGCGTGCCTTCCAAGCTGCAGCAATCAACGACCCCGACAGCAAGGGCGAGGGACCTCCTGAGGCCACCCCCAAGAAGAAGAAGTAGCTGCACCGTGCAGGACCTCAGGAGGGCGGCGTCACAGCCGGAGCCTCGTCAGGATCAGGGCCCGCTCCAGGGGCGCCTCCCTCCATCGCATAGGACGGCGCGCCCAGCACCCTGCTCGGGCAGGGCTCGGGGGCTTTCTTCTGGAAGGCCTCAGACCTTGCCCACATCATGAGGGAGGCACTTGGGCACCACTTGGAGGCGTTCTTCGCGGCGCGTTTCCCTCGGGAGGGCATAGGGCAAGGATCGCCCACCGTTCAGGAGTTCATCACTAAGACCACCCAGGAATTGCAAGACGCAAGGGCCATGCACGGCGACCGCCGCTCACGAGACGCAGCTTCCCATGCAAGCGAGGATGCTGGGCTGCGTGTCTGCGTTGACGTTCCAGGGGTCAACAAGGCCGCTTCTCAGGAGCCTTTCTGGCCAGCGCGCGTGGGACACTGCGAGGGCCCACCACACAACTACGTTCACATGCCCTTTGGCCTGCCGAGCGTGTCGTCCGCCTACCAGCGCAACTTGCGGCGCATCCTAGCGGCTCACGAGGCCAGGCACCACGCCATCCTGATGGAGATGGAGACGGTCCTCAAAGAATCACCTAAGCCTCCAGAGCCTCCCAAGGCTCAGGGCCCCGGTGGCTCGTGAGGAGCAACCCTTTTGCCGCGCACCTTCAGCTGCCCCAACTCTCCTTCGTCAACATAACCAGGTGATATCTTTCCAAGTTCATTTAGCTGGGAGCGCCCTCGGGCTGCATAATTCCCAGGCCGCGTGGGTCCATCCCTGTGGCATGTATCCCTTTTTATATCTTTAGCTTACCTTGTTGGGAGCGCCCCTCGGGCTGCATCATCCCCAAGTCCCTCTGGCCTGACCTAGTGGCACGTATCTCTCATGCACTTACTTAAGCCTGCTACTCTCATGTTCGATCTACCTTGATTACTACTTGCTCGATCGCCACCCATCATGGGGACCGCACGCCGGCCGTCTTTCTTCAGGACCCTTCACGTGAGTAAGTTGAGCATGGCGTCTGTGCTCGGGTCCGTCCCTGCAGCGTCGATAAATCCAACGGCTGAGCTCTGTCTGGCGGGCCGGCCCTGTTTACGTCACCTCCTGGGGTTGTTAGTGCTTGGCTTTCTCACGTGATAACCTTAGGAGATTCGTTCAGCGCAGGTTGTTTGACCACATTGCAGGACAAACACAGTGAACAAGAACCAAGACCAGGCGCAACCCGCCTTGAGGTAGGGCCTCGTGAGTCCCGTGCTGGCTCACGAGTGCCCAGATACACCTCGTCTAGCCCTGTCGTGCAAGCCACGTGTCAGGGCGGGGGCTGTACACATCCCGGGGGCTCTCCGCGCTGGCCGTCTACACTGCCGAGGAGCAGCTATGCCCGTGCACAAGCGGAAGCACTATGCTCTGCGCTGGTGATAAACAACTGAGGGTGGCTCCACGGTCGTATCAACCTCAGGGAGCCCCAGAGCTCAATGTCTGGCCTCACCGCAACGCCTCACCGCGGGAGAGCCGCGCGAGGGGGCCGGGCACGGGGGCTATGCTCGGGTCACGCGCAAGCGTACGCCACCCAGCCAGGTCTCCCGGACCTGGTCATCGCACACCCCTCCCGAGATGAGCCCCGGCGAGGGCAAAGGTATAGACATTGTTTGCACATCAAGGGGGACTCCTGAGCATCGCGACTCAGGAGCCTAACTGGTCACGTAGCCCCTCACTCCTTGGTCCGTCCTAGTCTCCGGTCGTCCCAACGGCGGTTCAGGTATCCGCGGGGCCGGGCTATGCCGACGTAGAACATCAACCTATCCTTGCGTACTCTCCCTGTAAGCTGTTTGCGCGTAAAGGGGGACTCCTGAGCATCGCGACTCAGGAGCCTAACTGGTCACGTAGCCCCTCACTCCTTGCTCCGTCCTGGTCTCCGGTCGGCCCAACGGCGGTTGAGGTATGCGTGGGGCCGGGCTCTGTCGACGCAGAACACAAAGCAAATAGGAAGAAAATTGCAAAATCTTGAAGCAAATATTACAAGGCATATTGTTCTCATAATATCATATAAAAGTTTAACGCCTCCACGAGGCCTGATGCATATTGCAGGAATGAAACAGGAAAGCAGCCGCAGGTCACCCCTGGACACCGCCATCTGTAGGATTGGTGGCATCGCCGGTCGAGGGAGCGAGGACGAAGCCGCGGAACTTCTTCAGCAGGGCCTCCACCTGACCTTTCACGGCTGCGGCGGCGGCCGCACAATGTTCACCAGCTATAGGCTCCAGCAGCTCGTCGAGACGAGCATTGGGGTCGCGAAGGTACAGATGGCTGAAGACACGCATCAGCGCAGCTGAAGAAAGGACACGAGCCTCTACCTCAGCCATGGGACCGATGCCCTCCACGACTTCCTCAAGCGCCTTCACCAAGTGGGGAAGCAGCTGAGCAGGGCCATCCTCGTCGGTGGTCAGCGGCTTCTCCAGGCCCTTCTTGTACAATGACTTCGACGCCACGCGAGACCTCTTCTCAAGAAGCGAGAAGGCCACGCGGTCTTCGGCCAGGACCTTCGCCTTAGCGTCGAGCTTGGCCTGCCTCGTCTTCGCCTTCTTCTCCAGCTCCTCCAGTCGGCTGTGCTCCGCGGCCTGCGCCATCATCAGCTCCCCCAGCTTAGCGTCGCGGCCCTTGATGGCGTCCTCCCGAGACTTCATCTCCTCCCTCGCTTCGCGGTCGCATGCTTCTTTGGCACGCTCGTCGCGCAGCCTCTTCAGCTCGCCCTCTAGCTCTCGGCAGCGGTCGCGGGCGGCCTTAGCGTCCTTCAGCGCCACCTCGCAATTGGCCGTAGCTCTGGCAGTGGCCTGCTTCTCCTTCTCGGAGGCCACCACGGCCTGGCTCAGCGACGCTGGAACTACCGAGTCAGAGTGAAGCCAGCCTGAGGCCAGCTCCAGGCGCCCGGCCACAGAGCCGGGTGCCGACACATCTGGAGCCAGCGGGGCCATGGGGGCTGGTTCATCCTGCCAATGCTCCTCTTGGCCTCGCTAGGGCGACCGGGCTGGGGAGGTGCGAGTGTTGTCGCCTCTCTTCTCCGCAGAGGGGGGCACGGCCGCGGCATCCCCCTTCCTCTTCCTCGCTGAAGACACCGGCCTGATAAACCAAGGGTGAATGTCAGAAAATAGCAAGTACAAGCAGGAACAAGACGAAGCTTGAAGCAATTACTGATCCACTACGACATAGTCCACCTTCTGCGTGGTAAGCCTGAGACCCGAAAGCGTCAGGGCCTGAGGAGTGGGCACACGGGCTCCAGGAGCAGAAGACGGCGCAACAGAAGGGCCGGAGCCGGCCCCAGGCGGTACCAAGTCGGAAGCAGCATCTCGAGAGACCAGCGACGATCTACCCCTTGTCGGGATGAGGGGCAGCTCCCACCTCCTGGCGGGCGTCGACCTCAGCGTCGTCTGGTAGAGCGCAGAGGATGTTAGCCTTGCTCAAAGGGGAGTTCTCCCCCATCCCCTCGGGGATCTCCTCAGAGTCCTCCTCCTCTTCCTCTTCCTCCCCACGGGACTCGCCAGAAGACACCTCCACCGGCTTCGGCGTGGCGGAGGCCCCAGCGAGCGCCGGCGGCACTAGCCCGCGCGCGTCAAAGGTAGGCCTGGAGGCAACGAATTGCTCCCAGACCTTGCGATGGAACAAAGGAAGAAAGGTGCTCGGTGGGTACTCTTGGTTATCCCCAACCAAGAGGCGCAGAACTGCAGTCAGCTCGTCATCAGGCAGGGCCACCGGGCTCAGACGAACCGTGTCTTCTGGAGTGGAGCAACGTGCAGCATCAAGAATTCCCTCAAGAGCATGACCCCTGTCACCTTGGCCGCCGTCGCATTGCCCGGCTTCAAATCGATCTTCATCTGCTCCAACACCGACGCCGCCTGCTCGTCGGTGAGCTCTACACGAGACCACCCCTTGTCTGACCGGGGCGCCTCTGTCGGCAGTTCCAAGCGCGGATGGGCACACTTGGCACTCATCAAGACCCATTTGGCCCTGATGTTGTCAACCCTCTTCCTGGTGTTCGAGATCGAGTTGGCCTGCCCGGCCGCGATGAAGTTGGCGCACCCGGAGATATGGCCACCGGTTACGCAAAGGAAGAAGAAGTGGTGCAGCAGTGCCACGGACGGCATCATGCCCAGGTACACCTCACAATAGTAGGCAAAGATGGATAAGAGAAGAGCGGAGTTGGGATGGACATGCAGCACCTGCAACCCAAAGTGGTCGAGAACCTTGAAAAAGAAATCAGAAAAGGGGGAAACCAACCCAGCGACGATGCTGCTCGTGAAGAAAGGAAAGAAGGTGCTTCCCTCAGGCTCTGGCTCGTCGGAGGCAGGCCAGAGCTCCGTCTTCCCCCTCTCGTTGCTCGCCCCCGCCGTCAGCAATCACGTGGTGGCTAGGTTCTTCTCCATAACATTGGGTGCATCAAGGGCTGGCTCGAACCAAGCCGACACCGAGGAGGATTTGACCTTGCGCGACGCCATTGGTCGCAGATGTGGAGCGAGGTCGAAGCGGATCTGGAAGTTCCGGCAGCAAGGAGCGAGAAAGGGGATCTGGAGCAAGGCGAGGAAGAAGCAATGAAGGCAAGCACTATCCGTGCCAACCTTTTTGTCAAGTTGGGCAATTGCCGAGGCAGCGTGGGGAAGCGGAGACGCCCACGTCCAATCAACCGCCACGCGTCAACCAAGGCCACAGGCTTTTGGGGCCCGCGGCGCTCCGCGCTTGACCTTTTGGCTTCACCTCAAAGCCAAGCCCAAGCGCGCCTTGGGCCCGAGGGCTACTGTCAGTGTTCTGGGAACGGGGGTCCCCAGACTTGCCTGCCTGCGGCCCACGGCGTGGCTGAGCTAGCAGGCCTGTATGGCCCATCTTCGTCGACAAGGGATTCAAGACCCTCGCGAGGGGCCAAGCCTCGCGAGGCAGACGACGCAATACCTCCTCAGGAGCGGCCTCACTAGGCAGGCTCACGAGGGGCGGAGAGATCAAGGCAAGGCAAACCTCGCGAGGTCGTCGTGACGTGAGCCATGACGATCGAGACTAGGCGGGCGCCAGCGCGCGTAGTGTCCTTGTTTCCTCTTTGGTGCTAAGGGGGCAAGCGCATGCATGGAGTACCGAGGCATCAAGCAAAGGTTTCCATATTGGTGCAACAAGACCATGACCAGAAGGACGGCAAAACGGAGGTCACCATGGAGCCCAGGACGGCGTCATCACCAGAGCCTTTGGGAGGCGAAGACCACTTTTGTCAGGATAAGCTGTACTAGCTGTCCCCTTTCGAATTGGCCGTTGTTGGCTCCCTTCCCGCTCAACATTTGGGGAGAGGACCAGGGCCTATATAAGTAGAACTAGCCACCACAGTAGAGAAAGAGAGGATCAACCTGATCACAAGTCGAGAACAGATCCAAGATCATCTCACCCTCACAAGTTCACCAAGCACAAGAATACCTCGACCTCACGAGGCTGTTCTTCCCCTTGTACTGTTCATCATCAACCCAAGAGGCAATCCACCACCACCACACTGGAGTAGGGTATTACACCACAACGGTGGCCCGAACTAGTATAAATCTTGTGTCTTTCTGTGTTATGAGTTCGTCGAGTTCGTCCGCAAGATCTTAGAGAGCTAGGCTGTGGATTGATAGGGAGAAAACCTTCGCGCACACCCTAGTGTTCGAACCTTGAGGGTCTGTCGGAACCCGTGATCCGACAGCTCATTACGTACAGTGAACACATTAACATATGGCCCACCTCACACTGTGGCCAAATTTCCTGGAGTCTGTGCTAGGTTAAAAAGTGTTCTTTGTGAGGATGTGTGGCTGGTCTCAAGTTTAAAACTTCTTGTATTACGTACGTAGACGTAGAGATAGTGCAACATGTGAAGCTAGTACAAATAGTGTACTATTGTTGATTGGCCTCATCCGATAACCTGTTGCAATGCACGTACAATTATGTATTCGGAAAATATTTATTTGCCTTGTCGCATCACCCTCACAGAGAAGCGACTCGAACGCCATTCATAAATTTAGTAAGTTTATCATAGGCATATCATTTTATTACATACAACAGGTCATCAACCCACAACGACAACGAGGATACATTATAAATACTAAAGTTTTCATCACACAACAAATACCAAGCAATGAAATGAACTTCAACTCATCCAATCCTCGGCGTTGGAAACGCTTGCTTTGAACCACAAGTGATTCTCTGGGAATGGCCAGCTACTGTCAATCTCGAGACCAACGCAGGACTGATCATCCAGGCTGAAGCAACCTACTATATCACGACCAGGGTAGGGAACCACCGCAATGTCCGACATATAGATACAGTTGCTTCTCATAAATGGTAGTAACATTGTGTCAATGGCATTAGGATCGCCTTTCACCATCATTGGATAGTTTTGTCCAAGGAAGAGCGAGTTTGCTCCAAGACTATCAATACTGTACCAGGGAGAAGGTGTTGGCGCTAGCACAGTAGTATCCATCCCGAATACCATACAACGGGTGTTGGAATAGGTCCAGAGAGTGCGGCCATGGGAGACAACACCTGCTTCCTTAGTAGTAACATCAGCAGTGGGTTGTATAGAGACAAGAAGAAGTGATCCATCGGAAGTTGCCAGGCGCCACTGAGTATATCGGCCCTCCTCGTCCTCATCTCCCCCATGGTTATAGAAATTTTCAACTATAGGTGGTGGAATGTCCACATGACCTTGGAAACACAAGAAGAAGGTTAATTAGTAGAGAAGGGAAACTTGCTAACTCGCATGCATGTGGATGAAACAATTATAATTATGGTGGAAGACAAACGTACCGAAACTACTAGGATCCCATGCAAAAACAGTACCATGAGTGGTGGCAGCAAACACAAGACCCTCGTATTCAATTGCATCATAGTACACATCCATGTATAGAAACTGATTTTTGAGCAATATCCAACCAGTCGAACCACGAAGGACGGCAACAAACTTGTCGAAGATAGAAACAACTTGATAGTTCTTATAATTACAAGAGCGGTTGGGAACTCGAGAAATTGCTATCTTCCGTAGACGATAGTCACCATGATCATATTTGAACGTACGTAGATCATCTGTGTGCTCAACCTCAGGGCACTCGGAGATTTTTGGAAGTGAAATCCGCTGAGGAGTGTACACATTCACAAGTTCCCACTCGCAATTGTACCCAATATAAACAACCAATCTCCATTTGCGCCTGCCCAAGCCTTGCCCTCAAGTGATGGCATCTTAACATCATATGTATCATTATCAAGCGGCATCAACTTGCACAAGGCGAGGCTTCCCTCATCCTCGGGCCAGTCAGCAGGGTCACGGTGAAGAAGATAGGGGAGATCAAACCGCTCCTGGACCCTTGGGTTCCTTGTAATGATGTTATTAGTTGAGTCGAGAATGTTCTTGAATGAACCTGCCATGTTAGCCGAGGTGATGACGTTGCAACGATCAATGAGTTCCCCCACCATGTCATCTTTCAGATTGGGGCAAGTATAACGGGGTCGTTTCCGGCTTGTTCCCTCCATGGAGAAGACGATCGAACAATGGCAGAAGGAAGGGTGAAGGCAAATGGAGGAGGGAGGAAGAGCATGCGACATCAGTTCCAAATCGAGAGGGAGAGTCGGTGGCGGTTGCCAGTTTGCCACTGTACACGAAGAGGCGCCCCAGCCTACACGTCCTTTCGGAAATTGTACAAAAGGACTCGCCGTTGTCTCACTGACATGTTGGAACGGGACCACATGTCAACAAAACATGGTGTGTAATTTCTCGATCTGGCCGCGTTGGCCTGAGGTGCCGCATTAGTTATCGACCTCTATTTTTTTAACATACAATCTGAGTGGATAGCTCTTGTGGTCATCACACGTGAGCGGATATATAGGTGGGCTAGGTGGGCAAGTGGCAACAATCTAAGTGCTAAAAGAGCTGATCTCGAAAAAAGAGTTGATCCAATGCTTGGTTTTATTTGGATTTTCCAACTATGTCCATTAGATAGAGTGAATCAATGGCTTATGTTCAAATTTATTCTCATACTACTATAGAATGGTATAGGAACGAACGTGGAGAGACTTGGTTGATTTTATATTGCAGAATAATATAAAATATTATGAGTGCAGACGCTCCACCCCGAGGTTTGTAGCTCCTTCTCGGTCGTCGGGAATCTACGTTCTTCCACTCTTTCGTTTTAGACATGAGCTTTGTTCATCCTATTGCCGGCACACGGGACATCTATATGCCTCCATTTTACAAAATCATACTATATGCCTCCATGACACGCGGGACATCTAGCATCAAGGTGGCGATGCAAGAAAATGGAGATATGCAGTGCGTAAGTGAGTCGTGCACTTCGATGGCACCTAGTACTATGCAATATTTTTTCTCCTCGATGGCACATGAATAGTGCACGTACTCAATGACAGAGCACGGGATGGTAGCCATGGACATGGTCGGCCCTTTTTGAAGAGAGTACTAATAAATACATAACCTTGATGTGAGCCATCAACTCGCAGAACGACGAGAAGCTTGCTTACTACGCCTTCTCCCTCGCCAACACGTGCGCGGTGGCTCATAGCACGAGGAGAAACTTTTGCTTACAAGCGGTGGACGTGCAGCAGTTCATTTGGTGTCAGATTGCCAGAAGTAGTACCATCATTATTGTCCGACTTCCGGAAGAGGATAAGAGCCAAGCGCAAGGTCACCTACTAACCTAGTACAGTACTACTATAGCCAAAGTTGGTCCACCTTTTTAGAGCATGGTTAATTAATATAGGCGGCTCTTGCAGCGGCACATCATTTAGACTAAGTACTCTCTTCATAGGATCAAAGGAAGTGAAACAAAAGTTGGAGTGGGTGCTAGATTGCCAATTAAAACATGATTACATAGGGAAAAAATCCTGTAGCATTCTATCCTATGAATCAAACGACCAATGTAGGAAAATTATGAGGGGGGTCTCTCCAACAGTGTTCCTCGGCTCGCACCTAGCATCACAGTGGTTGAAATTGGAGTCATTCATCTGGTACACGTGGCATCTCAGATCTGGTACTCCAATATTAGGTTGGCTCTATGTGATGTGGCAACTTCATATACTAACCGGATGCTGGCTATACTACTATGGTACTCACACTCCAAGAAGTGACTCGAAAACCATTCATAGTCTATGACACGCATTTGCAAATGTACCATTCATTACATACAACAAGTCATCAACACACAACGACAATGATGATACATGTTGGATTATAGATTATTTCCAACAAAACATTCTAGTAAATACTGAAGTTTTCATCACACAACAAATAACAAGTAATGAAATGAACTTCAACTCAACCAATCCTAGGCGTTGGAAACACTTGCTTTGAACCATAGGTGCTCTGGGAAGGGCCAGCTATTGTCAATATCGAGAGCAACGCTGGACTGATCATCCAGGCTGAAGCGGCATATATCAGGACCAGGGTAGGGAACCACCGCAATGTCTGAGGTATAGATATAGTTGCTTCTCATAGATGGTAGTAACGTTGTGTCAACAGCTGCTGGATCACCTTTCACCATCATTGGATAGTTTTTTCCAAGGAAGAGCGAGTTTTCTCCAAGACTATCAATACTGTACCAAGGAGAAGGTGTTGGCGCTAGCAAACTAGTATCCATCCCGAATACCCTGCAACGGGTGTTGGAATAGGTCCGGAGAGGGCGACCATGGGAGAGAACACCTTCTACCTCAGTAGTAATAATCACAGTGAACTGTATACAGACAAGAAGAGGTGATCCATCGAAATTAGTTGCCAGGCGCCACTGAGTATATAAGTTCTGCTCGTCCTCATGCTCGTGATCATCACCATCATCATCTCCCCCTTGGTTATAAATTTTTTCAATTATAGGTGGTGGAATGTACACAGACCTTGGAAACACAAGAAGAAGGTTAATTAGTAAAGGGAAACTTGCTAGCCCGCATGCATGTGGATGAAACAATTATAATTATGGTGGAAGGCAAACGTACCGAAACTATGAGGATCCCATGCAAAAACAGTGCCACGAGTGGTGGCAGCAAACACAATATCCTTGTATTCAATTGCATCACAGTACTCATCCGTGTACATAAACTGATTTTTGAGCAATATCCATGGACGAACCGTGGAATCAGTAAGGAAGGCAACAAGCTTGTCGAAGATATCAACAACTTGATGGTTCTTGTAATTCCAAGAGTGGTTGGGAACTCAACAAATTGCTATCTTCCGTAGACGACAGTCACCATGATCGTATTTGAAAGTACGTAGATCATCTGTGTGCTCAACCTTAGGGCACTCTGAGATTTTTGGAAGTGGAATCAGCTGACGAGTGTACACATTCACAAGTTCCCACTCGCAATTGTACCCAATATAAACAACCCAATCTCCATTTGCGCCAGCCCAGGCCTTACCCTGAAGTGATGGCATCTTGACATCACACGTATCGTTATCAAGCGGCATCAACTTGCAGAAGGCGAGGCCTCCGTCGTCCGCACCCATGCGGACAGGCTTATAGTGAAGAAGATAAGGGAGATCAAACCGCTCCTGGACCCTTATGTTCCTTGTAATGATGTTATTAGTTGAGTCGAGAATGTTCTTGAACGAACCTGCCATGCTAGCCGAGGTGATGACGTCGCACCGATCAATGAGTTCCCCCACCACGTCATCTTTCAGATCGGGGCAAGAATAACGGGGTCGTTTCCGGCTTGTTCCCTCCATGGAGAAGACGATCGAACAATGGCAGAAGGAAGGGTGAAGGCAAATGGAGGAGGGAGGAAGAGTGTGCGACAGTAGTTCCAAATCGAGAGCGAAAGGTGAAGAGTCGATGGACGGTTGCGAGTTTGCCATGGTACACGAAGAGGCGCCCCGACCTACATGTCCTTTCGGAAATTGTACAAAAGGACTCGTCGTCGTCTCACTGACATGTTGGAACGGGACCACATGTCAACGAAACATGGTGTGTAATTTCTTATGCAAAATGCGATCTGGCCGCGTTGGCCCGAAGTGCCGTATTATTTCTAGACTTTATTTTTTTAATGGCGTGCCGTTCAGTTTTGAAGCACGACTAACTGGTACTGTTTGCAGAGAAAATACAAACTACTCTACCACTACTCCACCTCTAGTACTAGTAGTATAAAAAAGATATATAAGAGGGAGCTTCAGAGCTTTTTTGCTAAGGGCTGCCCAGTTGCTTCTCACACTATCACCCTCTCTCTAGATCTAAAAAAGACGGCCTCTCTCTCCCTCCTCACCGGTGGTCAGAGATCCACCGGGGAAGAAAAGGACGTGCAACGTTGACGCACTCGTCGGCGGCGAGCGAGGTCACGCACTGATGACAAGGCCGTCCTCTCAGACCTAGCGCCCGCGCGGGATGGCCTCCATCCCCAAGCTCGCTGCCGTAGTGCATGCGTGCGAAGGACAACGACCACGAGCGAAGCCACTTCCCGCCGACCCTCAGGTATGCTATCTCTTTTCGAACCATACCCTTGTTCTATTGCCCCATCTGCCATGTCGCTGCATGTGGGTCTTTTTCCACTCCACCATCTTCCCAATTTGCTATCCTCCGCTCTGCTGGTCACGCAGACAAAAACCTTTATTTGCACTATTAAAGCAAACCCTACTTCATGCAGACTAATCCGTGTCTAGGTTGAATAAGGAAAGGAAGGGAGACTGTACTGTCCAAGAAGGAGGCATCGAACCTGCATCTAGGTTGAAAAGAGGAAAATCAGTAGCTAAGGAACGAGTCTCGTGTCTCTTGGTTGAAGAAGGGTAGAAAGGCATGACAACGCAATAGAGAATGACCAGGTCGATCGGTTTGTTGTCCTCACATAGGAAAAAGGTGGCTAAACATAACAAAAATGGGACGTAATCCACATATGCTGCCTAGATATTTTTTGCTCTGGGCAACCATACTTCCCTCACCACTCTATGCGTCCGTGGAGGTAGATTGTACTGGTGCGCCCACTGTCCGAATGGGCCTCCCATGCTCTTATTGTCACTTTTTTCCTGTTAGTATAACGCCGGCAGTCAAGTCAAGCAATGCTACTGCTAAAGTGATGCCACATTTAGTAATGTCGCACTCAGTATAATGCCACCGATAAATTTAAGCAATGCCATTTAATGCCTCACATAGGAAAAAGGTGGCTAAACATAACAAAAATGGGACGTAATCCACATATGCTGCCTGGATATTTGTTGCTCTGGGCAACCATACTTCCCTCACCACTCTATGCGTCCGTGGAGGTAGATCGTACTAGTGCGCCCACTGTCCGAATGGGCCTCCCATGCTCTTATTGTCACTTTTTTCCTATTAGTATAACGCCGGCAGTCAAGTCAAGCAATGCTACTGCTAAAGTGATGCCACATTTAGTAATGTCGCACTCAGTCTAATGCCATCGATAAATTTACGCAATGCCATTTAATGTCACTGGATTATTTCAGGGTTAGCTGTTCATTGTGGATGTATTAAAGATTTTTTTGCTAAGGCATTCTAATCCTGTTGCACAGCCAGTATACCAATGATGAAACTTGTTACTACCTTCATATTTTTGCACTGTTAATGCTTATAGATTACATACCTCACTTTCATGAGATAAGTTAAATTTTTTTGTACAGTGTCACCAAAATGCCAAGGCGCTGATGTCATTTTATTTTGGTTAAACTTCACAAAAAATTATGAAGACAAGAGGAAAGGTCAAGAGTGGGCACCTCCTCCTCTGGCTGTTCTCTTGATTTGTTCGATCAAGTTTTTATGTTTGATCGATTATCAAGATTGGGATAGCAATTTTTAAGGCCCCCCCCGAGTTCGAAATGATATTTACCTTGGAGGTACATGGTTTGCAATTTTTTTATACTGTCATTAGTTAATAATGGTAGTGACCTTCAGACTTTTGTATTTGGTTTAATGCTCATGCACAACTAGTATACCAATGCTGAAACGTGTTACCTTTACATTTTGTGTTGTTAATTCTTATAGAAATCTTCCAGTGCCAGAGTTTATTGAAATCTGTTCAGTAAAACCATTATACTGTACCCTGTAATAAAATAACTACTCTACTGTTGCCCTAGCCACTGGATTAGTGTATATTTGTAGTATTCGAAATTTTGAATGGTGTTGCATTAGCGTATGGACACACTACAAGAAATATGTCAACTTGTGACCACCACTATTGGTCACTGAAAGGTCATGGTTTTTTATTTGCGACCTTTTTGTGACAAAAAACAGAAGGTCAAAAGCTGGCGGTTATAAACTAACTATAGCGACCTTTCTTATGGAATGGTCGAAGACGTTTATGACCAAAATACGTCTACTGTGGCGTTTTGGTCACTAGCAACCTCCCCAGGCCACGTAGGCATCCAGCGTGGCAATCTGATGTGGCACAAGATTCAGCCCGGTCCAATTCGATTTTCTACATTGGCCTAGCCCAACAATTCGACCTATTTGTGTTTTTTTCTCATATTAATTTTGGCTAGGTAGATGGGCCAAGCCCAACAATTAAGCCTTCTCATTTTGGGGCCGTGGCCTTTTCTGCTAGAAAGTTTTAGTTTTTTTCAAATGGGTCCCAGATGTCAGGTTCAAGTACGTGGGTCCCAGCTAGCAAGTTCATATTCTTCACATTTCAATTTAATAGTAAATAAATAACCAGTATTTAAATTGGCACAAACAAAAAACACACATAATACTCCAAATATTATCAGCCAGATTCAGTATAGAGCTCCTATTGTACAAATAACATATACTTTACAAGCTCTACACGTGATACTCCAAACATTCTCTAGAAGCTCCTTCGATAACAATCACAAACAGAACAGTGATAGGCCCTGTTCCTACTCCTGTCAGGACTGGGCCAACAGAATGGTGATAGGCCCTGTTCCAACAGCCCGCATGCTTCTCCTCCACGCGCCCAGGTCAGGTCTAGCAGCAGTAGCGATCCAGGGGCGTTTCTAGCAGCATCGAGGCGGTTGTGGGCGCATCCTGCGGGAATCAACAGCAGGTCCTTCTTCTCCTGAAACAGCATCAACAACAGGTCAACAACAGCATCAACAACCAGTCAATAACAACATTAACAGCAGGTCAACAACAACATCATAAACTACAACAGTTTGACAGTAGCATCAGTTTGACAGAGGCAACAACAGAGAACAACCTTCCATGGCATCATGTACTAAACCTACAACATTCTGATTGTCCCATTGGAAACAAAAATTCCAATGGATTAAGCCACATTTGTACTAAACCTACCATATATTCCCATCTAATTTATTCCAATGGATTATGCCATGTTTGTACTGAATCTACAACATTCTAATTACCTGCAACAAATCAGTAGCATACATGACATCAAAGGGATGCAAACTAGATAATTTAGTAGTCTTCTACACCACAGAACAGTAGGCATTCTAACTTGCAGAAGCAAATCCGTAGCTAGTTGACCACTAACAACACAAATCAGCTCGAACACTCGGTCCTCGACACGACGGCCAGCAAGTAATCAACCATGGAACCGAGGCCAAACTCTAGCATCACAGAGAGCAGAGGGGAACAAAGGGGTGGAGGGGCTCACCATGGGGGTGTTGCTGTTGCTCATCCATGGTCGGTCGTCCTACATCCATCCGGCTACAGCTGCTCATTCATGGCAGGAAACCACATCACATCTCAGTCAAGGGAATGGAGGGTAAGGGAAGAAGAAGAAGAAACTGAAAGTAAGAAGACCTGGGTGGCGTCGGAGCAGTGGTGGAGGGGCATCCTCCATGGCATCAGGGCAGGAGGATGAAGACGGCGTCGTCCATGGCGTCAGGGCAGGGGGATGAAGACGGCGTCCTCCATGGTCCACCACAGGGATCCCCTGCACGCACCAGATCAGGTCACGACGTGGTGTCGAAGCTAGAGATTGATGCATCTTCAATTCAAAACTGGATATCAAAGAACAATGTACAGAAGAACTTGTCATTTTAGTTCTGCATGATCATCACGGTCTACAATAACAATACAGCATGGCCTTCTGGTTCTGTAGGTAATTGCAGTGCCTTGCAATGCCCCTAAATGCGACAAAGAAGAGCTTGTTATAGTATTTTTATATTCATTCAGGACAGCATCTTTTCTTTTTCTTGCAAAAGGACAGCAGTTAACAAATATAATTACTCCCAAGAAAAGGTTTGAAAAACCCAACATGTCTAGGAAACAACTGTTCAGTAAAGTGCAGCGGTTGGATAAATCTATCATGAACATCATTTAAGAGAAAAGTGTTCCAACTAGTATGGAACCACATTTTTGTTATCTGTTTATCTACACACATTTTGCTATCCTTGCATTTTTTCTTCATTCGACTAAACAGGACGGGCTAAATGTTTAGAAAAAATGCAAGTGTATGTGGGCTCTTATTTTGTTTACACTCCATAAACAGAAAGAGGTTACTTGCAATAGGTGATGCTGCTGAAATAGTTGACACTCCACACTTTAGAACAAGGTATGCATAGATAACTAGTTAATAGAGAAGAAAAACACTACTAGTAGATGCCAGTGTTCGATGCCCCACAAAAGAATTAGTCAAGCTGAACACAATCGCCATAATTGAAGTTTGCCAAAAATAGACGTTTCATCAACTAATTGCTCTTGAATTACTAGTAGATAGTAATAGATAATCTCATCAACAGAGAAAACTTCAGTGCAAGACAAAGTACATAATATCTAGAGTGTGTAGTTTTAGTCAAGAGAATAAACTCTATAGATTTGGAAATATTGTGATCTCTAAGTTGTAGTGAATGGTACCTACCAACCTAAATTACTTTTTTCTATCTTTATTCTTTTAGGGAATAAGGTACACCTGCCAAATTATATGTCAGACTGAAATTCACTAATATCTACTGACTACAGATCATGCCAAGTACCAAAAATGAACTTAGACTCAATTAGTAACTAGTGAAAATTACAACTGATGTACCAGAGTACTTTGCAGAAATTGGTGCTGTGAAGTGAAGTACAACAGTACTCTGCTCCAATTGTTACTGCAAACTCAAGTACAAGAGTACTTGGAAGAAATTCACCAACAACACACGTACATGAACACTAGACATACAAGAGAGGGATTGATGGAGAAAAAGATTACCCTGAGCGTTAGCTGTTTGGTGGGTCTAGCTTACTGCTGCTACTCCACATATCTTTGACTATGTACAGAGCAAGATGGAGGGTCTAGCTTACTGCTGCTACTCCACATATCTTATTTTACTTAACAGAGCAAGATGGAGTAACCCAAAAAAATAACAGAGCAAGCAAATGTACTCTAAATGGCGTTCCTAAAACTTTCTATGTTTGTTATCAACATGGAGTTCCTAAAACTTTCTGGAATCAACTAATTTACAGAATTAGTTTCAGAACATCGATAGATCCCATGGAGAC
Source organism: Triticum urartu (assembly GCF_003073215.2). NCBI lineage: Eukaryota > Viridiplantae > Streptophyta > Magnoliopsida > Poales > Poaceae > Triticum > Triticum urartu. The sequence continues at coordinate 355,884,781 of NC_053026.1, forward strand.
GCAATTCTCCTTGGAGGACAAGAAGATCTGCACATCGCCGGTGACGGGCTCCTCCATTTCCCCAGTCTCACTAGCGACCTTAGACCTAAGGCTAGTGAGAACCTCTGACCCAACCGTCTCGAACTGCAGAAACCCACCACACGAAGAGTTAAACACAGCTCTGAGTCAACAGATAAAAGACAGACATGACATAGTTTCAGATAGCCCATCAGACAAAAAAAGACAGTTCAAAGAGGGCAACGCACCAGCGGCAGGTAGTTCGTGGGTGCCTTGCAGATCCTGTCAGCGAGCTCGGCATCGAAGGCGTCGAGGTCCTCAATGGCGACGGTGACATGGTCACGGTTGTGCACGAGGCTCTCGCTGGAAACAGAGAAACGCGTCCACGGGTTAGCCTAGACTGATTCGACCAGATCTGGCGAGGAAAGAGGGGGCGGGAGGGGGTACCGGTAGGGGAAGTCGCCGGTGGGGTCGGTGAATCCGTGGAGGAACTCCTTGAACTTGCGGAGGGAGGAGTGGCGGGTGATGTCGGCGGCGGCGGGGTCGCCTTGCGGGAACTGCGCCTGGTCATTGTAGAAGACCGCGCCCTCGTCCCAGCCTGACATGGCGGCGGCGGCGCGGCGGCGAGGAGGAGGTGGACGATGATGAGCGGGCGCCGACGGCGGCGTGCAAAACCACAGGCGGAGCTCCTCTCGTCGGGCTCGGGTGCGGGGAATCATGGGAGGAGGCTGCGAGGACGGGCGCGCTCGGGCGCTCGCTCGATCTCCTCGGGAGAGGGGAGGCCGTCGGCGGTGAGTTGTGGGAGAGAGGAGGCGGTGGGAGGGTGGCGGCGTGAGGAGGGAAGGAGGCATGGCTCGGGTGCGGCGCGAGGGAAGCTAGGGTTTGGACGAGTGGGTGAGACAGACGAGGGGTGAGAGAGTGAGGGGGACGAGGGCTGCCGGCGAGGGGTTGTCGGTGATCGGGGTTGGGGGAGAGGACGGAGGACGGCGGGGGCGGCGGTGGCTGGGTGGTTGGGTATCGAGAGATTGAGACGGAGGAGGAGTGAGAGGGTTGGCGGTGGCGGCTGTGGGACGAGAGGGGGAGAGTGGATCGGGGAAGTTAGGGTTTTGGTGAGAGGGTGAGGGGGTGAGGGCTGCCGTTGGATCTAGAAGCATCCGACGGTAGTTGATGCATGATCCGCGTGATATGCCTTTGGACCAATCAGAGCGCACCAAACAATTTGAAGATTTTTTGACCATATAAATTGGTCATGATTGATTACATACAAATTTTTCATTTCATTTTTCAATGCTCAAAATGAGTTTTTTTTAAGACCTGTCAAATATTTGTTCAAATGATGTCAAATTTTGCGCAAGTTTACATCTTAGATTGGCAAACAACATTGACAAAGGGAGTTTTTATTTCTTTTGCATGAAAAAACAATTTTCCATTTTTTGAGTGCCCAAAATAAGTTTTTTTGTGAAGGACTTACCATATATTTGTAGCAAAATTGTACTAAATCAATTTTCTAAAATACTAGGACATATATAATGCACAATTTACCAAGTGGTTGGGTGTAAAAAGTTTTCATCCACCTCTCGTGAAAAAGACAAATTTCCGCAGATTCAGCAGGAAGCAGGTAAAATTTCAACTGCAGTTGCCTCGTAGTTTGCTCATTATTTTTTTTCAAAAATCATATCTAGGTACATAAGTATCTATTTAATCAGAGAAACACCAAAAAAATCCAAGATTCAACCACTAGCTAGGAACGGTCATTCCCGCCGTTTTGACCGCATTTTGAAACGGGCATAAAAAATTCAAAAAAAATCAAAAAATTGGAAAACCTTCGGATTGTGTCATCATATGTGACCAAGTTTACAGGAAAAATAATAAACTTGTAATACGGAAATTATTTTAAAAGAGTGTTCTAAAAAATGAGTTATCATGTGTGAAGATTCATGGCTTTCAAACCAAATGATCAATCTTATGGCCACATTCATGGCATAGTTTGTTCAAATGATCTCATATTGTGCACAATGGTGCATCTTGGAATTCCAAACAATGTTTCCTAAGGGAGTTTTCATTTTCTTTGCACGGAAAGTTCATTTTCCATTTTTCGAGTGCCCGAAAAGAGGTTTTTTGTGAAGTACCTACCATATATTTGTTGCAAAATTGTACCAAATCAATTTTCTAAAATACTAGGACATATTTAATGCACAATTAACCAAGTGGTTGGGTGTAAACAATTTTGATCCACCTCTCGTGAAAAAGACAAATTTCCGCTGATTCAGCTGGAAGCGGGTCAAATTTGAACTGCAGCTGCCTCATAGTTTGCTATTTATTTTTTCCAAAAAACATTTCTAGGTACATAAGTATCTATTTTATCATAGAAACAACAAAAGTTTTCCAAGATTCAACCACTAGCTAGGAACGGTCAAGCCCGTCGTTTTGACCGCATTTTGAAACGGGCATAAAAAATTTAAAAAAATAAAAAAATTGGAAAACCTTCGCATTGTGTCATTATATGTGACCAAGTTTCCAGGAAAAATAATAAACTTGTAATACGGTAATTATTCTAAAAAAGTGTTCTCAGAAATGAGCTATCATGCGTGAAGATTCATGGCATTCAAGCCAAATGATCAATAATATGGCCACATTCATAGCATAGTTTGTTCAAATGATCTCATATTGTACACAAGGGTGCATCTTGGAATTCCAAACAATGTTGCCTAAGGGAGTTTTCATTTTCTTTGCACGGAAATTCATTTTCCATTTTTCGAGTGCCCGAAATGAGGTTTTTTTGTGAAGGAACTACCAAATAATTGTTGCAAAAATGGACCAAATCAACTTTATAAAATACTAGGCCATGTTTAATGCACAATTGACAAAATGTTTGGGTGTAAAAAGTTTTGATCCACCTCTGGTGAAAAAGACAAATTTTCGCCGATTCAGTTGGAAGCGGGTCAAATTTGAACTACAACTGCCTCATAGTTTACTATTTATTTTTACTAAAATCATTTCTAGGTACATAAGTATCTATTTTATCATAGAAACACCCAAAGTTTTCCAAGATTCAACCACTAGCTAGGAACGGTCAAGCCCGCCGTTTTGACCGCATTTTGAAACGGGCATAAAAAATTCAAAAAAGTGTTTTCAGAAATGAGCTATCACGTGTGAAGATTCATGGCTTTCAAGCCAAATGATCAATAATATGGCCACATTCATGGCATAGTTTGTTCAAATGATCTCATATTGTGCACAAGGGTGCATCTAGGAATTCCAAACAATGTTTCCTAAGGGACTTTTCATTTTCTTTGCACGGAAAATTCATTTTCCATTTTCCGAGTGCCCGAAATGAGGTTTTTTTGTGAAGGAACTACCAAATAATTGTTGCAAAAATGTACCAAATCAATTTTATAAAATACTAGGCCATGTTTAATGCACAATTGACAAAATGGTTGGGTGTAAAAAGTTTTGATCCACCTCTGGTGAAAAAGACAAATTGTCGCCGATTCAGTTGGAGGCGGGTCAAATTTGAACTGCAGCTGCCTCATAGTTTGCTATTTATTTTTTACAAAAATCATTTCTAGGTACATAAGTATCTATTTTATCATAGAAACACCAAAAAATTTCCAAGATTCAACCACTAGCTAGGAACGGTCAACCCCGCCGTTTTAACCGCATTTTGAAACGGGCATAAAAAATTCAAAAAAAATCAAAAAAATTGGGAAACCTGTGCATTGTGTCATTATATGTGGCCAAGTTCCCAAGAAAAATAACAAACTTGTAATACGGCAATTATTTTAAAAAGTGTTCTCAGAAACGAGCTATCACGTGTGGAGATCAATGGCTTTCAAGCCAAATGATCAATCTTATGGCCACATTCATGGCATAGTTTGTTCAAATGATCTCATATTGTGCACAAGGGTGCATATTGGAATGGTAATCAATGTTGCCTAAGGAAGTTTTCATTTTCTTTGGACGAAAAAACCATTTTCCATTTTTCGAGTGCCCAAAAGGAGGTTTTTTTGTGAAGGACCTCCCAAATAATTGTTGCAAAATTGGACCAAATCATTTTTCTAAAATACTAGGCCATATTTAATGCACAATTGACAAAATGGTTGGGTGTAAAAAGTTTTGATCCACCTCTCGTGAAAAAGACAAATTTCCACCGATTCAGCTGGAAGCGGGTCAAATTTGAACTGCAGCTGTCTCATAGTTTGCTATTTATTTTTTCCAAAAATAATTTCTAGGTACATAAGTACCTATTTAATCATAAATACATGGTTTGGTGGCGATACGTCGAGGTTTGGGCGGTGGCCGAGGGCCCCAACTCTAGAGCGCGTAAACTCGCATGCCCGCCGCGTGGTCACCGCGTGACCCTGGCATTGCCATGTGTTCTGGGCGGCATAGGCATGTCTAGTGGGCTGGGCACTTCCCAGGTAGGTGCTAGGAAGAAAATTACAACATAAGATTCTCACGAGGAGACCGATCTATGCTCAAACATGAATTAGCAGCCAAGTGTTTGATTAGCGGTACGGGAAATGTACATGGCTAATGGGCGTGAGTTTTGGCTGAGGATGATCAGTTACTAAGAAGACCGTCTTCAAAAAATTTCAGCTCAAAAGGAGGAGCCTAGGTGGTACTTGCTTTGCAAACTACCACACTGGACATAACTACGAATGTTGAAGCTCGGCTCAAAATAATGAATGGATTGAGATGGTATTTGTTGGAGGATGGTTATTTGGGCATAGGAAAGCACTGTAGAAAATGGATACTATTTGGACATGCCAAAGTGGTACTTCCTTCACAAACTGTTGTTCTGAACAGAATAGGAAAATGAATATTTTTGAATTATTTTTGAACTAGGCAAGGAAGGTTTTTACATATTTGACGAAGATATGACCCAAAGAATTTATGAGATTCTTTTGGGAATTTTGGGAATGACAGAAATATAGGTTGCTTCACAACCTAGGGCAAAAACTGCCACATGGACATGACACATAGGCAAAACTGATGAGGTGGCGCCTAGTCATAGCAACCCACCACAATTTACAAGGCTATGACCATCTATATTGGTCGTTAACAACTAGAAATAAGGCAGTGGACTAGCGCTGTTTGCTTTATGACCATTTCCTCTAATGAAATTATGACCTTTCTGACCAAAATGGTCGTTATGGTTTAGGGTTTAGAGCCCCCCAGACAGCTTTTGACCAATTGGTCTAAAATGGTCATAAATTTATGACCAATTCTTCGAGGGTCACTGACAGAAGGTCATAAGTTGACATATTTCTTGTAGTGACATAAATAAAGTGTGGCAAGCTTTCCCAGATATGTGCTCAAGAAAACTACTACCCATTTTCTAAATACTAGACGTTTGGGTACTTTAAACTGAACCGCGAAAACGTCTTATATTAAGGAACAGAGGGTGTAGAGTTCGCTCAAATTATCCCGGTAAAGCTAGTCACACCTTTGTTAAAATTAATGTTCATTATGTTATAGGAGGAGGTGTATAAGTTTGTCTCTAATGCCTGTCGACTACATACCTGACATCATGATGTAATGTTAAGTCATTTCCTTTTGTACAGTGTCACTGAATTGTCAAGGCGGTGATGGCATTTTATTTTAGTTGAACTGCACAAAATATGCTTAAAAGAAGAGGAAAGGTCAGGAATCGATCATTCTTTCAGAAAGAACTATATATGCCTTTCTGACATCACCCGATGTTGCCTTATTTATTCCTTCAAACAGGTGGCTAGAAGCAGTCTTGCTACCTTTTCCCATTAAGAAATTGGAATGCTTATATTTGTGAGTCTATGCTTCAACTAGTGCCACTTTTATAGTAATCACACTTTCAATATCTATGCAAACATGGATGCTCGATTATAGTGGAACTGCACAAAAGGTCCAACTGGTTCAACATTAGGAGCATGTTTTCTTCCAAACCTTTATATCCAATTGGTGGCACTATGAGCTGTTCATTAAGAAGGTACATGGTTTGCTACTATCTTGCTACTCTTTTTGTACCTTCATTAGATAGTAATACTAGTGGTTTGCATGTGAATTTATTGGCAGGGTGGACCTACATTGGAGGTGCAGGATAGGATTCAATGATTGGATGCTCAATTTTGGTTATATCGATTTCACCTCTTCCATCACTGTGAACATGGATATCCTTGGTCTGATGAAGAATAGGTGCTATATTTCTGCTCTGAACAAGCAAATCAATTCAGTATGAAATTGTCCAGGGCAAAACATGACTGTATCAAATTGTCCAGTGCAAAACATGGCAGATGCTAAGCGGAAGAGACATGTTTAAACCGAAAATACAAGGTGGGGTACATGTTTACTAGCTGCTTGATATTTGTGCAGACAGAGATGTCTGCCCATTGCTATTTGGCAAACACACAAAGTGACCGCAATTTTGGTTGAACTGCACAAGAGAATAGTATAGTCACTGCATGCAGTGCCATTTGAAAATAGACACAGAAAGATTGGATAGTCAATTCATGGACTATAGAAAAGTAGTACTGTACTATTTATTGGCCAACACTAGGTGCTTCATTGTTTTGGTCTGATTATACAATGGGCATCATTTTGCCTAAGTTAAATTTGTATTCCGAAAATAGTCTTGCCGTGTGATCTAGAGAAGACCAAATCATATTGCAGTGGATGTTCCTCCATCATGTGTGGTTCATTCTCATGGTTCCTGCTATTGGTGAAACCACTTACGTTTGCAAGAGGAATTGTACACTTCAGAAACAAATTTGTCTTTCAGTCTGTACTGAATGTTGGCCAAGAGAAGCATCCATGTTAGTAGGAAGAACATATGTTTTTTCTAGATCTTTGCTTTTGGAGCTACATATTTCTATATGATCTGTGAATCATTGAGATGCATTAACATGTTGATCTTATGTATGGGAATCGTACTAGTTGGTTTTAGTTGTGGCTAATCTTTTCTTTTGGAGCTACATATTTGTATATGATCTGTGAATCATTGAGATGCATTAACAGTTCCTTATATCTGTTCGCTCAGTGTTTACAGGTTACTGATCGATCACTAGCTAGCCTACTAATGCGTTCCTGGCAGTTCTAGTTGCGACGCAAGATCCGAAGTGGCTGTTTTTTGAATAAAAATGCCTACCTCTGAAGAAACTAACAAGCTGCTTTGAAGAAAATGCCATGCGAATCTGAAGAAACTGCCAACGAAAATGTTCGCAAATGCCTTATCTCCCAGCTAAAGTTCATCAACTAATGCCCTCGGGTGTGACTCGTTGCATGCTGCTCCACGTACTGGCTGCGAGCGATTTTGAGTGCCTGCATGCAGCCGGCTATAATTAAGGCAGCTAACTGATGCGAAAAAAGATGCGCTTTAATTGTTGCGGGCCTTTTAAATCCGTGGAATCATTATTGACAAGGAGGGAGATGATTCAAGTACACTCGTTTGACCATCATGCCGGCGTGCGACCCAGCACGGACGGGATGGGATGGCACAGTCAGAATTTCAGCTTCTCTAGTTTTCCACGGGAAGCTGCGCGCTAAGCTATGCCTGCTTAATTATGCATTGAATTCCAGTGACCGTCACGCTAGCTTTCGCCTATAAGTACTGTTTCCCGGCCTTCTATGGTGGCACCATGACCCAACTCGCCCTATCCTCATAAGCCCCCACCGGCCTGACGTCGCTCGCCACTTATCCTCGCTCTCGCCACGTCCACCATGCCCCCGCCCGTCCGTGAAAGGCGAGGCCGGAGGCGGTCACCGTCGGAACTAGTGTTCAGTTTTTCACCGGAAGGCGGACGGAGGAAGAAGGCATTCTATCAGTCTTTAGATGGCAATGCGGAGATCGAGGACTTGTTGGAGCGCGACCACCTGGCGGAGGAGCAGGAGTTGTTGGAGCGCGGCCGCTTGGCGGAGGAGCAGTGTATCGCCGATTTGCGCCGCCAGCGGGACATGGAGCAGCAGCGCACCGACTCTCTGAGTCGCGAGCAGAGCGCCCACTACGTGGAGGCTGACGCCCGGCAAATAGCCCTGGAGGCTGTCGGGCACGCACGCGTTCGCGACGCCGATTTTTACTACCATCTCGTCAAGTGGGTTTCCCGCTTAGAAGCCGAAGCTTCGGTGGACCACGCCGGCATGGAAAGGGCCAACGCGCGCGAGCAACGCGCCCTATCACACCTCTGGCAAGTCCAAGGTGAGGCGGAGGACGCCGGTGCCAGCGTTTAGCGTGTACCGCAGATGGCGGCCGGCATCGTCTAGTTAGCTAAGAGTAAGTTAGTACTTGTACGCTACTAGAGTATTACTGGGAGTAGATAGTTAACTTGGCTATGATGGTTGTCAACGTGGAATTTCAGTACTCTATATGTGGATCAGACCTGTTACTTTGCTCTGAATGTTGAACTTTTCATTTGAACGTATGGAATGCGCTGTTATTTTTTTAAGTGGGTTGCATTTGTCCTCCACGGGTTTAGAGGCTGACTTGTGGGCCTACCAAGTTGACGCGTACATAATCAAGAGATGATTGTACGTGGAGAGGATGACAGCAGGGACCCGCCAAGGTCATGGCAGTACGCAAGCAAGTGCCTCCTTATTTCAAGACAATAAAAAATGGCTCCTGCTAATGGATTTCTGACATCTGGGTCCCATGCCATTGTCAACGTAGTCAATAAACGAGAGAATTGCACAACGAGCGGCTGACACCAGGGACCCAACAGCTCGCCCAGTTATTTTTGTTCTGGGTTAATTTGATAAAAGCCACTCCAAATCTAGTGTTTCTGAGAAATGCCACTGCAATTTCCAAACTTTGAAAAATGCCATTTCATGCCATTTCCAGTGGCATTTTTCGAAGTCTGGAGTGGCGTTTTTCAAAGTTTGCAAATTGTAGTGGCGTTTTCAAAGTTTGCAAAAATTGCAATGTCATTTTTCAAAGTTTGGAAATTGCAGTGGCATTTTTATGAATCGCCATAATTGGAGTGGCATTTATCTAATTTGTTTTTGAGATGGAAGCAGGGTGTCAACTGGGCTGTGCGGGGCACTCTGGCATGTCTAGACAGCCTTCTCTTTTATGTTTACCACAGACCAGCCCAGTAGTTTTTTTTCTTTCTGAAAATGGCTAGCCCAGTTTTTTTGTGATTTGCCAAGTAAGTCGCTTTGTCAGGCCTGTTGGGATGCAAATCTTTCAAGACGAGGAGAGCTTCATTCGGCTGGACGAGAAAATGGCCTATCAGTAATGAGAAATGGGCTGTACATTTTTAAAACACATCAAACCGGCAATTAGTTTCAAATTTCTTTTTTTCATTTCGAGATTTTAAATTGCATTAATTTTTATGTGTGGACAATTTGTTGGAATTTATATTGATAACATTTAATTTTAAAATCAATTTGAATGTGACTCGAAATTTCGGGATTAAAAACAGTTTGGACCGCACCGAAATATGCAAAATTTTGTATACTTTTTTAACCGTGGCCACAATATGGGCTGTAATGCTAACAAAAAGAATATGGGCTCCAAAAAAACCTTAAGAATTAGCAAATGGGCTGTAAATTATAAGAAATAATGGCAGATGGGCTGTATGCTGTTTTCCACATATTTGAGGCTTTCCTAAAAAAAGGTTGACGCACAAGCAGTGACTGTTGGAAGTCCATCCAACGGCCGTCGTGCTTCTTCAATCTCTGCTCTTCCTGCTCCAGCCGCTCAAACAAGCACCGGTGGGACTGCCTGCTCCCTCCTCCACACGGCCGGCTATGCTGCCGCGCAGGCCTCACCACCCCACCGTACTCCCATTGCTGGCCTAGCCATCCCTCTACTCACCCACACCTGCTGTTATTCTCCGGCGACGGCAGACGAACCAGTAAACCCTCGTACAGTCGTACTCCCCTCCGCGTGGGAAACAATTGCCGATTCTTCCCTGCCTCCATGTCGTTCCCTTCCTAGGCCTCGCCGTCATCCACCGACCTGGTGCTCTCGGCACAGCCTGGTCAATGTGGTCAACGACCGACATGCATATGAAGTGAACTGTACGTGGAGAGGCTGACAACTTGGTCCACGGACGCACGCAAGGAAATGCCTCCATATTATGCGCAAAATAATGATTCCTCCACCTGACATCTGGGACCCATCGAAAGGGCCTCTGTATTTCGCGAAAAAAATGTTACCGCCGCTGACAGCTTGGACCCACCAGCTATATCTTCGCACGCAAGGAAGTGCATCCTTATTACGCAGAAAAAATGCATACTCCCCCTGCTAGCTAGGACCCAGTATAGTGGGAGGCTGACTTGTGGGCCTACTAAGTTGACGGGGATGGAGGGTTTTGTCAACTTAGTCAATATGCACGATTCTAGCTCCAGTGACCGTACGATGTCCATCCAACGGCCGTAGCGCTTCTTCAACCTCTGGTCTTCTTGCTCCAGCTGCCCAAACCAGCGCCGGTCGTGCCTCGTGCTCCACCCTCGTGGGAACATGGTGTGGCCCCCTAGTGTGCTCTCAGTGCCAATAATTCTTAAATATTCCAGAAAAAATCATATTAAATTTTCGGGCCATTTGGAGAACTTTTATTTTTGGGGTATTTTTTATTGCAAGGATAATTCAGAAAACAGACGGAAAATACTATTTTTGCTTTATTTAAACTAAATAACATAGAGTAAAACGGAGGGTATAGAGAGTTGTGCTTTCTAACTTCATCCATCTCATGCTCATCAAAAGGAATCCATTAACAAGGTTCATCAATTCTTATTAACAAACTCATTCTAAATCGCATGAAACCGGAGAAATTTCGAATAACACTAGGTTACCTCAACGGGGATATGCACGTCCCCAACAATAAGAATATCATATTTCTTCTTGACAGTAGGAAGAGAAAATTCAAACCTCCAATAGTAATTGTTGGAATTTTTCCAATAGAATTGATATTGTGGACTTGAGGTTGTTTCCTCGGAAAGTGTACCGTATGCTTATTACCATTAACATGAAAAGTGACATTGCCTTTGTTGCAATAAATAACAGCCCCTGCAGTATTCAAAAAAGGGTCTACCATGAATAATAGACATACTATTGTCCTCGGGAATATCAAGAATAACAAAGTACGTTAAAATAGTAACATTTGCAACCACAACAGGCACATCCTCACAAATACCGACAGGTATAGCAGTTGATTTATCAGCCATTTGCAAAGATACTTCAGTAGGTGTCAACTTATTCAAATCAAGTGTATGATATAAAGAGAGAGGCATAACACTAACACCGGCTTCGAGATCACATAAAGCAGTTTTAACATACTCCCTTCGTTCGGAATTACTTGTCGCAGAAATGGATGTATCTAGATGTATTTTAATTCTAGATACACCCATATCCGAGACAAGTAATTCTGAACGGAGGGAGTAGTTTCTTTTAATGGAGCATGGTATAGTTGGTACTCCTGGATCTCCAAATTTCCTTGGTATTCCACCCTTAAAAGTGTAATTAGCAAGCATGGTGGAAATTTCAGCTTCCGGTATCTTTCTCTTATTTGTAATAATATCCTTCATGTACTTAGCATAAGGGTTCATTTAAAGCATATCAGTCAAACGCATATGCAAAAAGATAGGTATAATCATTTCAGCAAAGCGCTCAAAATCCTCATCATCCTTCTTCTTGGATGGTTTAGGAGGAAAAGGCATGGGTTTCTGAACCCATGGTTCTCTTTCTTTACCGTGCTTCCTAGCAACGAAGTCTCTCTTATCATAACGTTGATTCTTTGATTGTGGGTTATCAAGATCAAAAACAGGTTCAATCTCTACATCATTGTTATTAGTAGGTTGAGCATCAACATGAACATCATCATTAACATAATCACTAGGTTCATGTTCATTACCAGATTGTGTTTCAGCATCAGAAATAGAAATATCATTGGGATTCTCAGGTGTGTCAACAACAGGTTCACTAGAAGCATGCAAGGTTCTATCATTTTTCTTTTTCTTCTTCTTAGAAGAACTAGGTGCATCAACATTAGTTCTCTGAGAATCTTGCTCAATTCTCTTGGGGTGGCCCTCAGGATACAAAGGTTCCTGAGTCATTTTACCCCCTCTAGTCATAACTCTAACAGCATTATCATTTTTCTTATTATTTAATTCATGGAGCAAATCATTCTGAGCTTTAAGTACTTGTTCTACTTGAGTGGTAACCATAGAAGCATGTTCACTAATGAGTTCAAGTTCACCTTTAACTCTAGACATATAATCACTCAAGTGTTCAATCGTATAAGAATTTCGTTTCAATTGTCTAACAACATAAGCATTGAAGTCTTCTTGTTTAACCATAAAGTCATCAAACTCATCTGTTGACACACGAACACGTCACGTGTACCCTCGACGCCGGGGGTGATGCACCGCAGCTCACGTCGAAGGAGACCCGACCGACAGCGCGATACGCAAGACAGTCGACGGGCGCTTTTGCAGACCCGAAAACCCCACACCCCCGGGAGGGACCCCGTCAGGGAGTGCGGCGGCTATGGGCTGCCCTAGGTCGATTCGCTCGCCCCTAGAGCCTCGGGATTCGCAGCTCTCAAACACGAAGAACATCGAAGAACGAGATAGAAAAACGGTGGAGAGATAAAACGTAGATGAAAAAGTAGTATATTGATTTGTTCGATTGTGTGTTATTCAATCGGCCGTCACCCCCAACATATATAAGAGGCGGCCAGACTTCCCGTACAAGTAAAGGATTCATCTAGGCTTTCCTTACAAGAAAAATTACATCAATTCACGCCCTAGAGTCCTAATTCTATTCCAACTCGGATTCAGTCTGAATCTGGCCCAAACTCTGTCTTCCTTCTTGCGCGGGCCGCCGGGCTTGCATATGATCTCCGATCGAGACGGCCCAAATATCAAACTTGTGTGCCCTCGACGATACGAACCATCTCATGTTGATCATTTCAAATAAGGCATCTTGAATACTTTTCGAAGTCATCTTATCTTCCAGTCGGACTCGGTTTTGCAGTAGACTGGATTATCCGAGTCTCGCTAGTGAATTTAGGCTATATATTATCTCTGATGATGATGACTCCAAAATCAAAATTACCGTCTTTGATGATACGCACAACTTCTGTATTGAACACTTCTTCATCCAAGGTCATTTTGATAAACTTTCGAGCACATGTTCAATTTCACTCGGACTTGAGCTCATCCACTCGGATATTAGATACTTTCACTCGGATTGTCCGATTGGACTTTTTCACTCGGAAGACAATCTTTCACTCGGATGACTATATTTCCACTCGGATGACTATATTTCCACTCGGAAGGCACTATCTTATTCACTCGGATGACTATATTTCCACTCGGAAGGCACTATCTTATTCAATCGGCAAGTTTTCGTCCCGATGGTAATCTTTTCACTCGGAATATTTTCACCTGGACGACAATTTCACTCGGATGATCATATTTTCACTCGGCTGACTATATTTCCACTTGGATAATAATAAGTTCATCCGGTCAGCAAACTTTCACTCGACCGTAAACTTTTCACTCGGATTTCCGACTGAAAACATAGCCTGATCTTGATTTGTCTCTCCAGGCCTCATATGATCTCAGATTGAGACAAATTATATATGAAAATCGATCGGCTCGACGAGACGAAACTTTTCCATGTTGAAGGTTTTTCGATTCAAGGCTGTATTGATGTCCTAATTACTCGCGCAACCTATCAGACAAGTGTCTGGCACCTCGCGCCATATTTCCGTTGAGGTTGAGTCTACAGTATATTGCCTCTAACTTTTGCATATGAACTCGGATTGAGATGATTTATATATCAAAATCGATTGCCTCGACGAGAAAAAGACAATTCCTTAAGAGTGCTCCTTCATCCGAGGTCATCTTGAAGACGTGATTGGCCAAAAACCACTCGGAACATTGAACTATGCCACTTGGAGTATAGTTTCGGTCCGTAAGATAAAGTCGAATGAATATAACCGAAACATCAAAGTGGTTCCACTCGGTGACATGAATATTTTTATGCTGAAAACTCATTCACTCGAGACCATCTTCATTGCAATCTGTATCTTGCCAAAATCAGGTGTCAACACATGCCCCCCTGTTTTTCGGCAAAGCTTGCACGCCGAAAAATAATATGCATAGTGTTTGTTCTAAGGACGATATCAACACTCCATCGGCCATTTATTTTTCTCAGGGCGATAATTATGTATCAGCCATGTTTGTGCTAAGGGCGATAATCGTATATCGGCCATTGCCCACTTAGGCTTCCTGCCACACACTCGGGTGGTACTTCTTCAAATATTTGCCATTGAGAGCTCGAGGTAACAATGCCCCTTGTATTGATTCCATCGAATATGAATTTCCAGGAACAACTCTTGTAATTCTAAAAGGACCTTCCCAACTCGGAGACCACTTCCCGAATTTTCTATCTCTTGAACCAATCGGCAGAATCACTTTCCAAACGAGATCACCAACTTGAAAATTCTTCAACTTAACTTTCTTATTGTAAGCCCTTGCCACCCTCAACTTATCTCTCTCTATGGCATTCAAAGCAGCCAAACGTTTATCAGCAACCTCATCAATGTTGTCCATCATCAAGTTATAGAAGTCTATTGCCGATAAATCATTTTGTTTGGCTATTCTCAAAGCATTCAAATTTACTTCCACCGGTAAAACAGCCTCCTCACCATATACTAGCTCATATGGAGTCATTTTCGTAGCACCATGCCTTGAGATTCTATGTGCCCATAATGCCTCAGACAACAAGTCATGCCATCTCCTTGGATTATCCTCAATCTTCTTCTTGATGAGCTTGATTAAAATTTTATTGCTAGACTCAGCTTGTCCATTAGCTTGGGTATAATATGGAGAGGAATTGAGCAACTTTATGTTATAAGATTCGGCAAACTCTCTGACTTGGTGTGACATGAAAGATGAACCTTGATCTGTAGTTAATGTTTGAGGAATACCGAATCTATGAATAATGTGCTCGGTTTTGAATTGAATTACCTCCGTATGCGTCATGTTCTTGAGAGGTACTGCTTCAGACCATTTAGTGAAATAATCAGTTGCCACCAATACGAACCGATGCCCTTTTGAGGAAGACGGATGGATTTGTCCAATGAAATCTAAACCCCAACCTCTAAAAGGCCACGGTTTGATAATAGGATGTAACATAGCAGCAGGAGCCAATTGAATATCACCAAACTTTTAACAAGCTTCACACCCCTTATAATATCTGAAGCAATCATTAATCATAGTCGGCCAATAAAACCCAGCACGTCGCAATAACCATTTCATCTTGGGAGCCGACTGGTGAGTGCCACAAATGCCTTCATGTACCTCTCCCATAGCAACTCTTGCCTGGTCCTCATCCAAACACTTTAGAAGAACATCATCGACTGTTCGGCGATAAAGACCATCATCTCTCATTGTATACTTGAAAGCCATACGCCGAACAGCCCTGTCCACCCTTTCACTCGGATTGCACAAGTAATCAACAATGGGCTTCCTCCAGTCGGGATTGTCACCTGCACTAGATTTTTTGTTAATGACCGAATCAGTGGGTTCTGGTTCGGCCTCTTCTATACTGGTAAGACAAGACATCGGACTTTGAGAACTATGAAACATGCCATGATCAACATGGTATCCAAATGCTTGCTGTGCCAACTCATTTGCTCTCCAGTTTTCATGTCTAAATATATGTGCAATGCTAAAACAATCCAAAGTAGAGATTATATCTAGACATTTATCAAGATAAGCATTAAGTGATTCGTCCAAACACTGAAAGACTTTGGATATTTGCTGCACCACTAGTAACGAATCACCATAAGCCTCAATATGTATAACACCTATAGCAAGTAACATCTCTAGGACGAATAACAATGCTTCATATTCGGCTTGATTGTTTGTGCAAAAATATTCTAAGCGGCATGAGGCTTCAAAAACAGCACCATGAGGAGATATATAAACAATACCAACACCTTGGCCATTGCTACAACTGAACCATCAAAGTATAATCTCCATGGTACTAATGAAACAAGGTTCATATCAACATCATGCTTGTTATTAATCCGATGTTCAACAATGAAATTAGCAACAATTTGGCCTTTCATGGATTTTAGAGATTCATAAGCCAAATCATATTCAATCAAAGCATAAGCCCACTTGCCAATTCTACCACTAAGAATTGGCCTATGCAACATGTATTTAATGACATCAGTTTGACAAGATACTACACAAACACTCGGCACTAAATAATGTCTCAATTTTGTGCAAGCATAATATAAGCATAGACATAATTTCTCAATAAATGTATACCTTGTCTCTGCGTCCAATAAGCGGCGGCTCAAATAAGTGATGGCATGCTCTTTTCCTTTGGTCTCTTGAGTTAGAACAGCACCAATAGCTCCTTACTCTGCTGCAATGTAAAGTCTGAAGGGTTCCCTATGCTTGGGTGCTTTCATCACCAGAGGAGTGCACAAATAATTCTTGATCATATCAAATGCTTCTTGCTGTTTGCTCCCCAAGTGAAATCAGCATCATTCTTTAACCGAAGGATAGGAGTAAATGCATCAACTTTCCCTGATAGATTAGCTATGAACCTTCTCAAATAATTGACCTTGCCAAGGAACTTTTGCATATCTTCTTGCATGTTGGAGCCTCCACTTTCTGTATAGCCTCTATCTTTTTGGGATCAATCTCTACACCATCTTCATGAATGATGAAACCCAAAAACTTGCCAGCTGACACGCCGAAAGCACACTTCAAAGGATTCATTTTCAATCCATACTTTTTCATTCTTTCAAAAGCTAAACGCAAATCAGCCAAGTGAGATTCAAAAGCATCCAATTTGACAACAATATCATCAATATAAACTTCAAGTATGACACCGAGTAAATCATGAAAAATCAAATTCATAGCCCTTTGATATGTGGCGCCAGAATTTTTTAATCCGAATGTCATCACTGTCCACTCGAATAAACTAAGGAAACCAGGGCATCGCAAAGCTGTCTTGTACATGTCCTCTTCGGCCATAAAAATTTGATTGTATCCGGCATTACCATCTAGAAAGCTAATAACCTTATGTCCAGAAGCATCATTAATAAGCATATCGGCTATTGGCATAGGATACTCATCTTTGGGTGTAGCCCTATTCAAATCTCTGAAATCAATGCACACCCTCAACTTGCCAGATCCTTTCTTCTCTACTGGGACAATGTTAGAAATCCACTCGGCATACCTGCAAGGTCGAATGAAATTAGCTTCAAGCAGTCGACCGATCTCTTCCTTGATCCGGTCATATGTTTTCAGATTAAATTTTCTGGCCGACTGTTTATAAGGTCTAAAACCGACCTTTATAGGCAACCGATGCTCCACTAGCTCTCGGCTTAACCCTGGCATCTCATGATATTCCCATGCAAAGCAACAAACATATTCTTTCAATAGCTCGATTAACTTAGCCTTACAATCGGCTTTTAAATTTTTGTTTATAAATGTCGGTCGAGTGACTGAACCATCTCCAATATCTACCTCTTCTAACGGATCGGCTGATGTAAAACCTTGTCCAAGTTTATCCATGTCATCCAACTCCTCTATAGACTCATACATATCGTTCTCATTGGATCGATACTTTACAAGACGTTTTTGTAACCACTCGGAATTAGGATCCATTTAAACATATCATACCTTGGAGCCGATTGCATTCACTCGGCTTTAAAGAGACGGGCACAAAACCATTCTTGGTCGCGCTGAGAAAATCAAATTCTGATAAGTCACGTCCCGTCAAGCAAGTAGCGTTGGGATGTTGCCAATCCACCGATGCATCGGCCAAAGCAACACAGGCCGAGTTATCCGCATGAATAACTTCCACTTCATCATCAACCCACTGAATCAAAAACTGGTGCATAGTGGATGGCACGCACTGGTTTGCATGAACCCAACCGCGGCCTAGTATGACGTTGTAGTTACCTTGCACCTCAGCGACAAAGAATGCAGTAGCCAAAGTTTTGCTTTTGACTGTAAGCTCCACATACATTACACCTTTGGCTTCAGTTTTCTCTTTGCCTTCAAACCCGTTGAGCACCATATTGGTCTTGATCAATTCTTCATCAGGCAAACCCAATTTCTTGAAGACCGAATAAGGCATAAGATTTACCACAGCACCACCATCAACAAGCATCCGAGTGAGAGGCGACCCATTGATATGACCTCTGAGATATAATGGTTTCAGATGCGCTACTGGTTCTTTTGGTTTCTCGAATATTGCATTTTTAGGGCCAAAATCCAGCTGAGCCACCTCCCCTTCTTCATCTACAGCACGAAACTCAGCAGGTAAGTAATACACCATATTGATATCCATACCTTCATGAACCGGCGTAGACTCATAGTCCAACATATCAGCCTCCTCCTCGAGTGCATCCACAGATTCTGAAATTTGTCCAAGTGAAGGAGAAGTAAGAAGTGTCGCAGACGATGTCATATCTGTTGCATCGTCCTCCTTTGGTGATGTAGGTATTGCTGTGATAGATGTAGAAGTTGATGTACCTTGTATTTGTTTAGGCCTCCACACTTGTTTTGGTGGAACCATGGGTCGAGTGTCATTGAACAACTTATCCCTTTGTTTCTCGGCCTCCTGTTCTACCATCTCTTGACTCCTTAACCTCTGTAGTTTCCTCTTTTGTGTCTTTGTTAGCCCTGGAGGACACCACTTTGGCTGAGTGTATTTAGGATCTCTCGTCTTTACCTGGCTGGTGCTTGCCTCATGGTCATTAGCCAAGTGCTTTGGCGCGATAGCAAGTATCGGCTCAGTCGGATTGCTATGCACAATCGGCTTCTGTATGGCGAATGTTTCGGTGCCCAAGATAAGTGAGTCGACATCCATTTTCTCCTTCCCTTTTCCCGACTCAACAGCTGCAACACTTGGTGATTTAACACGCCATTCTTTTCGACTTTCCAGATGCATGAAATTTCCACTCGGGCGCACCTTTTTATTCTGATGGAATCCACTCGGATGGAATTCAGTCGGATGGAATCTACTTGACCACATTTTTTCACTCGGATAACTTCCATCTGGGTGCATTCTTACACTCGGATAATTTCCATCCGGTCGCATGTTTTGACCAGCCGACTGATAGCCACCAATGTTCAGTCGGCCTCTATATGAATAGTTAAGTCGATCCCAAACAGATTGCGTATCTCTTCTGGAAATGGCACCCTTGGTCCACTCAGTTTCATATACTGACTGAACATATCAGCTGATGGTGACCTTGGTCGCTTCAGATGAGTCGGCCGATTAACGCTAGAACCGGCTGACTGGTTGGTGTACTTGGACAGCAACATATCAAAAGTTGGCTTGATCCGCTTGCGTTGTACTTTAACTTCATTCCTTTTCCACTTGCCAATTTCTGGACTCTTGGGCTTGACAAATCTCACACGAGCATTTTCTTGCACTTGCAGTTGCCCCCGAGTGTAGGATTCTTGATGGTGATTTTGATCACTTCCTTGCCACCGGGTTGCTTACCAAGCACAACCTGTCTCCCCAAGATCTTGTTGTCCTCCTTGTCTTTCCTGGGCTCACCAACAATGACATTAGCTTTATTAGCAGATTCGGCTACCTCCGGCCGAATGAGTAGCTTCTTCCCCTCCAAATCCATGGTATTCATTGGAAAAGGCTGTCTATCAACTTGCATCTCAGAAAAGTTCAATCGTCCGTCATTAATGGCCGATTGTATCTGTCGTCGAAAAACATTGCAATCGTTAGTAGCATGAGAAAAAGAATTATGATATTTTCAATAAGCACGCCGTTTTAGCTCTTCAAACGACGGTGAAGTATGAGATATTCTAATAATCTTAGCCTGCAGCAAAGCATCAAATATTCTATCACACTTAGCAATGTTAAAAGTAAACTTCATCTCTTCATCACGATTCTTATGAATCGGTTTCAGATCATTGCAAGTAAAGGGTTTGGCCTTAGATGGCCAAAAAATTCAGTAGAAAAAATATCACTCTCATCGTCTGAGTGATCACTATCATATTTCACCATATTCATCTTTGGACGATCGACTTTGTATCTATGCACTTCTTTGAGATCTTTGCTTCGGCTTTCCTGAGCCAAAGCCCTTTGTAAGACTTGGTTGATATTTAAGAACTCATAACCTTCTAGCTTTTCTCTAATGGGAGTTCTCAAACCACTCAGCACTAGGTCTGCCAAGTCTCTCTCAGTTATCACCAAACTAAAACACCGGTTTTTTGTTTCTCTGAATCTCTTGACGTAATCGGAGACCGATTCATCATGCTTCTGTTTAACCGATGTTAGATGTGATAACTTGAGTTCATTGTCGCCGCTATAAAAGTGATCATGAAATTTCTGCTCTAGCTGCGACCAAACCCGAATGGAACCATGTGGTAAAGAAGAAAACCATGAAAATGCAGTACCAGTTAAAGATAAAGGAAACAAACACACTTTCAACTCATTTAGTGAGCCTGCTTCACCTAGTTGTGCTAAGTATTGACTAACATGCTCCCATGTGGTTTTTGTGCCCTCTCCATTGAACTTAACAAAATCTGGAATCTTATATCCCGGAGTGCACTGGATGGCATCAAAGTACTCGGGGTACGGCTTTTGGTAAATTTGATTCCGAGGTAACTCAACTCCAAAATTCTCTCTAAGCATCTTAGCCATCTCCTCTCTAAGATTAGCTAGACCATCATCCGTAGTGGACGATGAAGCTTGTGGCAGTGACATAGGAAGAGTATGGTTACTAGCTGTAGGTAGGAATTGTGGCATGTATGTCGACCCATAATTTGGTAGTGGTCGAGTGGTTGTAGCTGTAGGTAGAGTTTGGTTCGGCGTTGCCACCGAACCTGTCATGCTCATAATAGGATTAATGGGTGTAGCCACAATCTGATTTGTTTGGGTAGGATAATAAGTCATCGGCACGGGAGGCGTCGATGCAATAGGTAAAGCCAGATTAGGGTTTTGCACACTAGCAACTACACCATTATTACCACTAGACAATTGAGATATATTCTTCTGAGCATTAGTATTTTCTATAAAAGTTTGATAGACTAGATTGTTACCATCATCAATACGACTTTCAATCTCAGCCCACTGCTCAGGAGAAAAGGCAATACTTACAGAGGGTTTAACCTGTTCAGTTTGAAGAGGAGGGAACTTGGTTTCTTCAATCGGAGTGATGTTGCCTTGGTGATCTTTCTTGAATTTTGCAAGGAACTCCTGCAGGTCCTTCTCCTCACGCGCCTTCTTGTACTCCTCATAGACTTGGCGATGATCGGCCGATATCTCATCAAGACTGGGCTTAATGATGTTATCGGCGTTTACCTCAGATGGCTTGGGAAGATCGGACATGGTGGATGATGACGATTGATCTTCGGTCCCCAGCGGAGTCGCCAAAAAGTGTGTTGACACACGAACACGTCACGTGTACCCTCGACGTCGGGGGTGATGCACCACAGCTCACGTCGAAGGAGACCCGACCGACAGCGCGATACGCAAGACAGTCGACGGGCGCTTTTGCAGACCCGAATACCCCACACCCCCGGGAGGGACCCCGTCAGGGAGTGCAGCGGCTATGGGCTGCCCTAGGTCGATTCGCTCGCCCCTAGAGCGTCGGGATTCGCAGCTCTCAAACACGAAGAACAGCGAAGAACGAGAGAGAAAAACGGTGGAGAGATAAAACGTAGATGAAAAAGTAGTATATTGATTTGTTCGATTGTGTGTTGTTCAATCGGCCGTCACCCCCAACATATATAAGAGGCGGCTGGACTTCCCGTACAAGTAAAGGATTCATCTAGGCTTTCCTTACAAGAAAAATTACATCAATTCACGTCCTAGAGTCCTAATTCTATTCCAACTCGGATTCAGTCTGAATCTGGCCCAAACTCTGTCTTCCTTCTTGTGCGGGCCGCCGGGCTTGCATATGATCTCCGATCGAGACGGCCCAAATATCAAACTTGTGTGCCTCGACGATACGAACAACTCTCATGTTAATCATTCTTTCAAATAAGGCCATCTTGAATACTTTTCGAGGTCATCTTTATCTTCCAGTCGGACTCGGTTTTGCAGTAGACTGGATTATCCGAGTCTCGTAGTGAATTTGTAGGCTATATATTATCTCTGATGATGATGACTCCAAAATCAAAATTTACCGTCTTGATGATACGCACAACTTCTGTATTGAACACTTCTTCATCCAAGGTCATTTTGATAAACTTTCGAGCACATGTTCAATTTCACTCGGACTTGAGCTCATCCACTCGGATATTAGATACTTTCACTCGGATCGTCCGATTGGACTTTTTCACTTGGAAGACAATCTTTCACTCGGATGACTATATTTCCACTCGGATGACTATATTTCCACTCGTAAGGCACTATCTTATTCACTCGGATGACTATATTTCCACTCGGAAGGCACTATCTTATTCAATCGGCAAGTTTTCGTCCCGATGGTAATCTTTTCACTCAGAATATTTTCACCTGGACGACAATTTCACTCAGATGATCATATTTTCACTCGGATGACTATATTTACACTTGGATAATAATAAGTTCATCCGGTCAGCAAACTTTCACTCGACCGTAAACTTTTCACTCGGATTTCTGACTGAAAACATAGCCCGATCTTGATTTGTCTCTCCAGGCCTCATATGATCTCGGATTGAGACGAATTATATATGAAAATCGATCGGCTCGACGAGACGAAACTTTTCCATGTTGAAGGTTTTCCGATTCAAGGCCGTATTGATGGCCGAATTACTCGCGCAACCTATCAGACAAGTGTGTGGCACCTCACGCCATATTTCCGTTGAGGTTCAGTCTGCAGTATATTGCCTCTAACTTTTGCATATGAACTCGGATTGAGATGATTTATATATCAAAATCGATTGCCTCGACGAGACGAAGACAATTCCTTAAGAGTGCTCCTTCATATGAGGCCATCTTGAAGATGTGATTGCCCAAAAACCACTCGGAACATTGAACTATGCCACTCGGAGTATAGTTTTGGTCCGTAAGATAAAGTCGAATGAATATAACCGAAACATCAAAGTGGTTCCACTCGGTAACGTGAATATTTTTATGCTGAAAACTCATTCACTCGAGACCATCTTCATTGCAATCTGTATCTTGCCAAAATCAGGTGTCAACAGTAACCAATTCTACGTAACCCTAGATCCCCCCCCCCCGGTGTCTATATAAACCGGAGGAAAAAGGACTGAATACCGTAGTCATACATGCTAGACTTCTAGGGTTTAGCTATTACAATCTCATGGTAGATCAACTCTTGTAACACTCATATTCATCCAGATTAATCAAGCAGGAAGTAGGGTATTACCTCCATAGAGAGGGCCCGAACCTGGGGAAACATCGTGTCCCCTGTCTCCTGTTACCATCAACCTTAGACACACAGTTCGGGACCCCCTACCCGAGATCCGCCGGTTTTGACACCGACAGCCATGAACAATCCGCCCCCCAGGCGAACATCATTCCAGAGACCTGTATGACACCAGAATCGAGCGAGCAGCCTCCTTTGAAGGAGGGGGCATCGAATCCACCGGCGACCTCTATCTGTCCAGAGGCGCCGGACACTCTGGTGGAAGCGCTTCGACGTGCTTCCATTGTGGAGGAGCACCGTACCCTTATGGGTACGGTGGTTGAGAAGGTTCAGTCCGCCAAAAGCGGGCTGAACGAAGCCTTTGCCAGCCTATTGACAGGCTTTGAGGTACATGATGTAATATTCTTAACTGTTTTGCATATGCAAAAAATATGCCTGTGTATACATAGTAGCCCCTGAGACTCTGTTCGGCTTTTGAAAAAGAAGGGCCGAACATAGGATCAAGTAATATTCACAGGAGATAACATACTTGTCTATTTTGATAAACATGCTTCACTGTTAGCGGCAACCGCCCAGGCCACTGAAGTATCCGAGCTCAAGCGGAAGCTAGAGCGGGCTGATGAGGACCTCGTCCGCATCAACAAGCGGTTTGATGAGGCGCAAGACATGCTATGGAAAAAATTGTTTACACACCTAAAGTAATATGCCAATGCGGGGTCTAATCTCCTCTGTTGTCCTAGTCATATTTGCAGGTAGTGCGGCCGAGGTCGAGAACCTGAAGAGTGCCCTTGCCCAAGCCAAGGAGCAGGCGCGGGTGAGCCAAGCGGCTGCGGATTTAGAGGCCGAGCAGGTCACCCACCGCAAGTATGAGGAGTGGGTGACCGAAGTGGAGCAGGAGCTTCAGGATGCCGCCAACAAGTGCGAGACCTTGGAGGAGAAGAATAAGGCCCAAGCGGCCGATCTCACCAAGGCTCTTCAGGAGGCCAAGGAGGCGCGGACCGAGTCCCGGGCGGCTCGCGAGGAGATCAAGCAAGCCGAACAGATAACGGCTGGTAAGCCCTTTCTTTTACAGAGTATATTTGGCCGTCAGAGATGTGCCTTGCTTAATCGACTACGGAGTTCTCCAGACGCTTTTGAGGATCTCCCAAGGAGTGCGGTCGACGTCGCGCAATTCTTCTGGTCTCAGGAGGGAAACACTACGGAGAAGCTCTTCTGGTCCCAGTACCTGGTGCCAGAAAGGCCGGCCCTGCTGAACAACCAGATGATCAGTTGGCGGAGCTGCATAGGATGTCCGGTTTGGCCATGAAGGACATCATAGTCCGGCTATGGCTAGCCGGACCCATTCCGAGCGGCTACTTCGGCTTGGTCAAGCGACTCGGAGATGCCCTCCCCCGAGTTGAAGTTGTGAAGCGCTCGGCGTGCATAGAGGGTGCGCGGATGGCCTTTGCCCACGTCAAGATGCACTGGGCGAAGATGAAGGCCGCCGCCATGGCAGTTGAGGGTCCACTTGAGGGCAAGGACTACAGTAAGCCGGAGCGATATTCGAGGACATCCTAGAGGGTGCCCGTTTAATAGAGGGTCAATGCTCGAAGGATATTATGTTTGAATGAATGTATCCGGGCTGCCCAGACTTTGTGTTATGAAACTAGTCCTTTGTAATATACTTGTGCTTTTTATCTGAAATTATTTTCCTCCTGTGCGGCCGTATTTATTTTTGAAAGTTTGCCAGTCATCGGCTTCAGCCCCCACGTAATAGATACTACGAGGGTGTTCGGAGTAGCACATGAGCACACTTGGCCCAACGTCTTGGTCCGTAAAGGAGGTGTCAGTGCAGCGAACCAGGCTATCAGACTATGCGGCTTTATCACTCTCACTTAGCGATAGAAGTTTGACAATGGGACTATAGGTTAGCCCCTGGCGTTTGTTCGGCTATCCAAACTTGGATGCTTTTAGGCGCGTGACCGGGTGGAGGCCAGTCCTTCATATAATATGAAGAAAAAATAGCAAAAGATTTAGTAAGTCACCGAACCGCTGACCATCTCTCGCTATATCATGACAGTCAGTTTTCGGCTTTCTCTACTAAGGTGTTTGACCCGACGAGCCAGAAACACAATCGCAGTAGTTCTCCCTTTACTACCATAGCCGAACAAGCAGAACGTAAGGTGGTAACCACAGGAGCCGGGCAACCCAACTATTGATCAAAGACATGATTCAGAGCCGATGCATATAATGCAGTATTCCAGACACCGAACTATACTATAAAAGTGCTTAGACTTTTGTTTTTGAAAAAAAATGTGCCCGAATATAGCCCCTGGCGATTTATGTCGAGGTGTATATGTCAATATGTTGTGGAGACGGAATACAAATTATGAAATAAACCAATACCGAGTAAGGTTGGACAAAATTGTTTCCGCTATAGTCTGATTGATACGTCAAATGTGTTCTTACAGAGAATGCCATAATCATCAAGGCTATTTTACATGCCAAGAATTTGAGAACAAGGGAAAGCTATATACAAGTCCTAAGAAAAAAAGGTGGACTCGAAGATCCTTTGGACACCCTGCCGCATGTCTGCGCCGCTTTTCACCTTGGTGTAGGATCCTTTGAGAGGATCAACGATCGGGTATACAGAAGGGGCCTGGGAAAGGGCCCTTTGTACCACCGAAAAGTGACTTGGGTTATAAAGAACCTGGAAAATAAAAAATAGAAAAAGGAGGAATATTAAGGTCCGAATAGGGTCGAGCCGTATTGAGAACTTTGTCCTTAGTGTGCCTTCGTCCTTGCCCATGGTATTTTTAGTGTGTAGTTATGTACGCGTGGTACGTATGTTGCGATTAGGTGGGGGTTTTGACGGAGGCCGAATTGCTAATCAAGTTCTGGATGAACCGAACTGTCGTTCTGCAGGGTAGATCGGAGTCGTTTGACAGTGTTCGGGGGCCTGATGGCTGATGAAGTATTCAGCTTGATTAGGCCGTCATGTACCTCAGCTGCGAGGGCCACGGTATGCTCCTCGGTACGGAGGGAGCACTCCATGTTTCCATTAACCGTTATAACACCGCGTGGTCTAGGCATCTTAAGCTTTAGATAGGCATAGTGCGGGACTACATTGAAGCGGGGGAAAGTGGTTCGTCTGAGCAGTGCATGATAACCACTGCGGAAGGGGACGATGTCGAAGATCAAATCTTCGCTTCGGAAGTTATCCGGTGAGCCGAGGGCTACCTCCAGCATTATTGACCCTATGGAAGGCCTCTACGCCAGGTATTACTCCTTTAAAGGTAGTTTTAGTGGGCTTGATCCTTGACGGATCAATACCCATTTTACAGACAGTGTCCTGATAAAGCAGATTAAGACTGCTGCTACCGTCCATGAGGACTCGCGTGAGATGGAATCCATCGATGATTGGATCAAGGACCAATGTTGACGAACCTTCATGACAGATACTGGTCGGATGGTCTCTACGGTCAAAAGTGATCGGTCATGCCGACCATGGGTTGAATTTTGGGGCAACTGGCTCTATGGCGTAGACGTCCCTTAGTGCGCGATTGCGCTCCCGCTTAGGGATATGAGTGACGTAGATCATATTCACTGTTTTTACCTCAGGGGGAATTTCTTTTGCCCCCTGTGTTTGTTGGGCGAGGCTCACCGTCATCCTCGATAGGTGGCCCTTTCCCCTTGCGTTCGGTGTTTAGCTTACCGACCTATTTAAAGACCAAACAATTAATGTTGGTATGATTGGCAGGCTTGTCTGGGGTGCCATGGATCTGGCAAGGCCGATCGAGTATTCTGTGCAAACTGGATGGACCATCTTTGTTTCCTTTGAATGGCTTCTTCCGCTGACCAGGTTTAGAGCCACTGAATCCGACGTTCATTGCCGTGTCTTCGGTATCTTCTTTGTTGATCTGACGCTTGTGTTTGTTGCGTCGTGGCCTACCGTTGCCATCTCTAGCTTCGGAGGTGCCAGGGTCGCTGGTGCTGGTGCTTCTACGAGCTAGCCAGCTATCTTCTCCCGCACAAAGCGGGCCATGAGTGCGGTAAGAGCTGCCATAGACTTCGGTTTTTCTTGGCCGAGGTGTCGGGCGAGCCACTCATTGTGGACGTTGTGTTTAAAGGCCGTGAGGGCTTTGGCGTCCGGGCAATCAACAATTTGGTTCTTTTTAATTAAGAACCTGCTCCAGAGTTTTCGGGCTGACTCTCCGGGCTGCTGGACTATATGACTGAGGTCGTCGGCGTTCGGAGGCCGGACATAGGTACCTTGGAAGTTGCCTCTAAAGGCGCCTTCCAAATCTTCCCAGCTACCAATAAAGTTCTTTGGGAAGCTATTTAGCCAGTGTCGTGTCGGTCCTTTCAGTTTTAAGGGGAGATATTTGATGGCGTGGAGATCGTCACCGCGGGCCATGTGGATATGGAGAAGGAAGTCTTCAATCCATACCGCGGGATCTGTCGTGCCGTTTTATGACTGATGTTTACGGGTTTAAACCCTTCTGGAAACTAGTGCTGCACTACCTCATTGGTAAAGCATAAGGGGTGTGTGGCGCCTCTGTATCAGGCAATGTCACAACGGAGTTCGGATGACATCCGTATGCGGTTTTTTGGCCCTGGTGAAGTTATGCCCATCGCTCCAGGCTTGACGGTCATCTTCTCGCGTTGGGGCGCGCCCCCTTGATCCATAGATTGATCTGGCTTGGCATGCTCTATTGCTCGGGTCTTGTCGTAGGTCGTAGGCATATCCTGGAGCCGCTGTCTCTCCGCCCCTATGGCGAGGTGGTGCAGGTTGGTGTTCGGCGTAGGTGGCCGCTTTATCTCAGCCACGTGGTGGCCGGTCTGGTTCATCAGCGTGATCATGTTTTGACGGTATTGGCTCGAAGGCCTCATCGTCGAATTGTGGTAGTAGTCGACGCTTCGGATAACTCTTTGTTGGGCATTGGAGGCCATATTCTTCGGCAGCTAGGACCTAGGTCCATCTGTCGTTGAGTGTATCCTGTTCGGCTTGGAGCTGCTGCTGCTGCTTTTTTAGGCTTCTTAAAGTGGCGATTAGTTGGCGCTTAAAGCGCTCCTACTCGAGGGGTTCCTCTGGCACGATGAAATCTTCGTTGCCGAGGCTGACATCATCCTCGGAGAGCGGTAGATAGTTGCTATCTTCCAAATCCTCGTTCCTGACCGGATCGTCGGGATTAACTTGCCCCTCCTCCACATCATCTTGTTCGGATGTGGGCTCGACGGGGGCTTCGGGGTCTTCGGCGTTCTCTGGAGTGTTATTGTCTCCGGTGCCGGTATTACTGTCTTTTTCACGACGCGATTTTGAGCGGCGTCGACGCTTCGGTGGTGCCTCGGCAGGTTTGTCCTCAACCGGATCCTTCTTGCCTTCACCGTCATCCTGTTTGGGTGTATCCACCATGTACACATCGTATGTGGAGGTGGCCGTCCAACGTCCATTAAATGGCGGGTCTTGTCCTTGTTTGTCTCCGGCATCGTCGTCCATGCTGTCGATGTCTTTGGAGGTGTAATCCAGCATGTCGGTTAAGTCCTTGACGGTGACTATGAAGTGGGTGCTGGGTGGGACGTAAAATTCCCTGCTCTCAGCCCCTAGTCCGGGCTGGGCATAGTTCGGAGGTAATTCCTCTGTAATGGCGAGGGAACGCATTAAGTCTAGGGCCTCATTTGAGAGCGAGGATTGGACAGGGAAACGAGAGTCCACGGGGCTAGCCAGGGCAAAGGTCTCCTGGCCACGCTCGCTTGGCGCGGACCTCGAGAGTTTGGAGCTAGATTCTGGGGGCGAGTCCGGCCTTTCAATGATAGGGGAACCCAGTCTGACTCCGGGCTGGCCGAGGACAAAATCACCTCCGAATCCCTGATAGTGCGCTTCTTGGCAGAGAGTCCGCGGGCTCCAAACTCCCATCTTCGGACCAAGCGGTTTGCTCCGTATTTAAGGCCAGAGCGGTGGTTGGGGCCCCGAACCCTTCAAAGATCAAGTCTCCTCGGATATCAGCGACGTAATTTAGGTTCCCGAAACTGATCTGATGACCAGGGGCATAGCTGTCGATCTGTTCGAGGTGGCCAATTGAGTGGGCATGCAGAGCGAAGCCGCCGAACACGGAAATTTGTCTGGGGAGGAAAGTTTCCCCTGAAACGGCATCATTATTGATGATCGAACGAGCCATCAAACCTTCTGTCGACGGCACAGTGGAACTCTTAATGAAAGCACCAATGTCGGTGTCAAAACCGACCGATCTCGGGTAGGGGGTCCTGAACTGTGCGCCTGAGGATCGAAGGTAACAGGAGACAAGGGAGACACGATATTTACCCAGGTTTGGGCCCTCCTAATGGAGGTAAAACCCTACGCCCGGATTGATTTTATTAGATGAGTATGGGGGGTTACAAGAGTTGATCTACCTCAAGATCGTAATGATTAAACCCTATATGTCTAGCCTATATCATTTGCCTTAGCCTCTATGGACTAACCCCTCCGGTTTATATAGACAACGGAGGGGCCCAGGGTTTTCCAGAGTCGGTTTACAGAGAAAGGAAATTATACATCTGAACGCTAGGCTTGCCATCCAAGCAAAGGAGAGCCCCATCCGGACACGGGGGAAGGTCTTATGCCTTGTATCTTCACAGCCCATCAGTCTGACCCATATCAGATAGCCCGGACACCCGAGGACCCCTTAGTCCAGGACTCCCTCACCCCCTACTCTTTATAAGTCAGTAAAAAAGGCGAAATGCCCCCTATGTTGCGCCGTAAAAATCGCCACGTTTCGGCTGATCATGCCATTATGGCCGCATTGGGTGAACTAATTGATTGAGGATATCCCCTAATATGCGGGGCATGGTCTGTGTTTTGATAAGACGTGCCAAGAAGAGGGTTACCTCGAACCGCGATTCGAGTAAGCAGTAACTGATGTATATGATGTCATGGGCGGTGATGCTTTGGAAAAGTTGTCAGTAATTGACCGTCGAACACACCTACACTTCTATTCCTCGAGACTAAGCATGCCGTGCACTTCGGATATATGAAGATGTGTTTCGGTGGCACATGGTTGGTTGGCCTAGCCTCTTGATTAGAAAGGTGATATCTGCCAATTGGGAATCTATAAACTCTGAGCGGATGCTTAGCCTGGGGCATTGAGAGGAACTTGCATGCTAAGCGAAGACTCTCAAGCCGTAGACATTATCCAAAGAAGATTACCAGCCTCGGCTTTGAAGACAAGTTTGGGGGCTACTGACAGTGTCCTGGACTAGGGGTCCCGGCCTAGCCGGTCTAGTCCATGAGTCGGACTGACAGCCCATTGACGAGGAAGGACTCCGGAGGCCTTTGACTTGTAGCACAAGCATATCAGGCTTCACTGAGGACTTTACGTGTACTTCAAGTATATCTACCAGATTTGGCATGTAACCCCCAGATGGCAACCGACCATGTATAACCCTAGATACCCCCGGTGCCTATATAAGCTGGAGGGTTTAGTCTGTAGAGATACATTGATCATCATCACCATTACCCCTAGGGTTTAGTCCACAACTTACGATCTCAAGGTAGATCAACTCTATACTCTGATACATCCACAATATAAAAAAGAGTAGGACGTAGGGTTTTACCTCCTTGAGAGGGCCCGAACCTGGGTAAACATTGTGTCCCTTGTCTCCTGTTGCCCATCAATCCGATCTCATAGCTCGGCCCCCCTACCCGAGGTCTGCCAGTTTTGACACCGATAGCACGGTTTAGGGTTGATGTGATGGACATGTCCGGACTGCCCCTCTTCTTCCCCACATATGAGCTGGGTTTGGGGGTTGTCCGGAAAGTCTGGACATATAGGATTGATTCTGCCGTGGGTGGTTTTGTTTCCGGACAGAAAAATGTGGGAGCTCTGGGGAAGGCACTTATAGATGCCCTTCGTGTGACAACCTGGCCACAACCATTGGTTCTTGGCCGTTACGCTTGGATACCACATAATCTAAACTGACACCACAGACCAACACTAGTCTTTGTTGCACACTTTGTCCTCACCCGTGCGCATGTGAGAACAACTTCTCTATCAGTCACCTAGTCTCAAATTATCCCAGGCCAAGCATGCTTAACCTGGAGCTTCTTTTTCGATGAGCTTCCGAAAAAGAAGGCGCACCTTATTGACATGAGTAGTATATTATTCCTATCAAGCCATGACGTCACACTAGTCGCTGACACATTAAACCCTTATTTTGCTTTGGAAGAAGGAATATGACTTTCACAATCCACGGCAACAACGTTCCACCAATGCATGCACGGGATGAACATGGTGGTTGGCTATTTTCGGCAGGAAGGAGACGAGCGATCAAAATGTTAATCAGAGTAATTAAATGATAATTTTGTCTTCGTGATGTGGTTGGCTATTCTCACAAATCAAATTTTCATGAGGATGCAATTAATCTGTGTCTTGGTTGTCCCGCGTTGGCATTCTCACCTTAAAGAACTCTCAATGTACTCTTAACAAGTAATCTTAGGTGGCGGGAGAATTTTAGAGGCAACCACTCTGATGCATTTTCACTTAAGTGTCACATCTAACTATCTAAGTGATGTTGTATTTATTCGCTTACGGATCACGTGTGCAATTCTCAACATTGTGGCGTAGTTGTGGAGAGTAGTAAAACAAAGAAAATTTGCGAGTGAAGCCACCTCCCTTTATTATTGTTGTGCCACTTCAACATTTTCCCTATGAACTGCACTAGGAGTCAAACATTGAGCATAGCCTTACAATCCTGGACGGAGGGACTAGAAATAGTTTCAAGATTTTCAAAATCTTAATAATTTGCTAGACATGAATTTTGGATGAGTTGAGGTTACCCTAACTTTTAGGAAAAAGTTGGTAAGGTGCAAGCAACTAGAATTATGGTAAAAACACACTTATGAATAATTTATTATTTACCATGAAATGACATATCTCTCCTCAAATTTGCAATGTTAATTCAAAACTAAGGCACAAAACTTTTCCCAATATTTCTCAATACTTGGAAGTGCGGCTTTTGATTTGACTAAAAGAAATACTCACATTTTTTCCTTGCAAGGGTAGTGTGACCATTTGACCATGGTCAAACCCCATTGCCCTAGTAAGAGTGGGACAATGATTCTATTTACTTATTTTCGAAACAAATTTGCCTCACCAATCATTTAATTAAGAAGAAGAGGGTCGCCCGACTAATAATGAAAAACTGGGTCAAAATTGATGTGACCAGTTGAGCGGCACACACAATATACCTCTGCGTAGAAAGCCTCGTCGAGGTAGCACATTGGTGTCTTCACTTCTCCACGAGCAGCACCATCACCATTCCTTCTCTTTGAGCAAGTGAATCCAATTTCGCCACAGGCAACCACCGAATCGGCCCACTCTGAAGAGGCCATGTGAAGCCACATGAAGATTCATGCCAATCACTCAGCCACCCAAGACACAAACAACACAACTCCGATTATGCCGGAGAGCTAAGGAGCACCATTCCATCACATTGCAATAGTACTACTTGGCAATTGCATTTTTTTGCGGTGGTACACTGACAATAACACTATTAAGATGGCAGGTATACACATAAGTTACATTTTGTTTTGGAAACAAAACACACGTGTTGTATTGTAGAAGTTATCCACGGGCTACATACACCTTTTTATGAGCATTTTTATTTGAAACGGAGGCACAAGCTTTGTCTCGTTCATTAATTAAAAAAAGTTAGAGTGTTATTATAATACCCCCATATTACAAGAAGTTGTTGCAAATCCGGCATGATTTTACCCAAATGTTTTGCCCCCGCAATGGACCAAAGCTTCACGTCGTTTTTTATCATGTCAAAGATGACAAAAGAAAGGGGTGGGTTTGTGATGGAAAACCCTAGCATTCCTTTAGTTCCAAATGGCACAAGAAACAAGCATGGTGATCGACGCCGTTGCCTTGCGTTAAGGGACGTGTGTGTCCGTCATTGCAATCCACCACTCCTTGGTGGATCTCTCAGTCGCCCATGTGCAAGTGTCGATTGTGTATAGTTGGAGGAACACCTTGACTAGCCCCCAAATCCTCAAAGTGTAGCGACATTTGTAGAACATGTGTGCCATGGTTTCATTTGCTCTTTTGCATAGGGGACAAAGACCAGAATGTGGCCATCCCCGCTTAGGCAAGCGGTCCAAATCCTATCTTGAATGGCAAGCCAAACGAAGAACTTGACCTTGAAAGGTGCCCACAACTTCCAAACCATTGTATTTATGGAGGTGGGTATGGTTCCCAAAAACTAAACTTGGTAAGCAAAGGTCACGAAGTAGTGACCACTAGAAGTGAGCTTCCAAATTATGTCATGCTCGATGTCTTCACTTAGTTGGGTATTGTGAAGGCACGCCCAAAGAGTGGTAAATTCCCGGATGAAGTCCAAGGTCCAAGTGGCAGGGGCTTTAATTTTCGCAATACATGCATCATCATCGGTTGCCTCTCCAACCTTTCACCCTTTCCTTGTGGATGCCGCGTAAATCAGTGGGCGATGTCCTTTGGCTTGCGCTCTTGCACCCATGGTGAGTCCCAAAACGGAGGGCGAGCTCCATTTCCCATGGTGATGTTTGTGAAGGCATAAAACACATCAATGCTGGATTCGTCGCAAGGGTTCTCCATTCCCACCCATAACTTGGAGGGGTCCTTCCATTCAAACCGTGGACAACGGAGCCTGAGAGCTCGAGAAAATTTCTCGAGGTTGAGGATACCGAGCCCACCAAGCTCGGTAGGTTGGCAAACTGCTTCCTAGTTGACTTTACATTTGGCATTGGTACCTTGTCAGTTCCTGCCCATAAGAATGGACGCTCGATCTTGTTAAGGTTGTTAGAGACACTCGGTGGTATGACAAGTGGAGTGTAAGGGTACATTGGTTGGGAAGTGAGAACCGATTTGACAAGAGCGTCGTGACCCATGGTGGTAATGTTTTGTCCCAAGTTGTGAGCCTCGCGTGAATTTATCAAATTGAAAATTCACTCTCTTTAGTTGCCAAACCGATAGTGGGAGGCTCAAACGTCTGATGGGAACGGATGCCCTCCCCTCCCCTCCCCTCTCCCCTCCCGAGTCGCCCCCCGCGTGGGCGGCCGGGAGGCCCCCAGATCCCATCGGCCGGCCCTCCCCCACTCCTCCTCCTCCCTCGCCGCCACCCAAGGGCGCGGTGAGGACTCGGGCCCTCTCGCTCGCGTGGGGCTGGCGCAGGCCGGCGCCCCCGGGCCGGAGCGTGGCGGCGGGCCGGACGCCATGGCGGGTGGTGGCGGCGCCTCGGTGACTTGGCTCCCCCGTGGCAGGAAGCCTCGCGATCTGGTGTGTCGCGGTCACCAGGGACGGCGGCGGCGTGACCGGATCGGTTCGCGGCGGCGTGGCCGGATCTATGCCCAAGCATGGGCCTTGATCGCTGGTCTGCCGTCAACACGGTGGCGGGTGTGACTCGTCGGCAGTTGGGCAGATCCGCCAGGATTCTACCCTTGTTTGATCCTTGACAGCGCGGGCATCTCCGGGGAAAACCCTAGATCTCCTTGGGATCGAGCGATGACGGCGATTTTGTGTCGTAGTCCCTCTTTAGGGCATCGTTTTGGAGTTTACTCCGGTTGAAGGGACCAGCTGTAACACCCTCGATGCGACTATAGCTCCCACGTGTCGAGGCACGACTTAGAGACATAATCGCATTGACGGCATATGTCGCAAGTTAGGCAATCTTCACAAACATCCCATGTAATATAATAATAAAAGGGGAGATACATAGTTGGCTTACACTCACCACGTCAATCAAATACATAAATAACATTACATCATCCAAACACTCATGGCCCGACTACGGCGCCAAAATAAAAGAGAACCCAACATGCGACACGGTCCCAATCACCCCCAACTAGGCACCACTACTAATCATCGGGAAAGGAAACATAGTAACGTTGAGAGTCCTCGTCGAACTCCCACTTGAGCTCATACGCGTCTCCTGGAGCGGAATCATCAGGCCCTGCATCTGGTGTAATAGTAATCTGTGAGCCACAGGGACTCAGCAATCTCGCACCCTCACGATCAAGACTATTTAAGCTTGTAGGTAAGGCAAGGTAAATATAGGTGGAGCTGCAGCAAGCGACTAGCAAATATGGTGGCTAACTTATTTGCAAAAGAGAGCGAGAAGAGGAGGCAAAGCACGAGCGAGAAACTAGAGAACAACCTGCGCAAACATTACTCCAACACCGTGTCCACTTCCCGGACTCCGCCGAAAAGAGGCCATCACGGTAACACACTCAGTTGATTCATTTTAATTAATTAAGGTTCAAGTTATCTACAACCGGACATTAACAAATTCCCATCTACCCATAACCGCGGGCACGACTTTCGAAAGTTCAATCCCTGCAGGGGAGTCCCAACTTAGCCCATGACAAGCTCTCACGGTCAACGAAGGAATAGACCTCCTCCCAAGACGTTCCGATCAGACTCGGTATCTCAGTAATTCAAGACAACTCCGACAATGGTAAAACAAGTCCAGCAACACCGCCCGCTGTGCCGACAAATCCCGATAGGAGCTGCACATATCTCGTTCTCAGGGCACACCGGATAAGCTAAGCGTACGGGAGCCAACGTAACCCAAGTTGCCAAGGGATGGCCCCGCACGGTGCTCTAGGTTGGACCAACACTCAGAGGAGCACTGGCCCGGGGGGGGGGGGTTTAAAACAAGATGACCCTTGAGTCCGCGAAACCCAAGGGAAAAAGGCTAGGTGGCAAATGGTAAAACCAAGGTTGGGCATTGCTGGAGAAGTTTTATTCAAGGCGGACTGTCAAGGGGTTCCCATTATAACCCAACCGCGTAAGGAACGCAAAATCCGGGAACATAACACCGATATGACGGAAACTAGGGGGGCAAGAGTGGAACAAAACACTAGGCGAGAGGCCGAGCCTTCCACCCTTTACCAAGTATATAGATGCATTAAGATAACAAATTAATATAATGATATCCCAACAAGTAAATAAATGTTCCAACAAGGAACGGCCTTCAATCTTCACCTGCAACTAGTAACGCTATAAGAGGGGCTGAGCAAAGCGGTAACATAGCCAATCAATGGTTTGCTAGGACATGGTGGGTTAGAGGTTTGACATGGCAATTTGGGAGGCTTGCAAGCAAGTGGTAGGCATTGTAGCAATGGCATAGCAAAAGAGCGAGCAAACTAGCATAGCAAAGATAGTAGTGATTTCGAGGGTATGGTCATCTTGCCTGCACAGTTGTCAGAGTTGACTGGATCCTCGAAAGAAAACTCAACGGGCTCCTCGTTAGCAAACTCGTCTCCCGGATTTACCCAAACAAGACAAACAAGCAACAAGGACACAATCAACCACGTGCAAACTCAAACAACACAATGCAAAGATGGTATGCTATGCGGGATGCGATGCGGGATGCAAAATGCAAGATATGACAGGGAATGCATGAATCTGGCCTCAACCTGTAAAACCAAGTGTGCCACTGGAAAGATGAGATGAAATCACTTGAAAACGATATAAAGAACGCCGGAATCGGAGTTACGGTTTGGAAATGGCAAGCGATTCAAAATGACACCGGTCTGCGATTTACAGCAAGTAGCCAACTAAATGCAATGAGATGAACATGCTACAGCAACCAAACATGACAACAAAATACATGGCAAGGATGCATACAAGATTCTTAACAAAAGTCTAGCACTGAGCTACGGCCAATTCATCCATTAACAGGTTCATACAAGCATGGCAAAAATGCAAATGACAAACAGATCTCAGACTTGGTGAAATTAACACTTGTCTGGAATTTCAGATCAGGTAGCCCTCTTCGGAGCAACAAAACTACATGCTACAGGATCTGAACATGGTAAAGTAAAGCATGGCATGGAGCTACTCAAAGAACTTAACAAAAGTCCCTTAGTGACCTTGAGCCAAAAAGGACCAGAAAATACAATTGCAAGCATGTGAACATAGCAAAAACATAATCAGTTTTCAGACTTAGTGAAAACTGACACATACTGAAATATAACTCAAGTAGGCATGTTTACGAGCTCGATGCACTCACTACGGTGCAAGTCATGGCAAGACAAGCATACACTCAACAAGAAGGCACAAAATTCAAGCTAGATATGGCAAGAACAAAAGCATAGCATGCACGGATCAACTACAACATCACCGGCAAAATTGCAAACAAGTTGACAATCTGCCTAGATTCATAAAGTAGAAAAAGTAGAGCTCGATTGACTCAAGCTAGGGTGCTCCATAATTGCAAACAAAGACATGGATGGATAGAGCACTACAAGATTAACAAAACTCTCTTACTGATCATCCTCAAAAGAGGCACGGATCACTAGGAAACAACATGAACATATGACATCATGAGATAAACAATTCCAGGACTTAGTGAAAATACTAAGTCTCTGAAAACAGATTTACCAAGTGCACCACTTTGCAAGCTTGCACTAGTCACCACACACATTCTAAAAATACATGGGTTGCACCTTTAGAAATATGACAAAACCCTTAGCAAAACATATGTAGAGCACACAGGCATATCATGCACACAATAATCATGGCAAAAATGACAAAAGTGCTAAACGGAGTAGCAGATCTGACAATTAACTCAAGTAGCCCTCTTCTAACAGCATTTTGGGCATCAAGATGAACTCAAATGAAAATGATACAATGGAATGAAATTATGTACTCTCTGAGATGAACATTTTGATATGCTATATGCATGAATTGGAGCTATGGATGCAAAGTTACGGAGTCGCGAACATGTGCACTTGGACTGAGATTTCCGGGACTTAGAAGAAAAAAATCACCCCCGAGATCTAGGGTTTACTGTTCACGCACGCGAACCGAGGCGGCGGCGCGGTTCGCCGGAGATGGTGAGGACGGCGGCAGCCGAGGTCGGCGGCGGCGGATCCGGCCGGGGCGGAGTCGGCGGCTGCGGCGGGCGGCGCTGCGGAGGCGGCGGCTCGGGTGGCGGCGGATCCGGCGGCGGCGGCAGGGCGGCAAGAGGCGGAGCGGGGCGGCGCGGCGGTGGCGGGAGGCGGCGCGGGAGGCGGGCCGCGGGGGCCGGCTCCAGGCTCCCGGGCCGCGCGGTGGGAGGCGGCGGCGGCGGGACAGGTGGCGGCGCGCGATTGGGCGGCGGTGGCGGCACGGACGCGTCCGGTCGGATTCGGACGTGTCCGGCCGGCGCGGAGAGGGAAAATTAGGGTTTCGGGGAGGGGGATCCGAGATTTTCGAGGAGGACCTATTTATAGGTATAGAGGGAGCTAGGAGAGTCTAAATGAGGTGCAGTTTTTGGCACGCGATCGTGATCGAACGCTCTAGACGATGGAGCAGAGTTAGGTGGGTTTTGGGCCAAATTGGAGGGGTGTTGGGCTGCAACACACACGAGGCCTTTTCGGTCCCTCGGTTAACCGTTGGAGTATCAAACGAAGTCCAAATGATACGAAACTTGACAGGCGGTCTACCGGTAGTAAACCAAGGCCGCTTGGCAACTCTCGGTCCAATCTGGAAATGTTTAATCCCCACACACGAAAGAAAGCTAGAAATGACCACCGGAGGAGAACGGAGCGCCGGAATGCAAAACGGACAACGGGGAAAATGCTCGAATGCATGAGACGAACACGTATGCAAATGCAATGCACATGATGACATGATATGAGATGCATGACAAAGGCAACAACACACGGAGATAAAGACCCGAACCCGAGGAAATAAATATAATTTAGCGCCGGAAACGGCAAGAGTTGGGGTACAAATAGGAAAAGTTACATCCGGGGTGTTACACCAACGGCGTCGGTGGCGCACATCTGGTGGAGCAACTGCCGATGAAAATCGCGTCGACTACGGTCATGGCGGACGATGACGGCGTCTTAGATGCCGTTCCCTTGTCGAGGCATCGTCGTTGCAGTCTGCGCCATCAGGCTCGGGATGCTTCGTGGGAAACCCTACATCTGGGTCTTTCGGATCGGACGATGATGGCGTTTTATCGCTTTCCCTCCTGGGGGCATTGTTTTGGAGCAAGTGATGGCTAGGGGGATGGTGGAGTGGTACTTCATCTCACACATTGATGGCGGTTGAGATCGGCGGCATGGCGCTGTGGAGGCTCGGCGTCCGATGTGTGGAGATGGACTCACGCAGGAGGAGGTAGTTGTCTGGCGTCATGGTGACGTCAATGGCAGAGTGACCAGACAAGGTAGAAGCCTCAGTATAATCTAAAGACGGACCTATGGAAGATGGCGGCAACGACACACAAGTGCGTCTGGCCGGATTGTGCCCCAGACCCGGTATGTGGCTCAGCTGGGGCTTCCGGCTTTTGATGTTAGTCTTAGGTGAGTGGTTTGGGTTGTGGCTCAGCTACCATCCCTTCATCATTTGGATAGAAGTAGCGGCATAAGTTGTCAAGATGGTGAATTCAGGTATATTGTTTGTAATACTTTATAAGGCTCTCGAGAATAATCAATAAAGTGGCCGTATGCATCTCCCAGATGCAGAGATCGAAAATCATCCTCCTTTTCTAAAAAAAATTGGTTAATGAGTTGATTTCGACAAAATTAAAGGATGAGCTACTACGATTAGAACGCACCAACGGAATGTTTTTGCTTGACTTCACCTTGAAAGCATTGTGTGCAAGTGTCAAGAAAATAACTCTACGCATGCAGACATTTAGAAACTCTCTCACCGTAACGGATCAGTGAGGCACCCCTTACATTTGTTTAGACAACGGAAGAGAGGAACTCCCCAACTTCTGGATCTAAAGGATGTAGTACATTTATACATGGATGGCAACCACTTATGTCACAAAGTTACGACCCAAGTCGCTGGAGCAACGAAACCATGTAGTAGAGAAGTCTACCGGTCCTAACTGCCTAGCATCCATGATAGTGATGAAGTAGCTGATTGTGGATAACCAATTGGGTTTGAATTGTCAATTCTTCTTTAATTATGTCAAGAGACCTCCCTTTCTGGCCTTCATTATCTTGTTTAAAAAATTGTTGAGCTGACGGAAGACTGAAAATTGATTGGCAGTCAGATTCAGCTAACTATAGGTATAAAAAATTGGATGGTTTTTTTCTTCCAAATCTGTTAGGCTAGCTCTAAGTAGCACTAAACTCAGCTGCTCTCGGTGCCACCGACCATATTTCTGGCAGTTGGCTGGTCGGGGTCCCGGCTGCCTCCTCTTATAATTTTTTTCCGTACCAATGCTTTGTGCTGCCTATTTCGCTATGCCTAATGATTTAGTAGTAGTAGTACACTATTTATAAAGAAAGGTATTCACATAAGTTTGCTTGATGTTAGGATGACTACACGTATTAAAACAGAGCTTAGAAACTCTAGCAGAGTCGTCATATCGGACCGACCACGTAATAACCATATGTATGGCGATCCATCTAAAAAAGCCACTCTAACAAAGTCACCATACGCCTTCATAATATACGGGGCATGCTTCAAATCAAGCGCGCGAGCCTTCATACTTGAAGGCTGAAGGCTGAGGGCCATCTACAACTGTTCACGCCTCTTTCCTTTGCGCGTAGCCCCAGTCAATGGTGTTGTCGTCCGTATGACTGCGGTTCCGTCCATACCAATGACGTAACCATTTTTCCATCGAGAAGAGCACCAAATAGAAATTGTATCTTGGGCAACGTGTGAAATGGTGAACTAGTCGCACCCATCACTTATGGGCTGTTGGATCGAAACGAAATGGATAATGGTTCAATTACAAGATGAGCTTCTCGCACATTTACGAAACGAATTATGGAATGTCCCCTTTTTTGCGAGAAACTTTCAATCTATTCATTTTCAATCATGGCAATACAACAAACATCAGAAATAATAAAAATCACATCCAGGTCCGTAGACCACCTAACGACGACTACAAGCATTGAATGAAATGTCCCTAAATACGCAAAATCTTCCTCCCAAGCCAACCATCTCCCGGTTAAGCTCTAGTTTGGGGTTCATATGAGATCCCATTGACAGTTCAGTTATTGATTATGTTGCCTCCATTGATGTTTAAATAAGATTTATTGATGCTTCATAAGGCCTTGTACAATGCAAGGCGCTTATGGGAGACGCTTAGGAAATAAACCAGCATTTCTTGAAGCACTGGTGCTTATTTGTAGAGGATGGACATTTATTTAGGTGTCTCTTTACTAAAAATGGACACCGGTGCTTCAGAAAAATCCGATTTATTTTTCTAAGCACCTGCCTAAGCATCTAGCATTGTAGTACAAGGCCTAAGAGTTCAATTGAGGTTTCAATATTTTTATACACCCCATCGTCATTGTGGTTTAATTGAGGTTTCACAAAAGGTTTGCCGAGGTCTCAATTATTCATTATGCTGCTTGTATTCGTTGAGGTTCCACACAAGTTTAAAAAGCTTAAGATGAGATTTGACGGAAACCCTAGTGAAACTCAAACCACTATAAAACTCAACCGAGATGTGTACAAAACCTCTATTAAATCATGAGATCCAAGTGAAACTCACTAAAACAAACTCCATGAATAAAGAGTCGTAAAGTTTAAAGAATGTCTCGGTCTAGTTAAGAGATAAAAAATTCAAAAACATATTCAATAGTTAAAAGGGTTCTTACTTCAAACATCTGGTAAATAATATATTGTATTTGATAGGAGAAAAAAGTAAACGGTGGGTTGATTTTTTTAAGTAACCACATGTACTTCATTAGACAAACCGATTACA
Source organism: Triticum urartu (assembly GCF_003073215.2). NCBI lineage: Eukaryota > Viridiplantae > Streptophyta > Magnoliopsida > Poales > Poaceae > Triticum > Triticum urartu. The sequence continues at coordinate 355,926,756 of NC_053026.1, forward strand.
AAGAATACACATGTGGTCATCACAAGAGACATAATAGATATCTTGCAATATTGCACAAAAGACTCTCCAAAAAGTAAAAACTAGAATTTCACTCCGGTGGAATCTTGTGCCATGCCGAAATATCGCCCACCCACGTTGAAAGAACATGCAGTGCCCCCATGTTTGGTTTTGGTAATTGATAACAATCTCTATAGACTAATGTTTGCATTGAGTTATATTTGAAGGATTTGCCCATAGGTTTTTCTTGAAGTCCATTTGTTGGTTTCAAGGAGTTTATGAGTTGACCATGGTGCTTTTAAGGAATTATTCAAAGATTGATCATGTGAGTGTTGAGCTTATTGCAAGCATGTCTTGAAGAAGAAGATTGTGTGAACATTCATGTTTACCTTCAAGACATCATCTTAATGGAGAAAGTTGGAAAGATTCAAGGTTGCGGTGTGCAAGTTCAAGTGGAGCATCACGAAGAGATCAAATGCTTGAAGCTTGCCATCCATTGTGGTGACAATGGACTTGTGAAGATGTGCGGAAGAGTGGCTCACCCATAGTGGAGTATGTGGGAGCAATCAACTAGTCTTCATCAAGCCAACACAATCAAAAAAGGTGGTCCAACTTGAGGGAGTCAAGATCGTCATCATCTAGCTCAAGTGGACTATGTGCAAGACAAAGGTTTGCCCTTGATAGATTTTCTATTTTACCGGTCTCATAGTGGTAGTTGGGAGACCGGGTTATAGGATCGATTGCCTTACTATCAAGGGGGGCTCTCGATGAGGAGCTTGATCGTATCGTTCATTGAGAGCTCAAACCATTGCATCCTTGCATCATCTTTCTTGGTTCTTGTTTGGTTCTCTTTGTGAGTTTTGGAGCTTATGGTCATCTTGATGACAAGCTCGAGTTCATCGAAAATGGAGTTCACTTGCATCTTCTATGATGTTTTCGATGTTGGAGGTTATGCCCGTTCTTCTCTGTTGGAGGTTTCACTCCTCCATTTGTTAGGCATACCTCCCCTGCCTCTTATTACTATAACCAGTCATTGTTTTGATGCCACTCGTCGTCTTGTTTCCAACAAGCTTGAGTTTGCTCAATTCAGAGCTCATATGCAGAAGTTATGGCAACTCTGGTTTTCCGTGGAGTATTCTTGCTTTCGTGGAAGTGGCATAAGGATGGCGCCAGCGGTAGTACCGCTGGGCTAGAGCGGCAGTACCGCTTATCACCACAAATGGTAGTACCGCTGTCCCACAGCGGTAGTACCGCCCATGGCCATAAGCGGTAGTACGGCTCCGGTTCCGCGCTGGGACCGCCTCGACTCGAGACGTGGTTTTCTCGTGTCGGGTTCAGCGGCAGTAGGAGCGGTAGTACCGCTCATGTGCGGTAGTATCGTGGCTACCACCACCCCTAGTGCCGCTCAATGGCCCTCCTCCCTGTTCCTTCTCCATGTGCTCATGGTAGGCGCTGTGCGCGGTCCCAGCGGTAGTACCGCTGGGCCAAGCGGCAGTACCGCTGCGACCAATGGTAGTACCGCTGGCTCCAGCGGTAGTGCCGCTCATACGGCTCTGCCTCGTACTCTATTTCGCTCCACTCTCCGTGTTCTACCGCCCGGGCGGTAGTACCGCTCCCCTGAGCAGTAGTACCACTCGTGCGCGGACTGAGCACATAACGGTTGGATTCGGGAGCTCTTATAAAAGGGGGTCTTCTTCTTCATTCAACCTTATCCTTTGAGCTCATGTTCTTCCCCCCATTGTTGACCTTATTCGAGCTTTCTAACTCTCAACCCCTCCATGGATTCTTGCTAGTTTTTGAGGGAAAAGAGAGACGAGATCTAGATTCACATTTCCACCAATCACTTTCTCCTCTATGTGAGGGGAACCCCTTGGATCTACATCTTGGAGTTCTTCGTGTTCTCTTCTTCGTTCTTCCTCTCATTTTCCTCCCTAGCATTTGTTGCTTTGGTGGGATTTGGGAGAGAAGGACTTGGGGGCACACTCCGTGTGCCCTTGCCATTGCATTTGGTGCATTGGTTTGAGTTCTCCACGGTGATACGTGGAAGTTACAAGTTGAGAAGCTTATTACTCTTGGGTGCTTGGTACCCTTGAGCTTGTTCCTCTTGGGTGATTAGGCGCCCTAGACGGTTGAGGTCACCTCGGAGCCATATTCCATTGTGGTGAAGCTTCGTGGTGTCGTTGGGGAGTTAACCCCAACCTTTGTGGTGTTCGGAGCTCAGTCATTGTGGTGTAAAGCTCCGGGCAAGCGTCGGGGTCTCCAATTAGGTTGTGGAGATCGCCCCGAGCAATTTGACGGGTTCTGGTGACCTCCCCCAAGGGTTGCCAAAGTGTACGGGTTCGGTAACCGCCCCCAAGGGTTGCCATTTGTACGGGTTCGGTGACTGATGAAGCTATGTACCTAGGGTAGGGTCACGGACCTGTCCAGCATACCCTCCCCAAGGACATCTCTCCAAAGAATCAGAAGCGGTCGAAGAGAAACCGTCATCCGCTCGACCGTGGAGATGCACTCACTCGACCACCTTGAAGACACTCGACCACCAGAAGATGAGGAACCCTCCACTCTGCAACGGTCAGGATTTAAACCATAGCATTATGAGCATTTATGACACTTTACTGTAGACGTTACCAGTAAAGCCTTTCCTTTATGAGCATTGAACCCTGTGTAACGGAGGGGAGCTAGGGTCCTGGCGCACTCTATATAAGCCACCCCCCTCCTCTGGGACAAGGGTTCGCATCTTTTTGTAAACTCACACACACATATAATCCAGTCGACCGCCTCAGGACACCGAGACGTAGGGTTGTTACTTCCTCCGAGAAGGGCCTGAACTCGTAAAACTCGCGTGTACAACTCCTTCATAGCTAAGATCTTACCTCCTCATACTTACCCCCCATTCTACTGTCAGTCTTAGATCTACGACAGTTGGCGCCCACCGTGGGGCAGGTGTCTTAGCGACTTATTGGAGAAGTTGCAATTTTTCCGATCCCCATCATCATGATTCCAGTCAGAGGTTTGGCTAAGGGCCGCGAGATCCGTCTCGGCGCGCTCGTGTTTGTCGCCGACGACTCCGCTTGGCTTCAGGAGGCACCACTCGACGTCGACGCGCTCCCCGCCCGTGGGGCGACGCACTTTCACGCGTGCGTCCGTGGCGTCCTCCTGCGGCAACCGTCGACCCAGTACCAGTCGACTCCAACGGCTTTCCCCCTCCCTGCGACCCGCTGGAGCAAGTGCACCGGCCGGTCGAGGCTTCAACGATGGGTGAAGCATGCGGTGGCCCGGCAATCCGCCACCCCTCAAGTTGCGGCGATCGAGCCCGACGAGTCTCTCTACGGCCTGTTCGATCTGTCGACTGGCTCCATAGAGACTGCATCCGAGTGCGGCATCAACGACTCGACAGCGGAAGTCCTGGTGGTCAATGGACCACGCGGCCCTCCTGGCTTCGATCGTGAAGACGGAGGTGACGGGAACGGCGGTCCGTCGCGCGTTCACGAGGAGTACCGCCTCGAGCCTCTCTCCTCGCAGCAGAGAGAAGAACTTCGTCGACGAAACATGGATGCCCTGCATACTCCTATAGTTGGAGATACACCCGAGGCCCAGGCCTTGGAGCAGGCTCGCCTGGCCAATCTGGCTAAACGCACTCGGCTGGAGAACCTCCAGCGCGCACTCGACGATCGCGCTCGTCAACATGCTCCTGAGTCCAGCCGACGCCAACTTTTTCCACCTCCGGCTCAGGTATACCGAACACCGATCCAAAACCTAGCAGCTGCTGCCCGGATAGCAGAGTCGATTCAACCTTCCCAGTCAGAAGCTGGCCGAGGTCTGGCGCAGATCAGGGCCTTGCCCCGGGCAGCAGGAGAGCAGAATACGGCCGTGTCTCAATCGCGGGATAGGATCCATAGCAGATCTGTGGTCGTAGATACGGTGCAGTCGGCCCATAGCCCGAGATCGCCCCTGAGGCGTGAGGGACGTGGAGAGCGGCGTGATCAGTACAGAAACCAGGAGCGGTATGATCGTCGAGCCGATCGCGATGGTCGCCGTCGAGTGCCCACGCCTCCTCCAAGGAGTGGGTCATACATGCCGCGGCCACATGAAGACAGGCGCCCTAACAGCGTCGCAAGAGGTATTGCAGTCGACCCCAGGGAGCCAGGCTTTGATGTGAGATCTATTCTCGTGCAGGGCTTGGTCGACAGAAACAGAGCTCACCGAGATGGCCATGACAGAGGCCCGCAAACCAGCAATAGGGCGCATGTCTCTGGCCCAGAGTGCTTCAGCAGAGCTATCAGAGCTGCAGTGATTCCCCCCAACTTCAGGTTGGCAACTGGAGTCAGTAAGTTCACCAGAGAGTCCAAGCCTGACACCTGGCTCGAAGACTACCGAGTGGCTGTCCAGATTGGTGGCAGCAATGATGAGGTGGCCATGAAACACCTTTCTCTGATGTTGGAGGGCTCGGCTAGAGCGTGGCTGAATCAGTTGGCACCTGGCAGCATCTATACTTGGGAAGATCTCGCCCGAGTGTTTGTTAGAACGTTTGAGGGTACTTGCAAGCGGCCAGCAGGTTTGACAGAATTACAATGTTGCGTCCAGAAACCGAATGAAACTTTGAGAGATTATATCCAGAGGTGGATCACCCTGCACCACACGGTGGAAGATGTGTCTGATCATCAGGAAATTTGTGCTTTCAAGGAAGGCGTCAGGTACCGGGAGTTGAATCTGAAATTCGGTCGGACAGGAAACATGACTTTGACTTGGATGATGGAAATCGCCACCAAGTATGCCAATGGTGAAGAGGAAGAGCGACTGCGGAGCGGCAAGAACAAAGCAGTCGCCCATGAAGCCGGAGGAGGAAACTCCAGTCGGAAACAAAAACGCAAGGCCAAACCAGCTGCTGTGGGTGAGGCCTTGGCTGTGGTTTAAGGAAAGGTCAAGGGGAAGCCCAAAGGGCCGTGGAACCCCAAGAAAGTAAAATATCAAGATGGAAATGACGTGTTGGATCTGCCGTGCCATATCCACACCAAAAAAGACAAAGAAGGTAATTTCATTTACCCGAAGCATACCACTCAACAGTGTCGGCTCCTGATCCAGCAGTTCCGAGAGAAATAGCCCAAGGAAAAGGAGAAGGAGGCAGACAAGGCTGAGAGTGAAGGAGAAGAGGATGATGGTTATCCTCACATGAATTCCACTCTGATGATTTTTGCTGATGTTGAAAACAAGAGTTGATTGAAAATCATCAACAGAGAAGTGAACATGGTCGCTCCGACGACACCCAGTTACTTGAAGTGGTCGCAGACTGCCATTATGTTCGACCAGTCTGATCATCCAGCGCACATCGCCACCCCTAGGAGGCAAGCGCTGGTGGTCGACCCGGTGGTCGAAGGCACTCGACTGACAAAGGTCCTGATGGACGGTGGCAGTGGCCTGAACATTCTGTATGCAGAAACGTTGAAAGGAATGGGCATTCCGATGTCCAGACTCAGTGAAAGCCATATGAGTTTCCATGGGGTCATCCCAGGCAAGAAGGCTGCGTCCCTCGGTCAGATTGCACTCAACGTGGTTTTCGGTGATGCCAAAAATTACCGCAAAGAAAAGTTGATGTTTGAAGTCGTGGATTTTCAGAGTCCGTATCATGCAATTCTGGGCAAGCCAGCTTATGCACGATTCATGGCTCGACCTTGTTACGTATACCTCAAACTGAAGATGCCTGGTCCCAGAGGAGTGATCACTATCTCTGGTAATCGGAAAAAGGCGGAAGAGTGTTTCCAGAAGGGCTCAAAGATCACCGATGCCCAGATGGCCGTGGTAGAATTGCAAGAATACCAGAAAAATGCAGACCCGAGTGACTTGTTGCGAGCCAAGAAGCCAGCCATGGATTCATCATTCCAATCATCTGGCGAGACAAAGTTTGTTCACATTCACCCGACGGACCCTAATGCAGCTCTGACCCACATTTCGACCACACTCGACTCCAAATAGGAAGAAGCGCTCATCCAATTCCTCTGTGAGAACTGGGACATCTTTGCAGGGAAGCCTTCTGACATGCCAGGTGTTCCCAGGGGACTGGCTGAGCATCGTTTGCGAGTTGACCCGAAAGTGAAACCAGTCAAAGAGCATCTTCGACGGTCCGCCGTCCAGAAAAGAAAAGCAATCGGCGAAGAGGTGGCTCGGCTTTTGGCAGCTGAGTTTATCCGAGAGATTTACCACTCCGAGTGGTTAGCCAATGTTTTCATGGTCCCAAAGAAAGATGACTCACTCTGCATGTGTATCGATTTCAAGCATATCAATCGGGCCTGCCCGAAAGATCGTTTCCCTCTCCCTCGCATCGATCAGATAGTCGATTCGACTGCTGGGTGCGAGCGTTTGTCCTTTTTGGATGCCTACTCCGGGTAACACCAGATCCGTCTGTACGGACCCGACGAAATAAAGACAGCTTTTATCACCCCGTTTGGGTGCTTCTGTTATGTCAAAATGCCATTCAGCTTGGAGAATGCCGGAGCCACATTTATGTGGATGATTCAGAAGTGCCTGCTCACTCAAATCAGTCGGAATGTGGAAGCATACGTGGATGACATTGTGGTCAAGTCACGTAAAGGTTCCGACCTGCTGACCGACCTCGCTGAAACCTTTGCCAACCTCCGAAGGTATGATATCAAGCTCAATCCATCAAAGTGCACGCTTGGAGTTCCAGGCGGCAAGTTACTCGGTTTTCTCGTTTTCGAACGAGGAATCGATGCTAACCCAGAGAAAGTAGGCGCTATACTCCGAATGAAATGCCATGTGCGTGTGCATGATGTCCAGAAGCTCACGGGTTGCTTGTCCTCCCTAAGTCGATTCATTTCTCGCCTCGGTGAAAAGGCACTGCCTCTTTACCGACTAATGAAGAAATCAGATAAGTTCGAGTGGACTCCAGAAGCTGATACAGCATTTGCAGAGCTAAAAGCCCTGCTTTCCACCCAGCCGGTGCTTGCTGCTCCAGTCAGCAAAGAGCCTCTACTGCTTTACCTAGCAGCCACTGGACAAGTCGTCAGTACAGTACTTATGGTCGAGCAGGAAGAAGAAGGAAAAGTGTACAAAGTCCAACGCCTAGTTTATTATATCTCTGAAGTCTTGACCCCGTCAAAGCAGAGATATCCTCACTATCAGAAGCTTGTCTATGGAATTTACATGACCACGAAGAAGGTTGCACACTACTTCTCAGATCACTCTATTACAGTCGTCAGCGACGCTCCATTGTCAGAGATTCTGCACAACAGAGATGCAACTGGTCGAGTGGCAAAATGGGCAATTGAACTCCTTCCCTTGGATATCAGGTTTGAGGCAAAGAAAGCTATCAAGTCCCAAGCAATAGCAGATTTCCTCGCCGAGTGGATCGAACAGCAACTGACGACTCAAGTTCACTCTGAGCACTGGACCATGTTCTTTGACGGATCCAAGATGTTGAACGGTTCTGGTGCTGGAGTAGTTCTGGTATCCCCCCGAGGAGACAAGCTCAGATATGTCCTCCAGATTCACTTTGGTTCCTCCAACAATGAAGCAGAATATGAAGCACTCCTGTATGGGTTGCGCATGGCCATCTCACTCGGCGTCCGTCGCCTCATGGTTTATGGCAACTCAGATTTGGTAGTTAATCAAGTGATGAAGGAGTGGGACGTCAGAAGTCCAGCCATGACTGGTTACTGCAACACGGTGAGAAAGCTTGAGAAGAAGTTCGAGGGGTTAGAACTCCACCACATCCCCCGATTGAAAAATCAAGCAGCCGATGAATTGGCAAAGATAGGTTCCAAGAGAGAAGCCATTCCCAGCAATGTGTTCTTGGAGCATATTCACACGCCGACAGTTCAGGAAGACCCTTTCACTGAAGAGCCCCCGCAACCCAAGAGCGCCATGGATCCGACTGAAGTTGAGGTCCCAGCTGTGGTCGACCTAATCATGGAGGTTCTGGCCATTACTCCCGACTGGACGGTGCCCTACATTGCGTACATCCTCAGGAAATAGCTCCCAGAGGATGAAGAAGAAGCTCGACAGATCGTCCGCCGATCCAAAGCTTTTACTGTGATAAGAGGGCAGCTGTTCAGGGAAAGTGTTACTGGAGTCGGTCAGAAGTGCATAACACCAGAATAAGGTCGAATGATCCTCAATGACATCCACTCGAGGACTTGTGGCCATCATGCGTCCTCTCGCGCCATCATGGCTAAAGCATACCGAGCTGGATTCTATTGGCCACGAGCAAATGAGATGGCGAAAGATATAGTCGACAGATGTGAAGGCTGTCAATTTTACTCCGATATGTCTCACAAGCCAGCGTCAGCCCTGAAGACCATCCCCCTCATCTGGCCCTTCGTTGTTTGGGACTGGATATGGTTGGACCGCTGAGGACCGGCAAAAGCGGCTTCACTCACGTGCTCGTTGCAGTCGACAAGTTTACCAAATGGAAACCTATCAAGAACCTTGACGCTAGCACTGCTGTCAGTTTTATCAGAGAATTGACATTCAGATATGGAGTCCCATACAGCATCATCACGGAAAATGGATCGAACTTCGATTCCGATGAGTTCAGAGCTTTCTGCGCCTCTCAGGGCACTCGAGTCGACTATGCTTCTGTTGCTCACCCGCAGTCGAACGGACAAGCGGAAAGAGCCAATGGCCTAATTCTCAAAGGACTGAAGCCCCGACTGATGCGTGATCTCAAACACGCAGCAGGTGCTTGGGTTGATGAACTTCCATCAGTTCTGTGGGGTTTAAGGACAACTCCTAATCGGTCGACTGGAAGAACTCCTTTCTTCTTAGTCTATGGAGCCAAAGCTGTTCTGCCAAGTGACTTGCTCCACAATGCACCCCGAGTTGAACTCTTCTCCGAAGTGGAAGCAGAGCAGGCCCGGCAAGATTTAGTCGATCTCTTAGAGGAGGAAAGAGAGATAGCCTTGATCCGCTCGACCATTTATCAGCAAGATTTGCGTCGATTCCACGCCAGGAATGTGAGGGGTCGGGCCTTTCAAGAAGGAGACTTGGTTCTTCGAGTGGATCAGCAGAAACCACACAAGCTCGCTCCAACTTGGGAAGGCCCCTTCATCGTCACCAAAGTTCTCCACAACAAAGCATACCATCTTTACAGTATCGAGCATCAGAAAGACGAGCCACGGGCTTGGAACGCGGAGCTGCTCCGCCCCTTTTATACTTAAACACTCGTTCGAATAAAATGTAATAAGCAACACCTTTTGTAATTCGTTTATCAAAGACAAGAGCTTACGGTTCTCTCATTCGATTGTGTTGTACTTATTTACTCCTGAAATCCCCCAGTGGGTGGGCTTAGTCGCGAATCCGTTCCGCCTAAGTTCGAAAAAATCCTACCGAGTGGAGAGCAATCCTCCCACTCGGGGGCTTAGCTGCAGTCGAGCACTCGCCTAAGTTCTCTCACTAAGAGGCTTAACGGCAGTCCAGCACTCGCCTAAGTTCGAAAAAATCCTACCGAGTGGAGAGCAATCCTCCCACTCGGGGGCTTAGCTGCAGTCGAGCACTCGCCTAAGTTCTCTCACTAAGAGGCTTAACGGCAGTCCAGCACTCGCCTAAGTTCGAAAAAATCCTACCGAGTGGAGAGCAATCCTCCCACTCGAGGGCTTAGCTGCAGTCGAGCACTCGCCTAAGTTCTCTCACTAAGAGGCTTAACGGCAGTCCAGCACTCGCCTAAGTTTGAAAAAATCCTACCGAGTGGAGAGCAATCCTCCCACTCGGGGGGCTTAGCGGCAGTCGAGCACTCGCCTAAGTTCCTCACTAAGAGGCTTAACGGCAGTCCAGCACTCGCCTAAGTTTGAAAAAATCCTGCCGAGTGGAGAGCAATCCTCCCACTCGGGGGCTTAGCTGCAGTCGAGTACTCGCCTAAGTTCTCTCACTAAGAGGCTTAACGGCAGTCCAGCACTTGCCTAAGTTTGAAAAAATCCTACCGAGTGGAGAGCAATCCTCCCACTCGGGGGCTTAGCTGCAGTCGAGTACTCGCCTAAGTTCTCTCACTAAGAGGCTTAACAGCAGTCCAGCACTCGCCTAAGTTTGAAAAAACCCTACCGAGTGGAGAGCAATCCTCCCACTCGGTGGGCTTAGCTGCAGTCGAGCACTCGCCTAAGTTCTCTCACTAAGAGGCTTAACGGCAGTCTAGCACTCGCCTAAGTTTGGAAATATCCTACCGAGTGGAGAGCAATCCTCCCACTCGGGGGCTTAGCTGCAGTCGAGTACTCGCCTAAGTTTGAGACCCATTCATATCCGCAAGGACGACGAGGTGCAGGTCGACTGCAACCTTCTCCTTCGGAGCTGCCGCACAAATACAACGTCCGCTCCATCCCTATCCGCAAGGACGACGAGGCGTAGGTCGACTGCAACCTTCTCCTTCGGAGCTGCGGCACAAATACAACATCCGCTCCATCCCTATCCGCAAGGACGACGAGGTGCAGGTCGACTGTAGCCTTCTCCTTCGGAGCTGCGGCACAAATACAACGTCCGCTCCATCCCTATCCGCAAGGACGACGAGGTGCAGGTCGACTGCAACCTTCTCCTTCGGAGCTGCGGCACAAATACAACGTCCGCTCCATCCTTATCTGCAAGGATGAGGAGGTGCAGGTCGACTGCAACCTTCTCCTTCAGAGCTGCGGCACAAATACAACGTCCGCTCCATCCCTATCTGCAAGGACAAAGAGGTGCAGCAAGCAAAGTCCATCCGAAGGCAAACACAAGCACATTCGGAGATAAACCAAATTCAGATAAATCCTAAAAAAGTTCCAAGCAACAAATCGAAAGTACTCGGGCACCAAGCCCGAAGGAGTTTAACGGTTACAGAAACCACTCGGCATTCTGAAGCAAATTTAAAGCGTATCCAAGTTTCATAAGATTGTTCACTCGGCTGGAGGAGGGCTGGCAGGCTCCACGAATGAGTCCAGATCGATCCCATCAGCGATCCGAGTGGCGGCAGCAATGAAAGTATCCATGAAGGACTGGAAGTCGTGCTTTTTGGTGTTAGCGACATTGATTGCAGCCAGCTTGTCTTCACGAGCCTCCTTGCAATGGACTCGCACCAAGGACAGCGCCACATCAGCACCACACCCGGTGGAGGATTTCTTCCATTCTTGCACTCGGTCAGGGATCTCGTTCAGTCGAGTCATCAGAGATTCCTGATCATTCTGAAGCGTCGCCCCGGCCAAAGCATCGACTCGATTCGAGAGACAACCTCCTTCAGGCGTGCGAGGTAGCTTGTGGCACTGGCGATACGGGACTCCAGTCGGAGCACGTTCATCGCAGTTTCATCGTAGACTGGGGAAGCGATAGGGTCCAGACCCGTCTCGACCCTTCCAATTTCTTCGTCGAAGTCTTGGCAGAGTTCTGCAGCCAAAAGTCAGTTCATCAACCGAGCAAAATCCGATTGCAAGCATCAACACAGTCGGATTAAAAGAAATACCTTACAGTGCGAGATAAAGCTTCTTGGCGAGGGTCCTCAGACAAGCTTCTGTGTCATTCCTCTTGCGGATCGCAGACTCCAACTTTTCGTTCAGCACGACCTTGTCCTTCTTAAGGCTGGTCACTTCGCGGTTAGCTTCATTAAGACAAGATTTCAGTTTATTCACCTCTCCTTCAAGCGTTCCGATTGAAGCAAGCTTCTTGTCTGCGAGAGCGGTTTTGTCTTGGGCTGCTTTTTGCGCGGCGGCGAGGTCCGAGTCCTTCTTGTCCAGAGCCAACTTCATTTTCTCTGCAAAAGAAGTAATCGAATCAAAGAAGAGATCAAAGAGATATATTGAAATTCAGTCGACAATCAGTTACCTTCCATACCAGCGGCCTCGTCTTGAGCTTTTTTCAGATTTTGCTGAGCCAATTCCAAGTCTAAGTTGAGTTGCCTCTGCTTCTCTTCGAGTTTGGCAAACTTGGAGATAAGAGTACAAGACTTCTGCAGGAGGCAAGAGACAGATCAATCGATAGGTTCGAAGGCAGTTCATTTTCGAGTGAATAAAACCTAAAGAAGTGGGCAACAAGTTGTTCAGACCCCGGTCGACTGCCAGCAGTCGACCGCGGTCTCGGGGACTACACCCAATGGGTGCACTTGGCGTGCCCCCACCGGTTCTGATCCGACTCGACCGGCCCGCCGGAGTCGAGTGCAAAAAAAGAAGAGAGAAAGAACAATTGCACCGTCAAGAAAGAAGAACTCGGACCACAGTCGACTGCCAGCAGTCGACCACGGTCTCGGGGACTACAGCCAGTGGGTGCACTTAGCGTGCCCCCACCAGTTCTGGTCCCACTCGCCCAGACCGAGTGGAAGAGCGAAACTACCAAAAACGACAGCGACACCCAGTGGGTGCTCTAATTCAACGCGAACAACGGGAGATTGTGCAGAAGAAGATTTTTCGAGAACAAAAACAGTCGGAAAGTCTACTCACCTGGACATTGGCCCGAAGGGCGGCACTAGTGTCGTAGGTAGCCTAACTGCTCTCGTGCACTATCTTCACCCGCTCCATCATCATATCAGCATGTCGGATGGCTTCCGCAGCCGCTTCCGATTGGTTGTCTGGGATGGGGTAGCTGGTGAAAATTGTGTAGACGACCCAGGTGCGGCTGCTTGAAGCTCCATGGTGTGGAGTTGGATAGTTGAAGGAACCACAGGCGCGGTCGACCGCGTGGGATGCCCACTCGGCAAGGGTGCAGCGAACGTCACAGTGGCCCTGCCCGCATCTTCAGCTTGATGGACGGGAGGCGTTGCAGTTGGTTCTTGCCGAGCCACCCTGCCAGCTGTTACCTTCTTGCTCTTCCTAGGCTTAGGAGCCACATCTTCGTCGTTGTCCGGAAGATCAATGATGTTGGGTGGAGCTGCAAGACAGAACATTCGACCCCAAGTGAACCACTCGACCCTAAAAGGATCAAGAATCGAAATCGCAAGAGTTCATACCTGGGTTAGAGGTTACCGCATCCTCCATTTCCTCGTCCTGGTACTGGTATGAAGAGGTCCCTGACGTAGCAGCACTGCAAAGGCCCGCATTCAATCGGTTACACCCAGTTAATCGAATCCACATGAAGGACAAGCCAGATGGTTACCCGGAGATAGTAGGAACGGTCACTTTGATCCTGGGCAAAGCTTTTGGCAGTTTGGAGGAGATGGCTTTCGGCACTTTCGGCGCTGGGGGCGGTGCAACCTTAGATTGCTTTGGATCCTTCTCAGTCGGCGTGGGGGAAGACGTCCTGGGGCGCTTCGAGGACGGCCCGATTGGCGCAGCCACCAAGTCCGGAGCGCTTGCCGGGTCATGACTGTTCTTGGACCTCCTCTCCCTGCAAGGAGGCGAGTCGACTTCTTCCTCATCAGTCGATTCTCGCTCTCCTCGTCCTCCTCGGCTTCTGAATGCTCCTCGCCGCTCTCGCCCCCGCTCCCTTCTTCCTCAGCGCCTGGGTCCTGCACTCCGTTGGGCATCGAGTACATTTCAATGAGGGCCTGAAAGGATAACAATCAAAGGAAATTCAGTCGACCACAAACGGGACATCACATGGTGAATCGGAAAGATACTTGATAAAACAGAAATATACCTGCTCCGGCTGATGCGAGTTGTCGAATGGAATCACCCTCCTGGACCCCCGAGGGTTGTCTTTGTTGCCAGTGATTCCCCTGAACCAGTTCTCCAAGATATCTTCGCTGACCTCCTCCGGGTGGATCCGAGTGGTATCCTCGAGCCCAAAGTACATCCACATCGGATGATCGCGCGCTGAAGAGGTTGGATGCGTCGACCGAGAAAGACCTCCAGCAGATCCATCCCGGTCACTCCGTCGCGGACAAGCTGGATGACCCGTTCAACCAGCACCTTGACCTGCGCCTTCTCTTCTGGAACTACCTTCAGGGGAGCAGGCTTCTCCACTCGAGCCAAGGAGAAAGGAGGAAGTCCAGTCGACTGGCCAGGGGTTGGCTGATCCTTGCAGTAGAACCAAGTCGACTGCCAGCCTCGGACCGAGTCAGGAAGGATCATGGCTGGGAAAGTACTCTTGCTCCTCATCTGGATCCCCAGACCACCGCACATCTGGATCACCCGCGTCCTCTCGTCACTCGACTTGGCCTTTTTGACCGACCGGGAACGGCAAGTAAAGATGTGTTTGAAAAGCCCCCAGTGCGGTCAACACCCCAAGAAGTTTTCGCACATGGACACGAAAGCGGCCAGATAGACTATGTTGTTCGGAGTGAAATGGTGGAGCTGAGCCCCAAAGAAGTTCAAAAAACCCCAGAAGAAAGGGTATGGAGGCAGTGAGAATCCGCGATCTATGTGGGTTGCGAGGAGGACACACTCACCCTCTCTAGGCTGCGGTTCAGTTTCGTCCTCCAGGAGCCGAGCCGACTTGTGAGGGATCAATCCCCCCTCCACTAGGTCATCGAGGTCATCCTGCGTGATTGCCGAGCAGATCCAGTCGCCCTGGATCCAGCCCGCCGGCAGGCCGGACCTCGACGAGGATTCGCCCCGGTTGGTCCGCTTGCCCTTCGCCTTCGCGGTCGCCTTCTTTGCGCGTTCCAACGCCGCCGTCTTCTCCTTCCCCATGGTGGCGGATCGAGCTCGAGCAGAGGTCCGGCGACGAGGCGGAAGCGAGAGTGGCGGAGGGATCAGGAGAAAGAGAAGAGAGAATGGGAGCGTGCGGAGCAGAGGCCTGGCCCGAGACCTTTTATAAGGCCTTTCACCGAGTGGCTGACTGGTGGACCCAAGCGATCTAAACAAATCTTGCAACATTCGCGCGTGCAGTACGTGGCAAAAAAGGTGGCGCGGGGATCGAGGAGACTTGCCTAATCCGTCCCGATAACCTCGGTTCCGCCTGTCTGGCGCACTTCCCAAAATTCGAATCCCGCGAGATCCACAGAGAGCAGAACAACCTGTCAGACTGAAGACAAACACCCTCTACATCATCATTTGGAATTCTACCATGAAAGTTCACTCGACAACAACCAAGAATGGACCAAGGCGATTGACAAAGGAGTCGACGTCGTCACCTCAACTCATTGTTCCAGGACAAGGCATATTCATAGCATAAAGAGTGGGTCGAAAGTGTTCTCAACCCCTTCCTTACTCAAACCCTGATCCATTCGGGGGCTAATGATGAAGCTATGTACCTAGGGTAGGGTCACGGACCTGTCCAACATACCCTCCCCAAGGACATCTCTGCAAAGAATCAGAAGCAGTCGAAGAGAAACCGTCATCCACTCGACCGTGGAGATGCACTCACTCGACCACCTTGAAGACACTCGACCACCAGAAGATGAGGAACCCTCCACTCTGCAACGGTCAGGATTTAAACCATAGCATTATGAGCATTTATGACACTTTACTGTAGACGTTACCAGTAACGCCTTTCCTTTATGAGCATTGAACCCTGTGTAACGGAGGGGAGCTGGGGTCCTGGCGCACTCTATATAAGCCACCCCCCTCCTCTGGGACAAGGGTTCACATCTTTTTGTAAACTCACACACACATATAATCCAGTCGACCGCCTCAGGACACCGAGACGTAGGGCTGTTACTTCCTCCGAGAAGGGCCTAAACTCGTAAAACTCGCGTGTACAACTCCTTCATAGATAAGATCTTGCCTCCTCATACTTACCCCCCATTCTACTATCAGTCTTAGATCTACGACAGTGACCGCCCTCAAGGGTCCCTTAGTGGAATCACGTCATCTTGCATTGTGCGAGGGCGTAAGGAGATTACGGTGGCCCTAGTGGCTTCTTGGGGAGCATTGTGCCTCCACACCGCTCCAAGCGGAGATTAGCATCCGCAAGGGTGTGAACTTCGGGATACCTCGTCGTCTCCGCGTGCCTCGGTTATCTTTTACCCGAGCCCTTTACTTATGCACTTTAATTTGTGATAGCCATATTGTTTCTTGTCATATATCTTGCTATCACATAGTTGCTTTTCTTGCTTAGCATAAGTTGTTGGTGCACTTAGGTGAGCCTAGTTGTTTTAGGTTTTGTGCTTGACAAATTAACCGCTAGGTTTATTCCGCATTTGTTCAATCCTAAACCGTAATTATTTTAAAACGCCTATTCCCCCCCCCCCCTCTAGGCGACATCCACGATCTTTCACACGTCCACTACCGCCGCACATGCAACGCTGAAGAAAGAGAGGAATCGACGTCATATCCAGATATGGAGTAGCACATTCGCATAAAAGGATGATATTCTAGCGGATGAACCGGTCCGCCGCAAATGACGAGATTGAGGCTTTGTGGAACATCAGTCGGGGTTCTTCCCTTGGTCCGCTAGATCCCAGCCCCGTCAACTTCATGTGACACAGTAAATAGGTTGATTTTGATGAAGGGGGGCTGTAAATATAAAATGCTCCGTCATCCCACATTATAGATCATGTCCCCGAAAAGAGCATATGGAACACGGGATCCTTGGAGCCTGTTTCTCAAATACCATATGTATAGATGTCAAAATAAATAAATATATACATACACATATACATGTAGACTCCCTCGCAAAAACAATATACATATAGACTCATATGTATGAATTTTTATAGTAATATAGTTTCATACGCGGTGTAAAAAAGACAAATGCATATATCTTTTTTGTTATTGGGCTAAGATTCGTGTGTGTGTGTACAAAGTTTGCAAAAATCAGTATATTTTGAAGCGAAATTTTATAGATTCATAATGAGCACGTACAAGTTTTCACATAATTTTTTTGAAACATTTAATTCTAGTTTCGGACTTTTTTTTCAAAAAAAGAAGGCTACAAGGAGCCCATCATCTACAACTTGACACTCATCATCATGTCCATCCCTTTTTCATTCAAAGGCCCATAAGAGTATCTCCAACAACAGCCCTAAAATAAAGGCAGGTGATGCAAAAACTTTTTTTAGCATTGCTTGAGTCCAAAATCAAGCTCGAACGACTGCCCTAAACGCAAAAATATGTGGTCCCATTCTAGGTCTGCCCAAAAAAATCATACCCAAGTGATGTATGTGGATCACATGTGGTCATGCACAAATGCAAAATACAACACCACGTGTACTCTAACTCCCGCCGAAACTTCACGCGGGTGTACACCCGCCTCTGCCTCCCACGTGTTGACCGCCGCCACCGTTGCCATGGAACGCACCTTGGGAACGACTATCGAGCACACCGTCGCACCCGCCACGACTTCGAACGAGGTCAGGGAAGTAGGGAGATGATGACATGCTCGTTGTCCATGGCGTCCGGAGCAGGGTGTCGTTGGGAGGTGGCTTGAGAAAACATGGCTCCAAGGGGAATTGTCTACTGGGTTGGAGACATCGAAGAGGGCTGACGAGGATGGCCGAGGTTGTAGGACGACGGGGAATCTGACAGAAGCAACCGACGGTCCTAGGCGGAGGTCAAGGTCACGAGCATCGCGGTTGAGGCCTCTCGGTACAATTCATGTAGAAAAGAAGACCAACGTGAAGGAAATATGCCCTAGAGGCAATAATAAAGTTGTTATTTATATTTCCTTATATGATGATAAATGTTTATTATTCATGCTAGAATTATATTAACCGGAAACTTAGTACATGTGTGAATACATAGACAAACAGAGTGTCCCTAGTATGCCTCTACTTGACTAGCTCGTTAATCAAAGATGGTTAAGTTTCCTAGCCATAGACATGTATTGTCATTTGATGAATGGGATCACATCATTAGAGAATGATGTGATGGACTAGACCCATCCGTTAGCTTAGCACTATGATCATTTAGTTTATTGCTATTGCTTTGTTCATGACTTATACATGTTCCTATGACTATGAGATTATGCAACTCCCGAATACCAGAGGAACAACTTATGTGCTATCGAACGTCACAACATAACTGTGTGATTATAAAGATGCTCTACAGGTGTCTCCGATGGTGTTTGTTGAGTTGGCATAGATCGAGATTAGGATTTGTCACTCCGTATATCGAAGAGGTATCCCTGGTCCCTCTCGGTAATGCACATCACTATAAGCCTTGCAAGCAATGTGACTAATGAGTTAGTTGTGGGATGATGCATTACAGAATGATTAAAGAGACTTGCCGGTAACAAGATTAAACTAGGTATGATGATACCGACGATCGAATATAGGGCAAATACCATACCGATGACAAAGGGAACAACGTATGTTGTTATGCGGTTTGACCGATAAAGATCTTCGTAGAATATGTAGGAACCAATATGAGCATCCAGGTTCCGCTATTGGTTATTGAGCGGAGATGTGTCTCGATCATGTCTACATAGTTCTCGAACCCGTAGGGTCCGCACACTTAATGTTCGATGACGATATGTATTATGAGTTATGTGATTTTATGTACTGAAGGTTGTTCGGAGTCCCGGATGAGATCACAGTCATGACGAGGAGTCTTGAAATGGTCGAGATATAAAGATTCATATATTGGAAGGTTACATTCGGACACCGGAATGGTTCGGGTCGTTTTGGATAAGTTTCGGAGTACCGGGGGTTACCCGACCCCCCCCCCCCGAGAAGTTATTGGGCCTCATGGGCCTAGTAGTGGAAGATAGGAGGCAGGCCAAGAGGTGTCACGTGCCCCCCTAGCCCAAACCGAATTGGACTAGGGCTAGGGCCCCCCCCCTTCCTTCTCTTCTTCCTCTCCTTCCTTCTTCTCCTAATAGGACTAGGAAAGGGGGAAACCTACTCCTACTAGGAGTAGGATTGCCCCCCTTGGGCGCGCCCCTTGTGGCCGGCCGGCCTCCTCCTCCCCTCCTTTATATACGGGGGAGGGGGCACCGCATAGACACACAAGTTGATCTTTAGTCGTGTGCGGTGCCCCCCTGGACAGTTTTCCACCTCGGTCATATTGTTGTGGTGCTTAGGCGAAGCCCTGCATCGGTAACGTCATCATCACCGTCACCATGCCGTCGTGCTGACGGAACTCACCCTCAGCCTCAGCTGGATCAAGAGTACGAGGGACATCACCGAGCTGAACGTGTGCAGATCGCGAAGGTGTCGTGCGTTCGGTACTTGATCGGTTGGATCGCGAAGACGTTCGACTACATCTACCGCGTTGTTGAACGCTTCCTCTTTTGGTCTATGAGGGTACGTAGACACACTCTCCCCTCTCGTAGCTATGCATCTTCTAGATAGATCTTGCATGATCATAGGAATTTTTTTGAAATACTGCGTTCCCCAACAGTGGTATCAAAGCCAGGTCTATGCATAGATGTTATATGCACGAGTAGAACACAAAGAGTCGTGGGCGATAATAGTCATACTGCTTACCAGCATGTCATACTTTGATTCGGCGGTATTGTTGGATGAAGCGGCCCAGACCGACATTACATGACCGCATTCATGAGACTGGTTCTACCGACATGCTTCGCGCATAGGTGGCTAGTGGGTGTCTGTTTCTCCAACTTTAGTTGAATCGAGTGTGACTACGCCCGGTCCTTGTTGAAGGTTAAAACAGCACACTTGATGAAAAATCATTGTGGTTTTGATGCGTAGGTAAGAACGGTTCTTGCTAGAAGCCCATAGCAGCCAAGTAAAGCTTGCATGCCTGCAGGTCGACTCTAGAGGATCCCCGGGTACCGAGCTCGAATTCGCCCTATAGTGAGTCGTATTACAATTCACTGGCCGTCGTTTTACAACGTCGTGACTGGGAAAACCCTGGCTGTCGCTTTATTGTATGAAATGCAATCGCCATGTAATTGCTTTACTTTATCACTATGCGGTAGCGATAGTCATAGAAGCAATAGTTGACGAGACGACAACGATGCTACGATGGAGATCAAGGTGTCAAGCCGGTGACGATGGTGATCATGACGGTGCTTTGGAGATGGAGATCAAAGGCACAAGATGATGATGGCCATATCATATCACTTATATTGATTGCATCTGATGTTTATCCTTTATGCATCTTATTTTTCTTAGTACGGCGGTAGCATTATAAGATGATCTCTCACTAAATTTCAAGGTATAAGTGTTCTCCTTGAGTATGCACCATTGCTACAGTTCGTCGTGCCGAGACACCGCGTGATGATCGGGTGTGATAAGCTCTACGTTCACATACAACGGGTGCAAGCCAGTTTTGCACAAGCAGAATACTCAGGTTAAACTTGATGAGCCTAGCATATGCATATATGGCCTCAGAACACTGAGACCGAAAGGTCGAGCGTGAATCATATAGTAGGTATGATCAACATAGTGATGTTCACCATTGAAAACTACTCCATCTCACGTGATGATTGGACATGGTTTAGTTTATATGGATCACGTGATCACTTAGATGATTAGAGGGATGTCTATGTAAGTGGGAGTTCTTAAGTAATATGATTAATTGAACTTTAATTTATCATGAACTTAGTACCTGATAGTATTTTGCATGTCGATGTTGTTGTAGATAAATGGCTCGTGCTACCGTTCCTTTGAATTTTAATGCGTTCCTAGAGAAAGCTAAGTAGAAAGATGATGGTAACAACTACATGGACTAGGTTCGTAACTTGAGGATTATCCTCATTGCTGCACAGAAGAATTACGTCTTGGAAGCACCGCTAGGTGCTAGGCCTGCTGCAGATGCTGCTAATGACGTAAAGAATGTCTGGCAGAGTAAAGCTGATGACTGCTTGATAGTTCAGTGTGCCATGCTTTACGGCATAGAACCGGGACTTCAACGACGTTTTGAACGTCATGGAGCATATGAGATGTTCCAGGAGTTGAAGTTAATATTTCAAGCAAATGCCCGGATTGAGAGATATGAAGTCTCCAATAAGTTCTACAACGGCAAGATGGATGAGAATAGTTCTGTGAGTGAACATGTACTCAAAATGTCTGGGTACCACAACCACTTGACTCAACTGGGAGTTAATCTTCCTAATGATAGTGTCATTGATAGAATTCTTCAATCACTGCCACCAAGTTACAAAAGCTTCCTGATATAAGACAATTCTCGAGCTCTTCGCAATGCTAAAAGCTGCGGAGGTAGAAATCAAGAAGGAGCATCAAGTGTTGATAAGACCACTAGTTTCAAGAAAAAGGGCAAAGGGAAGAAGGGGAACTTCAAGAATAATGACAAGCAAGTTGCTGCTCAAGTGAAGAAGCCCAAGTCTAGACCTAAGCCTGAGACTGAGTGCTTCTACTACAAAGGGACTGGTCACTGGAAGCGGAACTGCCCCAAGTATTTGGCGGATAAGAAGGATGGCAAAGTGAAGGGTATATTTGATATACATGTTATTGATGTGTACCTTACTAATGCTCGCAGTAGCGCCTGGGTATTTGATACTAGTTTTGTTGCTCATATTTGCAACTCGAAACAGGGGCTACGGATTAAGCGAAGATTGGCTAAGGACGAGGTGACGATGCGCGTGGGAAATGGTTCCAAAGTCGATGTGATCGCGGTCGGCACGATACCACTACATCTACCTTCGAGATTAGTATTAGACCTGAATAATTGTTATTTGGTGCCAGCATTAAGCATGAACATTATATCTTGATCTTGTTTGATGCGAGATGGTTATTCATTTAAATCAAAGAATAATGGTTGTTCTATTTATATGAGTAATATATTTTATGGTCATGCACCCTTGATGAGTGGTCTATTTTTATTGAATCTCGATAGTAGTGATACACATATTCATAGTATTGAAGCCAAAAGAAATAATTTTAATAATGATAGTGCAACTTATTTGTGGCACTGCCGTTTAGGTCATATTGGTGTAAAGCGCATGAAGAAACTCCATGCTGATGGGCTTTTGGAATCACTTGATTATGAATCACTTGGTGCTTGCAAACCATGCCTCATGAGCAAGATGACTAAGACTCCGTTCTCCGAAACAATGGAACGAGTAACAGACTTATTGGAAATAATACATACTGATGTATGTCGTCCGATGAGTGTTGATGCTCGTAGCAGGTATCGTTACTTTCTGACCTTCACAAATGATTTGACAAGATATGGGTATGTCTACTTGACGAAACATAAGTCCGAAACATTTGAAAAGTTCAAAGAATTTCATAGTGAAGTGGAAAATCATCGTAACAAGAAAATTAAGTTTCTACAATCTGATCGTGGAGGTGAATATTTGAGCTATAAGTTTGGTCTTCATTTGAAACAATGCGGAATAGTTTCACAACTCACGCCACTTGGAACACCACAGCGTAACGATGTGTCCGAACGTTGTAACCACACTTTATTAGATATGGTGCAATCTATGATGTTTCTTACAGATTTACCGCTATCATTTTGGGGTTATGCTTTAGAGACGGCTGCATTCACGTTAAATAGGGCACCATCAAAATCCGTTGAGACGACACCATATGAACTGTGGTTTGGCAAGAAACCCAAGTTGTCGTTTCTTAAAGTTTGGGGCTGCGATGCTTATGTGAAAAAGCTTCAACCTGATAAGCTCGAACCCAAATCGTAGAAATGTGTCTTCATAGGATACCCAAAGGAGACTGTTGGGTACACCTTCTATCACAGATCCGAAGGCAAGATATTCGTTGCTAAGAATGGATCCTTTCTAGAGAAGGAGTTTCTCTCGAAAGAAGTGAGTGGGAGGAAAGTAGAACTTGATGAGGTAACTGTACCTTCTCCCTTATTGGAAAGTAGTTCATCACAGAAATCAGTTCCAGTGATTCCTACACCAATTAGTGAGGAAGCTAATGATGATGATCATGAAACTTCTGATCAAGTTACTACCGAACCTTGTAGGTCAACCAGAGTAAGATCCACACCAGAGTGGTACAGTAATCCTGTTCTGGAGGTCATGTTACTTGACCATGACGAACCTGCGAACTATGAGGAAGCGATGATGAGCCCAGACTCCGGAAAATGGCTTGAGGCCATGAAATCTGAGATGGGATCCATGTATGAGAACAAAGTGTGGACTTTGGTTGACTTGCCCGATGATCGGCAAGCCATAGAGAATAAATGGATCTTCAAGAAGAAGACTTACGCTAATGGTAATGTTACTGTCTACAAAGCTCGACTTGTTGCAAAAGGTTTTCGACAAGTTCAAGGAGTTGACTACGATGAGACCTTCTCACCCGTAGCGATTCTTAAGTCCGTCCGAATCATGTTAGCAATTGCCGCATTTTATGATTATGAAATTCGGCAAATGGATATCAAACTGCATTCCCTAATGGATATCTTAAGGAAGAGTTGTATCTGATGCAACCAGAAGGTTTTTTCAATCCGAAAGGTGCTAACAAAGTGTGCAAGCTCCAGCGAACCATTTATGGACTGGTGCAAGCATCTAGGAGTTGGAATATACGCTTTGATAGTATGATCAAAGCTTATGGTTTTATACAGACTTTTGGAGAAGCCTGTATTTGCAAGAAATTGAGTGGGAGCTCTGTAGCATTTCTGATATTATATGTGGATGACATATTGTTGATCAAAAATGATACTGAATTTCTGAATAGCATAAAAGGATACTTGAATACGAATTTTTCAATGAAAGACCTTGGTGAAGCTGCTTATATATTGGGCATCACTGGTGCGCGTCGGTCCTAAGCAAACGGTTTTTAACCCCTTTCTGCGACGGCAGTTGGAACCGTCGCCAAGTGAGTGTGTGCGATAGGGTGTCCTTCCCACACGACCCAGAAATCGTCGGGGATAGGCCCTCCTGGGACCCAGGCTGGGGCCGTGTGCGATCGGGCGAGGTATCGAAACCCAATCATTTCCCTAGGTATGTACATCCCACACGGTGAATCCCAGAAATCATTTCCATAGGTATGTACATCCCACATGATAAATCCCAGAAATCATTTCCTTAGGTATGTACATCCCACACGGTGAATCCCAGAAAATCATTTCTGGTCGTATGTATATCACACATAGTCAATCCAAGGAATACGTTTCCATTCTTATGTACATCCCACACAGTCAATCCAGGGAAAACGTTTCCGTTCGGACGTAAATCCCATACAGTTTTATGGGTAGGCTCGTGTGTGAAAGGTGTAACTATCACACACGGTCTTCCTTGGTTAACTATTTGCTTTTATCAACTATATCACACACGATTTGATGAAGAAAATTGTGTTGCATTGGGCTATCCATCGCAAGCGCTTTTACTGCTAGAACCGTTTACAAAGCTCCATGACACATTTAGCAGGTTTATTAGTTTATAATTAATAATTCCAGTATTGTGCAAATTCACATTTCATATTGAACAGTTGTTTTCCAATTTCATATCAGGCACATAAATATATTATAACATCATAGTACGGTAGCTACATGAAAATAGCACAGTACAACATATAGCTAGTTCAACTTCATAAGAACAATATATTCATTTCCCTAATCAAGATCATCCAGGCTCATCTTATCCACCTCTGCTTTCAGTTCAGTAAGAACCCGTTTTGCACGGGCCAACTAGGAAAGTGCCTCCTCCTTCGCCAACACCATCTTAGCAAAGTCTAATTTAAAAAATATAAGCTCATTCTCCACCTTCAACTTTTTATCCCGCATCTTGAAATATGCTTCAGCGTTGACAAGACATTCTGTAAGCCTACGTGTGTTCACTTCCTCATACATGCTCCAGAGCTTCGTTAGGCACGTCTTCAAAGACTCTTGCCACTCTTGATCAACCCACTCCAAGTAAGAACACTTCCGTTCATCCAATAATATTTAAAACTAGATCAGTAACAATTGTAGGGGAAATTGGTTTATAGCAACATAGAAAATCACCAATGCTTATTTTGAAAAACTGAAGAAACAAGCTAATTATGACATATCTTCTCAAAAAGATCAATGTGCAAATGAAATAATTGATACTGAGACAACGACCAAATTCTGGAACATTAGAAGCTATAATTAACTACAACGACGCTACAAGTTCTTACTCATGTACAATAAATAACAAATTGAACATTTTATGAGGAAGATAAATATAACTGCAACAGCATAGCGACAGTGTTTGGATGATAGCAAATTGATACTAACATGTGTGTACATGCACAAATTTAGTAACATAGAACTGATAGCACTAAGGCCGTCCACTATGTATGCCAAAACTGGTGTAAAGACAACCATTGCTACATCTCGCACCGGTGCCCTGAACTGGCGAGCCGATGTAGTGGAAAAAATCAGGGACCTGGACTCCGGAGCACGTAGTTGCTCCGGTGCCCAGTTCCTTCGTGCCATAAAGATTTAGTATTTTACTGCTTGACTGCTCGGATGTGTGGACCAAAATTGACAAACTGCTGAAGCGGTGCCAAATAATTTTCTAATGGCACCGCTGATGAGATGGCAATAATTTAAGATAGTAGGTACAAATTGTGACACTGTATTAGGATGCGTTTGGTTGAAGGTGTGGTATGAATGGGTTGGGACCGTGACAGTGTCTGAATCACATCTAACAAATGATTTGTAACAACAGAAGAGGGTCTAACCTTCTCTGCACATGCCGGAAACTTCCTCCCGGTGTCCACAGAATCAAATGCAAGTAGCTTCATGCATGGAGATTGATGGTGACAACAAGCAGATAGATCTTCAGCCACCCCGCTCCATTCGTTGCCACTGATGGTCTTAGGGAGCTACAAGAGGAAGAAACGACTCAAATCGACCTCCGGGTAAAAATCCTTCATTCCAAGTCATAGCCCGAGAGAGAGAGAAGAGAGGCATACCCGGTTGGTGAAGAAGTAGTCGCCGGAGGAGGAACCGCTCGACATGTCTTTGAACAAGACCATGGCGACCACGATAGTAGGATGCGAGACGGCGAGAGCGAGGAAGCGGCTATAGCTTAGCAAGGAAGGAAGGAAGGAAGGAAGGAGGAAACAGGGGAAATGTGACTTGTGGTCGGGGAGAAAAGGGGGTGGGGAAGGGGGAAAGGGGGCGGGGGTAGATATTTTGGCGGTAGGCTAAAATTTTGGAAATGTGGAGGGAAACTTTGCGCGCGGTGCCGCCGGCCATTCACTTTGAATGATTGTGTGCATCACAAACGATTCTTCTGCTTTACGCGCATGGAATGAGTTTGATAATTGAAATCCCGGGTACGTCATTGCATAATTTAACATCGCTTGTTAATTTGGGCACACAAAAGAGCGTACAGCAGACAGACCACACTTACTGAATCGAGCAATTTTAGTAATTACACAGAGCCAGTTGACCTAAACATTGCTCTAACAAAAGACCAGCATTAAAAACAAAGCCTAAGTATGCATAATTAAAAATCCGCTGCCGCGCCGGCCTATGCATCGCCGGTGTGAGATGAGGCGTCGATGACTTGTCCTGCGACATGTCGCCGTTGGTGGACTCCGCGTCCCCCCTGTTGAAGTCGACCGCATCCTCGTCCTCGTCCTCGTCCTCGGCGCCGCCCTCAAGGTTGTAGTACTCGTAGTAGTGGTTGCGCCAGAGCTTGCATTGGTACTCCACGGCCGATTCCTCGACGGACAGACTCTTCTCTACCTCAACCTCGGCCACACGCAACTTCTCCTCCCGACGCTCCTCGATCTCCGTCGCCTCCTGCATCTCCAGCTCCCACTCGGCGACGTCATGAGGAAGCAGGTGCTCCATGGCCACCGCCGCCTTTTCAGACGTGGGTTGCATGCTGGAGTCTGAGGTGGCCTGGAATATCTTGGCGTGTGCATCCTCGATCTTGGCATGGATGGCCTCGACCCGGGCCAGGGCGACATCAGCGGCACGGACGGTAGCTCGAGCGCTCTCGGCGTTTGCAGCCGCCATCGCAACAGCAGCTGCAGCCGTCCCGGCTGCCGCAGACGCCCTCTCGGCGGAAGCGGCCGCGCTCAATGCGGATGCGGCGGCACTCTCGGCGTAGGCGGCCACGCTCTCGGCGCAGGCGGCGGTGCTCGGGGGACGCGGCCATCGTACGGGCCTTCATGAAGCATTTTCATGGTGTCATCTTTGCAAGAAGGGGGTGCGGGAATGGGGATCGGGATTTGTGGATTCGGGGGTTGCCGGCACTAGAGCAGACGAGCCGGCGAAGCTTAAGGAGGGAGACTTAAATAGACCCAGATATTTTCATCGCAAACGGTTCCTACAAAACAACTGTGTGTGATGTTGTAGATATTTTTCATTAACTGTGAAAGACGAATTTGGAATAAAGTGCCAATGGATGGTGTTTTAAATGAACAAGAAATTTTGTAGTACTAATCAACTGTCATGTCAAATTTTGAAAAAATTTAGGGGTCATTTGACCTTCTAAGACATTAATTGATTTTCTAGCCATTTAATGACCGTAATTGAAATTTGAACTGCATGTACATGCAACAGCTAAGCATAACGGTTTGAAAACTCATATTTCGTGTACTTGTGTGCAATTTAATTCCATGTGCAGTAAATTGGAAGGAATTTTCAAACATATTGGTCTAACGGCTATGACACAATTAAGCATGGAGTGACATGGCATTTCAATTCCAAAAAATTAAAAAAAATCATAAACACATGAAACCTTGGTTGATATAATGTCATGCCACCAAGATGATGTGGTAAAAAAATTGGCATGTTTGACCAAAGTTTGGACACACACCCCTCACAAACCGGAGCAACTCACTAGAAGGCTCGTGGTTCCGAGAGGGAACAATGCATGTTTGATGACGAACGGGAGATAGCTTCCTCTTATGGCCTTCAAATTTTTTTCTACGTCTAACGTGCACTATTATAACTGTAATGTGAAATTTTTGAAAATTATAGGGGTCATTTGACCTTTTAAAGACATTTAAGTGATTTTCTAGCCATTTAATGATCGTAATTCAAATTTGAACTACATATACATGCAACGCGTAACCAAAATGGTTTAAAAATCATATTTGTGTACTTGTGTGCGAGTTAATTCCATGTGCAGTAAACTAGAAGGAATTTTCAAATAGATTTGTATCACGACATGGACACATATGCACGAATACATATGCATGGAGTGGCATGGCATTTTAATTCCAAAAAAATCAGAAACACATGAAACCTTGGTTGATGTAATGTCATGCCACGAAGATGATGTGGTAAAGAAATTGGCATGTTTGACGAAAGTTTGGACACACACCCCTCATAAACCGGAGCAACTCGCTAGAAGGTTTGTGGTTCCGAAAGGGAACAATGCATGTTTGATGACGAATGGGGGATAGCTTCCTCTTACGGACTTCAAATTTTTTTTCTACGTCTAACATGCACTACTACAACTGCAATGTGAAATTTTGGAAAATTCTAGACGTCGTTTGACCTTTTAAAGACATTTAAGTGATTTCCTAACCATTTAATGACCGTAATTCAAATTTGAACTACATCTACATGCAACGCCTAACCAAAACGGTTTGAAAAATCATATCTATGTACTTGTGTGAGAGTTAATTCAATGTTCAATAAATTAGAAGGAATTTTCAAACATATTGGTCTCCCGACATGGACACATGCATACGTATGCATGGAGTGACATGGCATTTTAATTCAAAAAATAGAAAAATGATCAGAAACACATGAAACCTTGGTTGATGTAATGTCATGCCACCAAGATGATGTGGTAAAGAAATTGGCATGTTTGACGAACGTTTGGACACACACCCCTCACAAACCGGAGCAACTCGCTAGAACGTTCATGGTTCCGAGAGGGAACAATGCATGTTTGATGACGAACGGGAGATAGCTTCCTCTTACGGCCTTCAAATTTTTTCCTACATTTAACATGCACTAATACAACTGTCAAGTGAAAATTTGGTAAATTCCAGGGGTCATTTGACCTTTTAAAGACATTTAAGTGATTTTCTAACCATTTAATGACCGTAATTCAAATTTGAACTACATCTACATGCAACGCCTAACCATAACGGTTTGAAAAATCATATTTTTGTGTACTTGTGTGCGAGTTAATTCCATGTGCAGTAAATTAGAAGGAATTTTCAAACATATTGGTGTCAAGGCATGGGCACATGCATGGAGTGCATGCCATGGCATTTTAATTCCAAAAAATTAAAAAATGATCAGAAAAACATGAAACCTTGCTTGATTTAATGCCATGCCACCAAGATGATGTGGTAAAGAAATTGGCATGTTTGACGAAAGTTTGGATACACACCCCTCACAAACCAGAGCAACTCACTGGAAGGTTTGTGGTTCCGAGGGGGAACAATGCATGTTTGATAAAGAACGGGAGATAGCTTCCTCTTACGGCCTTCAAATTTTCTCTACATCTAACATGCACTACTACAACTGTAATGTGAAATTTTGGAAAATTCTAGGGGTCATTTGACCTTTTAAAGACATTTAAGTGATTATCTAACCATTTAATGACCGTAATTCAAATTTGAATTACATCTACATGCAACGCCTAACCAAAACGGTTTGAAAAATCATATCTGTGTACTTGTGTGCGAGTTAATTCCATGTGTAGTAAATTTGAAGGACTTTTCAAACATATTGGTCTCAGGACATGGACACATGCATACGTATGCATGAAGTGACATGGCATTTCAATTCAAAAAATATAAAAATGATCAGAACACATGAAACATTGGTTGATGTAATGTCATGCAACCAAGATGATGTGGTAAAGAAACTGGCATGTTTGACGAACGTTTGGACACACGCCCTTCACAAACCGGAGCAACGCGCTAGAAGGTTCGTGGTTCCGAGAGGGAACAATGCATGTTTGATGACGAACGGGAGATAGCTTCCTCTTACGGTCTTCAATTTTTTCCTACGTTTAACGTGCAACTGTCATGTGAAAATTTGGTAAATTTCAAGGGTCATTTGACATTCTAAAGACATTTAAGTGATTTTCTAACCATTTAATGACTGTAATTCAAATTTGAACTACATCTACATGCAACGCCTAACCAAAATGGTTTGAAAAATCATATGTTTGTGTACTTGTGTGCGAGTTAATTCCATGTGCAGTAAATTCGATGGAATTTTCAAACATATTGGTGTCAAGGCATGGGCACATGCATGGAGTGCATGCCATGGCATTTTAATTCCAAAAAATTAAAAAATGATCAGAAAAACATGAAACCTTGCTTGATTTAATGGCATGCCACCAAGATGATGTGGTAAAAAAAATTGGCATGTTTGACAAAAGTTTGGACACACACCCCTCACAAACCGGAGCAACTCACTAGAAGGTTTATGGTTCCGAGAGGGAACAATGCATGTTTGCTGACGGATGGGAGATAGCTTCCTATTACGGCCTTCAAATATTTTCCTACATTTAACGTGCACTAATACAGCTGTCATTTGAAAATTTGGAAATTTCCAGGGGTCATTTGACCTTTTAAATATATTAAGTGATTTTCTAACCATTTAATGACTGTAATTCAAATTTGAACTACATCTACATGCAACGCCTAACCAAAACGGTTTGAAAAATCATATTTTTGTGTACTTGTGTGCGAGTTAAAAAATCATCAGATGATATAAATATCTGGTTTTCAAAAAAGAAAATGTAAAGATCTGGCAAGACAACCGGCCCCCACACGATTGGCACTCTATCTCGCGGCTCGAGTTTTGGTGGTGAATGACGGGGATCATTAATCAGACACGGTTCTGCATTGGGAACCGTCAGCTATTATGTTCACACACAGATTTTGGCTATTATGTTCACACATGGATTTTGCTGCGGAAATCGTGTGTAATTCAAACTACAGTACTCATAAATTCCGGTGACCGGTGTGTGTACTATCCCCGTCAATCTATATTCCGGCCGCCAATAAATACTACCTTGCTCACGTCGCCCCACCTGCATTCTCATCTACATCTTCCCCTTGCTCGCCCTCTCTCTCAAATATTTGCCATGGCGCCGCCGGTCTGCCCACGCGCCGACGAGGAGTCGCCGCCCCCCCGAGGACGCTCACTCAATTAGCAGCAATGAGGACCCCTACACGCTGCCTGACGAGGTTGCACCGGACCCCCCCCCCCAACTTTGGATTTGTTTTGGGGCCAGTACAATCTTTGTCTGTGGAAGTTGCTACCGCTGGCTGAGAAACCCAGGCAAGTGGCGTTCAGGAAGGAGATGGCGGAGGAGGAAGCCAGGTACCAGGAGGCCTGTGAAGCCCGTGATGCCGCTTGGAAAAAGGAGGCGGCGGAGCTTTGGGGGCGGGCGCGTCGTCGTACCGAGGAGGTGTACGAAGACGGGTACTTCGCGAGGAAGGTCATAAGCGTTGGGCGCCCGTCGCTGCGTGGAGGTGGGCCGATAAGCTCCAGCGTGTCACCGACGAGCAGCTCCGGTGGGCGCGCAACGAAATGGCAAGATCGGCCTCGCGCGTCCGCCAGCAAGAGGCAGATCGGTACGTCAAGCGCTGCGAGGCGGAGGAGTCGGAGTACTGCCTACGCACTGGGAAGACGTCGCGCACCAGGGAGCTGTTGGCGAGGGATTATTAGTTTTAGTATTGATCGTTTTCAATTTTATGCATTATACCTAGTAGTTAAGTATCATCACGTATATGTGATGATATTTTATATATATATATATATATTCTGTGATGATCTAATGAACAATTAATATATACATATTATGAATTACATTTTTTATCTGTTTTTGTATACCAATTTGAATCTAGCCGTTATCATCCACATATACAGAATGGAAAGCGTATATACACACATTAAAAAACATGTAAGAATGGAAAACAGAGTACACACATTGAAACAGAGCAATAAACAGAGTAATACTATGATTGCTGTGAATACATAGCTATCCACGTCGAAACGACTTTCCAAAATAAAACGCGTCCATGAGACCGTGACCAGCAGCCCTTGCCTAGGTTAGCTCTTGGCTCTGCCTGAACTCGTGCAGGCGTTCGTCCAAGCGGTCGACACGCTCGCGATACATCTGGAGCACGATCTCGAGCTCCAAGTTGGCTATTTCATCGGAGATCACCAGCTCATGGATGCGATGACCATGTTCCTCTACTGCGCCCAGGTGGACACCTGGGCCAAGGAGGCGGTCGAGCCTACGGACCAGCGCGTTGGCATCCAACGGGCCACGAACAAGGCGAACGGCGGCACCCATGCGAACGGCGCGGCAGGTGTTCGGTGCAAGTACGGCGCGGTCGGCTTCTGGTGCAAGTACGATGCCGAGGGCCTCTGCTCACTCCTGGCGAGGAATGGGGGTACTGACGAGACATGTACCCAGCCGCGATGTTGTGTCGACAGCAGGCAAGTGCCGATGGATCCGCTGTTGCTGTGCGGCGCGCCATGCCTCTCGCTCTGTGGCGCTCCAACGGTCTTGCCGTGCGGTGAGCCGCAGCCTATCGGCGTGGACGCGCCTAGCTTGCTCTGCAGCGCGCCATCGATCATGTTGTGCGGCGAGGTGCAACCTGTCGGCGCTAACATGCCTATCTTGATCTGCGGTGCTCAAGCGCCATGTGCCAAAGGTCTGCTCAACCCTGGCGATGACGCGCATCACGACATCGTCCATCGCATTGTCGGGGAGCGCCTCGGCCTCGACGGGCCATGGCGCTTGCTCGTTTTCCTCGTCGACGAGGTTGATGGCAGAGGCATCGCTTTGGTGGGTTGGCATGCTTGGAAAAGGTGGATGTGCTACAGGTGGTGCTTGTCGCCTCCGTGCGTCGTGCGCCCCCTATGCGCAATATAGCAGGGTGACAGGAAACAGGTGAGGAAATGGCGGGAAACGGTGGCATGTTCGTAAAACGCCATCAATTAATGGAAACTTAGCATCGAGCTAGCACAAGTCATAGATGATGATCAGATGAACACGGACCACACTAGGGAACCCGTCGGTGATGAATTCATCAATCCCAAATGGTTGAATACTAGCAAGCGTTTGCCCACAACACACGCGGCCTATTCCATCACAAATAGGTCGAATGGAGGAACTGTATGCCACGTATCGCACATTGTCAAAAAGTAATGCGGTAGACCTTCTTTAATTAACATGTGTTAAAAAATAAAAAATAAGGACCTCCAGCCTGAGCACACTTAACTTGATAGTTTTCTTACATGAGCTACTGGTGGAACAGCTAGTCCTTGCTGATAGGAATGCCTCTTCACATCCTTATGGTGTATCCGGATGACCGCCCGTCTCACAATGGCCAATAGATGTTGTGTGGACAGAGCATATCACATACATCTTATTAGAAGCAATCGTTTGCGTTATTATCGGTCTTTGCACACATTTCTAATTACAGACCCGTTTGCTGCATATCACACACATCTTGTTATATTGAACTGTTTATGTTCTCTTGCCTAATCACGAACAGTTCATCCGAGTGAACCGTATGCTGTATATCGCACACACCTTCATCTGGTCACCCGTTTCTTTTGTGTTGCCTAATCACAAACAGTTCATCCGAGTGAATCATATGTTGTGTATCACACACGCCATCATCTGGCTGCCCGTTTCTTTTGTTCCTCCTCACCGCAAACAGTTAATTGAACTGAACCGTATGCCCTTCATCGCACACACAACTAAAATCTGAATTGTGTTTGATGCGTCCTCAATCGCAAACGTTTTACACATTTCTGACGGTTTTCATACAGCACCGTTTGCGATTATGGCATCGCACACAGTTTCTCGAAGGGTCTCTGATTCTAGTGTCACGTTAGCAGCATCCTGCAGTAGTGCATCAAGATCTATAGAGATAGATCAAGACACTTAACTGGACTTTCACAAAGCACATACCTTGATAAAGTTTTGAAGAAGTTCAAAATGGATCAAGCAAAGAAAGGGTTCTTGCCTGTGTTACAAGGTGTGAAGTTGAGTCAGACTCAATGCCCGACCACTGCAGAAGATAGAGAGAAAATGAAAGTCATTCTCTATGCATCATCCATAGGTTCTATCATGTATGCAATGTTGTATACCATACCTGATGTGTGCCTTGCTATTAGTTTAGCAGAGAGGTACCAAAGTAATTCAGGAGTGGATCACTGGACAGCGATCAAGAACATTCTGAAATACCTGAAAAGGACTAAGGATGTGTTTCTCGTTTATGGAGGTGACAAAGAGCTCGTTGTAAACGGTTACGTTGATGCAAGTTTTGACACTGATCCAGATGACTCTAAGCTACAAACCGAATACGTACTTTTATTGCATGGTGGAGCTGTCAGTTGGTGCAGTTCTAAGCAGAGCGTCGTGGCGGGATCTATGTGTGAAGCAGAATACATAGATGCTTCGGAAGCAGCAAATGAAGGAGTCTGGATGAAGGAGTTCATATCCAATCTAGGTGTAATACCTAGTGCATCGGGTCCAATGAAATTTTTTTATGACAATACTGGTGCAATTACCTTGGCAAAGGAATCCAGATTTCACAAGAGGACCAAGCACATCAAGAGACGCTTCAATTCCATCCGTGATCAAGTCAAGGAGGGAGACATAGAGATTTGCAAGATACATACGGATCTGAATGTTGCAGACCCGTTGGCTAAGCCTCTCTCACGGGCAAAACATGATCATCACCAAGACTCCATGGGTGTTAGAATCATTACTGTGTAATCTAGATTATTGACTCTAGTGCAAGTGAGAGGCTGAAGAAAATATGCCCTAGAGGCAATAATAAAGTTGTTATTTATATTTCCTTATATTATGGTAAATGTTTATTATTCATGCTAGAATTGTATTAACCGGAAACTTAGTACATGTGTGAATACATAGACAAACAGAGTGTCCCTAGTACGCCTCTACTTGACTAGCTCGTTAATCAAAGATGGTTAAGTTTCCTAGCCATGGACATGTGTTGTCATTTGATGAACGGGATCACATCATTAGAGAATGATGTTATGGACTAGACCCATCTGTTAGCTTAGCACTATGATTGTTTAGTTTATTGCTATTGCTTTCTTCATGACTTATACATGTTCCTATGACTATGAGATTATGCAACTCCCGAATACCGGAGGAACACCTTGTGTGCTATCAAACATCACAACATAATTGGGTGATTATAAAGATGCTCTACAGGTGTCTCCGATGGTGTTTGTTGAGTTGGCATAGATCGAGATTAGGATTTGTCACTCCGTATATCGGAGAGGTATCTCTGGGCCCTCTCGGTAATGCACATCACTATAAGCCTTGAAAGCAATGTGACTAATGAGTTAGTTGCGGGATGATGCATTACGGAACGAGTAAAGAGACTTGCCGGTAACGAGATTGAGCTAGGTATGATGATATCGACGATCAAATCTCGGGCAAGTAACATACCGATGACAAAGGGAACAACGTATGTTGTTATGCGGTTTGGACGATAAAGATCTTCGTAGAATATGTAGGAACCAATATGAGCATCCAGGTTCCGCTATTGGTTATTGACCGGAGATGTGTCTCGGTCATGTCTACATAGTTCTCGAACACGTAGGGTCCGCACGCCTAACGTTCGATGATGATATGTATTATGAGTTATGTGATTTGATGTATCGAAGGTTGTTAGGAGTCCCGGATGAGATCACGGACATGATGAGGAGTATCGAAATGGTCGAGACATGAAGATTCATATATTGGAAGGTTACATTCGGACACCGGAATGGTTCGGGTCATTTCGGATAAGTTTCGGAGTACCGGGGGTTACTGGAACCCCCCCCCCCCCGGAAGTTATTGGGCCTCATGGGCCTAGTGGTGGAAGAGAGGAGGCAGGCCAAGAGGTGGCACGCGCCCCCCTAGCCCAAACCGAATTGGACTAGGGCTAGGGGGCCGGGCCCCCCCTTTCCTTCTCTTCTTCCTCTCCTTCCTTCTTCTCCTAATAGGACTAGGAAAGGAGGAAACCTACTCCTACTAGGAGTAGGATTGCCCCCCTTTGGCGTGCCCCTTTGGCCGGCCGGCCTCCTCCTCCCCTCCTATATATACGGGGGAGGGGGGCACCCCATAGACACACAAGTTGATCTTTAGCCGTGTGCGGTGCTCCCTGGACAGTTTTCCACCTTGGTCATATTGTCGTAGTGCTTAGGCGAAGCCCTGCGTCGGTCACTTCATCATCACCGTCACCACGCCGTCATGCTGACGAAACTCACCCTCGGCCTCAGCTGGATCAAGAGTATGAGGGACGTCACCAAACTGAATGTGTGCAGATCGCGGAGGTGCCATGCGTTCGGTACTTGATCGGTTGGATCGCGAAGACGTTTGACTACATCAACCGCGTTACTAAACGCTTCCGCTTTCGGTCTACGATGGTATGTAGACACACTCTCCCCTCTTGTTGCTATGCATCTCCTAGATAGATCTTGCGTGATCGTAGGAGTTTTTTTTTTGAAATATTGCGTTGCCCAACACATCGCGTGGAGGCCCAAGAGTAAGACATGGTGGATGGGCTCGGAGTCACCGTTGGCCACATCGGTGTCGTTGTGAGCAGGAGCTAGGCGGCCTTGGATTCGACTGCGATATGTATGCGGTTGCCGTGCCCAGTATAGGGCATCTGTTGGAGAAGTGTGGTGCCCTATTATAGGGCTATTGTTGGAGTAAAAAATCAGGTCATGCAAAATCAACTTTTTGGTGCCCTATCATAGGGAGATACTATTGGAGATGCTCTAAGTCGTCCGTGTATAGTGCAGCTCATGCATACAATATTTCCTTTGCACTGGACAAGTTCTCTAGCTGACCATTAGGGCCATCCACCCGCAGAATGGAAGAAACAAACTAAGAGCATATACGGCTGGGCGCTCCAGACTGGCTTCAAACGTCCGGGCGGATGGCCCGGTCAAAAAAAACCCGACCCAAAGGGCTCCTCTTATCGTCCATGAACGTCCGGACTGACCGGCATCCCTCATATTCAGCCTAAATCTGGGGGGGTATGGGGAGGCCCAGGCGCGTCTGTTACGCCAGACCAGAGCTCGATCCCACCATAAATTGCACCAAACCCCCCTACGACCTAGCTTATTCCACTTGTTCCCCTCATGTCTTCTTCCTTCTCCGCGCCGGTCCTCTCCTTACTCCACTGCCACCATTGTTCCACCGCCGTTATGAGCCCTCAGCTCCGGCCAGGACCGCCACAACAATTCTCGTTGCCCAGACGCCACCGCGATACGTCCAACAACTCTCAGAGTGCACCTTGACCTCTATGTGTTCAAGACATTGTTCGACTAGATATTTGTGATTTATTCGTAACAAAACAATGGAATAGGATGGTTCGTTGGACAAGGAATATGGACTGACAGAGCTTGACGAATTATTCAAAATGAGTTCTTCAATTCATCATATTCTAACGAAGAAGCCGAGATGATTATGCTCATGAGCATCCAACGGGAGATGGACCGGGAGGTGGAGCACGTTCTCAACTTCAAGGGCTCTGTCAAAGGGAGAAGAGTTCTGAACCAGGATAGGGTCTCTGGAGCACGGGTGCTCTACAATGACTACTTTGCTCCTGACCCAACTTTCGCTGATGAGCCATGGTTTCGTCGTCGTTGTCGCTTGCGCGAACCATTGTTCTTGCGCATTGTGGAGGGGGTGGAGGCACACGATGGCTACTTCAAGTTCACCAGGGAATGTTTCAGACAACTGTCATTCTCTGCTAAGCAGAAGTGCACGGCTGTTCCGAGGGTGCTTGCACTTGGTACTGCTGTCGATGTCGTTGGTGAGATGGTCCGGATACGGGAGACCACATGCCTAAAGACCACTCTGAGGTTTGCCCGCGCCGTGGTGTAGGCGTTTTGAGCATAGTATCTAAGAGAACCAAATGCGCGGGATAATAAAAGTTGATGGCTATTGGAGAGGCAAGAGGTTTTTCAGGTATGCTCGATTCAATTGATTGCATGCAGTGGTAGTGGAAGAATTACACCAAAGTTTTGTAGGGTATGTACCAATGTCACATAAAAGAGACCACCATCATATTGGAAGCAGTGGCATCACATGACTTACTGATTTGGCATGCTTTTTTGGAATGTCCGGTTCTCGCAATGACATTAATGTGCTTTAGCGATCTCCTGTATTTAGGAGACTTTGCAATGTGGAATAGCCGCCGCGCAACTACACTGTCAACGGCCGCGACTACAACATGGGGTACTACTTGCTGATGGTATCTATCTTCGGTGGGCGGCATTTGTGAAGAGCATATCTTATTCCCAAGGTAACAAATAAAGCCGATTTGCAACAATGCTGAAAGTAGTTAGGAAGGATGTGGAGAGGGCATTTGGAATGCTTCAAACTTGTTGGGGAATTGTTCGTGGAGCTGCACTGATGTGGGAATCAGAGACTTTGTGGCAGCTGATGACATGTTGTGTCATTTTACTCAATATGATTATCGAGTACAAGGGTGATGGGGTAGTCCAAACCAATAATTTTGAAGCGCCTGGGGAACAAGTCCACATTCCAGAAGATCAAGACACAGATCAGGTCAGGTTATGAATTTTCTATAGATGCATCAGAATCTTCAAGATCATCAAGTGCACGCGCAGCTACTCAATAATCTTACGGGGCATATATTGACCCACAATAGAAACCAAAAAACTAATGTTTGAATTGGGCACCTAAAATAAATTTTATGTTTTTTTAACACAAAATTTATGTTTGAACTATATATTTTTCACTACCAACAAATGTTATTTATGTGTGACATTTACGTGCATGATGGGCGTGCATGAATTTGCATGAGTTCGAGGGTTTGAATTTGAGTTGTACATTTGTTCGGCTGACCAAATGAGGGGCCGTCGGATGCTGTCCGTGAACGCATATGCGGGCATAAGGGAGGGCGGGGATTTGACAAGCCCGGCTATAGACGCTATAGCAACAGGGACGAGTACTTTTTTTTTAACAATAACAAGAGGGACGAGTACTTATTCATGTTGCTTTTTTATAAGGTAAGATAGCAACCGTGAGTTTTCTTAAACACATCAAAAAGGTAAGGATGTAAGGTAATGGTGCTAACAGCTCGGCTGGAACAGTGAAGATCAAGAAACAAAATGCGTACTATCGTAACCAAGCGCGGTCGTGCTCTAGGTTTGTTTACCAACACATACCGAATTAAGCAGCTTTTTCGAGAATCAAATTAAGCGTCTGGAATGATTATTATTAACATCTTCCAACCAAAAAAGCACACTAGGTGACATATTCCTGGATGGCTCAAACACGATGCTACAAGTGTTACGCAGCTGCAGCTCTTGTTGGAAAAGAAAAGACATGACGATCGATGCCGATGATCTGTTGCACCATCCTGCCTGCCCATTCGGAGGAACGCAGGCACGCACGCGCTGGTAGCCTGGTACGATGGGGCTTGGTGGAGGTCATCGCTTTTTGCTCGCATTACGAGAAAGGTTGTCACATCCACTGCCCTTTTCCGTGACAGGGCCCAACTCGGCTCTCGGGGTTTCAATTTGGTGCGACCGATGATTCTGTCCCCTCGACCATTTCTCTTTTGAGAAGAAAAAGGGCAGACAGATCCCAGACGCCATGGCCCATGCGAACCAGCCAGCAAAGACAGGTCAGTAGTCAAACCCTATCAGGGTACACGGTTCCCGCCAGATTCCGCTTAAACCTAAACAAGAGGAAGAGAAGACGCTGTTGCCAGCGCGGGGCTCCAATACGTTCGACGACATGAATGAAGAAAAGGGGAAAGGATGGGTGGAATGGAACCTGCAAGCATCAGCGCACCACCTGGGTCGTCCGTACGAAGCTGTCTTGCTTTCACTAAACAAAGCATGATGATTCGAATCAAATAGATAAAGATCAAAGCGCTAAAGGTACATCGTTGGGTTCGAGACCAGTGGAATAAAATCTGCCGCAATGCCATGCTCTGAGCTCTGACCCCCTGAGAACTTTTGACAAGCCGAAGGCTTTCAACAGCCAGCCCAAGCCACGCTCTTCAGCAGACAGGCAATGTGATAACGCTGGTGAACCCAAAGGCACGAATCTGACACCATAAATCTGATGGGATCACTTTTCTCACAGTATCATGGATAGTGCACATGAACAATTTAACAGATTCAGCATTCAGGTTAACAAGGCAGTATCAATTCCATGTTTGGTATACGGAATGACGCTGCAAGGCAAGGAAACCGGTATTATGCGACGCAGTTCTTCACCTCACCTGCCCAAAAAATGCACAGGATCCTTTGTCCCACAGAGAAATGTAAGACGAGGAGCCCAAAATAACATCACAGTAAATTTTTTATCTTGGAAGGCATGGACAATCCATATCAACACAACAGGAGACTTTCATCCCACTAGTCGGTTACTAAGCACAGGAAAAATTAAGTAAATCAAAGCAATGCAGCACAGATCACAGGCTTAGGACTGGGAGTGAGCTTCAACACTGATAATACAGGCCATTTCAACACAAGATCTGGAACTAAATAAACTTAGTGCATATATCCAGTTAAAGAGGTGTGAAACAGACTAAAGGAAAAGCATACGGAAATTCTAGAGCTAGGGCTGTCACTTTAGACAAGGAGAAAAGGGTGGATTCAGATAGCAACTAATAGCCCTCCATTGGTGCAACCAAAATGAGGTGCCGGTAAACCAAGATCCCAACAGCACTTTCGGGCTATTTGGTGCGATGACGCCATATGATCCTTGCGCGCCAACATTCGCAATGACCTGCCACCAAAGGTAAATGAAGCAGTGGTGATTGCTGCGAGTAAAATCATTTTACACTTCACTAATGTTAAACAAAATGCTGGGAAAGTAAAGGTTTAGAACATGGGGGTTAACATAATTTGTATTCATATAGCATGAGCTCTTCTAGCACGATGCGACGAGGACAGGTCACCTGGTCAACTCTTCTACGTTTTACAAGTAATGAGTAAATGATTTCCTGCATAGCAGGCTCACTACTATAAAAAGGCATAGCTTTGCATGCTCAAGTTCTCAACTACGACCATGCCAGGCGATATCTGTTTTCTCGCATTGTGTACTAGACGAAGGGCTTATGAATCAGCACACTGTTTGCAAAATGTGTTGACAAAGACGCAAATTTTACTATTAGGATTACTATGATGTCTCACCAGATGTTAAGCTTCTGACCAAAACTACTCCATAAACATGAGTGAGCACATAAAGATGCATCAATTGGCCACTGGAAATGCTCTGTGAACTTGTGTAACAAAAACATAATACACCTCGAGATCTCATAGGTCCAATGGACCAAATGACATACTGCTTCTTGAGCAAATCAGTTTCCCTTGTTGCCTAACATGGCAAGGTTCTGACTAAAATCCTTTCTAGTAGGTGAAACAGCATGGCCAGATTTTATACCAGCAAACAAAGAGAAAAATAGATAAAGGCGATACCGTCAATAATAATTTAACTATAAGGGAACATTTTATAAATTTCACCGATAAACTAAATAAGAGTTTCAACTAGAGAATATACAAACCAGCCCAACTGGAAGCCTAAAATGCACTAGTATAAATAGGGTATTAATAGATTAATTATGTATTCTTAGTGGAAATGGTACAGAAAAGGCGAAAAGCATATATTTCTGGGAAGCAGTTACCTTGGTTCTATTGCTGGCCACCAGGTTTTGATTGTTTATGTATCTGCTGAAGCAGTGTTGCTGCCAACTGCAATGTTGCTTGAAGGCGTTTTTGAGGATCTCCGTCAAGGTCTTCCTGGGCAGACAGCTGCTGGCCCATCTGCTGGGCAGAAGGAAGCAAAGTTTGCATTGACGCACCGCTAGAAGTAGTAAGCTGCTGAAAGGGGGGAGGGCCTGCCGGAAGTGGGGGAACAAATGACCCCAAAGGTACGGAAGAATGAGCTGCACTCACGAAAACATGCATAGGTGGTAAATGCAAAGTCGTGTGACAAGAGATATATCATTGGCTAGAAGCATAATGTGTGGGTTTGATGGTAGTGAACCTTGTATTGGCGGCGGATGGGCCTGTAATTGCGATGGGACAGATGGTGGAACCGGTAACTGCGAGTTGTGGACAGGGATTGAACCTGAGCTATCTGGCATCACTGAAGCATGATTAGCATTCTGTATGAATCGACCTGAGCTGTCTGGCATCACTGAAGCATGCTCACGTGGATTATAGTTCTGTATGAATCCTGATTGTCTGTTTGAGCTGCCTACTGGGAAGCCAGCTTCTACGCCTCGTTGGTTTTGTTGTGCAAGAAGAGTAGCCAGCTGTGCAAGTTGCACCGGTGGGAGCGATACTGGGGCAGATGGAGTTTGTTGAGGTCTAACTACCTGCTGCGATGGAGGTTGAGGTGATTTCATAGAAGGTAAGGACATGTTTGACGCTTCACCTGGTGCATACCCTGATGGTGTGCCTTTTGGTATTCCCTGAGTAGCAAATGAGTACGGCTCTGATGTCCTATCATTTTGTGTATGTGAGACTGCACTTGCAGCCAAAGAATTGAAATTACCGGAACCTGGACTTGGGCCATTATTATTGGACCATCCTGAGGGCCACAAATTTGGGAATTGCTGGTGCTGGCCTTGTGCCGTTTCCCTGCGGGAGTCTGGTGCTGGCATTTGTTGAGGTAACTGAGAGGCCAGATATGGAGAAGCATTCGCAAACTTGTAAGGTGGAATAAAATCTGTACTTGCAGGAGTATAGACTCCAGTAGATGGCTGGAGATAATCTGGACCCTGAGGAACTGTCCTCGTATCTGGAGGGTTGAGTCTTCTCAATGCATCTTGATCCTCATGACTACTCACATCAGTGTTCAGATAACTCGCAGAAGATGTAGGCATTTTCTCCGATGCTTCTGGTTGACGATTTGCAGAGGTCAGGTCTGGATTTGCCTGCTGAAACTTCAGAATGACTCCAGATATGCTCACTTTTCCTGGCACCCTAAGTACATGTTCAGAAAAGTCTGACGGTGGAACAAGAAACAAGGTGCTCCTTTCTCCAAGTTTACAAACTGCAGCACGCTGCTTATCACCAAGGTAGTTCATGAAATCATTATAAGCTGCCATGTCAGCATCATTTTCTGGGACAAAAAATACCACCCAACTGCTAGCAGCTTCATAGTAATGTTTAGAAAGCATCTCCAAGTTTGTCCTAGCAGTGCAGTCCAGAAAGTCAGGCCTGAAAAACAGGAAATCATCAGGTTGACTATCAGAAAAGAATTAGACTTGTGGTTGAATGAGAGATACTGAAATATAGAACAAGTTGAAGAGAACAAATATCGAAGTGAACTACATACTCCCTCGGTTCATTTATATAAGGTGTAAACTTATATCTTTGTTAAGAAACAATTATGATGATGAGAAAATTCAATGGAAGAGATGTTGTGTTAAATACTGCACTTCAGAAAAAAAGGGCAAAAAAATATCCAAACTTACAGCATGAAGTTAAGGACCTTCCCGACAGGGAAGCACCGAGCTCGGCAGATTGGTGTGCCCCCCTTTGCTATTGTGCCATTCCAGCTCCACTCTTCTTTAGGAAGAAGAGGTCCATGATGTTCAGGAGTTGATCTGTCCACTTCCCTTGCATGCATAGCAAAACTATTTTGGGAACGCCACGGTTCATGGTTATCAACAGGTGGGTTTGGATTCCTTAAAGGTTCAATGTAATTTCTACCATGCGCCAGGGGAGGTTCATAGGTTATGGGGTGTGCATCATCTTCCCGCAGATCACGGAAGGGCCTCCTTGGGTAGCCAGAGTCAACATGCCCTCGATCAAATTCAGAGAAAGGATATTCGGGAAGTTCAGCATCATGCAATTCACCAGTCCTCAGCTTCTTTGACAATGGGTATGAATGATCATCTGCATCCCAAGAATCTTCCAATGGGAAGGGTCTTCGAGGTCGCTCAAAAGGAATACTGTGCCATGGTGTTTCAACCCTAACGGTAGGGCTACTTCTGTGTTGTTCATATATGTCTTCAGACATCCTTCTCTCTGGACCCAACCCTCGCATCCTAAAAGGTTCAAAATTAGAAACATGACCAGACTCTATTTGAGGTCCGCGTCGAAGATAATTATCCCTGCTGAAGCCCACATCATCAGCATCTCTCAGTAACCTTTCAGGGCCAGCAC
Organism: Triticum urartu; assembly: GCF_003073215.2. NCBI lineage: Eukaryota > Viridiplantae > Streptophyta > Magnoliopsida > Poales > Poaceae > Triticum > Triticum urartu. Next base: position 355,970,492 of record NC_053026.1, read on the forward strand.
GCAGTGATGACATGCGGAGATCTCTCGGAGGACTATCAAAACGCCTTGGCCTAGTAAAGGCCTCAAAATCTTGGTCTTCAAATATAGACCTAGACCGAACACTACGGTTTATGTGGGGGGAATACGGGGCAACGGACGAACATCTTCCAACTTCTGCTGCAACCCCTTCATTACGAGAAAAGCATATGCTTACTCTTGGGTTATTGAAAAGCCTCCCCTGAAGTGCTTCTTTTGCCCTGCATGCCGCTGTAATGGTAGTGTACTTAACAAATCCATAGGTGCGGCCTGGGAATGTTGTTATCTTGACAATCTCGCCAAAAGGAGAGAAGGCTTCCCACAGAGCTGCTTCATCTGCCTTTAGACCAGCAGGAAAACCTATCCATAAAACCTCACTAGGTTCTGTAGACTTATTTCTTTTAGATTTATCAACTGATTTTTCAGGGCTTGTTTGGTGTTTTCTTCCATGTTCAATAAAATGTCTCTCATCAGAAGATTGTGCATGTCTGTCATCCACATAGCTACCTGAAGACTTATCCTGTAAATTCAAATACTTCAGGTAACCTGTCACCACTAGATATACGGAACAGCATAATAAAGATAATGAGGGATACGGTGATACCAATACAAGGCATTAAAGTAAGCAGACAGACAGAATCATAAGTTTAATTAGTCCTGATCATTAAGTGTTAAGTTAAACGAGACAGAACAACCGGCCAGGTAGACTTCCCATGGCAATAAACACAACTCAACTGGCTATAATCATAACTTATATTAGTACCAAGAACTACTTAGAAATGGGTCTCTTGGCTCTTCTAGAGCACAACACAACTTCCTTAAATGGTGAGACTAAGAAATAACCTCAGTTCGGAAGCAAGTCCAATCAGATAACTTCCCAAGTACTCTGATGTAGATTGTGAGCCAATTTCCTATTTTCGGAAACAAAAACTTGCCCTTTAGACCAAGGAGTGACATGTTCACGAATGATTGGAAGCTATAGAGCTACTTAAGCCAGGCCAATGGGGAACAGTCATTCCCTCTGGAACGTAAGGATCAAAACATTCTGCACCCCATGCTGATTTAGAGCTACTACTTTTCCAGTTAGTCAATAAGGATCGGACACCCATATCCCAGGAGCATACAAACCCGTTGCACAAAATGTGCCAAAGCCAAAAGCAAACCGCCCTCGCAAGAACTAAATGAATGCTAGAGATCTTGGGCAAGTCCAAAGAATAATTTTCCTTCCAGTCATCAGAGTATTTCAGGACAGATAATACTCAGCCAATGTGTACGTCCTCGATACTGGAAAGTCTCGGCAGATTTCAATTTATACTTAATATAAAACAACTTCTATAAACTACTCAAGCCTACAATAAACTATACTTCTGGTTTTGTTTGCCCGCGATCTGGCAGAACAGACATGTGTAATGGTATTTTATCAGATATTATGAGTGAATTGTAGAAATTCCAATGTGTTTGTGGCACGAGTTAGCGAAGACCCCAGGCACTCACATAACCACAATTATTTTCTGAGCGTTGCACATAATCCAAGATACTGTGGCTCAAATGTTGCACAGAAAGCACTGGACATTTGAACAGAAGAAGCTCCTGGCAAGCTGCAATGAAAGAAGTGTTCAAAGATGGTGTGTGTGTGTGTGTGTGTGTGTGTGACAGGCAGCAAGGAGATCTTGGTTTGTAACCAATTACACATGGTTTCATTAAACATTTTGCTAAAAACATTGGACCATGCACACTTGCTTGTATAGCCGAGGTTTTCTGTGACTTGTGCTGCTATATTTGGTTTCTTTTGAATTTACTTTAATAATTTTGGAGAAGAAAGAAAAAAAGTTGCACAGCAATAGCAGTTCGTGCTCTGGCAACCAATACAGCTTCCCTTCCGTCTAGCCACCATTATCCACAGTTCTCAATCTTTAGGTTTTGATTCCCCATTGGAACATATGAGAAACTTTGACATAATGGATAAATTAGCATTCAGCTCTTCACTCTCCCCTCCCTCTCTTATGGCCTAGTGCTTAGGCACAAAATAGGACATGGTTACAGAGTCATCAGCTGCGCATGGCTTACTTATTGTATTTACCTGTCAGCTATCTTTCAGTGTTTTTTGAATGTATGCATATACCTACAAAAAACCAGGGAACTGTACCCTATCAGTATCCCCATTCCAGTATCTCATGTTAGTGCTTAGGTTGGCATTTTTATTCCTCCCGTAGATTAGCAGAAATTAGTTCACCTGCAGTCTATTACTTTCTTGTTTCTTAATGCTATTTTTAATTCGAGACTCAAGCTCATTAATTTGGAGTCACTGTGATGAGTCATGACAAACAATCCTGCACTCCTCGTCCAGGCAAGGTAGTTCTTTGTTTCCTACAGGAACTGGGCAAGTCAAAAGAGCTGGGGTGGTGAAGCTGGTGAGGTACACCAGGATGATTTTGCAATGTTATTAATATGTCAACAGGAACAGGTACTCATTTGTCTCCAAATAATTAAGCCAAGGAGCTGCTTCATCTATTGTGATTATAGCAGGATGACTGTGTTACCATGTCCTGAAAATGATTATATCATCAGTTATGAATTGGGGCACAGTAATCAAAACATTATGTACATGTGGACATTCCAATCAACCTCCCACATGCCTGTGATTATATCCAGCCTATTTGGCTAGTTACAACGCTTACCGGCTAATTATACAAATACATTGGAGACAGAAGACCACCTGTTCTAGTCTAATCGGACAAATTTTAGAACAGCACTTATCCATGACTAGTCAATGATGTAACTAACAGTATACGCCTGGTGGTAAGGCCACCTTTTTTCTTCTTCAACTGAAAAGATCTTCCATACAAACATGTCGTCATAGAAATGCAAGACCTATGCACATACTGCTATCGGATCAACAAGCTAGATTGGTCTGTCAAAAGCCGCACCTATGCCCATACCCTTTCTGATTATTTTGACCTTGTATTATCTGATAAGACCATAAGCATGTACGTGAGGTTGTAGAAGAGATAGCTTGGAATACTCAATGCTGTCAAGCAACTACTTCAACCAAAATTGTAGCCTTCTGTTTTCCATTTGGAACAAAGCTGACCACATAAGCACAACTATGGTGCTATAAACATATGTTACATCACTGTGAATATAACATAGAAAGAACTTGTCATGGGCGCACATCACTTTTGGATCATTGGTTTTTAACTAGGAATCAGTTGATGAAGCTACAAAAAAACAGATCGAGGCAACCTCACATTGATGCTGAATGAGCTGGAGCTGACATACACTTCTATCATCTAGCTGAACCTTTTGGCCAGTATTGGCATAAGGTGGAATCATAGATGGTGTCTATGTCAGATAATGAAGATCATCACATGTAACTACCCAAGAAGCTTGATTGATTGATCAGCCTAGCAGTCTGTTCGGTAGCGGAAACTGTGCATCATATTTTATATGAATTCTGAGGAGGGGGGGGGGGGTCAGCCAGAAAGAATTATTTTACGGAAAGTCAGGGAGTTACAATAGATAAATATGTGTGTCTTGTTGATAGCACAAACAGAATAAAGAACAATTGAAACTGTCAGATAAATGTGTGTGTCCTGTTCATAGCACAAACAGGCAAGTAAAGCTGCAAATGATGTCTTTTACATGGTTCACATTGCAATAACAGGTCTGAGTAAACTTAACGATGACGAGTATTGAGAAAAAGTATCGGGTACCCACTGCCAAGAGAATTTAGTGCGGACATGTCAATATATTAAATGATCTTGACATGTTGCACTTGCTGAAAACCTTCTCTGATGTTTCATATGCAATCGAACGCGCATCTTATTTTTGACCAAAAAAAGGAATATTCATTTCTCTCATGCAGCACAATTTTTTTCTGATGTTGCCTTACAATGTTTTTCATCTTTAGAAAATGTGCTACTTTCAACATATGGAACATCGGATCAACGTTCATGATCTTCAGATGAGAAGATTTCTCAAGCTAACATTGTACCTGGTCTCCTAAAGACTGTCTTTTGGAGGTTTTATCGTGCCGTGCCCTAAATGGAAGCTAGATTATAACCAAATTGTCGAGCTGAGACATTGGGTAAGCTGTGATAATTGTTGATATATTCAATCTGAGGTGTGAACTATTTGTTTTCATAGTACACCTGTCTGTAAAGGGTTGCTGATGCATAGACACGGTATGTGATCATTATTTGGTTACGGTGGAGCCTGGGGTTCAAAGATCATCTTCGCAATGAATCCAATTGATCCATATGAAGTTTTGCATCATTCAAAAGAAAGAAGAGCCTTCTATTTTATTTATCATGCACATTATATATGTGAGCCTGTTTTTGTTCTGGATTTTTTCCTCAGAGTAATCCTGTGCATCCTAAATTTTAACTACTCACACACAGTTTATCTTGACTCCTGAGACTTGGTTATACTAATTCCAAAATTCATGATCACACACAGGACAAGAAAAGCACACTGCACCAATGATGCGTTTGAAACAAAGCATATGTTGACCAACAATTCTAGAAAAGTGCGGCAAACCGTGATCGGGGCGGGAGGAAGTTCAACACTAACCCCCTTGGAAAACTCAATCCTAACGGGCGTTCCTTGGAGCCGGGCCCCCTGCAGTTCCCGGACCGCAGCGATGGCGTCCTGCTCCCGCATGAAGCTCACGAAGGCGAAGGTCCGGCCAGGGTCGCGGGTGACGCGCTCGATGTCGCCGCACCGGTGGAACAACTGCGAAAGGTCAGAGGCGGTGACGCCCGGGGCCAGGCTGCCCACCCAGAGATGCCGAGACGGCGGCGCCACGCCCCACCCGGAGGAGCGCCGCGGCGTCGGCGGTGGATCATCGCGGCCGCCGAGACGGGGCGAGCCGTCGCCCCTCCCGCCGCTGAATCTCCCCCTGCCCCCGCCTCCGCCGCCTCCGCGGCCTCGCCCCCGGCCCCTCCCCAGCTGCAAAGAAGTAACCCGACGCGATTAGTCGGAGCAAACCGCGATTCCATCGACAGCAGCGTCTACGAGACGAGCGTGAGAGGAAGTACCATTGGTTTTGTGGCGGCGGCGGAGAGGGTTTGCGCCGGCGTCGGCTGGAATGCTAGGGTTCCGGAGGGAGGGATGGATGAGGCGGCCGATGCCCGATGGGCACTTCCTTGTATTTTCGCTTAATAATCAGAACTTTCACTGCTTTATTACGGGCTGCTTTGTCGCGCCTTAACAGTTACTGGATTTTGCTAGTCAGGGCAAAAACTAGGAGCACGTCTGATTAAAAAAAAAACTAGGTGCACGTACTGTGGTCGATAAAGCCATCAAGGGTCTTTTCTTGTTTCTGGAAAAAAAAGGTCTTCTCTTTTTGAAAAAACCTTCTACGCTGCTTATGCTCGCATTTTTCTGAAATTATTTCAGATTATAGGGCGATGTCCGTTCAGTGGGAGAACACATTCCCGCTGACTACGAATACGCGGTGACTTCGTTAATTTTAAAATAATGTGACGGCTCAGTTTCTCGGAGGTGCTCATAGAGCAGGGAGTAGAGTGCGCATTGTTCATAGGAGTGAGTGTATATGCAACGCGTATGTATGAGCGTATGTGTTGTAATGGGTTCAAAAAACATGTTGCAAATCAAACACATTATTCGTCCGTGAAAACAGCTGCAGAAGTCGGCCACCAAGTGAGTATGCCCATGTTAGATGCCTGGTTTGAACGAATTCCAATAGCATACATTGCGATATGTCAGGCCATTTATTGGTCTTTTTCATCGAGAAAATTTGAGAAAATGCAAAACTTGATGAAAACTCAAACAATTTGGCATGGTGCCTTCAAGTGGTGATACAAGGCCACGGGAAAAAATTGATGCCATTTGATCGATGTCGATCACAGACATGCTCTCAAATGGACCCTTGTGGCCTATCCGAACACCCTTTATTTTTTTTGACATCCATGAAATGACCCAAATTTGCCACCGGGTGGGATCCCATGGTCAGGCATCCATGCAAGGTTTGAACAAATTCCGACACCGTATGCAAGTTGCGACACGTCCGGCCATTTACCAGTCTTTTTTCACCGAGAAAACTCCAAAAATGCAAAAGTTGTCGAATACCTATACGACTTGACGTGGTGTCTTGTATTGGTCATACAAGCCTATGAAAGAAAAGGTCATTTGATAGATATCGCCCACAAACATGCTCTCAAACAGACCCTTCTGACCAAAAAAGGTCAGGATAGCTTAGTTGGTAGATCAGAGAAGTGAAAATCCTCACCTGGGAGGAAACCCTAGGGTCGCCCCCTCGCCTCAACCTCCTCCCTCGCCGCCGCCTGGGCGTTGGCGGCAGCGGGGCGGCTCTCTCCCGCATGCAGTTGGGGGCTCCGCGGGCACTCCCCTCTGCCTGGTGGCGCCGGGCGTCGGGTCGGCCCTGCCTAGGCTCCTTCTCCCCTTCTCGGCGTCCTTCGGTCGCTGGCGTCGCCTCCTCTCCTCCCTCCGGCGCAGCTCAGGGCTCCGATGCCCCGGTGCGGGCTGGTGGTGGATCTGGCCTCCTGCCCCATTCTGGATGGTGGTGGGTGGCGGTGGCTGCGGATCTGGGATTCCCTGCCCAGATCTGGTTGATGGTGCGGGTTGGTGTTGGCAGCGGTGGTCGGCGGCCCTGAAGAGGTGGTGGTGATGCGGCTAGTGTCTCCGCTGCTCCGGGCGGGGTGGCGGTGCTCCGAGCGGATCTGGCCAGGGCGTGGACTCGTTGGTGTTGTGGTGGTGGCAGATCGGTTGCGGCAGCGGCTGGTTTTTTCTAGCGTCGGTCGTCTGTAGGCGGTATGTGTCAGCCTTCGGCCCCTTCCCCCGTCGTCCGGGCGCTAACTCCGTCGAAGGGTCGGTCTGATCCCAGTTGTGGTCCACTGCTCGTCTCGCACCCGGTGCTGCGGTATCGAGCTCATCACACGCCCGGCAGCAGGACTGACCTTGTCTCGCGCCCGGCAGCAGGATATGCTCGTCTCACGCCCGACGACAGGACCGAGCTCGTCTCACGCCCGGTGCAGCGGGATGGGTCAATGGAGGCCAGTTTTGGCCGGCCTATTGGGTCACAGCATTGGGGGCCACCCAGGGATGTGAAAGGCGGGTCCTTTCCGCTTGTGTCTTTGGTTGGGGTAGCGCCAAGTCTCAGGTGAGGTGGTGTGAAGGTCTTGGATTTCGGGGCGGCGGTCCTGGTGGTGGTACCGTGGTGCTCATGGGCAGAGCCCACGGCTTGGTGCTGCCCTGTGGCCATGGCCGTGTGGGCAGCGTGGTCGCCGGGGTGTGGCGTTCGGTGACGGTGAGTGTTGGCCGGGGTGAAAACCTGATCTTTCCTCGAACGAACTGGCGACGGCGAAGCTCGTTCCCTTCTTGAAGGCGTCGTCGTGGCTCTCATTGCCCGTCGTGTTGCTCCAGGGAAAACCATGACCCTCGTGTCGGGCGGTGGCGGCATTATGGTGTCCTAACCTTCCTGAAGGCGCTGCCTTGGAGCCCTCAGTTCGTAATATGTGGCCTCATCTCTTCGCGGTGGCGTGTTCACGGTCGAGGACCCCGGGTTGCTCTTGCAGTGCTAGGGGTGATGTTGCTGCGCTCATCGCCTATGTATCCTGCCTTGGGTGTGTGCGTGTGTTGTGGTGGCGTGCATTTGTACCTGGCTGTGGTTGATTATTGCTTTATATATAAAGCGGGGCAAAAGCCTTTTTCGACAAAATCCTCACCTAAAAGCTAATTGAATGAAGTGAGGTTTATTAAAAGCCATTTGATAGATCGGAAAGGAAAACAAATAGGAATCAAAAATGAGAAAAACTTTGTTAGAAATTGCCCCTTTACCCAAGTCGCTTCTTCATCCCCAGGAATCGGTAAGGTATTTTTGGATCACCAATGGAAGAACTGCGATTGCTCCAAACCTTCTAAAAGTGATTTCTTGTGACCTGCCACCCAAACATCCTGAACATGGTCTATTTTTCGACATCCAAATGACCTCAACTTTTGCCATTAGGCAGGCATGCCTATTGTAAGCATCCATGCTAGGTTTGAATGACTGCTGGCACTATATGCAAGTTGCGACATGTCCGGCTATTTATCGGCCTTTTTTCATCGAGAAAACTCCAGAAAGTGCAAAACTTATCAAAAACCAAACAAAAACCTAGCATAGTGCCTTGAATTGATCATACTAGGCCACCGAAAAAATTGAGGTCATTTGACATATGTCGAAAAACAACATGCTCTCGAAACGGACCCTTCTAGCCTACCCAGACACCCTCTCTTGAACATGGTGTTTTTTCAACATCCATGAAATGACCCCAAAATTTGCCACCAGGTGGGCATGCCATGGTAGGCATCAATGCCAGGTTTGAATGACTTCCGACATCATGTACACATTGTGTCACGTCCGGCCATTTATCGGATGTCAAACAACAACCCCTGCTCATAACTTCACACCACCCACCCCCGCTCACAACAACCTCCGCTCATAATTTTCGCCACCCCGCCCACCTCATTACTCGTTCACAACAACCCCCACTCATAACTTCACACTGTCCCCTCATCTCTATCTTCTCCTCCTGATCTCAATCCATCCTCGGCACCAGCGTACGACATGAAGAAAGATCTCTTTGCACCGCCATCATCCGCAAGGAATGCTACCAAGTAACTTAAGGTTGTTTCAGGAAGGTAACAATTATTTCCCCCTCCTTCCATACCCACGGCCATCTAGATCACTATGGTTCACTCATGTTGTTCGTTTTATCCTCATGTAGTCATGAACTCCATGTTTAATTATATAAAAAAATTGGCGGTTTGATACGTCTCGAACGTATCTATAATTTTTTATTGTTTTATGCCATTATATTACCGTTCCTATATGCTTTATATGCCATTTTATACCGTGGACTAATCCTATTAACTTAGTGCCCAGTGTCAGCTCTGTTTTTTTGCCTATTTCTTTGTTTTGCAGAAAAACCATACCAAACAAAGTTCAAATACGATGAAACTATACAGTGATTTTTTCTGGACCAGAAGAGACCCTAGAAGCTTTGGGAGTGATATGTCTCCGTCGTATCTACTTTTCCAAACACTTTTGCCCTTGTTTTGGACTCTAACTTGCATGATTTCAATGGAACTAACCCGGACTGACGTTGTTTTCAGCAGAATTGCTATGGTGTTATTTATGTGCAGAAATAAAAGTTCTCGGAATGACCTGAAACTTCACGGAACATCTATTCGGAAATAAAAAAAATCCTTGCAAAAGATGAAGACCAGGGGGCCCACCACCTGTCCACGAGGGTGGGGGGCGCGCCTGCCCCCCTAGGGCGCACCCCCTACCTCGTGGGCCCCCTAGAGCTCCTCCGACCTCAACTCCAACTCTATATATTTGGTTTCGGAGAGAAAAAATCAGGGAGAAGGATTCGTCGCGTTTTACGATACGGAGACGCCGCCAAGCCCTAAAACCTCTCGGGAGGCTGATCTGGAGTTCGTTCGGGGCTCTGGAGAGGGGAATCCGTCGCCATCATCATCATCAACCATCCTCCATCACCAATTTCATGATGCTCATCGTTGTGCGTGAGTAATTCCATAGTAGATTTGTTGGACGGTGATGGGTTGGATGAGATCTATCATGTAATCGAGTTAGTTTTGTTAGGGTTTGATCCCTAGTATCCACTATGTTCTGAGATTGATGTTGCTATGACTTTGCTATGCTTAATTCTTGTCACTAGGGCCCGAGTGCCATGATTTCAGATCTGAACCTATCATGTTTTCATCAATCTATGAGAGTTCTTGATTCTATCTTGCAAGTCTATAATCACCTATTATGTGTTATGATCCGTTAACCCCGAAGTGACAATAATCGGGATACTTACCGATGATTACCATAGTTTGAGGAGTTCATGTATTCACTATGTGCTAATGCTTTGTTCCGGTACTCTATTAAAAGGAGGCCTTAATATCCCTTAGTTTCCATTAGGACCCTGCTGCCACGGGAGGGTAGGACAAAAGATGTCATGCAAGTTCTTTTCCATAAGCACGTATGACTATATTCAGAATACATGCCTACATTACATTGATGAATTGGAGCTAGTTCTGTGTCACCCTAGGTTATGACTGTTACATGATGAACCACATCCGGCATAATTCTCCATCACCGATCCATTGCCTACGAGCTTTCCATATAATGTTCTTCGCTTATTTACTTTTCCGTTGCTATTGCTATCATCACTACAAAATACCAAAAACATTACTTTTGCTATCATTACCTTTTGCTACCGTTACCACTACTATCATATTACTTTGCTACTAAATACTTTGCTGCAGATATTAAGTTTCCAGGTGTGGTTGAATTGGCAACTCAGCTGCTAATACTTGAGAATATTCTTTGGCTCCCCTTGTGTCGAATCAATAAATTTGGGTTGAATACTCTACCCTCGAAAACTGTTGCGATCCCCTATACTTGTGGGTTATCAAGACTATTTTCTGGCGCCGTTGCCGGGGAGCATAGCTCTATTCTTTGAGTCACTTGGGATTTATATCTGCTTATCATTATGAAGAACTTGAGAGATCAAAAAACCAAGATTTATCCCTCAACTACGAGGGGAGGTAAGGAACTGCCATCTAGCTCTGCACTTGATTCACCTTTTGTTTTGAGTGAGCTTGCGACACCTAAACCTGCTTCTGCTATTCGTTCTGATATGTCGCATGTTATTGATGATGCCACTTCTGCTATGCATGATACTTATGATGAAACTACTTCTATGCTTGATACTACTGTGCCACTTGGTGAATTTCTTGATGAACAACTTGCTAGGGTTAGAGAGAATGAAAATATTGAATCTGATAATATTGATGAAAGTGATGATGAAGACTTGCCCGTTATTCCTAAGGGTTATGTTTTTGATAAAGAAGCTTCTTTAGCTATTTTAGCTTGCAAAGATAGTTATGAACTTAAGAGGTTATTAGCTAAATGGAATAAGCAATCTCTAAATGCTAGGATGAAACCTCACCCTGCTTTTGCTACTTCACCTATCTTTGTTACTGATAAGGATTATGAATTCTTTGTTGATCCTGATATAATTACTTTGGTCGAATCTGATCCTTTTCATGGCTATGAATCTGAACTGTTGTGGCACATCTTACTAAATTAAATGATATAGCCACCCTGTTCACTAATGATGGGAGAACTTGTTACTTTTAGATCCTTAAAATATTTCTGTTCTCATTAAAGTGAGATGCTAAGATATGGTTTAATTCCCTTGATCCTGGTTGTGTGCGTAGTCCCCAGGATATGATTTATTACTTCTCTGCTAAATATTTCCCTGCTCATAAGAAACAAGTTGTTTTAAGGGATATATATAATTTTGTGCAAATTGAAGAAGAGAGTCTCCCACAAGCTTGGGGAGGCTTATCCAATTACTTAATGCTTTCCCTGATCATCCTCTTAAGAAAAATGAAATACTTGATATCTTTTATAATGGACTAAGCGATGCCTCCAGAGATTACCTAGATAGTTGTGTTGGTTCTGTTTTCAGGGAAAGAACACCGGATGAAGCTGAAATTCTATTGAATAATATGTTGACAAATGAAAATAATTGGACACTTCCTGAGCCAGCTCCTGAGCCTATTCCTAAAGCAACTCCGAAGAAGAGGGCTATTCTATTTCTCAGTCCTGAAGATATGCAAGAGGCAAAGAAATCTATGATAGAAAAAGGTATTAAAGCTGAAGATGTCAAGAATTTACCTCATATTGAAGAAATACACGGTCTTAATTTACCGCCTGTTGAAGAAACACATGATCTTAATGTTGGAAATATGCCCTAGAGGCAATAATAAATTGGTTATTATTATATTTCATTGTTCATGATAACCGTTTATTATCCATGCTAGAATGTATTGATAGGAAACTCAGATACATGTGTGGATACATAGACAACACCATGTCCCTAGTAAGCCTCTAGTTGACTAGCTCGTTGATCAATAAGATGGTTACGGTTTCCTGACCATGGACATTGGATGTCGTTGATAACGGGATCACATCATTAGGAGAATGATGTGATGGACAAGACCCAATCCTAAGCCTAGCACAAAGATCGTGTAGTTCGTATGCTAAAGCTTTTCTAATGTCAAGTATCATTTCCCTAGACCATGAGATTGTGCAACTTCCGGATACCGTAGGAGTGCTTTGGGTGTGCCAAACGTCACAACGTAACTGGGTGGCTATAAAGGTTCACTACAGGTATCTCCGAAAGTGTCTGTTGGGTTGGCACGAATCGAGACTGGGATTTGTCACTCCGTGTAAACGGAGAGGTATCTCTGGGCCCACTCGGTAGGACATCATCATAATGTGCACAATGTGACCAAGGAGTTGATCACGGGATGATGTGTTACGGAACGAGTAAATAGACTTGTCGGTAACGAGATTGAACAAGGTATCGGATACCGACGATCGAATCTCGGGCAAGTACAATACCGCTGGACAAAGGGAATTGTATACGGGATTGATTGAATCCTCGACATCGTGGTTCATCCGATGAGATCATCGTGGAACATGTGGGAGCCAACATGGGTATCCAGATCCCGCTGTTGGTTATTGGCCGGAGAGTTGTCTCGGTCATGTCTGCATGGTTCCCGAACCCGTAGGGTCTACACACTTAAGGTTCGGTGACGCTAGAGTTGTTATGGGAAATAGTATGTGGTTACCGAAGGTTGTTCGGAGTCCCGGGTGAGATCCCGGACATGACGAGGAGCTCCAGAATGGTCCAGAGGTGAAGATCGGTATATTGGACGAAGGGTATTGGAGTCCGGAATTGTTCCGGGGGTACCAGGTGATGACCAGCGTGTCCGAAAGGGGTTTCGGAGGCCCCGACAAGCGTTGGGGGGCCTTATGGGCCAAGGGGAGAGGGCACATCAGCCCACTAAGGGGCTGAGCGCCCCTCCCATCCCATCTCACGTAACCAGGAGAGGTGGGGGCGCCACCCCTAGGGCAGCCGCCCCTCCCGGCTTGGGGGGCAAGTTTCCTAGGGGGTGGGGGCGCCCAAACCCATCTAGGGTTTCCCCTGTGGCCGCCGCCCCTCCCCTAGGGAACCCTAGGGCGCCTCCCCCTCCTCCCTTCCCCCTATATATAGTGAGGGAGAGAGAGGGTAGCCGCACCTCTTCCCTGGCGCAGCCCTCCCTCTTCCTACACCTCCTCCTCCTCCATAGTGCTTGGCGAAGCCCTGCTGGAGAACCACGAGCTCCATAGCCACCATGCCGTCGTGCTGCTGGAGTTCTCCCTCAACTTCTCCTCTCCCCTTGCTGGATCAAGAAGGAGGAGACGTCTCCCAACCGTACGTGTGTTGAACGCGGAGGAGCCGTCCGTTCGGCGCTAGGATCATCGGTGATTTGGATCACGACGAGTACGACTCCATCGACCCCGTTCACTTGAACGCTTCCGCTTAGCGATCTACAAGGGTATGTAGATGCACTCTCCTTCCCCTCGTTGCTAGATTACTCCATAGATTGATCTTGGTGATGCATAGAAAATTTTGAATTTCTGCTACGTTCCCCAACAGTGGCATCATGAGCTAGGTCTATGCGTAGTTTCTATGCACGAGTAGAACACAAAGCGGTTGTGGGCGTCGATATTGTCAATTTACTTGCCGTTACTAGTCTTATCTTGATTCGGCGGCATCGTGGGATGAAGCGGCCCGGACCGACCTTACACGTACTCTTACGTGAGACTGGTTCCACCGACTGACATGCACTAGTTGCATAAGGTGGCTAGCGGGTGTCTGTCTCTCCCACTTTAGTCGGATCGGATTCGATGAAAAGGGTCCTTATGAAGGGTAAATAGAAATTGGCATATCACGTTGTGGTTTTCGCGTAGGTAAGAAACGTTCTTGCTAGAAACCTATAGCAGCCACGTAAAAACTTGCAACAACAATTAGAGGACGTCTAACTTGTTTTTGCAGCATATGCCTTGTGAGTGTGATATGGCCAAAAGGATGTGATGAATGATATATGTGATGTATGAGATTGATCATGTTCTTGTAATAGGAATCACGACTTGCATGTCGATGAGTATGACAACCGGCAGGAGCCATAGGAGTTGTCTTAATTTATTTATGACCTGCGTGTCAACATAAACGTCATGTAATTACTTTACTTTATTGCTAAAGCGTTAGCCATAGTAGTAGAAGTAATAGATGACGAGACAACTTCAAGAAGACACGATGATGGAGATCATGATGATGGAGATCATGGTGTCATGCCGGTGACAATGATGATCATGGAGCCCCGAAGATGGAGATCAAAAGGAGCAAAATGATATTGGCCATATCATGTCACTATTTGATTGCATGTGATGTTTATCATGTTTTACATCTTATTTGCTTAGAACGACGGTAGCTTAAATAAGATGATCCCTTGCAATAATTTCGAGAAAGTGTTCCCCCTAACTGTGCACCGTTGCGAAGGTTCGTAGTTTCGAAGCACCACGTGATGATCGGGTGTGATAGATTCTAACATTCGAATACAACGGGTGTAAGCCAGATTTACACACTCAATACACTTAGGTTGACTTGACGAGCCTAGCATGTACAAACATGGCCTCGGAACACGGAAGACCGAAAGGTCGAACATGAGTCGTATAGAAGATACGATCAACATGAGATGTTCACCGTTGATGACTAGTCCGTCTCACGTGATGATCGGACACGGCCTAGTCGATTCGGATCATGTTTCACTTAGATGACTAGAGGGATGTCTATCTGAGTGGGAGTTCATTAAATAATTAGATTAGATGAACTCAATTATCATGAACATAGTCTAAATTTTCTTTGCAAATATATTGTAGATAAATAGCACACGTTGTAGCCCCCTGTTTCAATACGTTCCTAGAGAAAGATTAAGTTGAAAGATATTGTAAGCAATGATGCGGACTAGGTCCGTAGTCCGAGGAGTGTCCTCACTGCTACACAGAAGGCTTACGTCTTTGATGCACCGCTCGATGTGCAAACCCCTACAACGTCGTCTATGGATGTTGTGAACACCTGACAGACACATCCTGATGACTACTTGATAGTTTAGTGCACCATACTTTACGGCTTAGAATCGGGATTCCAATGACGTTTTGAACGCCATAGAACATATGAGATGTTCCAAGAGCTGAAATTGGGATTTCAGGCTCATGCCCGTGTTGAGAGGTGTGAGACCTCTGACAAGTTCTTTTGCCAACAAGATGGAGGAGAATAGCTCAGCTAGTGAGCATGTGCTCAGAATGTCTGGGTGCTACAATCACTTAAATCAAGTGGGAGTTAAACTTCCAGATAAGATAGTGATTGATAGAGTTCTCTAGCCACTATCACTAAGCTACTAGATCTTCGTGATGAACTATGACATGCAAGGGATGGAGTTGATCCCGGAGCTGTTCGCGGTGCTTAAGACCGCAAAAGGTAGAAATCAAGAAGGAGCATCAAGTGTTGATGGTTTAACAAGACCACTGGTTTCAAGAAGGGCAAGGGCTAGAAGGGAAACTTCATGGATGGCAAACCAGTTGCCGCTCTAGTGAAGGAACCCAAGGTTGAACCCAAACCCGAGACTAAGTGCTTCTATTGTAAGGGGAACGGTCACTGGTAGCGGAATTACCCCAAATGCATGGTAGATAAGAAGGCTGGCAACTTCAACAAAGTATATATGTGTTATTAATGTGTACCTCACTAGTACTCCTAGTAGCACCTGGGTATTGGATACCGGTTCAGTTACTATTATTGGTGACTTGAAGCAAAAGCTACGGACTGAACGGAAACTGGCTAAGTGCGAGGTGACGATGTGTGTTGGAAGTGTTTCCAAAGTTGATGAGATCACCATCGCACGCTCCATCTGCCTTCGGGATTAGTATTGAACCTAGATAAATGTTATCAGGTGTCTACGTTGAGCATGAATATGATTAGATCATGTTCATTGCAATACGGTCATTCATTTAAGTTAGAGAATAATGGTTATTCTGTTACATGAATGATCCCTTTCATGGTCATGCACCCTATGTGAATGGTTCATTGAATCTCGGTCATGGTAATACACATGTTCACGCCAAAAGATGTAGAGTTAATAATGATAGTACCACTTTCTTGTGGCACTGCCGTTTAGGTCATATTGGCGTAAGATGCATGAAGAAACTCCATGTCGATGGATGTTTGGAGTCACTTGATTTTGAATCACTTGACACATGCGAGCCATGCCTCATGGGCAGGATGACTAAGACTCCATTTTCAGGTACAATGAAACGGACAAGTGACTTGTTGGAAATCATGCATGCTGATGCGTGTGATCCAATGAGAATTGAAGCGTGTGGTGGATATCGCTATTTTCTCATCTTCATTGATGATTTGGGTAGATATAGGTATATCTACTAAATGAAGCACAAGTCTGAAACGTTTGAAAAGTTCAAGCGATTTCAGAGTGAAGTTAAGAATCATCATAACAATAAGATCATGTTCCTACGATCTGATCAAAAGGGGATTTTCTGAGTTATGAGTTTGGAAAATCACTTAAGACATTGTGGAATTGTTTCACAGTTGAAGCCACCTGGAGCACCACAGTTGTAATGGTGTGTCCGGACGTCGTAATCGAACCCTATGAGATATGGTGCGATCTATGATGTCTCTTACCAATCTACCGTTTTCATTTTGAGGTTATGCGTTAGAGACAGCTGCATTCACTTTAGATAGGACACCATCTAAGTCCGTTGAGACGATGTCGTATGAACATTGGTTTGGCAAGAAACCAAAGTTGTCGTTTCTTAATGTTTGGGGCTGCGATGCTTAAGGCTTCAGCCAGAGAAGCTCGAACCCAAAGCGGACAAACACATCTTCATAGGATACCCAAAGGTGACAGTAGGGTATACCTTCTATCTCAGATCCGAGGGCAAATTGTTTGTCGCTAAGAACGGGTCCTTTCTTGAGAAGGTGTTTCTCTCGAAAGAATTGAGTGGGAGGAAGATAGAACTTGATGAGGTTGTCGAACCTTTACTTCAACCAGAGAGTGATGAAACACAGGAAGATGTTTTCTTTGGCGCCTACGTCTGTTGAATAGGAAGTTAATGATAGTGATCATAAAGCTTCGGATCAAGTTGCTATCGAACCTCGTAGGTCGACAAGGATATGTACTACTCCTAAGTGGTACAGTAATCCTGTCTTAGATATCATGTTGTTAGACAACAATAAACCTACGAGCTATGGAGAAGCGATGGTGGGCCCGTATTCCGACAAATGGTTAGAAGCCATGAAATCCGAGATAGGATCCATATATCAGAACAAAGTATGGACTTTGGTGGACTTGCCCGATGATCGGCAAGCCATTGAGATAAATGGATCTTTAAGAAGAAGACGGACGTGGGCGGTAATGTTACCGTCTATGAAGCTCGATTTGTGGGAAAGAGTCTTTTCACAAGTTCAAGGAGTTGACTACGATGAGAATTTCTCAGCTGAGCGATGCTTAAGTCCGTCGGAATCATGTTAGCATTAGCTGTATTTTTCGATTATGAAATCTTATAGATGGATGTCAAAAACAAGTTTTCTTACCAGTTTTGTAAGAAAAGTTGTATGTGATACAATAAAAGGTTTTGTCGATCCTAAGGATGCTAAAAGGTATGCTGGCTTCAGCAATCCTTCTATGGACTAGAGCAAGCATCTCGGAATCGGAATATATGTTTTGATGGAGTGATCAAAGCTTTTAGGTTTATACAATGTTTGCTAGAAACTTGTATTTACAAAAAGGTGAGTGGGAGCACTACAACATTTCTGATAAGTATATGTGGATGACATATTGTTGATCCGAAATAATGTAGAATTTCTGGAAAGCATAAACGGTTGTTTGAAGAGTGTTTTTCAAAGGAAGACCTGGATAAAGCTGCTTACATATTGGGCATCAAGATCTATAGAGATAGATCAAGACGCCTGATGGTACTTTCAAAGAACACACACCTTGACATGTTTTTGAAGGAGTTCAAAATAGATCAGTCAAAGAAGGGGTTCTTACCTGAGTTGTAAGGTGTGAAGTTGAGTAAGACTCGAAGATTGACCACGGCAGAAGAAAGAGGAAGGACGAAAGGTCGTCCCCTATGCTCTTGTCATAGGCTCTATACGGTATGCCATGCTGAAGTACCACACCTATTGTGTGCCTTGCCACATGTCTGGCAAGAGGGTACAAAGGTGATCTAGGAGTGGATCACCAGATAGCAGCCAAAATTATCCTTAGAGGAATAAGGAAATGTTTCTCGGTTATGGAGGTGATAAAGAGTTCGACATAAAGAGTTACGTCGATGCAAGCTTAACACCTATCCGGATAGCTCTGAGTAGAGATACCGGATACGTATAATGGAGCAATAATTTGGAATAGCTCCAAGTGGAACGTGGTAGCAGCATCTACGATATAAAGTTTTGCGAATACATAGGGATCTGAATATGGCAAGACCCGTTGACTACAACCTCTCTCACAAGCATAACATGATCAAACCCAGAACTCTTTGAGTGTTTATCACATAGTGATGTGAACTAGATCATTGAGTCTAGTAGACTCTTGGATGTTGGTCACATGGCGATGTGACCTGTGAGTGTTAATCACATGGCAATGTGAACTAGATTATTGACTCTAGTGCAAGTGGGAGACTGTTGGAAATATGCCCTAGAGGCAATAATAAATTGGTTATTATTATATTTCATTGTTCATGATAACTGTTTATTATCCATGCTAGAATTGTATTGATAGGAAACTCAGATACATGTGTGGATACATAGACAACACCATGTCCCTAGTAAGCCTCTAGTTGACTAGCTCGTTGATCAATAAGATGGTTATGGTTTCCTGACCATGGACATTGGATGTCGTTGATAACGGGATCACATCATTAGGAGAATGATGTGATGGACAAGACCCAATCCTAAGCCTAGCACAAAGATCGTGTAGTTCGTATGCTAAAGCTTTTCTAATGTCAAGTATCATTTCCTTAGACCATGAGATTGTGCAACTCCCGGATACCGTAGGAGTGCTTTGGGTGTGCCAAACATCACAACGTAACTGGGTGGCTATAAAGGTTCACTACAGGTATCTCCGAAAGTGTCTGTTGGGTTGGCACGAATCGAGACTGAGATTTGTCACTCCGTGTAAACGGAGAGGTGTTGGGGATCGTAGCAGAAATTCAAAATTTTCTACGCATCACCAAGATCAATCTGTGGAGTAATCTAGCAACGAGGGGAAGGAGAGTGCATCTACATACCCTTGTAGATCGCTAAGCGGAAGCGTTCAAGTGAACGGGGTTGATGGAGTCGTACTCGTCGTGATCCAAATCACCGATGATCCTAGCGCCGAACGGATGGCACCTCCGTGTTCAACACATGTACGGTTGGGAGACGTCTCCTCCTTATTGATCAAGCAAGGTGAGAGGAGAAGTTGAGGGAAAACTCCGACAGCACGACGGCGTGGTGGTGATGGAGCTCGTGGTTCTCCGGCAGGGCTTCGCCAAGCACTACGGAGGAGGATGAGGTGTTGGAGGAGGAAGAGGGCTGCGCCAGGGGAAGGGTGCAGCTGCCCTCTCTCTCCCTCACTATATATAGGGGGAAGGGAGGAGGGGGAGGCGCCCTAGGGTTCCCTAGGGGAGGGGCGGCGGCCACAGGGGAAACCCTAGATGGGTTTGGGAGCCCCCACCCCCTAGGAAACTTGCCCCCCAAGCCGGGAGGGGCGGCTGCCCTAGGGGTGGCGCCCCCACCTCTCCTAGTTATGTGAGATGGGGTGGGAGGGGCGCTCAGCCCCTTAGTGGGCTGATGTGCCCTCTCCCCTTGGCCCATAAGGCCCCCCAACGCTTGCCGGGGCCTCCGAAACCCCTTTCGGACACGCTGGTCATCACCTGGTACCCCCGGAACAATTCCGGACTCCAATACCCTTCGTCCAATATACCGATCTTCACCTCCAGACCATTCCGGAGCTCCTCGTCATGTCCGGGATCTCATCCGGGACTCTGAACAACCTTCGGTAACCACATACTATTTCCCATAACAACTCTAGCGTCACCGAACCTTAAGTGTGTAGACCCTACGAGTTCGGGAACCATGAGACATGACCGAGACGGTTCTCCGGTCAATAACCAACAGCGGGATCTGGATACCCATGTTGTCTCCCACATGCTCCTCGATGATCTCATCGGATGAGCCACGATGTCGAGGATTCAATCAATCCCGTATACAATTCCCTTTGTCCAGCGGTATTGTACTTGCCCGAGATTCAATCGTCGGTATCCGATACCTTGTTCAATCTCGTTACCGGCAAGTCTCTTTACTCGTTCCGTAACACATCATCCCGTGATCAACTCCTTGGTCACATTGTGCACATTATGATGATGTCCTATCGAGTGGGCCCAGAGATACCTCTCCGTTACACGGAGTGACAAATCCCAATCTCGATTCGTGCCAACCCAACAGACACTTTCGGAGATACCTGTAGTGAACCTTTATAGCCACCCAGTTACGTTGTGACGTTTGGCACACCCAAAGCACTCCTACGGTATCCGGGAGTTGCACAATCTCATGGTCTAAGGAAATGATACTTGACATTAGAAAAGCTTTAGCATACGAACTACACAATCTTTGTGCTAGGCTTAGGATTGGGTCTTGTCCATTACATCATTCTCCTAATGATGTGATCCCGTTATCAACGACATCCAATGTCCATGGTCAGGAAACTGTAACCATCTATTGATCAACGAGCTAGTTTACTAGAGGCTTACTAGGGACATGGTGTTGTCTATGTATCCACACATGTATCTGAGTTTCCTATCAATACAATTCTAGCATGGATAATAAACGATTATCATGAACAAGGAAATATAATAATAACCAATTTATTATTGCCTCTAGGGCATATTTCCAACAAGAGGTATCTCTGGGCCCACTCGGTAGGACATCATCATAAGTTGCACAATGTGACCAAGAAGTTGATCACGGGATGATGTGTTATGGTACAAGTAAATAGACTTGCCGGTAACGAGATTGAACAAGGTATCGGATACCGACGATCGAATCTCGGGCAAGTACAATACCGCTGGACAAAGGGAATTGTATACGGGATTGATTGAATCCTCGACATCGTGGTTCATCTGATTTGATCATCATGGAACATGTGGGAGCCAACATGGGTATCCAGATCCCGCTGTTGGTTATTGGCAGGAGAGTTGTCTCGGTCATGTCTGCATGGTTCCCGAACCCGTAGGGTCTACACACTTAAGGTTCGGTGACGCTAGAGTTGTTATGGGAAATAGTATGTGGTTACCGAAGGTTGTTCGGAGTCCCGGATGAGATCCCGGACATGACGAGGAGCTCTGGAATGGTCCGGAAGTGAAGATCAGTATATTGGACGAAGGGTATTGGAGTCCGGAATTGTTCCGGGGGTACCAGGTGATGACCAGCGTGTCCGAAAGGGGTTTCGGAGGCCCCGACAAGCGTTGGGGGGCCTTATGGGCCAAGGGGAGAGGGAAAATCAGCCCACTAAGGGGATGAGCGCCCCTCCCACCCCATCTCACGTAACCAGGAGAGGTGGGGGCGCCACCCCTAGGGCAGCCGCCCCTCCCGGCTTGGGGGGCAAGTTTCCTAGGGGGTGGGGGCGCCCAAACCCATCTAGGGTTTCCCCTGTGGCCGCCGCCCCTCCCCTAGGGAACCCTAGGCCGCCTCCCCCTCCTCCCTTCCCCTTATATGTAGTGAGGGAGAGAGAGGGCAGCCGCACCTCTTCCCTGGCGCAGCCCTCCCTCCTCCTACACCTCCTCCTCCATAGTGCTTGGCGAAGCCCTGCTGGAGAACCACGAGCTCCATAGCCACCATGCCATCGTGCTGCTGGATTTCTCCCTCAACTTCTCCTCTCCCCTTGCTGGATCAAGAAGGAGGAGACGTCTCCCAACCGTACGTGTGTTGAACGCGGAGGTGCCGTCCGTTCGGCGCTAGGATCATCGGTGATTTGGATCACGACGAGTACGACTCCATCGACCCCGTTCACTTGAACGCTTCCGCTTAGCGATCTACAAGGGTATGTAGATGCACTCTCCTTCCCCTCGTTGCTAGATTACTCCATAGATTAATCTTGGTGATGCGTAGAAAATTTTGAATTTCTGCTACGATCCCCAACACTTAATCCATTACCTATTGAATAAATACATGGTCTTGATAACCCGACACAGGTAGTAAAGGTAAATTCTCTCCATAGATATGATAAAGCTGAAATCCCATCTACTAAGCCTGCTAGCCCGTGCTTAGATGAGTTTGATAAATTTATGGCTAAGCAAGAAGATTTTAATGCTTGTTTTGGTAGACAATTGAAATACAATTCAAATATGCTTGAACACTTGGATGATTATATGGCTAATGTCAAAGGTGAACTTAAACTTATTAGTAAACATGCTTCTATGGTTACCACTCAAGTAGAACAAGTACTTAAAGCTCAAAATGATCTACTCAATGAATTGAATAGTAAGGATAATGATAATGATGTTAGAGTTATGACTAGAGGTGGTAAAATGACTCAGGAACCTTTGCATCCTGAAGGCCATCCTAAGAGAATTGAGCAAGATTCTTAGAGAAATAATATAGATGCACCTAGTCCTTCTAAAAGGAAGAAAAAGAAAAATGATAGGACTTTGCATGCTTCTAGTGAACCTATTACTGAAACACCTGAGAATCCAAATGATATTTCTATCTCTGATGCTGAAACACAATCTGGTAATGAACCTGAAACTAGTGATAATGTTAATGATAATGTTCATGATGATGCTCAACCTAGTAATGATAATGATATAGAAATTGAACCTGTTGTTGATCTTGATAACCCACAATCAAAGAATCAACATTATGATAAGAAAGACTTTGTTGCTAGGAAACACGGTAAGGAAAGAGAGCCTTGGGTTCAGAAACCCATGCCTTTTCCTCCCAAACCATCCAAGAATAAGGATGATGAGGATTTTGAGCGCTTTGCTGAAATGATTAGACCTATCTTTTTGCGTATGCGATTAACTGATATGCTCAAAATGAATCCTTATGCTAAGTATATGAAAGATATTGTTACTAATAAAAGAAAGATACCGGAAACTGAAATTTCCACCATGCTTGGTAATTATACTTTTAAGGGTGGAATACCAAAGAAACTTGGAGATCCAGGAGTACCCACTATACCATGCTCCACTAAAAGAAACTATGTTAAAACTACTTTATGTGATCTTGGAGTCGGTGTTAGTATTATGCCTCTCTCTTTATATCGTAGACTTGATTTGAATAAGTTGACACCTACTGAAATATCTTTGCAAATGGCTGATAAATCAACTGCTATACCTGTCGGTATTTGTGAGGATGTGCCTGTTGTAGTTGCAAACGTTACTATTTTAACGGACTTTGTTATTCTTGATATTCCCAAGGATGATAGTATGTCTATTATTCTTTGAAGACCCTTTTTGAATACTGCAGGGGCTGTTATTGATTGCACTAAAGGCAATGTCACTTTTCATGTTAATGGTAATGAGCATACGGTACACTTTCCGAGGAAACAACCTCAAGTTCATAGTATCAACTCTATTGGAAAAATTCCATCGATTATATTTGGAGGTTTTGAATTTCCTCTTCCTACTGTCAAGAAGAAATATTATATTCTTATTATTGAGGATGTGCATATCCCCGTTGAGGTAACATAGTGTTATTCGAAATTTCTCCGGTTCCATGTTATTCGGAATGAGTTCGTTAACAAGACTTGATCAACCTTGTTAGTGGATTCCTTTTGATGAGCATGAGATGGATGAAACTAGAAGGCACAACCTTCTGTACCCTCCTCTTACTTTTTGTTATTATATAAAATAAAATAAAAATAGTATTTTTCTGTCTGTTATCTGATTTATCCGTGCACCCAAAAATAAAAGTTCTCCAAATGCCCTGAAATTTAAATATGATTTTTCTGGAATATTTGAGAATATTTGGCACTGAGAACACAGCAGGAGGAGCTGGCACCTAACCACGAGGGTCAGGGGCGCGCCCTACCCCCCTGGGCGCGCCCCCTGCCTCGTGGGCCCACGGTGGCCCTCCTCCACTTATTCCTGCACCCACACACTTCTTCTTCCTCCCACAAACACGAATATCCAGCTCAAACCCGAGTCCAAGCTCATTTTGCTGCCATTTTCGATCTCCTTGCTCAAAGCACCTCTCACAAAACTGCTTGAGGAGATTGTTCCTTGGTATGTGACTCCTCCATTGGTCTATTAGTTTTTGTTCTAGTGCTTTATTCATTGCAATTTTTTGCTGCTTAGGTGACCCTGTTCTTGAGCTTGCATGTCAAATTTATATGGTCAAAAGTAGTTTTGATGCATGATATAGGCTCTAGGCACTTGTAGGAGTAGTTGCTATCAATATTATTGAGCTTTGTTCACTTTTATTTTGAAGTTACTAAAATTTTTAGTTTTTTTCAGAAAATAATGAAGAGATTTTTGAGGGGCTCATCGAGCTGAAGCTCGAAGGAAAAGGCACAGAAGCCCAAATATAATCTGCCTCGCGCCATAGAGGTTCGGTGGTGTGAATGGCCTTCCGATGATTTCTTGAGAGCAGCCGGGATTTATGAAGATTTTTACGAATTGGCTGAGAATGCAGGCCTCACCGCCTTCCTCCACGACCGACGCGAATAGTATCTCTTACTCACCAATATTTTTGTGCAAAACTTTCATTTCCATGCTAGGAGTTCACCACCTGCGGTGGAATTTTATTTATATGATGAGCATAAGGATATGTCACTTTATGATTTTTGTCGGGTTTGTTTGATCCCTTTCGAGGGCAGCATAGAGGAACCACATCGTGACGATGTGGATGGGTTTATTGATACCATCACTGTAGGGGAAACGAGGAAGGTTTCCTATGCACGAATCACTAGCATACATTTCCTGTTTTACGCTACTTTGCAATATTTGCTAGTCGTTGCTTAATTGGTCGCAGAAACTGTGAAAATCTTAGTATTCCTGATATTATTATTCTGTTCCATGGTTTGTTCGGTGATAACTCTATTAGTATGGGCGATATTATTGCTAAACGGTTAAGTCTGAACCGTACCAAAGGGCCCATCTTTGGAGGCATTTATGCTTCACGCCTAGCTACACATTTCAACATACCTATTAGGCATTATGAGAAGGAAGAAAAATTGTTGCCCACTGTTTATTTAGATTATAAGAGTATGGTGGCACATGATTTTATTGTTAAGAATAGGGAAGGTGATCTTAAATACAAATTGTTCTTTGATAAACATCATCCTGAGATTATTACCCTACTTGCTCCTTCCTTGTTTGATTTATCTGCAGGTAAGTACCTTGTTCCATTAGAGGCTATTCACGCCTACCGGAACCCTACATCAGCCCCAGAGCCAGAGTCGGAACCACAAGTTGATCCTCCATGACAGTCTAATTATCTGTGGGATCCGGAGATGATTGCCAACCAGTGGCAATCAGAGTCTTCTTCTTCGCAGTACGACCCCAACTATTACTATGGATATCCACCAGGCCAACCGTGGCCATAGACTAACTTAGGCCAAAAGCCTAAGCTTGGGGGAGTACGTATTTCTCACCGACATTACATTTATGTTCACACACTCATTGCTAGATGTTGGTGCTCATACTTTTTCATTGTATCATCCATGCTAGTTTATTTTCCTTTCCATGCCTTCTTCTTGTGTGTTTAATAAACCTTAAGAAAAAAAAAATTAGTTGTAGCTTTTAATTAGTTTACTTTCCATGCTTGTAGTAATAATTAAAAAGAAAACCCCAAAAGATTTCCTATTCTTCTTTTGCTTGTTGGGAGCTTTCTCGTGTAAATAGTTTTATTTCTTTTCTTTTCTTTGGGGGTCGATAGGAGAAGACCATAATTAAATTATTGAAGTAGCTCTTATATGCATTATTGTTGATCTAACAAAAGAGCCCATATTGCCTTGTCTTCTCCTGTTTATTGAATGCTCGCAGATTCTAGCTTAGTCCAATGCACGTGCACTATTATTATTATTCACACTATTCGGTCGTGCAAGTGAAAGGCAATTATGACGATATATGATGGACTGACTGAGATGAAAAAAGCTGGTATGAACTCGACCTCTCTTGTTTTTGTAAATATGATTAGTTCATCGTTCCTGATTCAGCCTATTATGAATAAACATGTTTGCAATGATAACTAGAGATCATAGTTTCTTGTGCCATGCTTGATTAGCTAGGAGCTTATACTGGTTTACCTTGCGTGCCAACATGCTATTAAAATGGTTGTGATGTGGTATGATAGGGTGGTATCCTCCTGTGAATGATTTAAGTGACTTGACTTGGCGCATGTTCACGCATGTAGTTGAAACAAAATCAACATAGCCTTCACGATATTTATGTTCATGGTGGATTATATCCTACTCATGCTTGCATTCGGTGTTGATTAATTTTAATGCATGTTCATGACTGCTGTCGCTCTCTAGCTGGTCGCTTCCCAGTCTTTTGCTAGCCTTCACCTGTACTAAGCGGGAATACTGCTTGTGCATCCAATCCTATAAACCCCAAAGTTATTCCATATGAGTCCACCATACCTACCTACATACGGTATCTACCTGCCGTTCCAAGTAAATTTGTATGTGCCAAACTCTGAACCTTCAAATAAATATCCTGTTTTGTATGCTCGAATGGCTCATGTATCAACTAGGGTTGTCTGTATCTTCCATGTTAGGCGGGTTATTCTCAAGAGGAGTGGACGCCGCTCCTCACTCACGAGAAAGTGGCTGGTCACCGGGGATGCCCAGTCACATGCTTTATGCAAATCAAATCAAAATAATTGCGAACAAAACTCCCCCTGGGGCTGTTGCTAGTTGGAGGCACTCGTTGTTTCGATCAAGCCATGGATTGATGCTTGTTGGTGGAGGGGGAGTATAAACTTTACCATTCTGTTTGGGAGCCGCCTATAATGTGTGTAGCATGGAAGATATTGCCATCTCTTGGTTGTTATGTTGACAATGAAAGTATACTGCTCAAAATATTATTCACCTCTATTTCAAAATCGAGCTCTGGCACCTCTACAAATCCCTGCTTCCCTCCGCGAAGGGCCTATCTATTTACTTTTATGTTGAGTCATCATCTTCTTATTAAAAAGCACCAGTTGGAGAGCACCGCTATCATTTGCATTCATTACTGTTAGTTTACATTGAGTATGACTTGACTGGATCTCTTTTACAATGAATTACAATGTCTAGTCAGTCCTTGATCTTTAAAGGTGCTCTGCATTTATGTTTTGCGGTCTCAGAAAGGGCTAGCGAGATACCATCTTGTTATATCATATTATGATTATTTTGAGAAAGTGTTGTCATCCGAGATTTATTATTATTGCTCGCTAGTTGATTATGCCATTGATATGAGTAAACTTGAGACCTAAGCGTTATTGTGAATGTGGTTAGTCATAATCTTTGCTGAAAACTTGAATGCTGGCTTTACATATTTACAACAACAAGAGCAAACAGAGTTTGTAAAAGTTTTTCTTTATCACTTTCAGTTTATCAACTGAATTGCTTGAGGACAAGCAAAGGTTTAAGCTTGGGGGAGTTGATACGTCTCCATCGTATCTACTTTTCCAAACACTTTTGCCCTTGTTTTGGACTTTAACTTGCATGGAACTAACCCGGACTGACGCTGTTTTCAGCAGAATTGCTATGGTGTTATTTATGTGCAGAAACAAATATTCTCAGAATGACCTGAAACTTCACGGAACATCTATTCGGAAATAATAAAAAATCCTTGCAAAAGATGAAGACCAGGGGGCCCACCACCTGTCCACGAGGGTGGGGGCCCGCCTGCCCCCCTAGGGCGCGCCCCCTACCTAGTGGGCCCCCTGGAGCTCCTCGGACCTCAACTCCCACTCTATATATTTGGTTTCAGAGAGAAAAAAAATCAGGGAGAAGGATTCATCGCGTTTTACGATACGGAGCCGCCGCCAAGCCCTAAAACCTCTCGAGAGGGCTGATCTAGAGTCTGTTTGGGGCTCCAGAGAGGGGAATCCATCGCCATCATCATCAACCATCCTCCATCACCAATTTCATGATGCTCACCGTCGTGCGTGAGTAATTCCATCATAGGCTTGCTGGAAGGTGATGGGTTGGATGAGATCTATCATGTAATCGAGTTAGTTTTGTTAGGGTTTGATCCCTAGTATCCACTATGTTCTGAGATTGATGTTGCTATGATTTTGCTATGCTTAATGCTTGTCACTAGGGCCTGAGTGCCATGATTTCAGATCTAAACCTATTATGTTTTCATCAATCTATGAGAGTTCTTGATCCTATCTTGCAAGTCTATAGTCACCTATTATGTGTTATGATCCGTTAACCCCGAAGTGACAATAATCGGGAAACTTACCGGTGATGACCATAGTTTGAGGAGTTCATGTATTCACTATGTGCTAATGCTTTGTTCCGGTACTCTATTAAAAGGAGGCCTTAATATCCCTTAGTTTCCATTAGGACCCCGCTGCCACGGGAGGGTAGGACAAAAGATGTCATGCAAGTTCTTTTCCATAAGCACGTATGACTATATTCGGAATACATGCCTACATTACATTGATGAATTGGAGCTAGTTCTGTGTCACCCTAGGTTATGACTGTTACATGATGGACCGCATCCGGCATAATTCTCCATCACCGATCCATTGCCTACGAGCTTTCCATATATTGTTCTTCGCTTTTTTACTTTTCTGTTGCTATTGCTATCATCACTACAAAATACCAAAAACATTACTTTTGCTATAATTACCTTTTGCTACCGTTACCACTACTATCATATTACTTTGCTACTAAATACTTTGCTGTAGATATTAAGTTTCCAGGTGTGGTTGAATTGACAACTCAACTGCTAATACTTGAGAATATTCTTTGGCTCCCCTTGTGTCGAATCAATAAATTTGGGTTGAATACTCTACCCTCGAAAACTGTTGTGATCCCATATACTTGTGGGTTATCAGGGAGAGACTAGAAGATGCATGAGGGGCGAAAAGCTCACACGGTGCAGCTTGGGGGGACGCGTGCCATCAGGACTTGTGGGCCCACGTGGCTCCGTTTAACCTAATCTCTAGCCTATAAATTCCCTAATATTCCAAAAATCCTGAGGGGAGACCGAAACAATTCTTCCACCGCCTCAAGCCTCTATTCTTGCGCGATCTCATCTGGAGGCCTTTTACCCACTAGTAGAAAACGGGACATTAGTCCGAGTATGTAAGGGCCTTTAGTCCCGGTTAGGCAACCAGGACTAAGGAATCGGGAGTAAAGGAGCTCCATGTGGCCGCTGTGGAGCGCTCAGGCAGGAGGACCTTATTCCTAGTTGGTAATACCAACCGGGACTAAAAGGCCGCCACGCGTCAGGCACTGCCAGGCACCGGGGTGTAGGGTTTTTTAAAGGAGGGGTTTAGGGTTTTGGAGGGTTTAGGGGTTTTATTTTGTGTTTCCCTATTCTTTTTGTGTTTATCATTCAATTCTTTTTCATTTAGGGTTTTCATTTTTATTTTATGTTTTCCATTCAACTAGACGCTAGCTAGTACAATAGCAATGAAGGAACCATTACACACCATCATCATGAATATAGAGAAGTGACCTCTTTCCCCGTGCTTTCGAACAAGTTTTCGTATATATATTCGACGCTACTACATACAGTATGCGTTCATGCATATATACAATACAATATCCCTTATGATCCCTAATATCTAATTACCAAAAATTCCTACCAATTCCCGATGGTATTCTCCGGTTTTAGATATGACCTCTTCAAGTAAGAATCCCGCCTATTCCTCTCTAATTGCTCATACGCGATCCTTTGGTAGGAGATCGCCCCGCATCTGTTTGATCTAATTTAAAGAAGGGAGTCAATATATATGAATGAAACTCGACACAATTGATGGTAATAAAATAAAATTGTAAATATTGTTTACGTACTTGAAGTTTTTCTAAAATTCTACCCTTCTCACAGGTCATCTGATGAATGAACTCGCAAACGTAGTATCCACATAAATTATTCCCATCTTCCTGCCTCAACCACTTTACGAGAATAAAGTTCAGTCAAAATAATAATCAAGCATGATAATGATATTGAATCTAGAATCAAAGAGAGATGTGCAGAACTAGCTACTACTAGTTACATTGAGTTGTCAAAACCGCAACTCCTCTTTCCATTCACCGTAGCCTGCTTGGTGAACTTTTTACAAACCCTGCCTGGCAAAGAAAATGAATAAAGGAGTTATTAATTACTTGATATCAGGAAATGAACGAAAGTTGCCGATATAGTGCGATAATGATTGGACTTACCTCTGGAGCATTTCACTCAGGTTCGCCCACATCCGAGGGTCTTTACGTTTCGAGTCCATGACAAGTACTAATCCATCGTCAACCTGAATGACTAGCAGAATAAAGTGGAACCCACGCACGCATAACTCATCAATTACACTTAACATCGAGTAAGCGAAATAGAATGTTCACAAGACAGTAACACTCACTTGAAGTTGTAAGAAAATAGTATTTCCCTTCTAGTTTGTTGTGCAATGAATGCCCTTAGCAAGTTATCCGCTATTTCCATGGCATGTATATTCATGTATGTTATTTGGGTTACTGAACCCAATGTCATAGATTTCTCCTCTTTTGCATTCGAGAATCTTCATTCTGCATAATACAGTGAGGATAATTATACATGCAATGAACGAGCTGAGCTAGAGACTTAATTACAGAAATAATACTTACAGACAATAGCAACTAAAGATAGATTTCTCGAGGGCGTCTTGATTGTATAACTGGAAAAATTCATCAAATTCAATGTACATTTCCTCGTCTCCACTGAAGTAATGCTCATCTCTAATTCCCACCACGATCATGTTGCTCCCTTCCTTTGAGACTTCCATGTACCACTCATGTAATCTTCACATTTGTGTTGGTAGAAGCCGGACCTCCTCAGGTCTAACAAGAGGCTTCCCGTGCTAGTATATGTACACTAAATCAGCCATGGGGAACTCTACCTGCTCGCCTAAGTATTGACCAAGGGTGAAACCAAGATCATCGTCCGCTACCTCCGGATCATAATCGATAACGGTAAACACCTTGAGCGGGGGGCACGATTGGTTTTTCCATTCGCCGAGCTGGGGAATTGTTATCCGACTTGCACTACTACTTCCCGACCGCTGCACATGTTCTTTATGTGACTTAATAATAGAGCGGTCATAGTTTGATGGCAACGAAGGCAGTGGTCACGTAAGGTTTTTTAGACAGTGCTTCGCTTTTGTCGGATCTATTTTCTCCTTTGGCTCGGGTTGTTTCGGTGCAAGCTAGCGTTTCACATCGGCATCCATGACCTTATTGATTTCCTCATCAGTCATTTCATATGGTAACTTGGTAGGAGCCTCCTTGACGATGTTCATTGTACCTGCTCTGGATTTCTTCGCAGTTGTATTACTAGCCGCCGGAGCGGTGGTTCTCTTCTGCCGGGGTGGAGGCAGCGGAGTCTGCTGGCGCGGCGGAGATGGCTGATGCGGCTTGAACTACGTCGGTATTTCCCCAAAGAGGAAGGGATGATGCAGTACAACTACGGTAGGTATTTCCCTCAGTGATGAGACCAAGGTTATCGAACCAGTAGGAGAACCAAGCAACACTATTGTCGGTGTCAAAACCGGCGGATCTCGGGTAGGGGGTCCCAAACTGTGCGTCTAAGGCGGATGGTAACATGAGGCAGGGGACACGATGTTTTACCCAGGTTCGGGCCCTCTTGATGGAGGTAAAACCCTACGTCCTGCTTGATTTATTCTTGATAATATGAGTAGTACAAGAGTTGATCTACCACGAGATCGGAGAGGCTAAACCCTACAAGCTAGCCTATGGTATGATTGTATGTTGTCCTACGGACTAAAACCCTCCGGTTTATATAGACACCAGAGGGGGCTAGGGTTACACAAGGTCAGTTACAAAGGAGGAGATATGCATATCCGTATTGCCTAGCTTGCCTTCCATGCCAAGTAGAGTCCCATCCGGACACGGGACGAAGTCTTCAATCTTGTATCTTCATGGTCCAACAGTCCGGCCAAAGGATATAATCTGGATGTCCGGATACCCCCTAATCCAGGACTCCCTCAGTAGCCCCCGAACCAGGCTTCAATGACGATGAGTCCGGCGTGCAGTGTTGTCTTCGGCATTGCAAGGTGGGTTCTTCTCCAAATTTCGAACGTTTGTTAAGCAGTGTCCGGTCCCATAAATGTTGAACCTCTTGGCTTCTACGCCCAATAAGGGCTATCTTCCACGTGTCGAATGAATGCGAGGCGCCAGGGCATTTTTACACTCGCGCCCCTAGCCAGATAAATAAATTGTCTATTAAAGGGATGGGGATTCTTAGATCCAATCCATACCATCCCCCCCAGCGAGAATCCATTGGAGCGCGCTTCGGAAAGATCCACTCCAGCATGGCCGACCTCCGCAGCTCCTCCTCCCACCCCCGTAGCCCTAAGCCCGGTGATTGGGAGAGGTGTTCAGTCCCACACAGTCGATTAGTCGAACTGCAGACTAAGGGATTTCTCCCTCCAGTGTATATGGTGCCCGTCCGAGCTGGGCTCGCCACCTACAATGGCGGGGAGCAAGCGGAGAGCTTCCCCAGCCCCTCTACGGGGGAGCGGGTATGCCTTGTTCCTTATTTATTAAGGGGACTCGGATTTCCGATTCATCCATTCCTCCGCGGGCTCCTGGAGTTTTACGGCCTCCAACTGCATAATTTCACCCCTGCTTCCATTTTACACATCGCCGGCTATGTTGCCCTCTGTGAGTTATTCCTGGGCTGCAAGGCTCATTTCGAGCTGTGGAAAAGGTTATTTTGCCTCGTCCCTCGCACACAGAAGGGGTCACTTTATCAAATGGGCGGAGCCGAAATATGGCACATCGCCGAAACCGGATACTTGTCCGGTACTCCGAAGAAGACGTCCGAAGACTGGCCTTCGGAATGGTTTTATATGGAGGACGTCCCCCTTCCGGACCCTGTTCGGCGGGGTCTTCCTGAGTTCAGCAATACTCCTCTGAAGAAACGCCGAAGTTGGCGCCCACGGAGCCCCCAGAAGGAAGACAACGGAGAAGTCCTTTACCTGATGAACCGGATTAAAGCGCTGGCTCAATCAGGATTGACAGTAATCGAGGTTATGTCAATATTCATAATGCGGGGAGTGCAACCACTTCAATATCGAGGGCACCCCTTATGGTGTTTTAACGGGGAAGATGACGCCACCCGTTGCGGGCGTAAAGGTCCGGACAACGCTGCCGCTTTAGCAAAAATTATGTCCGAATTGTTCAAGGGAGAGGAAGAGGAGTTCATCCGCATCAAGCCACGGGATGGATTCTCCATGTACAACCCTCCAAGCTGGGTGAGTTATATTTCCTTACTCCCATTCTTCCCGCATTCTTTGTCGTAGGTACTCACCTTGCCATTTTGCGGCAGGAACTGCGAAAAGCCATAAGGGAGGTCAGCAGCCCATCTCCACAACCAGAGGACCCTGACTGGGCCCTCGGTCCCGGACTCGAAGAAGATCCGGACATATTCGTAGAGTTGATAGACCGACAGTTCTATCAATTAAGCTGTGATGACGCCATGGTGGCCATTACGGCCGACTATCCCGGACTTCTTCCTGCGTCGCACGTAAGAAAAACCAAAAATCCCAACTCCAAAAACCAGGATCCCCTTTTAGACACTTCACCTACCATACACATATGGTGTTTTTATAGGGAAGGCATTCGGGACGCCATGCCGAACCCGCAGCAACTCGCCAACAAGAGGCACCGAGGCCGGGCAGGCCAAAAAGGAAGGCGGTCAGGACGGAGACGCCAGCGCAGAGGTATGACATAAACCCCGCTCCGTGGTTGTCGTCTTTCTTGAAATGTAATGACGTCCATGTTTCTTTAACAGAAAAAACGCTCGCCGGAATATGTCCGGTGAGGCTGCCGATCACGCTTCCACCAGTCGGGCTCCAGGACCGGACATAGAGGCGGAAGACGGCATGGGGCAGACACTGGATACTCCCTCTATAGAGGATGCGGATAGGCTATCCGCTACGAATTTAGAAGTGGAGAGCGCCATGAATCATAGGCATCGCCGGGCCGTACTCTGCGACGCTTGCTTCTCACTAGAGGCATTTGATGCCTTCAATTCTGGAGAGGCGTACCTCCGTGCTGCTCAAAATGGTCTAGCCAGAGCCACGAACCAGTATGTAAAGGATGTACGGGTAAGCAAATATGACGATTATATGTATCAATAGCCCCTGAGACTTGAAACAGTTAGCAGAACTGATTTAAGGATCATCTTATTGTGCAGGTTCTTACAAAGAAGAATACTCGACTGTCACAGGAGCTGGAGGAATGCAAGACCCAACTTCGGGCCGCTGTTGCCGCATTGAAGGAACCTAAAAAGTCCCCAGCTGGTAACATTTCTTTCAAAGAATGACAGGTACCATATAGCGTGCGGCGTGGCTGTAGATCTAACAATAGATATTGCAGATGAATCCGGAGAGAATCTGGAGGACCAGCATGACGTACGACAGCTAAAGGCTGGCGAACGCATGCTAACTGAGGTCAGTCGGGAGAAAAACAATCTCCAAGACGCCAATACCAAGCTGAGCGTGGAACTGAAAGATGTTCGAGCCCAGCTTGCGGACTCCGAGAAGGAGAATAAGCGGCTTTGACGCGGCATTTTCAGTAAGTGCTTGAACGAACCCTTAAAAAAGGGGTTGGCGGAGAAGCCGACTAACAGAGTTATGTCTGCAGGTATGCTGACGGGTCGTCCCGCGGAGGAGATGCCCGGGTCTACGGGTGATCTTCTATCCGAGCTCTCACAACTGCACGAACAAGTTCGGTAGGTGATGCAAGGTGTTGCCCAGGCCTTGTGGCCAGCCGTCTCCCTGCCAGAAGGCATTGGAGAGCTTGCGGAGAAGCTCAAGGGAGCACGGCGGCGCTTCCTATTATGGAAGATATCAGCTTGCCGTTAAGGTGCCAGGGAAGCCTGGGCCATGGTGAAGACGCGGTATACCAAGACTGACCCGAACCACATGGCCGAGGTCGGACCTGTGGGGCCCGATGGGAAAGAGATCCCCGTTAGCTTAGTGTATGGGCAAGTAGAATTAGCCACAAAGTATTCCCAACAGGATTGTAGGCTAGACCGCCTGTTGGATGGTATAGAAGAGGAATTTAGTCATTCTACATGACTATGTAATTAAAGTGACATGTATAATGCCTTCTAGCCGGATTGTAGATCATTTGTCATGGCGGACCTTTTCGCTTCAACCTCGGGACCCGATAGTCCGGAGTGTGTCCGAATACCCGCCCAGTTATATAAGAACCGGGGTATGCATGGAAACCAGGCGTAGGGGTCATTAGTGCTTAAACAGACAAGTGCCCAACTAGTTATGTTATATTACATGGGTAGTAAGAAACATCTTCCAGGGAGAATAGTTCCGTTAAGGGTTCCTTTCCCTGGGTATGCATGCCCTAAAGTGCATGTCCGTACTGCGAGAGGAAACGCAGGCAAAAACATCTGGCAGCACATATGGAAAATAAATAAATAAAAATCATCTTTTGTTCACCGACCGAATATTCCCTTAAGAATGCTAGCTTTCGGCTTCACCCAGTCTGAGGTACACATCCGGCTGACCCGGCAGTAACAATCGTAGAGGTGCTCCCCTTATGCCCTAGCCGAATTAACGGGAACGTAGGGCATAAATACAAGAGCCAGGCAACCCAGCTTGGCCAAAACTTAAGTCATATCGATGCATATAGTGGCGAAGAAAAGGTACATGCGGAAGAATAACACATGTGCGGGGCGTGAAGCCCAGATAGATAATTAAGCTTCTGTGTAAGAAGCCCCCAGGTATAATGAGCGCGGTTAGCGCATCTATAATGTGCAAGCGAGGCACAAGTTGGCCCTTGAAGGCCTAGAGAAAGAATAAAAGAAAGAAAGAGAAAAAAGACAGATAATGTATATGCAAAAATGGACAGAGGAAGGAGATGAACATAGAGTCCGGCGCTAGGCGTAGAATCTTTGGAGCCTGGCTGCGTTCCATGGGTTCGGCTCAAGTCGATTATTCGATGCATCCCGCAGACGGTACGCTCCACCGGTCAAAACTTGGTCAATAATGAAGGGACCTTCCCATTTGGGCTCGAGCATGGACTTTTTCTTCTCCGACAGTCGTAGAACTAACTCGCCAACGTTATAAGTTTTGGCCCGTACTTCTCTGCTTTGGTATATGTGAGCCTGTTGCTGGTAGAATGTGGAACGGGCTTTTGCCACGTCGCGCTCCTCCTCCAGGGTGTCCAGACTGTCCTGCCGATCGAGCTCGGCTTCTCTTTCTTCGTACATGCGCACTCGAGGTGAGTCATGAATTATGTCGCAGGGCAGAACTGCCTCTGCGCCGTACACCATAAAGAAGGGTGTATATCCGGTAGTGTGATTCGGCGTGGTCCGCAATCCCCAGAGTACGGAGTCGAGCTCCTCTACCTAGTGCGTGTTAGACTCCTTTAAGGACCTCACTAATCTGGGTTTAATGCGGCTCATGATAAGACCATTTGCTCGCTCAACTTAGCCGTTGGTTTGTGGGTGATAGATGGAAGCATAATCGAGCTTGATGCCCATGTTGCTGCACCAGAGTTTTAGCTCGTCGGCCGTGAAGTTCGTGCCGTTGTTAGTGATGATGCTGTGGGGGACGCCATAACGGTGTACAACCCCGGATATGAAGTCTATCACCGGTCCGGATTCAGCTATTTTAACAGGTTTGGCTTCTATCCATTTGGTGAATTTATCCACCATGACCAGTAAGTATTTTTTCTTATGGGTTCCCCCTTTAAGGGGTCCAACCATGTCAAGCCCCCAGACCACGAAAGGCCAGGTAATGGGGATTGTTTGGAGGGTGGTGGGTGGCATATGGCTTTGGTTTGCAAAAAGCTGGCAACCGGCGCAGCGTTGGACCAAGTCCTGTGCGTCTGCCCGGGCCGTCGGCCAATAAAAACCTGTACGGAAGGCCTTGCTTACAAGGGCCCGGGCTGCGGCATGGTGGCCGCCGAGTCCGGCGTGAATTTCCGCCAAAAGCTTCCGCCCTTCCTCTTCGGAGATGCACCTTTGAAGGACTCCGGTAGTGCTTTTATTATACAGCTCTCCCTTGTGGACCCTGTAGGCTTTAGATCGCCGCACTATGCAGCGTGCCTCATTTTGGTCCTCGGGAAGTTCCTGCCTAGTTAGGTAGGCCAGGAATGGTTCTGTCCACGGGGCAATGACGGCCATTATTACGTGGGCTGAAGGTGTTATTTCGGTGGCAGAGCCTCCGATTATGTCAGAGTGTTTGGTATCGGGCATTTTGGTCGGGTCCAGACTATTGTTACCGGTGTCCCCTTCCCATACCACCGATGGCTTAAACAACCTCTCCAAAAAGATGTTGGGGGGACCGCGTCGCGTTTTGCGCCGATGCGGGCGAGGATATCCGCCGCCTGATTGTTTTCCCGAGCCACATGGTGAAATTCGAGCCCCTCGATCCGAGCTGACATCTTTAGGAGGACATTTCGATAGGCCGCCATCTTCGGATCCTTGGCATCGAAGTCTCCATTTATTTGGGACATTGCAAGGTTCGAATCCCCACGCACCTCCAGGCGTTGAATGCCCATGGAGACTGCCATCCGAAGACCATGCAATAGGGCTTCGTATTCGGCTGCGTTATTGGAGTCTGTATACAGTATCTACAGTATGTACTAAACGGTATCTCCGATTAGGGACGTCAGGACGACGCCAGCCCCCAGACCGGCCAGCATTTTGGAGCCGTCGAAGTGCATGATCCAATTGGAGTATGCGCCGTACTCTTTAGGGAGTTCAGCTTCCGTCCATTTGGCGACAAAGTCAGCCAATACTTGCGATTTAATGGCTCGCCGAGGTTTGTATGTTATGTCGAACGGGAGGAGCTCAATGGCCCATTTTGCAATCCGCCCCGTGGCGTCGCAGTTGTTTATAATATCATTAAGTGGCACTTCCGAGGCTACTATAATCGAACATTCTTGAAAGTAGCGCCGCAGCTTCCGGGATGCCATGAATACCGCATAGGCTATCTTTTGATAATCTGGGTACCGTGATTTGCATGTAGTGAGGACAGTGGATACATAAATATACCGGCTTTTGAAGAGGGAATTTATGTCCGTCCGCTTCTCGTTTGACGACGAGCACTGCGCTTACAACCTGATGAGTTGCCGCAATGTATAACAGCATTGGTTTGCCAATGTTTGGCACGGCCAGGATTGGGTTGGTTGCCAGTATGGCTTTTATTTCTTCCAATCTGGCTGTGGCGGCGTCCGTCCACTCGAAGTGTTCGGTGCGTCGAAGGAGGCGATAAAGGGGTAATGCCTTTTCTCCTAAGCGGGAGATAAAGCGGCTTAGAGCCGCCACACATCCAGTTAATTTCTGGATTTGTTTGAGGTATGTTGGGGTAGCTGTTGGTGTCAAAACCGGCGGATCTCGGGTAGGGGGTCCCGAACTGTGCGTCTAAGGTGGATGGTAAGAGGAGGCAGGGAACACGATGTTTTACCCAGGTTCGGGCCCTCTTGATGGAGGTAAAACCCTACGTCCTGCTTGATTAATATTGATGATATGGGTAGTAGAAGAGTAGATCTACCACGAGATCAGAGAGGCTAAACCCTAGAAGCTAGCCTATGGTATGATTGTATGTTGTAGTTGTGTCCTACGGACTAAAACCCTCTGGTTTATATAGACACCGGAGAGGGTTAGGGTTACACAAGGTCAGTTACAAAAGGAGGAGATATCCATATCCGTACTGCCTAGCTTGCCTTCCACGCCAAGTAGAGTCACATCCGGACACGGGACAAAATCTTCAATCTTGTATCTTCATAGTCCAACAGTCCGGCCAAAGGATATAGTCCGGCTGTCCGGAGACCCCCTAATCCAGGTCTCCCTCAGTAGCCCCTGAACCAGGATTTCAATGACGATGAGTCCGGCGCGTAGTATTGTCTTCGGCATTGCAAGGCAGGTTCCTCCTCCGAATATATCACGGAAGAATTTGAATACAAGGATAGTGTCCGACCCTGCAAAATAAGCTCCACATACCACCATAGAGAGAATAATATTTCCACAAATCTAATTTGCTGACTCATTTTGGCAACACGACATTATGTCATGGCCCAGTGATTATTCGAACCGTTTCCTTTAACTAGCCCCGCACATAACGCGAGGCAGTTTTTGACACGTCTTGTCGAAGCAGAGATCGTGTTCCCCTAATTACGGGATTCTCATCAATACGGTCGTGGGTAACCCAACCATGTCTAGGACTCCTAGATTATAGGCATGTCCCAAACGGCTACGAAGAGGATGCTTGATATTCACCCTCTTTATAAAGGGACAAGGCTTTTACTTTTTTCCCTCCCGTGCTCAATTGAATCCTTCCCCCGCCTCGAGCTTTAGCACCCAAAGCCCAGGTCAGGTGTTCCGGACCTTCAATCATGTCCGGATCTTGCCTTCAAGGCCAGTGGATGCCCTCCTCCGTTACGGAAGAAGACATCAAGAAGTTGAGGGAGGCCAGATACCTGACCGCCGAGGTTTCGCATCGGCTGCCTGCCTGAGGGCAGGTCGTCCCTACTCCTGAACCCAACGAATACGTCGTGTTCATCTCCCACTTCCTCCGAGGTCTAGGCCTCACTCTGGATCCCTTCGTTAGGGGGTTGATGTTTTATTACGGGCTAGATTTCCACGATCTAGCCCCGGACTCCTTTCTCCACATCTCGACATTTATTGTCGTATGTGAGGCCTTCCTCTGCATTACCCCTCACTTTGGCCTGTGGCTCAAGACCTTCGATGTGAAGGCGAAGATGGTCGAGGGGCAGCATGTAGCGTGCGAAGGCGCATTAATAAGAAAGATCGTTGGAGCTCCATGGCCAAAGGGTTCCATTCCAGAGGTGTTCGGATTATGGCAACGGGAGTGGTTTTACATCACAGCTCCCAGAAGTGCCAAGTGGGCGGCTGCCCCTGCTTTCCGCTCAGGCCCTCCACCACAATTGATGTCATGGATTAGCAGAGGGCTGAGCTGGGGTCCAGCCAAGGACGTGCCTGTACTGCAGAGCCGCATTTGAGATCTCTTCGAAGGAGATTTTAGTTTGATTATTGTAATGCAAGTCATGCTGGTTCGACGAATCCAGCCATGCAAACGCCGACCCCTTCGCATGTGGGAGTTCAACCCAGAAGGACCGCGCGCTACTCAGAATTTCCTCGGCCTGACGCACGAGGAGATGTATAAATCATTCTTCGGACCCCATATAGAGTGTCCGGACACTACCGAGGACGTGGGCATGAGCAGCAACCGCACCGCCGACCAAGTAAGTTATTCTCTAGCCGAACACACCGTCTTTCATTTATCATGACATCATTCTGAGAAATTGCTCTTTGACCAGGACTGGATAAAAAAGGCGAAGATGATCCGGTGTTCGGCCCCCCTTCCGAAAGGCTTGGAGAATCCGGTGCTGGAAAAGATGCTCGAGCTAGCACCTTGCACGGAGCCCTCACAGGAAGATAAAGGGGGGAATAAAGGGGGCGAAAGCGGGCCTCCTCTGCTACCCATTCCGACTGAGGGAACGGGCGCCTCCGTGAGGGAGGATAACCCAGGGGAGGAATCTGGTATTCTCTCACCCTGGGGAAGGAAGAGGACTACCCCTGAAGATCCGGAAACCACGGTTTCCAAATGGGAGAAGAAGTCTCCACCAGAGGGTCCTGCCTTGGAGGGTGCTCTTGCCGCACAAAGTCCACACGGGGATCTGCCCTCTAACGAGCTGTAAGTAATCAAAAAGTACTTTAATAGCGAAGATATACTACTTCACTTCCGAGGAAAATAACCGAAGTATTTATCTTGCAGTTTGGATCTTAGCCCTTCTCAGCAGAGCTCGTCTTTGGGGGATCTTCTTCCGGAGATGATGGAGAGCGAAACGCCTCCCCCGGACTCCCCCGCTCAAGAAGCGGGCGACCTTGAAGTGTCGTCACGGAGGGACTCTCCGGACCCGGTGAGGCCAGAAGATAATCCTATAGTCACTCGAAGTCCTCAGCGTCCGGCTCTTGAAGAGAGCAAAAAGAGTCTGGCACCGTCTGGTATGCGGTCGGACGTATTGAGGGAGCTGTTGGAGCGAGCGGCCATCTCAGAAGAACACTGTTCGTTAATGGGTACGGTGATGGAAAGAATTTTGTCCGCCAAAAGCGGATTGCATGAAGCCTTTATGAGTCTACTGACAGGCTTTGAGGTACGTGATATGATAGTACCGCATTTTTTAGGTGTGCCCTGTGTAGATAGTAGCCCCTGAGACTCTGGTTGTCGTCGAGAATGGCGGCGAATGGAGGATCGTAGTCCCAGGTAGTAACCAAACCGCCTTTATGTGCAGGTGGTGGAAGCTCCAGTGGCTAGCCGGACTAATGAGTTTGCCGAACTAAAGCGGCAACTGGATGCGGCAGATGCCGACATCGAGCTTGTTAATAAGCGGCTTGACGAGGCACAGGGTAAGTAATGCTTTCTGGTGAGTGTCACATAGTAAGAGCAGCATGATGCCAATATCTTTAATATGTTGTGACTGCAGATGGAGCTGCCACCGTGGAGACCCTTCGGGCGGAACTTGCCCGAGCCAAAGAACAAACAAGGAGTAGTAATGCGGCTGCTTTGAAGGCGGCCGAAGAGTTGAGGGCCGAGAAGGCCGCGCATTGCGAGAGCAAAGAGAAAATGGCCAAAATGGCTATAAAGTTAAAAGACACTGCCAACCGTTGCCAGTTTCTTGAATAAGAAAATCGAGTAAAGGCAACGGACCTTGATAAGGCCATGATGACGACCAAAGACACCCGCTCTGCTATGAGAGCGAAGAAGGAGGAGCTGCGTGAAGCCGGGGATATTGCGGCTCGGAAGCCCTTCATGCTGCGGAGGAAGTTCAGAGATCCACGGTATGCCCCTTTGGATTGGCTGTGGAGTTCGGCAGACGCATATATGGACTTGGCGGCGAGCGCTGTCGATGCGGCCAAATACTTCCAAGATCAAACAGATCGTGAAGTGGACAAGCTGTTCTGGTCGCAATTTAATGTTCCAGAGCGTCCGCTTCCATTGACTGATCAGCTAGCCGAATGGGCCGAACTCAATAGGTTGTCCGGACTCGCCATGAGGTCTGTCGTGGATCAACTGTGGCCAGAAAAGCCGAAGCCGAATAGCTATTTTAGCTTAGTGCAACAGTTCCTTGGTGCGGTGCCGCGCATCAATGCGATGAAGAAGTCGGCGTGCATAGAAGGCTCGTGGATGGCCCTTGCCCGTGTTAAAGCATACTGGGCGGAGATGGATGCTACCACTGTTGCGGCGCAGGGTTCGGCCATAGGCCGAGTGGCTACCGAGCACTATTTCGAAGAGGTTCTCGAGGGTGCTCGTTTGATAGAGGCCCAGTGCTCGAAGAATATTATGTTTGAGTGACATGTATTCCCATTGTAAACACAATGTTTTTATGAAATTTATTGAGGCTATGTTTATACTTTTGCCTGAAAGTAATTATGATGCCTCATGTGCGGCCGTTTATGTATACATGTGTATAACCTGAAAGATTGCAGTCGTCGGCTTCAGCCCCCACACATATAATGCGGAGGTGTTCGCAGAAGACGCATGTTCACACTTAACCCGACGTCTTGGCCCTATTAAGGAGGTGATAGCGTAGCAAACGAGGCAACCGGACTATAATGCTTTAACACTTTCACTTAGCCATAGGAGTTTGACGGTGGGGCTACTATATAGCCCCTGGTGGCTCCGCACTCTCCTGAATTCGGGGCGCGTACATGCCTGGCCGGGAAACAGCCCTTCATTAAGGCGGAGTAATTCTAACATTCCGATAGGTCATCGAGTGGTTGACCAGTCTCACGCTATATCATGTCAGTTAGTTTTCGGCTTTCTCTACTGAGGTGCTCGTCCGGATGACCCGAGGCACAATCGCAGTAGTTCTCCTAGTGCTACCTTAGCCGATAGAGCGGAACGTAAGGTACCAAAACATAGGAGCCGGGTAAACCTAACATTTGACCAAAGACATGATTCGGAGCTGATGCATATAAGGCCAAACTCGCGACGCCGAACACTCCCTAAGGTATTCGGTCTTTATGGTATAAACCGGGCCTAAACAGTGCCCTTTGTAAGAAGCCCCTGGTGTCCAGGTACATGCATTATTCTGGCATGGCCACATGCCAAGACGCCAGCATCCTTCTCAATTGTACTGAGAATCCGAGGGATGTGTATTAACAAGAGACAATAAAAAAGGTTGACGCAGGGTCTTAATCTAAAAAGAATCCTTGGGACGGGTCCCTGCTGCACGTCTGCGCCTGTGTCTCCGTTGTGCCGTATCCTGGACGGGTGTAGCATGGTGCTCATCTATAAAAGAGAGGAACTTAGGTGAAAAGTTGTCGTGCAAAAATGTAGGTTTTAAAGAAACCATGTAAATTTCAAGATGAGTAAAAATTGCCACTTGTCTGCGCGTTGAGCCCCTTGTGCTTGTGATAGGGGTGTGGCCATCAAACCTGTATGAATTTCATATAGCTGCGCTGGACTCGCCTAACCGTGTCCGTGGTCTTGACGACCTATTGAATACTTTAGTTGGTGAGGCCGTTTTAGTGTGCGGCTGCCAAGGCAGCCGCACCCTCCTCGGCGCGCAGGGATCGCTCAATATTTCCATTTACTGTAATGATGCCACGCGGACCGGGCATCTTAAGCGTGAGGGAAGCGTAATGCGGTATTGCATTAAAGCGAGCGAAAGCTTCGCGTCCAAGTAGTGCTTGATAGCCACTTTGGAACGGAGCAATGTGGAAGGTTAAATTTTCACTACGGAAGTTATCGGGGAAGCCGAATATAACTTCTAGTAGCAGGGAGCCCGTGCAATGAGCCCCTGGGTCTGGCGTTGCTCCTTTAACGGTAGTATTGCTGAGGCAAATTTTCGTTGGGTCTATCCCCATTTTGCAGATTGTGTCCTGATATATCAGGTTTAGACTGCTGC
Source organism: Triticum urartu (assembly GCF_003073215.2). Classification (NCBI taxonomy): domain Eukaryota; kingdom Viridiplantae; phylum Streptophyta; class Magnoliopsida; order Poales; family Poaceae; genus Triticum; species Triticum urartu. The sequence continues at coordinate 356,014,553 of NC_053026.1, forward strand.
CACCATCCATCAGGACTCGTGTGAAGTGGTATCCGTCAATTATTGGGTCTAATACCAAGGCAGCCCATCCTGCACGCCGGATACTTGCTGAGTAATCCCGATGGTCAAAAGTGATCGGTTGAAACGACCAGTGGCAGGACTCCCGCGGTGATAGGCCCTTGGGCATATTTGTCTGGGAGTGCCGCTTTGTTTCTCCCCTTGATCACGTGTAACACGTTTACTGTTTTGACTTCTGGTGGAAATTTCTTTTGTTCCCCAGTGTCTTGCTTGAGAGGCTTATCCTCATCTTCGCTTGGTGTATCGTCCCCCTTGTGTATGGCGTTGAGCTTGCCGGACTGCTTGAAGACCCAACATTCTCTGTGGGTATGATTAGCGAGTTTACCAGGGGTGCTATGGATCTGACATATTTGGTCCAGAATTTTGTTGAGGCTGGACATTTCATCTCTGGCGCCTTGAGAGGGCGGCTTTTGCTGACCTGGCCGAGAGCTTCTGAATCCGGCGTTTACCGCCGTGCTCTTCGGGCTGTCTTCTTTATTCCGACGCTTATTATTTTTACTGCGTCGTGATTTCCCGTTTTCATCTCTAACTTCGGATGTACTTGGGTCGCTGGTGCTGCATCTGGCTAGCGAGCTGTCCTCACCCACGCAAAAGCGGGTCATGAGGCTTGTTAATGCTGCCATTGTTCTCAGCTTTTCTTGGCCGAGGTGTCTGGCAAGCCATTCGTCGCAGACGCTATGCTTAAAAGCTGCCAAGGCTTCGGCGTCCGGACAGTCAACTATTTGGTTCTTTTTAGTAAGAAACCTGTTCCAAAGCTTTCGGGCTGACTCTCCGGGCTGTTGAGTTATATGACTCAAATCCTCCGCATCCGGGGGTCGGACGTAAGTCCCTTGAAAATTTGCCCGAAAAGCGTCTTCGAGCTCTTCCTAGCTTCCAATGGAGTTTTCGGGGAGGCTTTTAAGCCAGTGCCGAGCTGGCCCTTTGAGCTTGAGGGGTAAGTACTTGATGGCGTGGAGATCATCTCCTCGAGCCATATGGATATGGAGGATATAGTCCTCAATCCAGACCCCAGGGTCTGTTGTTCCGTCGTATGCCTCTATGTTTACGGGGTTGAATCCCTCTGGAAATTCATGGTCCAGCACCTCATCGGTGAAACATAGGGGATGTGCGGCACCCCTGTATCTGGGTGTACCGCGTTGTTCGAATGTTTGTTGTGTTGCATCGTATGCTGGAGCGCGCTTGCGTGGTCCATAGATGGATCTGGTTGCACTGTCCTTTTGATGCGAGCCCTCGCGTGGATCGCGTATTGGCTTATGTGTGGCGTTGTTTGCTGATCTATGTTGGCCGTGAGGACGTCTATCGGGCCAGGTGGCCGTTTTGATTTTTGGTTGCGGGGGATCTAAGGCCTCCTCATCGAATTCGGGTAGCAACTTCCGTTTCGGGTAGCTCTTGGTGGGGCGATTATCGCCGTACTTCGCTACTGTGTTGAGTACTTTGCTCCATCTGATTCCGAGTGTGTCTTGTGCAGCCTTGAGTCTTTGCTTCTGCTTTTTTAGACTCCTCGCGATGGCAACCAGCCTTTGACGGGCGTTCTGTTGCTCTGGGTGTCTGTCCGGTGTGAGGTCGTCCGGACTATTATCTTTGACAGAGTCAGGTTGTTCGGTTTGATTCTCCGTATTGCCGTGATCCGGCGATGGTTCACCCTGCTCTAACGCTGGGTCTATATGATCGTTGTTTCTATCGAGGCGGGATTTGGGGCGGCGCTTACGCCGCCGCTTTGACTGCTTCTCGAGGGGACAACCCTTCGTTGCGTCCTTCTGTTCCTCGTCACCGTCTTTTGGTGTGTTCACCATGTATACGTCATGTGATGAAGTGGGCGTCCAGTACCCTGTGGGCAGTGGTTCCTGTTTGTCTCCTGCATCATCGTCCATACCGTTGATGTCTTCGGAGTCGAGGTCGAGCATGTCGGTTAAGTCATCGACAGTGGCTACTGAGTGGGTGGTGGGTGGGCGGCGAATTTCTTCGTCATCCGCATCCCAATCCTGTCGGACATAGTTTGGCCAGGATCCTCGTGACAAGGAGAGGGACCTTAATGTGTTCAGTATGTCGCCAAGGGGCGAGTGCTGAAAAATATCCGCAGAGGTAAACTCCATGATCGGCGCCCAATCAGATTCAATAGGATCGGGCGCAGGCGGTTCGGAGTCCGTGACCGGAGAAAGATCCGGCAGTTTAAAAATACGGCTCTCGTGCAAGGTAAGGTCGATGTTCGGCTCGATCGCTGCTGAGGGTAAGGCCTCCGTGGCGGGGTCCATCCACCCGTCCACGGACGGTGCAACTGGCTCCGAATTGAGGGTCGGAGCGGCTGCCGGTGCGATCTCCTGAACACTGTCTGATGGTAGAGCTAAATCGTACTCATCGTGACCACGTGACGCACAAGGCAGAGGCTCGAATCCGTCCAAGATCAAGTCTCCACGAACATTGGTCGTGTAGTTTAAGCTTCCAAACCTGACCTGGAGGCCTGGGGCGTAGCTTTCAATCTGCTCCAGATGGCCAAGAGAACTGGCCCGCAGTGCAAAGCCGCCAAACACAAAGATCTGTCCGGGGAGGAAAATCTCACCCTGGACTACATCGCTATCGATGATAATAGGAGCCATCAAGCCTAAAGGCGACGACACAGAGGAACTCTCAATGAAAGCACCAATGTCGGTGTCAAAACCGGCGGATCTCGGGTAGGGGGTCCCGAACTGTGCGTATAAGGCGGATGGTAACAGGAGGCAGGGAACACAATGTTTTACCCAGGTTCGGGCCCTCTTGATGGAGGTAAAACCCTATGTCCTGCTTGATTAATATTGATGATATGGGTAGTACAAGAGTGGATCTACCACGAGATCAGAGAGGCTAAACCCTAGAAGCTAGCCTATGGTATGATTGTATGTTATAGTTGTGTCCTACGGACTAAAACCCTTCGGTTTATATAGACACCGGAGAGGGTTAGGGTTACACAAGGTCGGTTACAAAAGGAGGAGATATCCATATCCGTACTGCCTAGCTTGCCTTCCACGCCAAGTAGAGTCTCATCCGGACACGGGACGAAGTCTTCAATCTTGTATCTTCATAGTCCAACAGTCCGGCCAAAGGATATAGTCCGGCTGTCCGGAGACCCCCTAATCCAGGTCTCCCTCAGTAGCCAACTGTGACAAAGCTCGAATTTTGGCCGGATTAGCTTCAATTCCTCTACTGGAGACAATGAAACCCAGGAGCTTTCCGGCTGGTATGCAGAAAACGCATTTTTCCGGATCGAGCTTGATGTCGTATGTTCGGAGGTTGTCGAATGTGAGCCTCAAGTCGTCTATTAGAGAGTCGATGTGTTTGGTTTTGACGACCACATCATCTATGTATGCCTCTACTATTTTGCCGATCTATTTCTCCAGACATGTATGAATCATGTGCTGATACGTTGCGTCGGCGTTTTTTAGCCCAAAAGGCATTGTGTTGAAACAGAATGGGCCGTATGGTGTGATAAATGCCGTTGCGGCTTGGTCGGACTCCGCCATCTTGATTTGGTGGTAGCCGGAGTATGCATCGAGGAAACACAATGACTCGTGTCCTGCGGTGGCATCGATGATTTGATCGATGCGGGGGAGGGGGAAGGGATCCTTTGGGCAAGCTTTGTTGAGGTCTTTGAAATCAACACATAGGCGCTAGGATTTGTCCTTCTTTGGTACCATCACCAGGTTTGCTAGCCAGTCCGGGTGTTTTATTTCTCTAATGAATCTGGCCTCCAATAACTTGGCTAGTTCCTCTCCCATAGCCTGTCTCTTAGGTTCAGAGAAACACTGAAGAGCCTGCTTGACCGGCTTGAATCCCTTTAGGATACTGAGGCTGTGTTCGGCCAGCCTGCGTGGGATTCCTGGCATGTCTGAGGGGTGCCAGGAGAATATGTCCCAATTCTCGCGCAGGAACTCTCGTAGTGCGGCGTCCACGGTGGGGTTTAACTGTGCCCCGATGGAGGCTGTTTTTGTAGGGTCCATTGGGTGGACTTGGAATTTGACTATTTCGTCCGCTGGTTTAAAAGAGGTGGACTTGGATCTCTTGTCAAGTATCACGTCGTCCCTGTCCACTATGGAGCGTAGCGCAGTTAATTCCTCGGCCGAAAGGGCTTTGGATAATGCCTCGAGGGCCAATGCGGCTGTTTTGTTTTCGGCGCGGAGTGCTGTGTCCGGATCACTAACAAGAGTGATGATTCCGTTGGGCCCGGGCATTTTGAGCTTCATGTACCTATAATGTGGTATGGCTTGGAAGATCGTGAACGCCTCCCGTCCCAAGAGGGCGTGGTATCCACTACTGAACGGGGCTACTTGGAATGTAATTTCTTCGGACCTATAGTTCTCCGGCATGTCGAATACCACATCTAGTGTGATCTTCCCAGCATAGCGTGCTTCCCGACTGGGGATGATTCCTCTGAAGGTTGTGCTGCTTTGCTCAATGTGGTTCCAGTCTATTTCCATTTTTTGAAGAGTTTCCTCGTAGATGAGGTTTAATCCACTGCCGCCGTCCATGAGTACTTTGGTGAGTCAAAAGCCGTACACAATTGGACTGAGGACCAGTGCAACTGGTGCTCGGACTGTTCGGAATTTAGGTTCGTCACTGGCATTCAAAGTAATAGCCGTGTCGCTCCATGGATTTAATGCTGCTACGTGGCAGATTTCGGCAATGCTGCAGAGTGTTCGCTTGCGCCTATTATTTGATGTGAAGGTCTCAAAGACTGTTAATACCGTATTGTTATCCTTGGGATGGTGCTCTGTGGCATCTGGGATGAGCAGATCCTCGCCGCTTTTGGCCACCTGCCGGAGTATCCAACATGCTCTAAGGCTGTGTGTTGGTATGGTGTCCGCTGTACTATGAATTTTGCAGGGTCCGTTGAGCCATCCCTCCAATACGGTTCCATGCCCTGTAGAGGGTTTTTGCTTCTTTGTAATTAACTCGGGTGTCCCTTTTACTTTGGACTGGGTGTATATTCGGAGCCGAATTATCCCAAAATTTTGTTTTGGTTTTCCAGGCACTTTCCATCGCACAGTACTTTCGTACTATGGACGCCAAGTCAGCGAAGCGTGATATGTCACGACGACTTATGGCGTTAAGGATTCCCTTGTCCGTGCAGTTATTGCAGAAAAGTGAGACTGCGTCTTCCTCGCGGCAGTCCTTAACCTTGTTCATCACTAGGAGGAATCTGGCCCAATAATGATGTACTGTTTCATGGGGCTCTTGGCTGATGTGGGAAAGATCATTTATGTCTGGGTGGGTGGGTTTGAGTCTGAACCCCTACCCGATCTGAGACCCAGGGGCCGAGGGGTTTCTGATCTTGGAAGTTCGGATTCCGGGATGTTGCCCGATGAGTCTGGCCCGCTGGCTGACTCTAGGTTCAAGGCTTGGGTGATGTCCTCCCGTAAACGGGTATCCGGCTCGGAGAGCTCAGGAATCCAGACATAGTTAGTCCTCAAGATAGAGGAAGAATCTCCGCATTGTTCCTCCACCACCGCAACATGATGGGTGACCGATGGAGACTTAATCTCCCTTTGATCGGGTTTAAGCCCAATCAGATCATAGTCCGTAGTGACTCCCAGGGCGGTGATGCGATCCAAGAGCTCGTTTAGGGAAGAGAGCTCCATTAGATCCATCTGCTCGGCGAATTCCGAGCCGACGTGGAGGCTGTTTTCGATGATCCGAGAAGTCATCCTCGATGCAGCAGCCAAATAGGCGGTCATGATGAAACTGCCTAGCCGGAGAGTTTGGCCGACAGCCAGGGCTCCCCCGGCGGTAATGTTGTTTTTAACAACGAGATGAGGCATCCTTCCTTGCGGCAACGACACAGAGGAACTCTCAATGAAAGCACCAATGTCGGTGTCAAAACCGGCGGATCTCGGGTAGGGGGTCCCGAACTGTGCGTCTAAGGCGGATGGTAACAGGAGGCAGGGAACACGATGTTTTACCCAGGTTTGGGCCCTCTTGATGGAGGTAAAACCCTACTCCTGCTTGATTTATTCTTGATAATATGGGTAGTACAAGAGTTGATCTACCACGAGATCGGAGAGGGTAAACCCTAGAAGCTAGCCTATGGTATGATTGTATGTTGTCCTACGGACTAAAACCCTCCGGTTTATATAGACACCGGAGGGGGCTAGGGTTACACAAGGTCGGTTACAAAGGAGGAGATATGCATATCCGCATTGCCTAGCTTGCCTTCCACGCCAAGTAGAGTCCCATCCGGACACGGGACGAAGTCTTCAATCTTGTATCCTCATGGTCCAATAGTCCGGCCAAAGGATATAATCCGGATGTCCGGATACCCCCTAATCCAGGACTCCCTCAACTATGTAAACGGTACCTGCACACAAAGAACAAATACTTGCAACCCGACGCGTAAGAGGGGTTGTCAATCCCTCCCGGGTAAAAGATAGATTAGATAAATAGATCTCGCAATAAAACAAAATAAAATAAAGAAAGGAAAAAGTGGAGTAAGGTATTTTTGGGTTTTTTAAATAATAGATATGAAAATAAAAGAGAATAAAAATAGATCTCGAAGTCAAATATGATAAAGAATAGACCCGAGGGCCATAGATTTCACTAGTGGCTTCTCTCATGAAAATAGCATATGGTGAGTAAACAAATTGTTGTTGGGCAATTGATAGAACTTCAAATAATTATGACGATATTCAGGCAATGATCATTATATAGGCATCACGTCCAAGATTAGTAGACCGACTCCTGCCTACATCTACTACTATTACTCCACACATCGACCGCTATCCAGCATGCATCTAGTGTATTAAGTTCATGGAGAAATGGAGTAATGCAATAAGAACAATGACATGTTGTAGACAAGATCTATTCATCTAGGAATAGACCCCATCTTTTATCCTTAATAGCAATGATACATACGTGTCATGTCCCCTTCTGTCACTGGGATTGAGCACCGTAAGATCGAACCCATCACAAAGCATCTCTTCCCATGGAAGAAAAATCGATCTAGTTGGCCTAACTAAACCAAAGATTCGTAGAAGAAATACGAGGCTATAAGTAATCATGCATATAAGAGATCAAAACTCAAATAACTTTCATGCATAAAATAGATCTAATCATAAACTCAAAGTTCATCGGATCCCAACAAACACACCGCAAGAAGAGTTATATCAAATAGATCTCCAAGAGACCATTGTATTGAGAATCAAAAGAGAGAGAAGAAGCCATCTAGCAACTAACTACGGACCCGAAGGTCTACAATGAACTACTCACGCATCATCGGAGAGGCACCAATGAGGATGATGAACCCCTCTGTGATGGTGTCTATATTAGATCTGCTGGTTCTGGAACTTGCGGTGGCTGGAATTGTGTTTCATCGACTCCCCTAGGGTTTTTGGATTTTCGGGGTATTTATAGAGCAAAGAGACGGTGCGGGAGGCGACCGAGGTGGGCACAATCCACCAGGGCGCACCTGGGCTCCTAGGCGTGCCCAGGTGGGTTGTGCTCCCCTCGGAGCCCCCCTTTGGTACTTCTTTGGCCCATCATGTGTCTTTTGGTCCAGAAAAAATCTACAAAAAGTTTCGCTACGTTTGGACTCCGTTTGGTATTGATTTTTTGCGAAGTAAAAAACAAGCAAAAACAACAACTGGCACTGGGCACTATGTCAATAGGTTAGTCCAAAAAATGATATAAATTTTCTATAAAATGATTGTAAAACATCCAAGAATGATAATATAACAGCATGGAACAATCAAAAATTATAGATACGTGATACGTCTCCAATGTATCTATAATTTTTGATTGCTCCATGCTATATTATCTTTTGTTTTGGACATTATTGGGCTTTATTATCCACTTTAATATTATTTTTGGGACTAACCTACTAACCGGAGGCCCAACCCAGAATTGCTGTTTTTTTTGCCTATTTTAGGGTTTCGAAGAAAAGGAATATCAAACGGAGTCCAAACGGAATGAAACCTTCGGGGACGTGATTTTTGGAACGAACAAGATCCAGGAGACTTGGACCCTACGTCAAGCAACCAACAGGGAGGCCACGAGGTAGGGGGGCGCGCCTACCCCCCCAGGCACGCCCTCCACCCTCGTGGGCCCCCTGTTGCTCCACCGACGTACTCCTTCCTCCTATATATACCTACGTACCCCAAACTACCAGATACGGAGCCAAAACCCTAACTCCACCGTCGTAACTTTCTGCATCCACGAGATCCCATCTTGGGGCCTTTTCTAGAGCTCCGCTGGAGGGGGCATCGATCACAGAGGGCTTCTACATCAACACCATAGCCTCTCCGATAAAGTGTGAGTAGTTTACCTCAGACCTACGGGTCCATAGTTATTAGCTAGATGGCTTCTTCTCTCTTTTTGGATCTCAATACAAAGTTCTCCCCCTCTCTTGTGGAGATCTATTCGATGTAATCTTCTTTTGCGGTGTGTTTGTTGAGACCGATGAATTGTGGGTTTATGATCAAGTTTAACTATGAACAATATTTGAATCTTCTCTGAATTCTTTTATGTATGATTGGTTATCTTTGCAAGTCTCTTCGAATTATCAGTTTGGTTTGGCCTACTAGATTGATCTTTCTTGCAATGGGAGAAGTGCTTAGCTTTGGGTTCAATCTTGCGGTGTCCTTTCCCAGTGACAGTAGGGGCAGCAAGGCACGTATTGTATTGTTGCCATCGAGGATAACAAGATGGTTTTTTTAGCATATTGCATGAGTTTATCCCTCTACATCATGTCATCTTGCTTAAGGCGTTACTATGTTCTTATGAACTTAATACTCTAGATGCATGCTGGATAGCGGTCGATGTGTGAAGTAATAGTAGTAGATGCAGGCAGGAGTCAGTCTACTTGTCTTAGACGTGATGCCTATATACATGATCATACCTAGATATTCTCATAACTATGCTCAATTCTGTCAATTGCTCAACATTAATTTGTTCACCCACCGTAAAATACCTATGCTCTTGAGAGAATCCACTAGTGAAACCTATGGCCCCGGGTCTATCTTCATCATATTAATCTTCCAATACTTAGTTAGTTTCATTGCTTTTATTTTACTTTGTATCTTTATCATAAAAATACCAAAAATATTATCTTATCATATCTTTCAGATCTCACTCTCGTAAGTGACCGTGTAGGGATTGACAACCCCTTATCGCGTTGGTTGCGAGGATTTATTTGTTTTGTGCAAGTGCGAGGGACTCGCGCGTAGCCTCCTACTGGATTGATACATTGGTTCTCAAAAACTGAGGGAAATACTTACGCTACTTTGCTGCATCACCCTTTCCTCTTCAAGGGAAAACCAACGCGGTGCTCAAGAGGTAGCAATACGTTGGAGACGTATCATCCCCAAGCTTAATTCATGCTCGTCCTAAAGTAGGTAAATGGTAAAAACATATTTTCTGATGTGAAATGCTGCCTAACATGTTCATCACATATTATTTTCTTTTGTAGCATGGACATTTGGACTTTTATATGATCCAAAGCAATAGTCTAATTTTTTACATGAAGATTTCAATACTCAAGCATATCAACAAGCAATCATGTCTTTCAAAATATCAACACTAAAGCAAGTTATCCCTAGCCCATTATGCTCAATTATTGATCTATTCATGAAAGACACTCGCATATTAGCTACACCCAATGCTCAAGTACTACCATAATGCCCCTTAGTTGGTCTTTATAAGATAAGATGGAGAATCAAATATAAATAAAAATTGCATAAAGTAAAAAAAGAAAGGCCCTTCGCACAGGGAAGTAGGGCTTTGTAGAGGTGCCAGAGCTCAAAGCGGAAAAAGATAGAGATAAAACATTTTGGGTGGCATGCTTTTTGTGTCAATGAAAACGATCGAGTAATTCCCAGTACTTTCCATGCTAGATATATCATAGGCGGTTCCCAAATAGAAAATAAAGTTTATTCCTTTTCCACCGCACTTTCACATTCCATGGCTAGCCGTATCCACGGGTGCCGTCCATACCAACACTTTCCAAGGAATTTATTATTTGACAACATAAAGTAAATTCATTTTCCATTTCGGGACTGGGCATGCCTAATACATTTGCCGTACTCTTGTGCAACGACACGTGAATAAACACTCATCTTGAGAATAACACATCTAGCATGGAAAAATATCAGCCCCCCTACCGTTTCATGAGTGGTACGAGCACACAAAAAGGAAATTTATTTTGAAAATTAGAGATGGCACATACAAATTTGCTTGGAATGGCATGGAAATACCGCATATAGGTAGGTATAGTGGACTCATATGGCAAAACTGGGTTTAAGGGTTTTCGATGCACAAGTAGTAATCATACTTAGTACAAGTGAAGGCTAGCAAAAGATTGAGAAGCATCCAACCAAGAAACCAACTTTACCATGGCTTATACCCTCCAATACAAACCATAGAATCATCAAAATAAGCACACAATGCAAAGAAAACATAATCTATCATAAACAAAATAGTTTGTAGCAATCTGAAAACTTTGAATACTTCTGTAACTCCAAAAATTCTGAAAAATTAGGACAACATGGTCAATTTGTATATAAATCTTGTGTACAAAAATCAGGATTTTATCGCCCTTTTGTGAATATTGAAAATTATTGTACTGGACACAAAAGTTTCTGTTTTTCAACAAGATCAAATCAACTATCACCCAACATGATCCCAAAGGCTTTGCTTGGCACAAACACTAATTTAAACATAAAAACCACAATCATAACCGTAGCATAATTGCGCAAGCACTCAAGAATAGAAAGTAAAAGGCAAAAATAAATTTTATTCATTGGGTTGCCTCCCAACAAGCGCTATCGTTTTATGCCCCTAGTTAGGCATAATGCAAAGATCTAAGAAGCGCATTCGTGTTATGCCCCTAGCTAGGCATAATGCAAAGATCTAAGTATTGTCATATTTAGTTCCCAAATCCTCAATCAAACACTTAGAATTCTTCAAAGATTTAGCATAGAAATTTTCAATAACAATACTCTTAGGAACTGGTTTGAAGAATTCATTCTTGCAAATAGGGTTTTTATCACTTCAACAAAATCTGGGTGAATACTAATCATCTTAAGATCTTCTTTGTTACTGTTAGAAGTTGCACCCTTGTTTTTAGTGACTTGATTGATCTTGCCAATTTTTACTGGAGTTTTTTCAATTGTTTTAGCGGAAGAAAAAACCATGCTTAGATTACTAAAAATTTCTTCCAGCTTATCAATTCTAGCGGGGCTCTCTTCTATTCTCTCTTTGAATGCGGGTTATTTTTCTTTTAGTACTTTAAGAGAATCTCCCACTTTTGACCCAATTCTATTAGCAAGATTATGCATCCTTTTATCTAACCTTTCAATGTTCTCTTCAGTGAGCATTTTCTTTTCAATAGCATCTAGCCTTTCCATAACATGTTCAAGAGTTAAATTGTTTCATTAACAATTATAGGTGCTGGTGGTGAACCCACTAGATTTCCCATAGCATTAAAAGCATCCAAATATGGACACATCAAGAAATTTTCACTGGTAATCGTATCAAGGACGAATCTATACCAAGTGGTGATGCCCACATAAAAACAACAAAGAAGAACAACTGTAGATTGCTTACGAACATATCTATTATGAGCATTGCAAATCCTATACCAAGCATCTTTTAGGTTCTCCCATCCCCTTTGTCTGAAATTAAGAACCTCGTTCTCGGGGGTACATGTGATAGAGGAAGAACTATCCATAATGACAAAAGTGGCAAACAGAATTGCACTCAAAAACAGATCTGACGAGAAAACGACGAATGAAAAAGAGAGCGAATAAAACGGCAAAGTTTTTGTGAAGTGGGGGAGATGAAAATGAGAGGAAAATGGAAAATAATGTAAATTGAAAGGAGATGAGATTTGTGATTAGGAACCTGATAGATGTTGATGATGTCTCCCCGGCAAGGGTGCTAGAAATTCCTTTTGATGCGGCTTGAACTATGTCAGTATTTCCCCAAAGAGGAAGGGATGATGCAGTACAACTACGGTAGGTATTTCCCTTAGTGATGAGAACAAGGTTGTCGAACCAGTAGGAGAGCCAAGCAACACTATGTAAATGGTACCTGCACACAAAGAACAAATACTTGCAACTCGACGCGTAAGAGGGGTTGCCAATCCCTCCCTGGTAAAAGATAGATTGAATTGTGGTAGATTGGATAAATAGATCTCGCAATAAAACAAAACAAAATAAATAAATAAAAAAGTGCAGCAAGGTATTTTTGGGTTTTTGGAATAATAGATCTGAAAATAAAAGCGAATAAAAATCGATCTCGAAGGCAAATATGATAAAGAATAGACCCGGTGGCCGTAGATTTCACTAGTGGCTTCTCTCAAGAAAATAACATACGGTGGGTAAACAAATTACCGTTGGAAAATTGATAGAACTTCAAATAATTATGACAATATCCACCCAATGATCATTATATAGGCATCACGTCCAAGATTAGCAGACTGACTCCTGCCTGGATCTACTACTATTACTCCACACATCGACCGCTATCCAGCATGCATCTAGTGTATTAAGTTCATGGAGAAACGGAGTAATGCAATAAGAACGATGACATGATGTAGACAAGATCTATTAATGTAGGAATAGACCCCATCTTTTTATCCTTAATAGCAATGATACATACGTGTCATGTCCCCTTCTGCCATTGAGATTGAGCACCGTGAGATCGAAACCATCACAAAGCACCTCTTCCCATGGCAAGAAAAATAGATCTAGCTGGCCTAACTAAACCAAAGATTCAAAGAAGAAATACGAGGCTATAAGCAATCATGCATATAAGAGAACAAAACTCAAATAACTTTCATGGATAAAATAGATCTGATCATAAACTCAAAGTTCATCGGATCCCAACAAACACACTGCAAAAAGAGTTGCATCAAATAGATCTCCAAGAGACCATTGCATTGAGAATCAAAAGAGAGAGTAGAAGCCATCTAGCTACTAACTACTGACGCGAAGATCTACAATGAACTACTCACGCATGACTAGAGAGGCACCAATGAGGATGATGAACCCCTCCGTGATGGTGTCTAGATTGGATCTGGTGGTTCTAGAACTTGCGGCAGCTAGAATTGTGTTTCGTCGATTCACCTAGGGTTTTTGGATTTTTGGGGTATTTCTAGAGGAAAGAGGCGGTGTGGGAGGCGGCTGAGGTGGGCACAACCCACCAGGGCACGCCCGGACCCCTAGGCGCGCCCAGGTGGGTTGTGCTCCCCTCGGAGCCCCCTGGTACTTCTTTGGCCCATCGTGTGTCTTTTGGTCCAGGAGAAAACTCCAAAAAGTTTCACTGTGTTTGGACTCCATTTGGTATTGATTTTATGTGAAGTAAAAAACAAGCAAAAAACAACAACTGGCACTGGGCACTATGTCAATAGGTTAGTCCCAAAAAATGATATAAAGTTGCTATAAAATGATTGTAAAAGATCCAAGAATGATAATATAACACATGGAACCGTAAAAAATTATAGATATGTTGGAGATGTATCAACGGCTGAGGCGGCGGAGTCTGCTGACACGGCGGAGACGGCTGAGGCGACGGTGATAGAGCTGGATTGCTACTCTGAGGAGTCGATAGCCTTGGCGTCCAATGTGGAAGCACGATGTGTTCCTTTTTCCATAGAATGGTACTTTTTCTAGCATCTTCCGGTTCTATATCCCCTTCGCCTGTAGGGGAGTCAACCTCCAGCTGCTCAAATCCCTTAATAACTTCATCCATGCCGACAACAACATAGCCATCTGGAATCGGAGAGCAATGGTAAGTTCCATTAGGTACAAGAGGTAAGCCAAAGCCGACCGCCACCTTCACGGATATGTTCATGCATTTCGCATGTAGCTCACAATTTTCCCTTTGCGTGATATCATCCATGGGGGAGTGAGGAGCCATGGTATCATATATGGGCCAAACGAGCTATGTGGATGCCACACTGCTTTTCCGCTGAGATGGTGGGCCGACAGTATCAAATGTAGGATCTTCGTGCCGCTGAGAGGGGCCGGTAGCTTCCTGGCTGGTAAGTGCCTCTATTTTCTTCTGCCGCAACGCTATTTTTTCTTCTATCTTATGCAGCCGGTCTGCATCCTATTTCTTTTTTCTCCCTCGGCTTCTATAAGTGTCATTGCAGTCGGGAAACCCAGCTTCCACGAAACAGACCTGATGTGCCTCGTGTTCGTCCATGATACGTCTCCAACGTATCTATAATTTATGAAGTATTCATACCAATATATTATAATTCTTGGATGTTTTACAATCATTTTATAGCAACTTTATATCATTTTTTGGGACTAACCTATTGACCCAGTGCCCAGTGACAGTTTTTGTTTTTTGCTTGTTTTTACATCGCAGGAAATCAATATCAAACGGAGTCCAAACACCATGAAACTTTTGGAGGTTTTTTATGGACCACAACACTTCCAATGGTCCAGAGCAGCACCTGGGGGTGCGCCCCACTAGGGCGTGCCTGGGGGCCCAGGCGTGCCCAGGTGGGTTGTGCCCACCTCGGTGGCCTCCCGCACCCCCTCTTTACCCTATAAATTCCCAAATATATCAAAAACCCTCGGGGTTAACCTAGATCAGAAGTTCCGCTGCCGCAAGCCTCTATTTTTCAAAAAGGGGCGCTTTATTACTTAAAAGGTTTAAGCATTACACCCGGCCTCTGCATAACTATGATGCACACAACCAAACAAGTTCTCTCACACAAATGAAAATTACGAAGGCAAAATACAAAGAAACATGTAGAGTCTGTATAACGCCTAAAGCGGAGGTGGGCCAATCCTAAGATCATGCTGCCACCCATGTTGGGTAAAAGTATCCCTTGCCGTATCCTCCAATCATGTAGACACCTCCGTAAACAGGTCTCGATTCTCCACACATTGTAGAGAGGACCATAAACAAAGAGTCCCGGTACACCTATAGATAACCTGCATCAGAGAAGTACCTTTATCGTTAAACACCTTATCATTTCTACATAGCCAAAGCGACCAAATAACGACAAGCGCTCCCACCCTAAGAATAGTTCTAAACCTGTAATCTATTCCATTTAACCAGTTGCCAGATACATTAGCAACACTACAAGGAGGATACAAGCTAGAAGCTATCTGGATGACTGGCCATACAGAATGAGCCAATTTGCATTGGAAGAATAAATGTTTTATTGTCTCATCATGGTGACAAAAGACACATTGTGGGATTCCATGCCAATTTCTCTTAATAAGGTTATCTTTAGTAAGAATGACACCGCGACCAAGATACCATGCAAAGTTTTATTCTTTAGAGGTATCTTCATCTTCCAGATCTTCTTATTATTATCAACTGGCACATCAGACTGGATTAACGCTCTATACATAGACTCCACTGAGAATTGTCCATTCCCATGTAGGTTCCATTGAAATATATCAGACCCATGTGACAAATGCACCGTGGACAACTGCTGGAGCAGGATGTACCACCGCAAGCCTCTATAGCCACGAAAAACCAATCTAGACCCCGTTCCGGCACCCTGCTGGAGGGGGAAATCATCTCCGGTGGCCATCTTCATCATCTCGGCAGCCACCATGATGAGGAGGGAGTAGTCCACCCTCGGGGATGAGGGTTTGTACCAGTAGCTATGTGTTTAATCTCTCTCTCTCTCATGTCCTTGAGATGTCATGATCTTGATGTATCGCGGGCTTTGTTAATATAGTCATATCATATATGGTGTTTTCCCCTCTCCATCTTGTTGTGAATTGAGTTTTCCCTTTGAGATTTTGTTTTATTGGATTGAATACTTTTATGGATTTGAGAACACTTGATGCATGTCTTGCTATGAATACCCGTGGTGACAATGGGGTATCATATTGATTCACTTGATATATGTTTTGGCACTCAACTCGCGGATTCCCGAGGTGACATTAGGGTAATCTACGCATAGGGGTTGATGCACATTCTTGTCTTTGTTTCTATGGTAGAAATCTTGGGGCACTATTTGAGGTTCTTTGTGTTGGATTGAGTATTGTGAATATGAAATTATTTGGTGTTATTTTAGTATGAACTCTTGGATAGATCGATTGGAAAGAATAGCTTCAAGGTGGTTTCGTACCCTACAAATAATTTCTTCTTATGCTCTCCACTAGATAGGAACTTAGGAGTGATTCTTCATCCCACTTTGAGGGGTGGTTATATGATCCAACTATATTAGCACTGTTGAGAGATTGCACTAGTGAAAGTACGGACTCTAGGCCTCATTTTCAAGCATTGCAATACCGTTTTTGTGCCCGTTTACTATTTGCTACCTTGCTGTTTTTATTTATTCAGATTATAAAAATATATTTCTACCATCCATATTACACTTTTATCACCATCTCTTCGCTGAACTAGTGCACCTATACAAATTACCATTGTATTTGGTGTGTTGGGGACACAAGAGACTCTTTGTTATTTGGTTGCAGGGTTGTTTGAGAGAGACCATCTTCATCCTATGCCACCCACGGATTGATAAACCTTAGGTCATCCACTTGAGGGAAAAATTGCTACCGCCATACAAAACTCTGTGCTTGGAGGCCCAACACAAGTCTACAAGAACAAGTTGCATAGTAGACATCAGTCCACTGTGTTCAGCATTCCCGAGGGTGCATGTCAGCTCGTCGTTCTCTCTGTCGGGATCGAACTTCCCGTCCTGCACGTCCTTCATTGCAGCTTTAAGGGCTTTGAGGGGTGTTGCAAGTTGATCTTTTGTATAAATACACTTCCTTGTTTCTGGTTCCAACTTTCCCCCGTGCCCGTAGAACCAAGTATTTGCCCGTTCGGCCCACTCCAATGTCTCTGGATCGGTCCCTTTAGCAATCATGTCATACTCAGTTTTCTCCCACTTAGGCATGACAACCTTGTAGCCACCTGACCCCATAACATGGTCATATTACTTCTTTGCAACATTGTTCTTATTTATTTCTAACCTTTTCTTAGCTTCATCCAATGTCTTGTACTTCACAAATTCGGGCCAGTGATCTTTTATCTTCTCATATGCTCCGGTGAATGTTGGAGTCTTGTTTTTCAGGACATAGTCTTGGTGCAATCTTTTCTTCTAGTTGCAGAATTGTGCATCAATCTTCTTAAGAGTCCATGCCTCTTGACTTTTCGCTCTATAACATTGTTATTTGGATCCATCTCTGGCGGTAGGGTGAAATTTGTCATGAGCGTATTCGAAAGCATTTCTTTAGATCTATCGTTGACATAAGTAATTGTTGGGAAACGTAACATGCAATTTCAAAAATTTCCTACGCTCACGCAAGATCTATCTAGGAGATGCATAGCAACGAGGGGGAGAGTGTGTCTACGTACCCTCTTAGACCAAAAGCAGAAGCATTTGACAACACGGTTGATGTAGTCGAACTTCTTCTAGCTTCGACCGATCAAGCATCGAACGTACGACACCTCCAAGTTCTGCACACGTTCAACACGATGACGTCCCTCGCCTTCTTGATCCAGCAAGGTGTCGAGGAAGTAGATGAGTTCCGTCAACACGACGGTGTGGTGACGGTGATGGTGAAGTGATCCGCGCAGGGCTTCGCCTAAGCACTGCGAGAACATGCCGGTGTGTAAACTGTGGAGGAGGGCGCCGCACACGGCTAACAATTGATGTTCTGTGTTCTAGGTGCCCCTCCCCACATATATATAGGTGGTAGGGGAGGAGAGGCAGACAAATGTGCCCCAAGTAGGATCCGAATCCTACTTGGGGTTTCTCCAAGTGGCGCCCCCTTTACTTTTTCCACCAGAGAAGAAAGGGAAGGGGAAGAGAGAAAGGAAGGGGGGGTCCGAACCCCTCCTTTTCCTTCTCCAATTAGGCCTCCTTCCTAATTAGGGGGGCACCCCTTGTGGGCTGGTGTGCTCCCCTCTTATGGCCCATATCTTCCCCCCCGGGGTTCCAGTAACCCCCCTGTACTCTGATAATTACCCGATACACTCCGGAACACTTCCAGTGTCAGAATAGTATCGTCATATATATCAATCTTTACCTCTTGACCATTTTGAGACTCCTTGTCATGTCCATGATCTCATCCGAAACTCCAAACAATATTTGGTAACCAAATCACATAACTCATATAATACAATATCGTCATCGAACGTTAAGCATGCATACCCTACGGGTTCGAGAACTATGTAGACATGACCGAGACACCTCCCCGGTCAGTAAACAATAGCGGAACCTAGATGCTCATATTGGCTCCTACATATTCTACGAAGAGCTTTATCGGCCGAACCATTATGACAACATACGTAATTCCCTTTTTTTCATTGGTATGTTACTTGCCCGAGATTCGATCATCGGTATCTTCATACCTAGTTCAATCTCGTTACCACCAAGTCTCTTTACTCGTTCCGTAATACATCATCCTGCAACTAACTCATTAGTCACTTTTCTTGCAAGGCTTCTTATGATGCGCAAGGCTGCGAATATTAAGTCTTTCAGGTGTGGTTGAATTAACAACTCAGCTGCTAATACTCAAGAATATTCTTTGGCTCCCCTTGTGCCGAATCAATAAATTTGGGTTGAATACTCTACCCTCGAAAACTGTTGCGATCCCCTATACTTGTGGGTTATCAAGACCTTTTTCTGGCGCAGTTGCCGAGGAGCATAGCTCTATTCTCTGAGTCACCTGGGATTTATATCTGTTGATCACTATGAGGAACTTGAAAGATCAAAGAACTAAGATTTTTTCCCTCAACTATGAGGGGAGGTAAGGAACTGCCATCTAGCTCTACACTTGATTCTCCTTATGTTTTGAGTAAACTTGCGACACCTACACCTTCTATTGATTCTGATATGTCGCATGCTATTGATGATGCCACTTCTGCTATGCATGATGCTTATGATGGAATTAATTCTGTGCTCGATAATACTATGCCACTAGGTGAATTTCTTGATGAACAACTTGCTAGGGTTAGAGAGAATGAAATTACTGAAACTGATGATATTATTGAAAATGATGATTATGATTCTCCCCCTAGATATGAATTTCCTGTTGTTCCTGAGGGTTATGTTATGGATGAAGAAACTGCTAGAGACTTCTTTGCTTGCAATGATAGAGAGGATCTTAAGAAATTGTTAGCTAAGCTGAAAGAAAAATCCTTGAATGCTAGAATGAAATATGATCCCGCTTTTGCTACTTCACCTATATTTGTTACTGATAAGGATTATGAATTCTCTATCGATCCTGAGTTAATTACTTTGGTTGAATCTGATCCTTTTCATGGTCATGAATCTGAAACTATTGTGGCACATCTTACTAAATTAAATGATACAGCCACCCTATTTGCTCACGAGGAAAAAACTCGCTATTACTATGTCCTTAAATTGTTTCCTTTGTCATTAGAGGGTGATGCTAAGATATGGTTTAATTCTCTTGCTCCTGGTTGTGTGCATAGTCCCCGAGATATGATTTATTACTTGTCTGCAAAATATTTCCCCGCTCATAAGAAACAAGATGCCTTAAAGGAAATATTTAATTTTGTGCAAATTGAAGAAGAGAGTCTCCCACAAGCTTGGGGAGGCTTCTTAAATTACTTAATGCTTTGCCTGATCATCCTCTCAAGAAAAATGAAATATTTGATATATTTTACAATGGAATAACTGATGCTTCCAAAAGACCACCTGGATAGTTGTGCTGGTTGTGTTTTTAGGGAAAGAACTGTTGAGCAAGCTGAATTGCTATTGAATAATATATTGAGTAATGAAAATGATTGGACACTTCCGGAACCAACTCCGAAGCCAACTCCGAAGAAAAGGGGTATTCTATTTCTCAGTCCCGAAGATATGCAAGAGGCAAAGAAATCTATGAACGAAAACAGTATTAAAGCTGAAGATGTTAAAAATTTACCGCCTATTGAAGAAATACATGGTCTTGATAACTCGACACAGGTAGTAGAGGTAAACACTCTCCGTAGATTTGGCGAAGGTGATATTCCTCATAATAAGTCTGCTAGAAAATGCTTGGATGAGTTTGATAATTTCATTATTAAACAAGAGAACTTCAATGCTTATGTTAGTAGACAATTGAAAATTAATGCTTACATGCTTGACCACTTGGGTGATTATATGAATATAACTGTTAATGATCTTAAGCTTATTAGTAAACATGCCTCCATGGTTACAACTCAAGTAGAACAAGTACTTAAAGCTCAGGATGATTTGCTTAATGAGTTGAATAGTAAGAATAATGATAATGTTGTTAGGGTTATGACTAGAGGTGGTAAGATGACCCAGGAACCTTTGTATCCTGAAGGCCATCCTAAGAGAATTGAGCAAGATTCTCAGAGAACTAATACTGATGCACCTAGTCCTCATACTAAAAAGAAAAGGAAAACTGATAGGACTTTGCATGCTAGTGAACCTGCTATAGACACACCTGAGAATCCCAATGATATTTCTATTTCTAATGCTGAGACATAATCTGGTAATGAACATGAACCTAGTGATAATGTCAATGATGATGTTCATGTTGATGCTCAACCTAGTAAGGATAATGATGTAGAGATTGAACCTATTGTTGATCTTGATAACCCACAATCAAAGAATCAACGTTATGATAAGAGAGACTTTGTTGCTAGGAAACATGGTAAATAAGGAGAACCATGGGTTCAGAAACCCATGCCCTTTCCTCCTAAGCCATCCAAGAAAAAGGATGATGAGGATTTTGAGCGCTTTGCTGAAATGATTAGGCCTATCTTTTTGCGTATGCGTTTGACCGATATACTTAAAATGCCTCATTGTGCTAAGTATATGAAAGAAATTGTTACTAACAAAAGAAAGATACCGGAAGCTGAGATTTCCACCATGCTTGCTAATTATACTTTTAAGGGTGGAATACCAAAGAAACTTGGAGATCCAGGGGTACAAACTATACCATGCTCTATTAAAAGAAACTATGTTAAAACTGCTTTATGTTATCTTGGAGCCGGTGTTAGTGTTATGCCTTTCTCTTTGTATCGTAGACTTGATTTGAATAAGTTGACACCTACTGAAAATTCTTTGCAAATGGCTGATAAATCAACTGCTATACCCATCGGTATTTGTGAGGATGTGCCTGTTGTGGTTGCAAACGTTACTATCTTAACGGACTTTGTTATTCTTGATATTCCTGAGGACGATAGTATGTCGATTATGAGTACTGCAGGGGCTATTATTGATTGCAACAAAGGAAATGCCACTTTTCATGTTAATGGTAATGAGCATACGGTACACTTTTCGAAGAAACAACCTCAAGTTCATAGTATCAATTCTATCGGAAAAATTTCAACTATTACTATTGGAGGTTTTGAATTTCCTCTTCCTACTGCCAAAAAGAAATATGGTATTCTTATTATTGGGGATATGCATATCCCCGTTCAGGTAACCTAGTGTTATTCGAAAATTCTCCGGTTTCATGTCATTCAGAAGAAGTTTGTTAATAAGACTTGATCAACCTTGTTAATGGATTCCTTTTGATGAGCATGAGATGGATGAATTTAGAAGGCGCAACTCTCTGTACCCATCTTTTACTTTCTGTTATTTAGTTTAAATAAAGCAAAAATAGTATTGTCCGTCTGTTTTCTGAATTATCCATGCAATAAAAAATGTCCCGAAAATAAAAGTTCTCCAAATGCCCTGAAAATTTGATATGATTTTTATATAATATTTAAGAATTTCTGGTGCAAAGAACACACCATGGGGCCTCACCAGTTGGCCACAAGGGTGGAGGGCACACCCCTTGACCTTGTGGGCCCCATGTGCCCCCTCCACTTATTCCAGCACCCATCCTCTTCCTCTTCCTCCAGAAAAATCACTCCATAGCTCAAACCCGTGTTCTTGCTCATCTTGCTGCCATTTTTGATCTCCTTTCTCAAAGCTCCATTCGCAAAACTGCTTTGGGGGATTGATCTTCAGTATGTGACTCCTCCAATGGTCCAATTAGTTTTTGCTCTAGTGCTTTATTTATTGCAATTTTTTGTTGCTTTGGTGACCCTGTTCTTGAGCTTGCATGTCAAATTTATATGGTCCAAAGTAGTTTTGTTGCATGTTATGTTGGGGAACGCAATATTTCAAAAAATTTACCTATAATCATGCAAGATCTATCTAGGAGATGCATAGCAACAAGAGGGGAGAGCGTGTCTATGTACCCTCATAGACCGAAAGCGGAAGCGTTTAGTAACGCGGTTGATGTAGTCGAACGTCTTCGCGATCCAAGCGATCCAAGTACCGAACGCACGGCACCTCCGCGATCAGCACATGTTCAGCTCGATGACATCCCACGAACTCTTGATCCAGTTGAGGCCGAGGGAGAGTTCCATCAGCATGACGGCATGGTGACGGCGATGATGAAGTTACCGACGCAGGGCTTCGCCTAAGCACTAGAACGATATGATCGAGGTGTGTAACCGTGGAGGGGGGATCATTGCGGAATTCAGTTCTAAGCACACTTCTGAAACTTGGTCTTTAGTTTCTGTTTATGGCCCGTGTCAAGGTCCTGCTCGGGATGAGTTTGTGCAATGGTTATATAATCTTGATATTCAATGTGATGACAATTGGTTCCTCTTGGGTGATTTTAATTTCATGAGATCGCTTGAAAATCGTAACCTACCTGGTGGCGATGTTAATGACATTTTTTGTTTAATGAAATCAATGGCCATTTGGGCCTGGTTGAGCTGCCAATCAAGGGCCGTCAATATACTTGGTCCAATATGCAATCTTCACCGCTTCTTGAACAGATTGATTGGTTCTTTACGTCGGTTGCATGGACCGCTGATTATCCCAACACCTTGGTTATACCCCTTGCATGCACTGCCTCCGATCATGTCCCGTGTGTAGTCACAATTGCTACATGCATACCAAAGGCAAAGGTATTTCGCTTTGAAAATTACTAGATTGATCTGCCTGGTTCTATGGATTGCGTTTCTCGGGTTTGGAATAGGCCATTGGACAAGGCTTCAATTACCTTGTCTATTTCTGCCAAATTTAAAGCTCTACGTTATGCCCTCAAGAAATGGCATTTAAATCTGTCCATAGTCAAAGTGCTCATTTCTGATGGCAACAAGGTGGTTCTTTTCCTTGATGGACTGGAGGAGTCTCGGCCCTTGAGTTGGCCAGAGTTAAATTTTAGGAGAATTGTTAAATTGCACCTTGAAGACATTTTGCATTGGCAGTTTATCTATTGGAAACAATGTTGCACGATCAGGAACATCAAGGTTGGTGAGGACAACACAAAAAAATTTCACGCTATGGCAACAGAACGATACCGGAGGAATACTATTCTTCGATCAAGAACTAGGCAGGTGACGTCATCATCGATCACCAGCATCTGGCTGCAATGTTCTGGGCCGAGTTCAACCAGCGAATGGGCCAATCCAAAGGTGTTCAAATGGGTTTTGATTTGGACACATTGATTACGAGAGTTGATGGGCTGGAGGAATTGTCACAATCATTCTCGGATTCTGAGGTGGAGGCAGTAATTAAGAACCTTCCCACTGATCGTGCCCCGGGTCCGGATGGTTTCACCGGACTTTTCCTTAAGAAATGTTGGGCGATTTTGAGGGATGATTTTATGAAACTTACCCAAGAGTTTTATAATGGGAAATGCAATTTGGAATGCCTCAATACATCTCTTATTACTCTCATACCCAAGAAGCTTAGCCCTGAAAATGTTGGCGATTTTCGGCCTATATCATTGACCAACACATGCGTGAAGTTTTTAACTAAACTCCTGGCTAATCGTCTTCAGAGAGTGATTCTAAGATGTATTCATTGCAATCAATATGGTTTTCTTCGGTGCCGATCCATTCAGGACTGCTTGGCATGGTGCTTTGAATATATCCACCAGTGTAAAGCTTCGAAAAGGCCTATCATTCTTATCAAGCTTGATTTCACAAAAGCATTTGATACCATTGAGCACGAAGTGATCCTCAGAATCTTGCAATGCAAAGGCTTTGATAGACGTTGGACAGGTTGGATTAATAACATCCTATCTACGGGTTCCTCTTCGGTTCTTTTAAATGGTGTTCCACGCAATCATTTTGTCTGTAGAACGGGTGTGCGGCAGGGAGATCCATTATCTCCGTTACTCTTTGTGATTGCCGTTGACCTTCTACAATCGGTGGTTAATGAGATGTGCTCCAGAAACATATTGACCCTACCAATCTCGACTCGTACAAACGACTATCCGATTGTTCAATACACGAATGATACCCTCATTGTTCTCCCTACGATCGATAGCCAACTCATTGCTTTCAAGGAGATGCTTGATATCTTTGCGGCCTCAACTAGCCTGCGGGTCAACTTCAGTAAGTCCTCTCTGATCCCGATTAATATGTCCGATGAAGAAGGCAATCGAGTTACTAGTTTGCTTGGGTGTGAAGTCGGCTCTATGCCATTCACATATCTTGGACTACCCATGGGAACCTCTCGGCCAACGATCTATGATCTAATGCCTATGGTGGATCGTGTTGAGAGACGATTATCTGCGTCTTCATGTTTGTTGAATCAAGGAAGCCGTCTCCAGCTTTTGCAATCCGTTTTAAGTTCCATGCCAATATACTTTTTGTGTACACTCTCTCTTCCTCAGGTAATTTTAAAGCAACTTGAGAGAATCATGCGCCAGTGTCTGTGGAGAGGGAACACGGGTACCCCACGTTAATCATTGGTGGCCTGGGATTTGGTTTGTCGCCCCAAGAAGTTGGGAGGCCTCGGTATTCTCAACTTAAGTATACAAAATGAAGCCTTATTGATCAAGCATCTTTACAAGTTTTTCAACAAACTGGATGTACCCTGGGTCACGCTCATTTGGGATACGTATTACGCCTCATCGCTGCCTCAAGTCACCCATAGCTGTGGTTCGTTCTGGTGGTGAGACGTTTTGCAGCTATATGAGAATTTTTGCAAGTTGGTTGTGCCTCAGGTGCACGCTGGAGATACTGTGGTCTTCTGGCTAGACCTCTGGCATCTTGGACATGATGTTGTTCTCATGCATCGTCGGTTACCAAGGCTTCATTCCTATGTTATTGACAACACAATCACCATTAAGGGCTTTATGGAGCGGCCTGACATAACGAACAATTTTCATCTGCCTTTATCGGCTGAAGCCTTCCAGGAGTTGACCCAACTTCAAAGTTTGCTGCCATTAATCAATCTTCAGGAGGATGGGAAGGACATTTGGAAATGGCCATCCAAGTCTGGAGCATTTCAGGCTAGGATCTACTACATGTCTTGCTTCTCACATATTGTGGTGGATCCCATATTTAAATGGATCTGGAAATGTTCATGCACTCTTAAATTCAAGGTCTTTGGCTGGCTTCTTTTGATGGATCGATTGAACACCAGGGACATGATGCAACGACATCATTGGAATATCCAGGATGACACATGTGTAATTCTGCATGTCATGAGGACAGGGCCCACCTTTTCTTTGCATGCAACTACAGTCAACGTGTTTGGAATTACCTTGGCATTTCATGGATCCTACAACCGAACCAAACTACCTATGAGATAGCTTTATCTGCGAGGAACGATTTTGGCTTCCCCTTTTTCATAGAAGTGGTCTTCACTGCCACATGGAATATTTGGACTCAAAGGAATGGGAAGATTTTCATAAATGAGCCGCCTTCCTTTAGGTCTTGGAGGAGGAATTTTATCCATGACATTTCTCTTTTAGCTCATAGAATCAAATGTATATATAGGAATAGTCTAACTTCCTGGATAGCTGCTCTCCCTTAGCTACTCTTTGTAAGTATCCCTCTGATTTTTTACTTGTAATCTGTAACTTTATAAACTTATCTGGTTCTTTTAATAAAGAACTGTGAGGCTGTTGCCTTGCAGTATATAGTCAACAAAAAAACCGTGGAGGGGGGCACCACACACGGCTAAAAGATCAAGTTGTGTGTCCATGGGGTGCCCCCTGGCCACGTATATAAATGAGGGGAGGGAAGAGGTGGCCATCCCAAGCGGGGCGTACCAGGTGTGGGGAATCCTACTAGGGCTCCCTAGTCCAAGTAGGATTCCCCTCCTCTTTCCTATTCCTAGTAGGAGAAGGAGGGAAGGAGAAGAAGGAGAGAAGGAAAGGGGGCCCGCCCCCAACCCTAACCCAATTCAGATTGGGCTTGGGGGGCGCGCGCCACTCCTTGGCCATCCTCCTCCTCTCTTCCACCACTAGGCCCATGAGGCCCAATAACTTCCTCCGGGGGGGTCTGGTAACCCCCGGTACTCCGAAACTCAACCGAAACGACCCGAACCATTCCGGTGTCCGAATGTAACCTTCCAATATATGAACCTTTATGTCTCGACCATTTTGAGACTTCTCGTCATGTCCGTGATCTCATCCGGGACTCCAAAAAACCTTCGGTCATCAAATCACATAACTCATAATACAAATCATCATCAAACGTTAAGCGTGCGGACCCTACGGGTTCGAGAACTATGTAGACATGACCGAGACACATCTCTTGTCAATAACTCATACGTCTCCAACGTATCTATAATTTTTGATTGTTCCATGCTATATTATATCCTGTTTTGGACATTATTGGGCTTTATTATACACTTTTATATTTTTTTGGGACTAACCTGTTAACCGGAGGCCCAGCCCAGAATTGCTGTTTTTTTTGCCTATTTTAGGGTTTCACAGAAAAAGAATATCAAACGGAGTCCAAACGGAATGAAACCTTCGAGAACGTGATTTTCGGAACGAACATGATCCAGAGGACTTGGAACCTACGTCAAGCAATCAACGAGGAAGGTACGAGGTAGGGGGCGCGCCTACCCCCCAGGCGTGCCCTCCACCCTCGTGGGGCCCACGTTGCTCCACTGACGTACTCCTTCCTCCTATATATACCTATGTACCCCCAAACTACCAGATACGGAGCCAAAACCCTAATTCCACCGCCGTAACTTTCTGTATCCACGAGATCCCATCTTGGGGCCTTTTCCGGAGCTCCGCCGGAGGGGGTATCGATCACGGAGGGCTTCTACATCAACACCATAGCCTCTCCGATGAAGTGTGAGTAGTTTACTTCAGACATACGGGTCCATAGTTATTAGCTAGATGGCTTCTTCGCTCTTTTTGTATCTCAATACAAAGTTCTCCCCCTCTCTTGTGGAGATCTATTCGATGTAATCTTCTTTTGTGATGTGTTTGTTGAGACCGATGAATTGTGGGTTTATGATCAAGTTTATCTATGAATAATATTTGAATTTTCTTTGAATTCTTTTATGTATGATTGGTTATCTTTGCAAGTCTCTTCGAATTATCAGTTTGGTTTGGCCTACTAGATTGATCTTTCTTGCAATGGAAGAAGTGCTTAGCTTTTGGTTCAATCTTGCGGTGTCCTTTCCCAGTGACAGTAGGGGCAGAAAGGCACGTATTGTATTGTTGCCATCGAGGATAACAAGATGGGGTTTATATCATATTGCATGAGTTTATCCCTCTACATCATGTCATCTTGCTTAAAGCGTTACTCTGTTCTCTTGAACTTAATACTCTAGATGCATGCTGGATAGCGGTTGATGTGTGGAGTAATAGTAGTAGATGTAGGCAGGAGTCAGTCTAATTTTCTCAGACATGATGCCTATATACATGATCATACCTAGATATTCTCATAACTATGCTCAATTCTGTCAATTGCTCAATAGTAATTTGTTCACCCACTGTAATACTTATGCTCTCAAGAGAAGCCTCTAGTGAAACCTATGGCCCTGGGTCTATTTTCCATCATATTAATCTTCCAACACCTAGTTATTTCCTTTGCCATTTATTTTACTTGTATCTTTATTTCTCTTTATCATAAAAATACCAAAAATATTATCTTATCATATCTATCAGATCTCACTCTCGTAGGTGACCGTGAAGGGATTGACAACCCCTTTATCGCGTTGGTTGCGAGGAGTTTATTTGTTTGTGTAGGTGCGAGGGACTCGTGCGTGGCCTCCTACTGGATTGATACCTTGGTTCTCAAAAACTGAGGGAAATACTTATGCTGCTATGCTGCATCACCCTTTCCTCTTCAAGGGAAAACCAACGTAGTGCTCAAGAGGTAGCAAGAAGGATTTCTGGAGCCGTTGCCGGGGAGTCTACGCAAAATTCATCATACCAAGTACCTATCACAAACCCTTATCTCCCGCATTACATTATTTGCCATTTGCCTCTCCCCCACTTCACTGTAACATCCCAAATTTTCAATTTGGAATGTTATACATTAGGTCATCATGCATATCATATTTTATTTTGCTTTTGGTTTTGATCCTAGAAAATCCTAAGCAACTCAAGGACCCACGGAGAGAGTTGGGGATTTCGTTATTGATTTATTTATTTTATCATCAATTATTTCTATTACAAAAATATGAGAGAGGGAATAAAATGACTTTCCCAAAATATAGAAATATTGAGGATTTAATAAAAAAATCAAATAAGATTTATTTCGGAGTTTTTCGGTATTTTTAATTGAATTTAGGAAAAATGCGCGTTTTTCAAAGTTGTAGTTTGGGCACAAATAAATGTTCACTTTATCGGGCTTGATTTTAGAAACCCAGCAAAATTTAT
Organism: Triticum urartu; assembly: GCF_003073215.2. Taxonomy (NCBI): domain Eukaryota; kingdom Viridiplantae; phylum Streptophyta; class Magnoliopsida; order Poales; family Poaceae; genus Triticum; species Triticum urartu. The sequence goes on from NC_053026.1 coordinate 356,043,136, forward strand.
TTCGTGATTTTTGGAGTCCGTTTAGTATTTCTTTTTATTTTTCTTCCGAGCGGAATTTAAAAAAAAACCGGAACCGACTACGGGCCGTACTCGGCCAGGACTCCCTGGCCGGGGCCTTTATAAGGCGCCCGAGGCCCGAGCCGAGAGAGAGCCCAGCCGCCGCCGCCTAACCCTAGCCCCGCCCCAGCCGCCGCCCCAGGCGCCACCGCCGACTCGCCGGAGCAGCGTGTCGCCCGAGGTTCGCCGCCGCCTCGTTTTCCGTGCTGTTTAAAAATTTTTTATGTTCGTCATTTTTCTTTTTCGTCGGATTTTTCGCGGTTATTTTCTGATCGCGATTTCTGATCCGATTTTCGTTTTAGTATAACTTTTCGCTTGTTTATCGGAATCAGGCGATTCAAGCGCCTGGAGTTTCGTCTCGAAACCCTCTTTCCGAATAATCAACTTAAACATGTTTTTGCTACTGTAAACTTTGCCCTAGATCCAGATTACTAGAACGAAGTTGTTTTCTTTCGCCGTTTGATTTCTTTTGCTTCGTTCGATTTGATTCTTTTTGCAAACCAGGGTTCTTAAGTTGAACTTTCTGGTTAGATCTTCTATTTGAGTTTTACCTGTGCATTAGATGAGTACTTATTGTATGCTTGTTGTTTGTCTGCGATAGAATACCCGGAGTGCGCCACCTGTTACTTCGAATCTCTAGGTTACGCGGATCATCAGCAAGGCAAGTAACACTTTGATCATACCTTTTCTACAACCCAGTTTTATTGCATTAGATCAATCCTCACACATTGCTTGATTAGGATCTAATTAAATTGTGGGATGGGAAGTAGATGAGGTAGTACCTATTACCTGTTTATTATCAAACCTTTGGGAGTTACTTCTACGTTTGCTTATTATGCCATGCTATGCTAGTAGACATGGATTGGGTGAGTGATATCCATGACAGATGTGAGATTGATAATTAAGGGTTTATCTAAGGTGGCAACCTAACACACATCTGGGTGGATTGAGGCACCTGGGGATTCCAGGACTTGCCTGTTTTAATTTGGACCGCCACCCAGGCCCAAAGGGATCATGAGATTATTCATACTAGAAACTTCCGTGTGCAGCCACAAGCCATTATGGGCTCTGGCATAGTTGACTAAGTTGTGCGAACTCTTATAGGGTAGACTAGCAGATGTAGGGGAAAGTAGGTGTACCGGTCTATCCATCGTAAGGTGCTAGCGCTTCTGAAAGACCGTGTCTCGGTCATCCGTCTTCTCAAACACCCTGTAGTGCGACAAACCAAACGGGGGCGATCGAGTCTTGTGGGGAAAAGTGCGCAAACCTCTGCAGAGTGTAACAAACAATCATGGTTAGCCGTGTCCCCGGTTATGGACATCTTGAGTATCTAGTACCTGGATTATCATGTGAATCTCAACATGTTACTCTAAATTAATTTTGTGTGGGTTTTAATGATGTTACTTAATTGGGATTGAGAATGCTGTCAACCATTCTCAATGTTTAACAACCACCATGATAGTAATTAATTTTATTCCTTTGAAGTAGGGAAAAATTGGCTTTACGCAAAACTGTAACCATAGAGCTTTCCACCAGCCAAATATGCATATAGTATAGCTGTTGCATTCCATTACTCTCTATGTGTTACCTTGCCAGCATATTCCATGTGCTGACCCGTTTTCGGGCTGCAACGTTAATGTTGCAGACTTTTCAGATGACGATTAAGGAGTTTTAGGTCGTGGTTCTATACTCAGTGATGCCGTTGGAGTTGATGGACTCACTTATCTTCCAAGCCTTCCGCTGTTATCGTTATTAGATGGCCTTAAGCCATATTTATTGTAATAAGTTCTCTTTTGAGACACTCGATGTAATAAGTGTGTGATTGCTACTCTGCTATAAATCCTCCGAGTACTGTGTGGTGTCAGCATTACTGATCCAGGGATGACACCGGAGCACAGAGATCAGACTGTTTGAGGTCTGGTCGCTACAGGATGGTATCAGAGCACACGTTGACTGTAGGACACGACCACTAAGCTAAAGACCTAGATCACTACTCACTCTCTTCTCTTCTGACTTCTCATCTTTTCTACTCTTTAGGATGGCGGATGCAAGGAACAAGTTCACCCAACCGGATGAAGATACACCCTTTGGACGCCACTTGAAGGAAGTCACTAGATACCTGAACATAGGAGTACCAAGCTTCACGGGAACCTACAACGCCACCTTACCTGAAGAAGAGCGCTGGGTGATTCAAGTTCAAGTTCCAGGAAGGACGTTCATGCCAGTCACTGAGCCCATAGAGTTTTCTTTTGATGCACCAACTTGGAGTCTAGGAAAGAGCATGGCAGCTCATATCGCCGTGGGACGCATTGGAGAAGTCTACCGCAAGGATCTCAAGGATACTATCTACCAGATTTGTGGACGCCGAGATGAACACTGGGAGATGATCAGCACCAGGAAAGATAGATCAATTGCAGCTTTTATCCAGGAGTTAAACCAGCACATTCGACGACAGGAGAATCAGATGTGCGCCGACATGATAGATCTGAAGAAGGCTAAGACTAGAATCAAGGAACTGGAGGAAGAACTCAAGGCTACACGCGAAGATTATGAAGAAGAAATTGAAGTATTGGTGGAGAAGAATGACGATCTGATTAAGAAGATTGGAATATTTATGGGAGGCCCGACACCAGTAGATGAAGACGAAGAACCCAAGGAGATTAGTCCGGACGACTACATCATCATTGACGGCACCGACTCGGAACAAGATAGTAGCGATGATGACTATGTTGATGAAGCAGGAGCAGATATCATGGAGTCTACAACCGTAGAATATTTCTAGTAGACCACCTCATCAGTAGTAGTAGTCCACCATGTAAATATAGTAGTCCGAGCACTTTGCGATAGTTAGATCGATTGTATGCCTTTGTTTGATTGAATGAAGTGAATTGTGAGCTTTTGCCTCATGTGCATATGGGTAGTGTTTTCTCTTTAGACCCCCTCTATTCTTATATCTCATCTTTTCTAAACCCTCAGATGCCTCCGAGACGTGACCCCGGATTTGCCTTTCCGCCGGAGCTCACCCAGTTGATCCAGCAGCAGAACACCTTGATGCAGTTGCTAGTTCAAAATCAGAATCAAGGGAACAACAACAACAACCCACCACCACCACCACCACCTGTTGACCACTTAGCCCGTTTTCTTAGGCTGAATCCGCCGGTGTTTTCCAGTAGCACCGAGCCGATAGTAGCAGATGATTGGCTCCGCAAGATAGCTAGGGAGTTGACCACAGCAGGATGCGCAGATGCGGAGAAGGTGAAGTTTGCCGCACATCAGTTAGAAGGACCCGCAGCATCTTGGTGGGAGAATTTCACAGCCACCTTCCCAGTCGACACTGTCACATGGGACCAGTTTCAGCAGGCTTTTCGTACTGCCCATGTTTCAGCAGGAGCAATGGCCATGAAGAAGCGTGAGTTTCGTAACTTGCGCCAAGGAGGACGGACAGTTGGCCAGTATGTGGAGGAGTTTAGTAAGCTAGCACGTTATGCCCCAGATGACGTTGCTACAGATGCAGCTAAGCAGGAGAAATTCCTGGAAGGACTGAATGATGAGTTGAGTATGCAGTTGATGGTAGCCACCTTCAACAACTACCAGGAGTTGGTAGATCGTGCTCTTATGATTGAAGGGAAGCAACAGCAAATTGAGAACCGCAAGAGGAAGTATGGACAAGGAAAGTATAATTCAGGAGCTCAGCAGAAGCCTCATTTTACCCCTAGACTGGGAGGACAATTTCAGCATACCCATGCAGTAGGTAGCTCGCACAATCACAATGGCACCAAGAATGGTAATGGGAATGGAGGAAGAAATGGCCAGAACCGCAGCACCCCATCAACCCCAGCCAAGGACTTGAGCCACGTCACTTGCTATAAGTGTTTGAAGCCAGGACATTATGCAAATGACTGTCCTGAAGGACAAAACGGCAATGGAAGATCTGGAAAGAAGCCGAACCCTTTCAACAGGGGACAGGTGAACCACGTTAATGTGGAGGAGGTTGAAGCTCAGCCCGATGCAGTAATAGGTAAGTTTTTGGTTAAGTCATTTACTGCACTCGTTCTTTTGATACTGGTGCATCGCATTCATACATATCAAGGGGATTTGTGGAAAAGTATAGCCTGCCCACTAGGATTCTTAAAACACCTATGCTAGTAAGCTCACCAGGAGCGAAGTACATGGCCAGTCAAGGATGTTTTCAAGTGCCATTAAGTATAGGAAGGCATGTTTTCCCAACGGATTTAATTATTTTGGAATCCCAAGGTCTGGATGTGATTCTTGGTATGGCTTGGCTGTCGATGTATGGAGGAAACATCGATTGCGCTAGTAAGACAATTTTGCTCACAACGCCAGAAGGAAGAAGGATCAAGTATGTATCCCGACATGCGCCAAACAGGACACAAGTAAATTCCTTATCAGGAGTGGTGCGGGAGGAAGTACCAGTGGTAAAGGATTTTCCTGATGTATTTCCCGAAGAGTTGCCAGGCATGCCACCGGATAGAGACATTGAGTTTTTGATTGAGCTTTTGCCAGGCACTGGGCCAATATCGAAGAGACCATATAGGATGCCAGCAAAAGATTTGGTGGAAATTAAGAAGCAAATTAAGGAGTTACTGGAAAAGGGATATATTCGCCCAAGTTCTTCGCCTTGGGGATCACCAGTACTTCTAGTGGAGAAGAAGGATGGATCGTTAAGGATGGTTGTTGACTATCGAGGATTGAACGAAGTAACAATAAAGAACAAGTACCCGCTACCAATGATCAATGATTTGTTTGATCGATTGCAAGGAGCTAAAGTGTTTTCCAAGATCGATTTGCGATCAGGATACCATCAGTTGAAGATTCGAGAACAGGATATCCCGAAGACAGCTTTTACCACCAGATATGGACTGTATGAGTATACCGTTATGTCATTTGGACTGACTAACGCGCCTGCCTATTTTATGAACATGATGAACAAAGTGTTTATGGAGTTTTTGGATAAGTTCGTCATAGTGTTCATTGATGATATCCTGGTATATTCGAAGAATGAAGAGGATCATAAGGAACATTTGCGTTTGGTACTTGGAAAGCTCAGAGAACACCAATTATACGCCAAGTTTAGCAAATGTGAATTTTGGTTGAAGGAAGTAGGATTCCTCGGACACGTTATATCGGGAGAAGGTATAGCAGTAGATCCCGCTAAAGTTGAAACTGTGACCAAGTGGGAAGCCCCAACAACAGTTGGAGAGATCCGGAGTTTTCTTGGACTCGCAGGGTACTACCGGAGATTTATTGAGAATTTCTCAAAGATCGCGAAACCTATGACGGAGTTGCTGAAGAAGGATACTAAGTTCAAATGGACTGATGAGTGTGAGGCAAGTTTTCAGGAATTGAAGAAACGTTTGGTTACCTCACCAGTGTTGATTTTGCCAGATCAAACCAAGGATTATGAGGTGTATTGCGACGCTTCACGTCGAGGACTTGGAGCAGTGCTTATGTAGGAAGGGAGAGTTGTTTCGTATGCTTCACGACAACTGAAGCCTCACGAATTGAATTATTCCACGCATGATTTGGAATTAGCAGCCGTAGTGCATGCATTGAAGACATGGAGACATTTCCTCATTGGAAATCATTGTGAGGTATACACGGATCATAAGAGTTTGAAGTACATTTTCACGCAGAAGGAGTTGAACCTCAGACAAAGGAGATGGTTGGAGCTTATCAAGGATTATGATATGAAATTACATTACCATCCCGGAAAAGCTAATGTAGTAGCTGATGCATTAAGCCGCAAGAGCCATGTCAATACGTTAATGACGGGAGAAATACCCAAGGAGTTAGCAGAAAATTTTCGTGGACTATGTTTGGAAATAGTTCCGAGAGGCTATGTAGCAGCATTGGAGATTCAGTCAACATTGATGGACAGAATCAGAGAAGCTCAGAAATCTGACAAGGAGATTGCTTCCATAAAGGAGAAGATGAAAGAAGGAAAAGCTAAAGGATTTCGTGAGGATGAGCACGACACCCTATGGTTTGAAGACCGTGTTTATGTACCCAATAACCCGGAAATCAGAAAGTTGATTTTGCAAGAGGCACATGATTCACCATATTCGATTCACCCAGGAAATACCAAGATGTATTTGGATTTGAAGGATATTTTCTGGTGGACCGGAATGAAGAAGGATATTGCAGAGTATGTAGCAGTTTGTGACGTATGTCAGAGAGTAAAGGCAGAGCATCAGAAGCCAGCAGGATTGTTGCAACCATTGCCGATACCCGAATGGAAGTGGGATAAGTTAGGCATGGATTTTATCATGGGATTACCAAGGACTCGTTCAGGCTATGACTCGATTTGGGTTGTAGTTGATCGATTGACGAAGGTAGCTCATTTCATCCCAGTAAAGACCACTTACACCAGTGCTAAGTTGGCAAAGATATACATGACCAGGATCGTATGTTTGCATGCAGTTTCGAGGAGCATCATATCAGATAGAGGAACCCAGTTTACCTCAAAGTTCTGGAAGCAGTTGCATGAGACTTTGGGTACTAGGCTAGAATTTAGTACAACTTTTCACCCGTAGACAGATGGACAGACCGAGAGAGTCAATCAGATTTTGGAGGATATGCTGAGAGCTTGTGCGCTAGATTATGGATCTAGTTGGGACGATAATTTGCCATATGCAGAGTTCTCTTACAATAATAGCTATCAGACCAGTTTGAAGATGGCACCTTTCGAAGCTTTGTACGGAAGGAGGTGCAGGACACCGTTGTCATGGGACGAAGTTGGAGACCGCCAGTTGTTTGGACCAGATCTGATTAAGGAGTCTGAACAGAAGGTGAAGTTGATTCGCGATAGGCTCAAGGTAGCCCAGTCCAGGGAGAAGAGCTACGCAGATTCTAAACGCAAGGAGACAGTTTACGAAGTTGGAGACAGAGTTTATCTTTGAGTATCCCCACTTCGAGGGATTAAGCGCTTTGGAGTTAAGGGGAAGTTAGCGCCACGATTTGTAGGACCATATCGAGTTTTGGAGCGTATGGGAGAAGTGGCCTACAAGTTGGAATTGCCAGAAGGATTGGCAGGAGTGCATGATGTGTTCCATGTTTCTCAGTTGAAGAAGTGTCACGCGGAGATGGCCGACATACCCTTGAGAGACACAATGCCATTAGAAGCAATTCAGTTGGATAACAATTTGACCTATGAGGAGAAACCAGTCAAGATTCTCGAGTTTGCCAGCCGAGTCACTCGCAGCAAGGTTATCAAGTTTTGCAAAGTTCAGTGGAGCCACCATACGGAGGATGAAGCCACCTGGGAGCGAGAGGAAGATTTTCTCAAAGACCACCCTCACCTATTTTCTAGCCAACCCGAATCTCGAGGGCGAGATTCATCTTAAGGGGGGTAGGTTTGTAACATCCCAAATTTTCAATTTGGAATGTTATACATTAGGTCATCATGCATATCATATTTTATTTTGCTTTTGGTTTTGATCCTAGAAAATCCTAAGCAACTCAAGGACCCACGGAGAGAGTTGGGGATTTCGTTATTTACATATTTGAGTTTTCTCAAATTATGTAAACAGGATCATTTGATTTTATTTATTTTATCATCAATTATTTCTATTACAAAAATATGAGAGAGGGAATAAAATGACTTTCCCAAAATATAGAAATATTGAGGATTTAATAAAAAAAATCAAATAAGATTTATTTCGGAGTTTTTGGGTATTTTTAATTGAATTTAGGAAAAATGCGCATTTTTCAAAGTTGTAGTTTGGGCCCAGATAAATGTTCACTTTATCGGGCTTGATTTTAGAAACCCGGCAAAATTTATTTCGTGATTTTTGGAGTCCGTTTAGTATTTCTTTTTATTTTTCTTCCGAGCGGAATTAAAAAAAAACCGGAACCGATTACGGGCCGTACTCGGCCAGGACTCCCTGGCCGGGGCCTTTATAAGGCGCCCGAGGCCCGAGCCGAGAGAGAGCCCAGCCGCCGCCGCCTAACCCTAGCCCCGCCGCCGCCGCCGCCCGCCGCCGCCGACTCGCCAGAGCAGCGCGCCGCCCGAGGTTCGCCGCCGCCTCGTTTTTCATGCTATTTAAAAAAAAAAAATTCTGTTCGTCGTTTTTCTTTTTCGTCGGATTTTTCGCGGTTATTTTCTGATCGCGATTTCTGATCCGATTTTCATTTTAGTATAACTTTTCGCTCGTTTATCGGAATCAGGCGATTCAAGCGCCTGGAGTTTCGTCTCGAAACCCTCTTTCCGAATAATCAACTTAAACATGTTTTTGCTACTGTAAAATTTGCCCTAGATCCAGATTACTAGAACGAAGTTGTTTTCTTTCGCCGTTTGATTTCTTTTGCTTCGTTCGATTTGATTCTATTTGCAAACCAGGGTTCTTAAGTTGAACTTTCTGGTTAGATCTTCTATTTGAGTTTTACCTGTGCATTAGATGAGTACTTATTGTATGCTTGTTGTTTGTCTGCGATAGAATACCCGGAGTGCGCCACCTGTTACTTCGAATCTCTAGGTTACGCGGATCATCAGCAAGGCAAGTAACACTTTGATCATACCTTTTCTACAACCCAGTTTTATTGCATTAGATCAATCCTCACACATTGCTTGATTAGGATCTAATTAAATTGTGGGATGGGAAGTAGATGAGGTAGTACCTATTACCTGTTTATTATCAAACCTTTGGGAGTTACTTCTACGTTTGCTTATTATGCCATGCTATGCTAGTAGACATGGATTGGGTGAGTGATATCCATGACAGATGTGAGATTGATAATTAAGGGTTTATCTAAGGTGGCAACCTAACACACATCTGGGTGGATTGAGGCACCTGGGGATTCCAGGACTTGCCTGTTTTAATTTGGACCGCCACCCAGGCCCAAAGGGATCATGAGATTATTCATACTAGAAACTTCCGTGTGCAGCCACAAGCCATTATGGGCTCTGGCATAGTTGACTAAGTTGTGTGAACTCTTATAGGGTAGACTAGCAGATGTAGGGGAAAGTAGGTGTACCGGTCTATCCATCGTAAGGTGCTAGCGCTTCTGAAAGACCGTGTCTCGGTCATCCGTCTTCTCAAACACCCTGTAGTGCGACAAACCAAACGGGGGCGATCGAGTCTTGTGGGGAAAAGTGCGCAAACCTCTGCAGAGTGTAACAAACTAATCATGGTTAGCCGTGTCCCCGGTTATGGACATCTTGAGTATCTAGTACCTGGATTATCATGTGAATCTCAACATGTTACTCTAAATTAATTTTGTGGGATTTTAATGATGTTACTTAATTGGGATTGAGAATGCTGTCAACCATTCTCAATGTTTAACAACCACCATGATAGTAATTAATTTTATTCCTTTGAAGTAGGGAAAAATTGGCTTTACGCAAAACTGTAACCATAGAGCTTTCCACCAGCCAAATATGCATATAGTATAGCTGTTGCATTCCATTACTCTCTATGTGTTACCTTGCCAGCATATTCCATGTGCTGACCTGTTTTCGGGCTGCAACGTTAATGTTGCAGACTTTTCAGACGACGATTGAGGAGTTTTAGGTCATGGTTCTATACTCAGTGATGCCGTTGGAGTTGATGGACTCACTTATCTTCCAAGCCTTCCGCTGTTATCGTTATTAGATGGCCTTAAGCCATATTTATTGTAATAAGTTCTCTTTTGAGACACTCGATGTAATAAGTGTGTGATTGGTACTCTGCTATAAATCCTCCGAGTATTGTGTGGTGTCAGCATTACTGATCCAGGGATGACACCGGAGCACAGAGATCAGACTGTTTGAGGTCTGGTCGCTACATTCACCCTTACCGTTTTATTCGCCCTCTCTCTCTCTCCATCCTCCCTCTCTTTCTCTATTTGCCTCTTTTTGCTCATTTCTTGTTTGCTTGTGTGTCGTATTGCTTGCTTGTCGTTATGGCTAGTCCCCTATCTTCTCCATTGTCTCTCGAAAATGAAGTTCTTAATTTTAAGCAAAGGGAAGGAGAAAACCTAAAAGACGCTTGGTATAGAATTTGCAATGCTCAAAATAGATCTACCAGGAAGCAATCTACTTCTATTATTCTTCGCAATTTTTATGTAGGTGCTATTCCTTGGCACAGATATGTCCTTGATACCATTACCAGAGGGAACTTCTTGGGTAGCCACACTTTTGATTCTTATAATGCTATGATAGATTTGTTTGGCTCACCCCCTCTTTTGGTTAGTGGAACTATGTTAACTTTGGAGCATGTAATGCAAAAACTTGAAATTGTTGAAAATAAAGTTGCTATCGTAGAGTTAATTGAAAATTTCGATAAAAAGATCCACAACCAAATTACTCAATATGGATCTAAAGTAGGAGTCACTTTGAAAAATATTAAGGAGAAGGAACCCATAGTTAATGAAAGAATAAATCATGATTCCACTATAATCGATAAGCTTGAGGGTATCATTACCGGGAACCGTTTTTTCTTCCGTAAAGAATACCCCAAGTCCTCCAACTAAAATTGCCAAGCTTATGTATGTTCCTAAAAACAAGGGTGAATCCTCTAGCAAAGAAACTGCGGATCTCAAATCTATAAGTATTCATCCTAATCTTTTTACTATCATTAAGGAACCATTTGGCACTAATGATTTTTTCGATTTTGTGCCTAGAAGTTTGATTATTGATAAAAGGAAAGAAACTCCTAAAGGTGATAGATGTCTCATTAAAGAATTACCAACTAAAGATACCTAGATCTATCTTCGCTTTTATGCATAGCTAGGGGCGTTAAACGATAGCGCTTGTTGGGAGGCAACCCAATTTTATTTTTATTCCTTGCTTTTTGCTCATGTTTAGTAATAAATAATTTATTTGGCCTCTGTTTTGGTTGTGTTTTTTGTGTTTAATTAGTGTTTGTGCCAAGTAGAACCGTTGGGAAGACTTGGGGAAAGTTTTTTAATCTTGCTGTAAAAAACAGAAACTTTAGCGCTCACGAGAACTGCCGCCATTTTTATTTGGAAAGTGATATTTAGTTAATTATTTTTGCAGATGATTAATAGATAAATTCCTCACGTCCAGCAATTTATTTTAGAATTTTTGGGATTCCAGATCTTGCATTATCTACAGATTACTACAGACTGTTCTGTTTTTGACAGATTCTGTTTTTCGTGTGTTGTTTGCTTATTTTGATGAATCTATGGCTAGTAAAATAGTTTATAAACCATAGAGAAGTTGGAATAAAGTAGGTTTAACAACAATATAAATAAAGAATGAGTTCATTAGAGTACCTTGAAGTGGTGTTTTGTTTTCTTTCGCTAACGGAGCTCACAAGATTTTCTACTTTAAGTTTTGTGTTGTGAAGTTTGCAAGTTTTGGGTAAAGATTTGATGGATTATGGAACAAGGAGTGGAAAGAGACTAAGCTTGGGGATGCCCATGGCACCCCCAAGATAATTTAAGGACACCTAAAAGCCAAAGCTTGGGGATGTCCTGGAAGGCATCCCCTCTTTCGTCTACTTCTATCGGAAACTTTACTTGGAGCTATATTTTTATTTACCACATGATATGTGTTTTGCTTGGAGCGTCGTGTATTATTTGAGTCTTTATTTGTTAGTTTTCCACAATCATCCTTGCTGCACACACCTTTTTGAGAGAGACACTCATGATTCAGAAATTGTTAGAATACTCTATGTGCTTCACTTATATCTTTTGAGTTATATAGTTTTTGCTCTAGTGCTTCACTTATATATTTTAGAGCACGTTGGTGGATTTGTTTTATAGAAACCATTGTTCTCTCATGCTTCACTTAGATTATTTTGAGAGTACTACAAAACAGCATGGTAATTTTCTTTAATTATGTTAGACATTCAAGATTAATAATAAAAATTTCTTATGAGTGTGTTGAATACTATGAGAAGTTTGAAACTTGATAATTGTTTTGAGATATGGAGATGGTAATATTAGAGTCGTGCTAGTTGAGTAGTTGTGAATTTGAGAAATGCTTGTGTTGAAGTTTGTGATTCCCGTAGCATGCACGTATGGGTTATGATAAGAAGTCGGAGCATGATGTGTTTATTGATTGTCCTCCTTATGAGTGGCGGTCGGGGACGAGCGATGGTCTTTTCCTACCAATCTATCCCCCTAGGAGCATGAGTGTAGTACTTTGCTTCGATAACTAATAGATTTTTGCAATAAGTATGTGAGTTCTTTATGACTAATGTTGAGTCCATGGATTATACGTACTCTCACCCTTCCACCATTGCTAGCCTCTCTAATACCGTGCACCTTTCGCCGGTATCATAAACCCACCATATACCTTCCTCAAAACAGCCACCATACCTACCTATCATGGCATTTCCATAGCCATTCTGAGATATATTGCCATGCAACTTTTCACCGTTCCATTTGTTGTGACACGCTTCATCACTGTCATATTGCTCGCATGATCATGTAGTTGACATTTTAGTTGTGGCAAAGCCACCGTTCATAATTCTTTCATATAAGTCACTCATGCATCATTGCTATATCAATACACCGTTAGAGGCATTCATATAGAGTCATAGTTTGTTCTAGTATCGAGTTGTAATCATTGAGTTGTAAATAAATAGAAGTGTGATGATCATAATTCATAGAGTATTGTCCCAATAAAAAAAGAGAAAGGCCAAAAAAAGGAAGGCCCAAAAAAAGAATAAAAAGGGGGTAATACTACTATCCTTTTTCCACACTTGTGCTTCAAAGTAGCACCATGATCTTCAAGATAGAGAGTCTCTTATGCTATCACTTTCATATAATAGTGGGAATTTTTCATTATAGAACTTGGCTTGTATATTCCAACAATGGGCTTTCTCAAAATGCCCTAGGTCTTCGTCAGCAAGCAAATTGGATGCACACCCACTTAGTTTATTTTTGTTGAGCTTTCGTACATTTATAGCTCTAGTGCATCCATTGCATGGCAATACCTACTCACTCACATTGATATCTATTGATGGGCATCTCCATAGCCCGTTGATACGCCTAGTTGATGTGAGACTATCTTCTCCCTTTTTGTCTTCTCCACAACCACCATTCTATTCCACCTATAGTGCTATGTCCATGGCTCACGCTCATGTATTGCGTGAAGATTGAAAAAGTTTGAGAACACCAAAGGTATGAAACAATTGCTTGGCTTGTCATCGGGGTTGTGCATGATTTGAATACTTTGTGTGGTGAAGATGGAGCATAGCCAGACTATATGATTTTGTAGGGATAACTTTCTTTGGCCATGTTATTTTGAAGAGACATAATTGCTTAGTTAGTATGCTTGAAGTATTATTATTTTTATGTCAATATTAAACTTTTGTCCTGAATCTTTCGGATCTGAATATTCATACCACAATTAATAGAATAACATTGAAAATTATGCCAAGTAGCATTCCACATCAAAAATTCTGTTTTTATCATTTACCTACTCGAGGACGAGCAGGAATTAAGCTTGGGGATGCTTGATACGTCTCCAACATATCTATAATTTTTTATTGTTCCATGCTATATTATATCCTGTTTTGGACATTATTGGGCTTTATTATACACCTTTATATTATTTTTGGGACTAACCTATTAACCGGAGGCCCAACCCAGAATTGCTATTTTTTGCCTGTTTTAGGGTTTCGCAGAAAAAGAATATCAAACGTAGTCCAGACGGAATGAAACCTTCGGGAACGTGATTTTCGGAACGAACATGATCCAGAGGACTTGGACCCTACGTCAAGCAATCAACGAGGAAGGCACAAGGTAGGGGGGCGCGCCTACCCCCCAGGCATGCCCTCCACCCTCGTGGGGCCCACGTTGCTCCAACGACGTACTCCTTCCTCCTATATATACCTACGTACCCCCAAACTACTAGATATGGAGCCAAAACCCTAATTCCACCGCCGTAACTTTCTGTATCGACGAGGTCCCATCTTGGGGCCTTTTCCGGAGCTCCGCCAGAGGGGGTATCGATCACGGAGGGCTTCTACATCAACACCATAGCCTCTCCGATGAAGTGTGAGTAGTTTACTTCAGACCTACGGGTCCATAGTTATTAGCTAGATGGCTTCTTCTCTCTTTTTGGATCTCAATACAAAGTTCTCCCCCTCTCTTGTGGAGATCTATTCGATGTAATCTTCTTTTGCGGTGTGTTTGTTGAGACCGATGAATTGTGGGTTTATGATCAAGTTTATCTGTGAACAATATTTGAATCTTCTCTGAATTCTTTTATGTATGATTGGTTATCTTTGCAAGTCTCTTCGAATTATCAGTTTGGTTTGGCCTACTAGATTGATCTTTCTTGTAATGGGAGAAGTGCTTAGCTTTGGGTTCAATCTTGCGGTGTCCTTTCCCAGTGATAGTAGGGGCAGCAAGGCACGTATTGTATTGTTGCCATCGAGGATAACAAGATGGGGTTTATATCATATTGCATTAGTTTATCCCTCTACATCATGTCATCTTGCTTAAAGCGTTACTCTATTCTCTTGAACTTAATACTCTAGATGCATGCTGGATAGCGGTCGATGTGTGGAGTAATAGTAGTAGATGCAGGCAGGAGTCGGTCTACTTGTCTTGAACGTGATGCCTATATACATGATCATACCTAGTTATTCTCATAATTATGCTCAATTTTGTCAATTGCTCAACAGTAATTTGTTCACCCACCGTAATACTTATGCTCTCGAGAGAAGCCTCTAGTGAAACCTATGGCCCTCGGGTCTATTTTCCATCATATTAATCTTCCAATACTTAGTTATTTCCTTTGCCATTTATTTTCCTTGCATCTTTATATCTCTTTATCATAAAAATACCAAAAATATTATCTTATCATATCTATCATATCTCACTCTCGTAGGTGACCGTGAAGGGATTGACAACCCCTTTATCGCATAGGTTGCTTGGATTTTATTTGTTTGTGTAGGTGCGAGGGACTCGTGCGTGGCCTCCTACTGGATTGATACCCTGGTTCTCAAAAACTAAGGGAAATACTTACGCTGCTCTGCTGCATCACCCTTTCCTCTTCAAGGGAAAACCAACGCAGTGCTCAAGAGGTAGCAATAACCAATAGCGGAACCTGGATGCTCATATTGTTTCCTACATATTCCACGAAGATCTTTATCGGTCAAACTGCATAACAGCATACGTTGTTCCCTTTGTCATAGGTATGTTACTTGCCCAAGATTCGATCGTCAGTATCATCATACCTAATTCAATCTCGTCACCGACAAGTCTATTTACTCGTTCCGTAATGCATCATCCTGTGGCTAACTCATTAAACACATTTCTTGCAAGGCTCATCGTGATGTGCATTACCGAGAGGGCATAGAGATACCTCTCTGATACACGAAGTGACAAATCCTAATCTTCATCTATGCCAACTCAACAAACACCATCGGAGACACCTGTAGAGCATCTTTATAATCACCCAGTTATGTTGTGACGTTTGATAGCACACAAGGTGTTCCTCCGATATTCGGGAGTTGCATAATCTCACAGTCCGAGGAACATGTATAAGTCATGAAGAAAGCAATAGCAGAAAAACTAAACGATCATTATGCTAAGCTAACGGCTGGGTCGTGTCCATCACATCATTCTCTAATGATGTGACCCCGTTCATCAAATGACTACACATGTCTATGGCTAGGAAACTTAACCATCTTTGATTAACGAGCTAGTCAAGTAGAGGCATACTAGGGACACTCTGTTTGTCTATGTATTCACACATGTACTAAGTTTACGGTTAATACAATTCTAGCATGAATAATAAACATTTATCATGATATAAGGAAATATAAATAACAACTTTATTATTACCTCTAGGGCATATTTACTTCAGTTCCCACTTGCACTAGAGTCAATAATCTAGATTACATAGTAATGATTCTAACACCCATGGAGTCTTGGTGTTGATCATGTTTTGCTCATGAGAGAGGCTTAGTCAACGGGTCTGCAATATTCAGATCTGTATGTATCTTGCAAATCTCTATGTCTCCCTCCTTGACTTGATCGCGGATGGAATTGAAGCGTCTCTTGATGTGCTTGGTTCTCTTGTGAAATCTGGATTCCTTTGCCAAGGCAATTGCACCAGTATTGTGACAAAAGATCTTCATTGGACCCGATGCACTAGGTATTACACCTAGATCAGATATGAACTCCTTCATCCAGACTTTTTCATTTGCTGCTTCCGAAGCAGCTATGTATTCCGCTTCACACGTAGATCCCGTCACGACGCTCTGCTTAGAACTGCACCAACTGATAGCTCCACCATTCAATAAAAATACGTATCTGGTTTGTGACTTACAGTCATCCGGATCAGTGTCAAAACTTGCATCGACGTAACCGTTTACGACGAGCTCTTTGTCACCTCCATAAACGAGAAACACATCCTTAGTACTTTTTTCAGGTATTTCAGGATGTTCTTGACCGCTGTCCAGTGATCCACTCCTGGATTACTTTGGTACCTCCCCGCTAAACTAATAGCAAGGCACACATTAGGTCGGGTACACAGCATTGCATACATGATAGAACCTATGGCTGAGGCATAGGGAATGACTTCCATTTTCTCTCTATCTTCTACAGTGGTCGGGCATTGAGTCTGACTCAACTTCACACCTTGTAACACAGGCAAGAACCCTTTCTTTGACTGATCCATTTTGAACTTCTTCAAAACTTTATCAAGGCATGTGCTTTGTGAAAGTACAATTAAGCGTCTTGATCTATCTCTATAGATCTTGATGTCCAATATATAAGCAGCTTCACCGAGGTCTTTCATTGAAAAATTCTTATTCAAGTATCCTTTTATGCTATTCAGAAATTCAGTATCATTTCCGATAAACAATATGTCATCCACATATAATACCAGAAATGCTACGGAGCTCCCACTCACTTTCTTGTAAATACAGGCTTCTCCAAAAGTATGTATAAAACCATATGCTTTGATCACACTATCAAAGCGTATATTCCAACTCCGAGAGGCTTGCACCAGTCCATAAATGGATCGCTGGATCTTGCACACTTTGTTAGCACCTTTTGGATCGAAAGAACTTTCTGGTTGCGTCATATACAACTCTTCTTTGAGATATCCATTAAGGAATGCAGTTTTGACATCCATTTGCCAAATTTCATAATCATAAAATGCGGCAATTGCTAACATGATTCAGACAGACTTAAGCATCGCTACGGGTGAGAAGGTCTCACTATTGTCAACTCCTTGAACTTGTCGAAAACATTTTGTAACAAGTCGAGCTTTGTAGACAGTAATATTACCGTCAGCGTGAGTCTTCTTCTTGAAGATCCATTTATTCTCTATGGCTTGCCGATCATCGGGAAAGTCAACCAAAGTCCACACTTTGTTCTCATACATGGATCCCATCTCAGATTTCATAGCCTCAAGCCATTTTGCGGAATCTGGGATCATCATCGCTTCCTCATAGTTCGTAGGTTCGTCATGGTCAAGTAACATGACCTCCAGAACAGGATTACTGTACCACTCTGGTGCGGATCTTGCTCTGGTTGACCTACGAGGTTCGGTAGTAACTTGATCAGAAGTTTCATGATCATCATCATTAGCTTCCTCACTAATTCGTGTAGGAATCACTGGAACTGATTTTTGTGATGAACTAATTTCCAATAAGGGAGAAGGTACAGTTACCTCATCAAGTTCTACTTTCCTCCCACTCACTTCTTTCGAGAGAAACTCCTTCTCTAGAAAGGATCCATTCTTAGCAACGAATATCTTGCCTTAAGATCTGTGATAGAAGGTATACCCAACAGTCTCATTTGGGTATCCTATGAAGACACATTTCTCCGATTTGGGTTCGAGCTTATCAGGTTGAAGCTTTTTCACATAAGCATCGCAGCCCCAAACTTTAAGAGACGACAACTTGGGTTTCTTGCCAAACCACAGTTCATATGGTGTCATCTCAACGGATTTCAATGTACCCTATTTAACGTGAATGCAGCCGTCTCTAAAGCATAACCCCAAAACTATAGCGGTATATCAGTAAGAGACATCATAGATTCCACCATATCTAATAAAGTGCGGTTACGACGTTCGGACACACCATTACGCTGTGGTGTTCCAGGTGGCGTGAGTTGCGAAACTATTCCACATTGTTTCAAATGAAGACCAAACTCATAACTCAAATATTCACCTCCATGATCAGATCGTAGAAACTTTATTTTCTTGTTACGATGATTTTCCACTTCACTCTAAAATTCTTTGAACTTTTCAAATGTTTCAGACTTATGTTTCATTAAGTAGATATACCCATATCTGCTCAAATCATCTATGAATGTCAGAAAATAACGATACCCGCCACGAGCATCAACACTCATTGGACCGCATACATCAGTATGTACTATTTCCAATAAGTCTATTGCTCGCTCCATTGTTCCGGAGAACGGAGTCTTAGTCATCTAGCCCATGAGGCATGGTTCGCAAGCATCAAGTGATTCATAATCAAGTGATTCCAAAACCCCATCAACATGGGGTTTCTTCAAGCGCTTTACACCAATACGACCTAAACGGCAGTGCCATAAATAAGTTGCACTATCATTATTAAACTTGTATCTTTTGGCTTCAATACTATGAATATGTGTATCACTACTATCGAGTTTCAGTAAAAATAGACCACTCATTAAGGGTGCATGACCATAAAAGTTATTACTCATATAAATAGAACAACCATTATTCTCTGATTTAAATGAACAACCATCTCGCATCAAACAAGATCCAGATATAATGTTCATGCTTAACGCTGGCACCAAATAATAACTATTCAGGTCTAAAACTAATCCCGAAGGTAGATGTAGAGGTAGCGTGCCGACCACGGTCACATCGACTTTGGAACCATTTCCCACGCACATCGTCATCTCGTCCTTAGGCAATCTTTGCTTAATCCGTAGCCCCTGTTTCGAGTTGCAAATATGAGCAACAGAACCAGTATCAAATACCCAGGCGCTACCATGAGCATTAATAAGGTACACATCAATAACATGTATATCAAATATAGCTTTCACCTTGCCATCCTTATTATCGGCCAAATACTTGGTGCAGTTCCGCTTCTAGTGACTAGTCCCTTTGCAGTAGAAGCACTCAGTCTCAGGCTTAGGTCCAGACTTGAGTTTCTTCACTTGAGCAACAACTTGCTTGCCGTTCTTCTTGAAGTTCCCGTTCTTCCCTTTGCCCTTCTTCTTGAAACTAGTGGTCTTGTTGACCATCAACACTTGATGCTCCTTCTTGATTTCTACCTCTGCAACTTTTAGCATTGCGAAGGGCTTGGGAATTGTCTTATCCATCCCTTGCATATTATAGTGCATCACGAAGTTTTTGTAGCTTGGTGGCGGTGATTGAAGAACTCTGTCAATGACACTATCATCAAGAAGATTAACTCCCAGTTGAGTCAAGTGGTTGTGGTACCTAGACATTCTGAGTATATGTTCACTCACAGAACTATTCTCCTCCATCTTGCAACTATAGAACTTATTTGGAGACTTCATATCTCTCAATCCGGGTGAAAGTGCGTTATATCGACTAGAGGGGGGGGTGAATAGGCGATTTTTTTGAAATTCTTCACTGAGGAATTTGCCGGTGAGGAAATTCCTTAGCGAAGAACTACTAGCAGCGGAATGAGTACTCAAAAGTAAACATAACAGAATACAAGCATAGTCATCATGATGAAATGAAGACAGGCATAGAGTACAGGAAGCGTAATCACAGGATAACACAGGATGAAGACAAACAGACTGAAGAAATTAAACTGAGGAAATTTGAGAAAGTCTTCAACCAAAGTCTTCAAACACATATATGAACAAACACACAACACAATTATGAGGAAATGAAAGAGTTGAGGAAATAGAACCAGTAAGCTTGGTGAAGACAAAGATTTGGTAGACCAGTTCCAACTGCTGTCTCAGTTGTACATCTGGTTGGAGCGGCTGAGTATTTAAACTCGAGGACACATAGTCCTGGAAACCCAGTCCTGAACACGCAGCTCAGGACACCCAGTCCTCACCGTATTCTCCTTGAACTAAGGTCACACAGACCTCGTCCAATCACTCGTGGTAAGTCTTCAGGCGACTTCCAAACCTTCACAAACTTGGTCACTCGGCGATCCACAGTTCCTCTTGGATGCTCTAGACCATGATGCCTAACCGTCTGGAAGAAGCATAGTCTTCAAAGGTAACAAGCGTCGGATCCACTCAGGATCAATCTCTTTAGTGATGCTCAATCACTTGGGGTTTGTAGGTGTTTGGGTTTTGGGTTTTTGGTTTTTTCTCACTTGATGATTTTCGCTCAAAGTCCTCAGAGGATGGGTTGCTCTCAAATGACAAGTGTCAGTTTCTCTCGGAGCAGCCAACCAGCTAGTGGTTGTAGGGGGCGGCTATTTATAGCCTAGGGAGTAGCCCAACATGATAAGACATAAATTCCCTTCAATGATATGACCGTTAGGTGGATAGATATTTTGGGACAGCTGGCGCATAGCACAGCAACAGTCGGAATTTTGAGTAGTAAAATCCTCAAGGCTATCATGTTCCTCACTGTGTAGGCAATCCGCACTGGCGAATTCCTAACTCCTCAGTCAGGACAAATTCCTCAGAGACCAGAAGAACTTCGTCTCTGTCACTGAAGAAATTAACTGAACTGTATGAGATTTCCAATGGCTTCACTCGAAGGGATTGGTAGGTGTAGGATTTTGAGTTGAGCATCACATGGAAATTTTTCCTTAGTATTTCCTCGACCCCCTTTAACAGTACGGTGTTTCCTATGACTCAAGAAAGAGAAAAAACAAAACTATGAAAACGAAAGTCTTCAGGCTTCATATTCCTCGCATGAATATCAAGTCTTCACGGACACACCAATTTCTTCACTTTCAAAGTCTTCATGAAAGTCTTCAGAAATACCAAAATCTTCACTCGAAGATATTCATTTTTAGGGGTCGACTTTTCCTGTAAATATCAAACTCCTCATAGACTTATAGACCTGTGTACACTCACAAACGCATTAGTCCCTTAACCTATAAGTCTTCAATACACCAAAATCAGTAAGGGGCACTAGATGCACTTACAATCTCCCCCTTTTTGGTGATTGATGACAATATAGGTTAAGTTTTCAACGGGGATAAACATATGAAGTGTAACTACTGATATTAAGGAATCTGATTGCAAGATATAGAAGAACTCCCCCTGAAGATGTGCATAGTGAGGAATTTGCCTTTGAAGCAATGCACACTTGAAGAGTTGAATCATGGAGATCTCCCCCTATATCTTGTAATTCATACATGCATTTAACATATAATATGAAGAATTTGAAATGCATGACGAAATATGGTGCCTGATGAAATTCAGCATGCGTGCAATAATATTAACGAGGAATAAACATGCAGAATAGTGCATCAAAAGTATCAGGGCACAGTGCATCAAAAGTATCAGAGCACCATCGGGTTTAAGATTACAACTCGATCCAATAAAGTTTCAGAAGAACGAGAGTTGTAACTTAGCAATAAAAAACGCCCATATAGTAGAACCGCTTGAAGACTAACTCATATTTCTCCCCCTTTGTCATCGAATGACCAAAAGGATCGAAAATGAGGACTAACGCCCCTGAAGATAATCATGTTGATGAAGGAGCGCTAGCGTTGTTGGGGTCGTTTGTTGATGTAGGGCCTGCCGCAGTGTTGTCCAAATCTTCATGTTCATCAGTGTCGTGCGATGAACGATGTTGAATACCAGATTCTTCATGATGCCAACAATTTCCTCATCAGATGAGTCGTGGCCTTTGATGGGACTGATTGTCCTCGTAAGAATACGATAGACGGTTCTGGGCACGTACAACAATTCCTTCACGAGGAATTTGGTTCTTGGTGCTTGACCTGGCTTCAAAGGTTTCATCAGCACCTGCATGTAATGATGTGTGAGCTCAGGTTCACTGTAGATGCAGCGAGCTTCTTCAAGGGGAGGACTGAGTGGTAGAGCACGAAGCAATTCAGAGGCTCGTGCAGTGTAGTGAGTGTTTTCAGACATCCAGTCCAGCACCCATGAATTCACATCTTCAGCATCTTCGGTGATGTGCAGCGTTGCATAGAATTGAAGAATCAGTTCTTCATTCCAATCGCAGATGTCAGAGCCAAAGTTCAGCAGTCCAGCGTCGTGAAGAACACTGAGGACTGGTGCGAAGCACGGCAGAGATTCCATATCCACGTGAGGAATATGCTCATGGTAGAAGATTTTCTCCTTGTTGAACAGCACTGAGGAATAGAAATTTGCTTGACTGGCAGTCCAGAAACGCCTCTTCCTAATGCGAGCAGAGTCATATGGGTTGTAATCTTCGAAGAATACGTGCTCGCCGAAGAAATCATCAGATTTGAACTTTTGCTTGCATGATAAAGGATCCTTTGGCTTCGGCAGAGGAGTGTCAGTGAGTTGCATCACGACCTCAGGAATCTCAATCGCAGGTTCTTCAGGTTGAGGAATTTCTGGTTCCTCCTCAGTGGCAGTCTGCGTCGTTGGTTGTTCAGCGGCAGCAGTTTCTTCAGAGCTAGTGGCTGGAATTTCCTCATGGACAGATGCAGTGGGATGAGTTTCTTCAGAGCCCATGTGAACAGTTTGTGTGGGGGACCAAGGAATTTGCTGTAGAGGGGTGAACATTGGAGAATTTGGATGCTGACCTTCCCAGAATTCATCACTGATTACAGGTGTGGAGCAGCCAATGTCCACATCTTCATCTTCCATTTCTTCAGCGCCAGCCTCTTCAGCTGTGAACTAAGGCATAGGCGAGGAGATGATAGGTGTTGAAGGGATCGCATCCACTTCAATTTCTTCATCCAACGGTTCAGACGAAGTAGCAGAAGGAGTTTCTTCATCAGATCCGCTGGGGATCACATATTCTTCATAAAAAGGAACAAGGTCCTTTGATGGCCTGGTTGAGATGGGAACGACATCAATCGGATTTGCAAATGAGCTTGTCACAGGCTTCGTTTTCCTCGGAGCTGAAGAATATGAAGCAGTTGATGCTTTCCTTTTTTCACTGTAGCACGCTCTGCAGCCTTGGTCTTCTTCACATCTGATGCAGATGGAAGGATTGGAGTTGAAGTTGGTGCAGGAGCAGCTGAGGAATCTGGTTGATTTTCTTCAGGCACAACTGATGCAGTTGCCCTGAGTTCTTCAGTTTCTTCAGGCACACCACTAGTGGGTGCCCTGGCAATTTCTTCAGCGGCTGGAATGCAGTCATCAGCCCTAGAACTCATATTACCTTCAGCAGCCTGATTGTCATCAGCGGTGCTGGCATTTTCTTCAGTAGGCTGAGCAGATGCTTCAGCCTGAGGAATTTCCTGTTGCGTTGGGGTTGCAATATTGGAAGTGAAGTTATTCGCAAGTTTCACAAAACGAACCTTGGCTCCAAGCCAATCAGAGCGATATGCATCAAAGTCATCACTGAGTTTCTTAATCTCAGTCTGAATAGTGACAAGTTCTTCAGTTGTCATAGAGACAACGTTTTTCTTCAGATAGCGCTCTTTCTTGTACTGCACTTTCTTGATCTGCCCGGCCTTCTCAAATTTCCACTTTCTTCTTGAATGAAGTGGGTCAGCATGTGACTCTGGCCAGGAGTTAGCTTGAAGTCAGGCAAGGGAGTGTTGGGGTCCTTGTGCCAATCATCAATGTAGTCGAGGATCATCTTGGGATCCAAAAGCAGTGGCACCTCTGATCCCTTGGCTCTAGCGGCTCTAACTTGCCTGTCTCTGATGATTTCTGCAAGTTCATCATCATCAGCTTCATCTTCATCAGACGACACTTGGAAAGCGACTTGCTTCTTTTGAGGACTTGGGCGAGGACCTCGTCCAGCAGTGGCCTTTGTCTTCAGCAGTGAGGGGCCAGCTGAGGAACTTGGTGCAGCTGAGGAACTAGCTGAGACACCTGAGGCAATGGAGATGCCGGCAGTCCTTTGGCACAAGGCGAGATGCACAGGTGCTGAGGATTTAGGCGGAACAGCTAAAGGCTTTGGCGGGGGAGCTGAGGACTTTGGAGGAACAGGAGCAGCATGAGGAATTGGACGTGAGGGCTTTGATGATTCTGGCTGTGAGGGCATTGCTGAGGAGCTTGGCTTGCGCGCAGGCTTCTTAGACATAGCCTTCTTTGGCTTGACAGCAGAGGCCTCAGCAGAGGCAGCAGCAGCAGAGTCTTCATTGAATTTCCTCACTGCTTCTCTGGCTTGCTTAGCCAGCTTGGCTTGGCGCTTGGCCCATTCATCAGGATAGTCCTCACCGCGCTTGAGGCTGGTGGGATCTGCTATTTGGCCAGGTGCCAATGGAGCTCTTGGGCATGGAGGATTGAGTGCGAATTTCTTCATGTACTTAGGAGTGACATATCTGTACTCCCTCCATTCTCTTGTCCATCTCCTCTCTATCCTCTGTTTTCGCACTTTGCGCTCATTCTTGGTTTCCTCAGTAGGTGTGCAGTACCTAGCATATATGTCATCAGGGATCTCAAACGCTGTATTTACCTCAGGCCTCTTTCCTCACTTCTGTGGCTTCTTACCATCAGCCATTTTCTTCAGTTGAGGAATTTGAACAATTGAATTCCCTGAAGAAGTATGCAACTTTTCTTCGAGGAACGCTGCAAATGAGTTAAGTTGATGAGAACCTAGTGATTCAGCAGCTGACATGTGTACCTGTGAACAGAGTATAGTTGCGAGGAATTTGGAGAGGTCATATGCGTTCTCAGAAGGTTTTTCAAAAGGAACAAGTTTGAGGAATTTGACCAGACGAGTCTTGAAGATTTTCACTAAGAGTTCTTTGTCTTAGGTTCCAGAGTTGTATAGATCGAAGATCCACACAATTGAGGAATCTTGAAGAAAAATGATGCTTAGAGAAACGAATCAAGAACAGATGACTTGTGAGGTGTTCAGTGTGTGAAGATGTGAAGAAAAACACTTTTGAAGATTTTGTAGATAATCATTCGAATCAACGAGGGCAGTAAAAGTAACTTTTAATTACCCTGGACGAAGAACACGACGAACTGGAGTGAGGAGATGTGAAGTTCGTCTGTGCAGATATTCCACGCCCTAACTTGGCGGAGGAAGACGGCTACGGCGGCGGCGGAGTGAAGATGTCCGCGGTCGGCGCGAGTACGTCGGCGACGAGGTCGAGGCAGTGAAGCTCTTCCTCACCGGCGGCGATGAAGTAGCGGCGGCGCTAGGGTTTGAGAAGCTCAAGCTGGAGAGAGAGGTCGAGCGGAGTAAAAGAAGCGAGGAAGGGAAGGAGGGGTATTTATAGCCACGGTGAAAAACTGCTCGCCCGAAGAAATTGGACGAACGTGCCCCTGACCCTTCTCATTCGCATGACATGTGTCACCCATGTAGTGAGAGGTGAAGATCGTGTTAGATCGTGGGTGAGTGGATAAGTGTATCGTGGGATGCGGAACGGTTTGAGCGGCAAAGCCGAAAATTTAGATAAGATAGGTTTTAAAGTTCTGTTCGCAATTTCTTCAGCTGACAAGGACACAGTGAAGATTTTGAACGAGTTTCAAATAGAACGCACATGAAGAATTTGTGAACAGATTGGGTTGAGTATAGCATAGAGGGGAAGGGTCCGATCACATTCACTTAGCAAAAAACCAACTTGAAGAAATAGCAATAAGTGAATGTTGTAGAGGACATAAACTCATATATATATAGCCAATGAAGAAAAACGACGAACCAGTGAAGACTATGCAAAGTTGAAGAATATGAATAATTTGAGGAATTTCAACTTTCGGTGGTGGCGTGACCCACCGTATAAGAATGATGATTTCAGACACCGCGTACAATTATCGTAGGGTTCTGAGAATCAAATTCTTCATTAATTTCTTCACATAAGAGTGTTATTCTTCATTGATTGAAGAAAAACGTTTCTTCATGTGTTGCACATCTAAGTCATCAATTTTGCATAAGTGTTAGGATGAGTGTCCTTTTCAAAGAACATTCGAAGATTCTAGGATATTTAGCTCACACCGCAACTTGCTAAATCTCTTCTCATCCAAGGGCTTTGTGAAGATATTGGCTAGCTGTTCTTCAGTCTTCACATGCTCAATAGAAATGTCGCCCTTCAACACATGATCACGAAGAAAATGATGACGAATCTGAATGTGCTTTGTCTTCGAGTGCTGAACTAGGTTGTGAGCAATCTTGATGGCACTCTCATTGTCACAGAGGAGAGGCACATTCTTCATGTTGACGCCGTAGTCCTTGAGAGTTTGCTTCATCCATAGCAATTGGGCACATCAAGAACCAGCGGCAATGTACTCAGCTTCAGTAGTAGATAGTGATACGCAGTTCTGTTTCTTCGAGGACCAACAGACCAAAGATCGTGCGAGGAAATGACATGTACCGGATGTTGACTTGCGATCCACACGATCACCAGCATAGTCAGAGTCAGAATATCCAACAATATCAAAAGCCGAGCCCTTGGGGTACCATAATCCAAGTGTTGGTGTGTGAGCTAGATATCGAAGAATATGCTTCACAACCTTATGGTGTGATTCCTTCGGTGTAGCTTGAAATCGGGCACACATGCAAACCCTAGGCATTATATCTGGCCTAGATGCACATAAGTACAATAAGGAACCTATCATGGAGCGGTATACCTTATGATCGAAGTCAATACCATTTTCATCAGTGCACAGATGGCCATTTGTGGGCATAGGAATTTTGACGCCTTTGCAATCTTGCATGCCGAACTTCCTCAGTACATCCTTGAGGTATTTCTCCTGAGAGATGAATATGCCATTGTGTTGTTGATGAATTTGAAGACCTAAGAAGAATTTCAACTCTCCCATCCTAGACATTTGATATTCTTCACTCATCATATAGGCAAATTCATCACTATAACGTTGGTCAGTACATCCAAACATAATATCATCAACATATATTTGGCACACAAACAATTCACCATCATAATATTTAGTGAAAAGAGTAGGGTCGAGTGAACCGAGTTTGAAGCCTTTCTTCATGAGGAGTTCCTTCAAGGTATCATACCAAGCCCATGGGGCCTGCTTGAGGCCATAGAGGGCCTTGTTGAGTTTGAAGACTTTGTCAGGATTCTTTGGATCTTCAAAACCTGGGGGTTGAGCAACATATACTTCTTCCTCAAGCTTACCATTGAGGAATGCATTTTTCACATCCATTTGATATAAAGTGATATCATGATGGTTAGCATAAGCAAGTAATATGCGAATAGCCTCAAGTCTAGCAACAGGTGCAAAAGTTTCATCGAAATCAATTCCTTCAACCTATGTGTAGCCTTGAGCTACAAGCCGTGCCTTATTCCTCACCACAAGGCCATTTTCACCTTGCTTGTTGCGGTAGATCCACTTTGTGCCGATGATATCGTGCTTGCGAGGATCTGGACGTTTGACCAGTTCCCAGACATTGTTGAGCTCGAACTGATGTAATTCTTCTTGCATGGCCTGAATCCACTCAGGCTCCAGAAATGCTTAATCTACCTTAGTGGGCTCTGTAATAGAGACAAAAGCATACTGCCCACAAAAGTTAGACAAATGTGAAGCTTTTGAGCGTGTGAGAGGACCTGGCTCTTTGATGTCATTGATGATCTTTTCAACTTGCACTTCTTTTGCAATGCGAGGATGAGCTGGTTGCTGTTGAAGAATTTGATCAGCGTTTTCTTCAGCACCATTTTCTTCAGCATTTTCTTCAGGTGCATTAGCTCGACGTTCTTCATGTTCTGGAATGAATTCTTCAGCAGATTCTTCAGTAGGAATGACATCCTCAGTAGCCTTGAACTTGATAGTTTCTTCAGGTGCTGGTTCATCTATCACAGTAGGTAGGTGCTCTCTTTGCGAACCATTAGTTTCATCGAACCGCACATCTACAGTTTCAATAACTTTGTGAAGAACGTTGTTGAAGACTCTGTAGGTGTGCGAGTCCTTTTCGTAACCAAGCATAAAACCTTCATGTGCTTTCGGTGCAAATTTTGAGTTGTGATGAGGATCTCTAATCCAACATTTAGCACCAAAGACTTTGAAATAACTTACATTGGGTTTCTTATCAGTGAGGAGTTCATAGGCAGTCTTTTTGAAGAATTTGTGAAGATATACTCTGTTGATGATGTGGCACGCAGTATCAATTGCCTCAGTCTAGAAACGACGAGGCGTTTTGTATTCATCAAGCATAGTGCGAGCCATCTCAGCAAGAGTCCCGTTCTTGCGCTCCACGACGCCATTCTGCTGAGGAGTGTAAGGAGCAGATAACTCATGTGTAATACCAAGTTCATCAAGATAGTCATCGAGACCAGAATTCTTGAACTCATTGCCATTGTCACTTCCGATGTGCTTGATCTTCACACCAAAGTTGGTTGAAGCCCTTGAGGAAAATCGTTTGAAGACTTCCTGCACTTCATGTTTGTAAGTAACAAGGTGTACCCATGTGTAGCGAGAATAATCATCAACAATAACAAAGCCATATTGAGATGCTTCATTTGAAATAGCAGAATAATGATTAGGACCAAAGAGATCCATGTGAAGCAATTCAAACGGGCGAGTGGTGGTCATGATAGTCTTCGCTGGATGCTTGGCCTTCGTCATCTTCCCAACTTCACAGGCTCCACATAGGTGATCCTTGAGGAATTTGACATTCTCGATGCTAATGACATGCTTCTTCTTTGCAAGCGTGTGCAAATTCCTCATGCCTGCATGACCAAGTCGTCGATGCCAGAGCCAGCCTTCCGAAGCTTTTGCAAGCAAGCACACGACTGGTTGTGGTCCTGTAGAGAAATCAACAATATACAGGTCTCCTCTCCTAAAGCCTTCGAAGACTTTGGAATTGTCAGCTTCCGTAACCACAACACAATGGTACTTGTCAAAGACAACAACCATATCAAGATCACAAAGCATTGAGACAGACATAAGGTTGTATCCTAAGGACTCAACAAGCATGACTTTGTCCATGTGTCGATCCTTTGTAATCGCAACCTTACCTAGACCCAATACCTGACTTTTGCCTTTGTCGGCAAAGATGATATGCTTCAGATGCGACAGAGATAATGGAGCATCCATCAATAGATTCTTGTCACCAGTCATGTGGTTTGTACATCCACTATCGAGGACCCACTCAGTGGCTTTGGGTTTATCATCCTACAGATGAATTAGTGCATCTTACAAACTCATATACTTCATCAGTGAAGAATATGACATCAATTCATCAGATCAATTTCATCAAGTAAAAGAACTAATAACACAATATGAGGATGTGAGAAATGAAAGTTCATTTCTTCATGGTTAGCCTGCGTCCTTTCAGGCATTGCTCAGGTCTCCAGCAAATTCTTCAGACGATTACGTGCGTCTGGAGACCTGACCCTGCAGTAGAGATTAGTTCTTTTTCTTCACCACCCACATCTGAAGGGGTGGCAAAGAGTTCATCATTCTGTGAGCTCCATACGAGAAGGATGGCATAGAAGCCAGTCCATTTCGTTTCACATAAGAGGGGTTAGAGTAAGCATAAGAGTAAGCAGAGAAATTCTTCGAGGACTTATGGACATAATGATTTGAAGAATAATGCACATATCCATAATCCTTAGATCTTCCCTACGAAACAGACGGGTTAGCATGATGATGTTCATATGAGGACTTTGATCCATATGAGGAATTTGGTCCGTATGAAGAATTTGATCTGGGGTTCCTATTCTTCACAGGTGGCGTCATGATGACATTCACCTGAAGATTTTCAAGGCATCTTTTGGGAACCCAGATTTTCTTCATAGGGGAGCCGTTCCTGCAGTTAGTGCCAACATATCTAGCAAATACTTCACCATTCTGATTTTTAAACAGTTTATAGTTGGAGTCAATTGACTCATCATCAGAATGAGGAGATTCACATGCAAATCCAGATAAGTTAGATGGATCAACTGGAGGTCCCTTTGCAGCAACCCATGTGGTTTTGGGGTACTGCTCAGGCTTCCAATATGTACCATCAGCATTGAGTTTCCTCTCAAAGGCGATACCCTCTTTCCTAGGGTTCCTGTTGAGGATCTGCTTTTTAAGCACATCACAAAGAGCCTGATGCCCTTTGAGGCTTTTGTACATGCCTGTCGTGTACAATTCCTTCAGCCCTGCATCATCAGTGATACTAGCAATGTTCTCAGATGAGGAATTAGTGATAACAGAGGCATGTGAAGAATTTGAAACATTAGCAGCATTTGAACATTCAGGTGAAGAATTAGCAGATTCACGTTCAATGCACTTCAAGCATGGAGGAACAAATTCTTCCTGAGAATCGCTGATTTGTTGAGCAAGTAATGAATCGCGCTCCTTCTGAAGATCTTCATAACTCACTCTTAGCTTTTCAAGATCTTGCTTTCTTTGAATAAATTCATAAGAAAGCTTCTCATGATCCGATAAGAGAGTGTTATGATGACTTTGAAGTTTGTCAATCTTGGACTGAAGTCTCTGAAGATTTTCAGTCAAAGTTTCAGTGCGATCCATTTCTTCACCCAACATATCATCACTTTTATTTAGCATGTTTTGAGCCTTTTCTAAAGCCCTTTGTTGTTTTATAGCAATCTTAGCAAGTTTAGAATAGCTGGGCTTAAGGTTTTCATCAGATTCATTCTCACTTGATTCAGAGGAGGTATATTTGAGTACCTTGGCACCCTTTGCCATGAAGCAATAGGTGGGAGCGTAGTCATCATCGCTTTCATCAGCCTTGTTGGTGAGGTCATTTTCTTCAGTGTTGAAGATAGACTTGCTGACGAATGTAGTAGCGAGAGCTAGGCTCGCCGCTCCGGATTCGGACTCCTTAGATGTCTCCTCTTCCTCATTTTCTTCAGATTCAGCCTCAGAATCCATTCCCTTGCCAATGAATGCCCTAGCCTTCTTGGAGCTGCTCTTCTTGTGATATGAAGACTTTGAGGATTTTGATGATGAAGATTTTGTGGATTTCTTCTTTTTCTTCGCATCATCAGAACTGTAATCCTTGTATTTCTTCTTCTTTGATTCCTTTTCCCACTGAGGACAATCTTGAATGAAATGTCCAGGTTTCTTGCACTTGTGACAGAGCCTCTTCTTGTAGTCACTGGGAGAGGAATCATTGCTCCTTGAGGATCTTCCAAGGCGACCACGTCTTGAAAACTTTTGAAACTTCTTCACAAGCAGAGCTAGATCATGGCTCAGTTCTTCAGGATCACCAAGGCTTCTATCAGAGTCTTCATCTTCGGACTCAGATACTGCCTTGGCCTTCAGTGCACGTGTTCTGCCATAGCTTGAACCATAGAGATCTCTCTTTTCAGCAAGTTGGAACTCATGAGTATTTAGCCTCTCGAGAATATCAGCGGGATCAAGTGACTTGTAATCAGCACATTCTTGTATCATCAATGCCAGAGTGTCAAATGAAGAATCAAGCGATCTCAGCAATTTCTTCACCACCTCATGGTCGGTGATGTCAGTGGCACCAAGTGCTTGAAGCTCATTTGAGATGTCAGTGAGGCGATCGAAGGTTTGTTGAACATTTTCATTGTCGAGTCTTTTGAAGCGGTTGAAGAGATTGCGAAGAACATCAACTCGAGAGTCACGCTAAGTTGAGACTCCTTCATTCACTTTGGACAACCTGTCCCAGATAAGCTTTGCTATCTCCAAAGCACTCACTCTGCCATACTGTCCTTTGCTCAGATGGCCACATATGATATTCTTCGCTTGAGAGTCGAGTTGCTTGAATCTCTTCACATCAGCATCATTCAGAGAAGGTGTGTCTGAGGGAACACCATTTTCCACAACATACCAGAGATTGTTATCAATTGCTTCAAGATGCATTCACATCTTATTCTTCCAGTAGGGGTAGTTCGTCCCATCGAAGGTAGGACACCCAGCAGAGACCTTGATCATACCTGCGGTCGACATAACTAAAACTCCAGGCGGTTAAACCAAAATCACACAGAACAAGGGAGTACCTTGCTCTGATACCAATTGAAAGTGCGTTATATCGATTAGAGGGGGGGTGAATAGGCGATTTTTATGAAATTCTTCACTGAGGAATTTTCCGGTGAGGAAATTCCTTAGCGAAGAACTACTGGCAGCGGAATGAGTACTCAAAAGTAAACATAACAGAATACAATCATAGTCATCATGATGAAATGAAGACGGGCACAGAGTACAGGAAGCGTAATCACAGGATAACACAGGATGAAGACAAACAGACTGAACAAATTGAACTGAGGAAATTTGAGAAAGTCTTCAGTCAAAGTCTTCAAACACAGATATGAACAAACACACAACACAGTTATGAGGAAATAAAAGAGTTGAGGAAATAGAACCAGTAAGCTTGGTGAAGACAAAGATTTGGTAGACCAGTTCCAACTGCTGTCTCAGTTGTATGTCTGGTTGGATCGGCTGAGTATTTAAACTCGAGGACACACAGTCCTGGACACCCAGTCCTGAACACGCAGCTCAGGACACCCAGTCCTCACCGTATTCTCCTTGAACTAAGGTCACACAGACCTCGTCCAATCACTTGTGGTAAGTCTTCAGGCGACTTCCAAACCTTCACAAACTTGGTCACTCGGCGATCCACAATTCCTCTTGGATGCTCTAGACCATGACGCCTAACCATCTGGAAGAAGCACAGTCTTCAAAGGTAACAAGCGTCGGATCCACTCAGGATCAATCTCTTCAGTGATGCTCAATCACTTGGGGTTTGTAGGTGTTTGGGTTTGGGGTTTTTGGTTTTTCCTCACTTGATGATTTTCGCTCAAAGTCCTCAGAGGATGGGTTGCTCTCAAATGACAAGTGTCGGTTTCTCTTGGAGCAGCCAACCAGCTAGTGGTTGTAGGGGGCGGCTATTTATAGCCTAGGGAGCGGCCCGACATGATAATACATAAATGCCCTTCAATGATATGACCGTTAGGTGGATAGATATTTTGGGACAGCTGGCGCATAGCACAACAACGGTCGGAATTTTGAGTAGTAAAATCCTCAGGGCTATCATGTTCCTCACTGTGTAGGCAATCCGCACTGGCGAATTCCTAACTCCTCAGTCAGGACAGATTCCTCAGAGACCAGAAGAACTTCATCTCTGTCACTGAACAAATTGACTGAACTGTATGAGATTTTCAATGGCTTCACTCGAAGGGATTGGTAGGTGTAGGATTTTGAGTTGAGCATCACATGGAAATTTTTCCTTAGTATTTCCTCGACCCCTTTAATAGTACGGTGTTTCCTATGACTCAAGAAAGAGAAAAAACAAAACTATGAAAATGAAAGTCTTCAGGCTTCATATTCCTTGCATGAATATCAAGTCTTCACGGACACACCAATTTCTTCACTTTCAAAGTCTTCATGAAAGTCTTCAGAAATACCAAAATCTTCACTCGAAGATATTCATTTTTAGGGGTCGACTTTTCCTGTAAATATCAAACTCCTCATAGACTTATAGACCTGTGTACACTCACAAACGCATTAGTCCCTTAACCTATAAGTCTTCAATACACCAAAATCACTAAGGGGCACTAGATGCACTTACACCGGGCATTTTCTTGAAATATTAACTTCAACTCCTGGAACATCTCATGTGCTCCATGATGTTCAAAACATCGTTGAAGTCCCGATTCTAAGCCGGAAAGCATGGCATACTGAACTATCGAGTAGTCATCAACTTTGCTCAACCAGACGTTCATAACATCTGGAGTTGCTCCTGCAGCGGGCTTTGCACCTAGCGGTGCTTCCAGGACATAATTCTTCTGTGCAGCAATGAGGATAATCCTCAAGTTACGGACCCAGTCTGTGTAGTTGCTCCCATCATCTTTCAACTTAGCTTTCTCTAGGAACGCATTAAAATTCAAAGGAACAGTAGCATGGGCCATTTATCTACAACAACATAGACATGCAAAATACTATCAGGTACTAAGTTCATGATAAATTAAAGTTCAATTAATCATATTACTTAAGAACTCCCACTTAGATAGACATCCCTCTAGTCATCTAAATGATCACGTGATCCATATCAACGAAACCATGTCCGATCATCACGTGAGATGGA
Source organism: Triticum urartu (assembly GCF_003073215.2). Classification (NCBI taxonomy): domain Eukaryota; kingdom Viridiplantae; phylum Streptophyta; class Magnoliopsida; order Poales; family Poaceae; genus Triticum; species Triticum urartu. The sequence continues at coordinate 356,077,163 of NC_053026.1, forward strand.
GAAGTTTTCAATGGTGAACATCACTATGTTGATCATATCTACTATATGATTCACGCTCGACCTTTCGGTCTCAGTGTTCCGAGGCCATATCTGCATATGCTAGGCTCGTCAAGTTTAACCTGAGTATTCTGCTTGTGCAAAACTGGCTTGCACCCATTGTATGTGAACGTAGAGCTTATCACACCCGACCATCACGTGGTGTCTCGGCACGACGAACTGTAGCAACGGTGCATACTCAGGGAGACCACTTGTACCTTGAAATTTAGTGAGAGATCATCTTATAATGCTACTGCCATACTAAGCAAAATAAGATGCATAAAGGATAAACATCACATGAAATCAAAATAAGTGATATGATATGGCCATCATCATCTTGTGCCTTTGATCTCCATATCCAAAGCACCGTCATGATCACCATCGTCACCGGCTTGACACCTTGATCTCCATCCTAGCATCGTTGTCATCTCGCCAACTACTGCTTCTATGACTATCGCTACCGCTTAGTGATAAAGTAAAGCAATTACATGGCGATTGCATTTCATACAATAAAGCGACAACCATATGGCTCCTGCCAGTTGCCGATAACTGTTACAAAACATGATCATCTCATACAACAATTTATATCATCACGTCTTGACCATATCACATCATAACATGCCCTGCAAAAACAAGTTAGACGTCCTCTACTTTGTTGTTGCAAGTTATACGTGGCTACTATGGGCTTCTAGCAAGAACCGTTCTTACCTACGCATCAAAACCACAACGATTTTTCGTCAAGTGTGCTGTTTTAACCTTTAACAAGGACCGGGCGTAGTCAAACTCGATTCAACTAAAGCTGGAGAAACATACACCCACTAGCCACCTATGTGTGAAGCACGTCGATAGAACAAGTCTCATGAACTCGGTCATGTAATGTCGGTATGGGCCGCTTCATCCAACCATACCGCCGAATCAAATTAAGACATGCTAGTAAGCAGTATGACTATTATCGTCCACAACTCATTGTGTTCTACTCGTGCATATAACATCTACGCATAGACCTGGCTCGAATGCCACTGTTGGGGAACGCAGTATTTCAAAAAATTTACCTATGATCATGCAAGATCTATCTAGGAGATGCATAGCAATGAGAGAGGAGAGTGTGTCTACGTACCCTCGTAGACCAAAAGCGGAAGCGTTTAATAACAGGGTTGATGTAGTCGAACGTCTTCGCGATCCAACCGATCCAAGTAGCGAACGCTCGGCACCTCTGCGATCAGCACATGTTCATCTCGATGACGTCCCTCGAACGCTTGATCTAGTTGAGGCCGAGGGAGAGTTCCATCAGCATGACGGCGTGGTGACGGTGATGATGAAGTTACCTACGCAGGGCTTCGTCTAAAGCACTACAACGGTAAGACCGAGGTGTGTAATTGTGGAGGGGGACACCGCACACGGCTAAAAGATCAACTTGTGTGTCTATGGGGCGCCCCTGGCCATGTATATAAAGGAGTCGAGGGAAGAGGTGGCCGGCCCAAGGGAGGGCGCGCCAGGTGTGGGGAATTCTACTATGACACCCTAGTCCAAGTAGGATTCCCCTCCCCTTTCCTATTCCTAGTAGGAGGAGGGAAGGAGAAGGAGGAGAGAAGGAAAGGGGGGCCGCCCCCAACCCTAACCCAATTCAGATTGGGCTTGGGGGGCGCGCGCCACTCCTTGACCGGCCTCGTCTCTTCCACCACTAGGCCCATGAGGCCCAATAACTTCCTGGGGGGGGGGGGGGTTGCTAACCCCCGGTACTTTGAAATGACCCGAACCATTCCGGTGTCCAAATGTAACCTTCCAATATATGAATCTTTATATCTCGACCATTTAGAGACTCCTCATCATGTCCGTGATCTCATCCGGGACTCCGAACAACCTTCAGTCAATACAAATCGTCATTGAACGTTAAGCGTGCGAACCCTTCGAGAACTATGTAGACATGACCGAGACACATCTCTGGTCAATAACCAATAGCGGAACCTGGATTCTCATATTGGTTCCTACATATTATACAAAGATCTTTATCAGTCAAACCGCATAACAACATACGTTGTTCCCTTTGTCATCGGTATGTTACTTGCCCGAGATTCGATCGTCTGTATCATCATACCTAGTTCAATCTTGTCACCGACAAGTCTCTTTACTCATTCCATAATGCATCATCCTGTGGCTAACTCATTTGGCACATTGCTTGCAAGGCTCATAGTGATGTGCATTACCGAGAGGGCCTAGAGATACCTCTCCGATACACGGAGTGACAAATCCTAATCTTGATCTATGCCAACTCAACAAACATCATCGGAGACACCTATAGAGCATCTTTATAATCACCTAGTTACGTTGTGACGTTTGATAACACACAAGGTGTTCTTCCGGTATTCGGGAGTTGCATAATCTCATAGTTTGAGGAACATGTATAAGTCATGAAGAAAGCAATAGCAGAAAAACTAAACGATCATTATGCTAAGCTAACGGGTTGGTCTTGTCCATCACATCATTCTCTAATGATGTGACCCCGTTCATCAAATGACAACACATGTCTATGGCTAGGAAACTTAACCATCTTTGATTAACGAGCTAGTCAAGTAGAGGCATACTAGGGACACTCTGTTTGTCTATGTATTCACACATGTACTAAGTTTCCGGTTAATACAATTCTAGCATGAATAATAAACATTTATCATGATATAAGGAAATATAAATAACAACTTTATTATTGCCTCTAGGGCATATTTCCTTCATGTTATAGCCTCTAGGCACTTGTAGGAGTAGTTGCTATTAATCTTGTGGAGTTTGGTTCACTTTTATTTTGAGTCACTAAAAATTTCAGAAATTTTCAGAGGGAGAAAATGATGAGGAGATTGTTGAGGGATTCCTCGAGCCATGGCTCGAAGGGAAAAGAAAATGAAGAGAAGGAAAGGCCCAAGTATAATCTTCCTCGGTCCGCGGAAATTTGGCCGTGTGAATGGCCATGTGATGCATTCTTACAAGCAGCCGGGATTTATGACGAGTTCTATTATTTGGCTGGGATTGCCGACATCACCGACTTCCTCCTCGACCGGTGTAATCGGTATCTCCTACTCACTTATACTTTCGTGCAAAACTTTCACTTTCATGCTAGGAAATCACCACCCACGATAGACTTTCACTTATATGATCAATACAAAGAAATGACGCTTTATGACTTTTGTGAGGTTTGTAAATTACCTTATGAAGGTAGCGTCAAGGAACCACGTCCTAGTGATGTGGACGGCCTTATTCATGAAATTACCGTAGGGGAAGGTAGAGGAGTGTCAGGAGCGAGAGTATCTAGTATACATCTTCCTGCTTTACACTATTACTCATTATTTGTTGGGAGATGTTTAATTGGTCGTGGAGAGAGTGGAGGCCTTCGTGCTCCTGACTTCGCTATTTTGCGCCACGCTTTACATAGAGATAGAACTTACAGTTTGGGTGATATGGTTGCTAGACGGTTGAGTATGAACCGTGCAAAGGGTCCTATTTTCGGAGGCATCTTCGCCTCCCGCCTTGCTAAACACTTTGAGATACCCATTAGGCACCATGAAAAAGAGGAGAAATTGCTACCCACTATATATTTAGATTATGACAGCATGGTAGCACATAAGTTTATTCACCATGATGAGGAAAAGAGACTTATTTATAACCTGGTATTTAGCGAGAATACTGTTCAGATTATTACCTTGCATGCACATGTTTTGTTTGATATTCATTCAGGCAGGTACTTCGTTTTGCCCGCGGACATTCATGCATACTGGGTGGGGACACGATCCCCACCTCCTGAGCCAGAGCCATCACTTGATCCATATCAGGAGTCTATTTATCAGTGGGAACCACAGGAGCTCGCTAACCAGTGGAACCCCCAGGATCCTCCGCAGTACACCGAAGAGGGCTATTTTGATCCATGGACATAGACCAACTTAGGCCAAAAGCCTAAGCTTGGGGGAGTACGTATTTCTCACCGACATTATATTGATGTTCACACACTCATTCTAGTTGTCGGTGCTCATACTCTTTCATTGTATTATCCATGTTAGTTTATTCTTTTTCTCGCATTCTTCTTGTGTGTTTGATAAACCTTAAGAAAAACCAAAAAATTAGTTGTAGTTAGTTTACTTTCTATGCATGCTTAGTAGTAGCGATAAAAGAAAACCCCAAAAGATTTCCTTTCTTCTTTTGCTTGTTGGGAGATTTCCTGTGTAAATTGTTTTTCTTGTTCTTGTTTTACTTCCTTCAGAAAAAGACAAAAAAACTCCAAAAATATTTTTGTGTGTTTCTTTGAAATTCTTTTCTTTTCTCTGGGGGTCGAGAGGAGAAGACCGCGATGAAAATGTTGAGTGGCTCTCATATGCATTATTGTTGATCTAACAAAGAACCCATATTACCTTGTCTTCTCCTTTGAATAAATGTTTGCAGATTCCAGCTTAGTCCAATGCACTGGCACAAGCAGAATACTCAGGGAGACCACTTGTACCTTGAAATTTAGTGAGAGATCATCTTATAATGCTACTGCCATACTAAGCAAAATAAGATGCATAAAGGATAAACATCACATGCAATCAAAATAAGTGACATGATATGGCCATCATCATCTTGTGCCTTTGATCTCCATATCCAAAGCACCGTCATGATCACCATCGTCACCGGCTTGACACCTTGATCTCCATCGTAGCATCATTGTCATCTCGCCAACTACTGCTTCTATGACTATCGCTACCGCTTAGTGATAAAGTAAAGCAATTACATGGCAATTGCATTTCATACAATAAAGCGACAACCATATGGCTCCTGCCAGTTGCCGATAACTGTTACAAAACATGATCATCTCATACAACAATTTATATCATCACGTCTTGACCATATCACATCATAACAAGCCCTGCAAAAACAAGTTAGACGTCCTCTACTTTGTTGTTGCAAGTTTTACGTGGCTGCTACGGGCTTCTAGCAAGAACCGTTCTTACCTACGCATCAAAACCACAACGATTTTTCGTCAAGTGTGCTGTTTTAACCTTCAACAAGGACCGGGCGTAGTCAAACTCGATTCAACTAAAGCTGGAGAAACAGACACCCACTAGCCACGTGTGTGTGAAGCACGTCGATAGAACCAGTCTCATGAACGCGGTCATGTAATGTTGGTCTGGGCCACTTCATCCAACCATACCGCCGAATCAAATTAAGACATGCTGGTAAGCAGTATGACTATTATCGTCCACAACTCATTGTGTTCTACTCGTGCATATAACATCTACGCATAGACCTGGCTCGAATGCCACTGTTGGGGAACGCGGTATTTCAAAGAATTTACCTACGATCATGCAAGATCTATCTAGGAGATGCATAGCAATGAGAGGGGAGAGTGTGTCTACGTACCCTCGTAGACCAAAAGCGGAAGCGTTTAATAACGCAGTTGATGTAGTTGAACGTCTTCGCAATCCAACCGATCCAAGTAGCGAACGCAAGGCACCTCTGCGATCAGCACACGTTCATCTCGATGACGTCCCTTGAACTCTTGATCTAGTTGAGGCCGAGGGAGAGTTCCGTCAGCATGACGGCGTGGTGACGGTGATGATGACGTTACCTACGCAGGGCTTCGCCTAAAGCACTACAACGGTAAGACCGAGGTGTGTAATTGTGGAGGGGGACACCGCACACGGCTAAAAGATCAACGTGTGTGTCTATGGGGCGCCCCTGGCCACGTATATAAAGGAGTGGAGGGAAGAGGTGGCTGGCCCAAGGGAGGGCGCGCCAGGTGTGGGGAATCCTACTAGGACTCCCTAGTCCAAATAGGATTCCCCTCCCCTTTCCTATTCCTAGTAGGAGAAGGAGGGAAGGAGAAGGAGGAGAGAAGGAAAGGGGGGCTGCCCCGAACCCTAACCCAATTCAGATTGGGCTTGGGGGGCGTGCGCCACTCCTTGGGCGGCCTCGTCTCTTCCACCACTAGGCCCATGAGGCCCAATAACTTCCTGGGGGGGGGGGTCTGCTAACCCCCGGTACTTTGAAATGACCTGAACCATTCCGGTGTCCAAATGTAACCTTCCAATATATGAATCTTTATATCTCGACCATTTAGAGACTCCTCATCATGTCCGTGATCTCATCCGGGACTCCGAACAACCTTCAGTCAATACAAATCGTCATCGAATGTTAAGCGTGCGAACCCTTCGAGAACTATGTAGACATGACCGAGACACATCTCTGGTCAATAACCAATAGCGGAACCTGGATTCTCATATTGGTTCCTACATATTCTACGAAGATCTTTATCAGTCAAACCGCATAACAACATACGTTGTTCCCTTTGTCATCGGTATGTTACTTGCCCGAGATTCGATCGTCGGTATCATCATACCTAGTTCAATCTTGTCACCGACAAGTCTCTTTACTCATTCCATAATGCATCATCCTGTGGCTAACTCATTTGGCACATTGCTTGCAAGGCTCATAGTGATTTGCATTACCGAGAGGGCCTAGAGATACCTCTCCGATACACGGAGTTACAAATCCTAATCTTGATCTATGCCAACTCAACAAACATCATCAGAGACACCTATAGAGCATCTTTATAATCACCCAGTCACGTTGTGACGTTTGATAACACACAAGGTGTTCTTCCGGTATTCGGGAGTTGCATAATCTCATAGTTTGAGGAACATGTATAAGTCATGAAGAAAGCAATAGCAGAAAAACTAAATGATCATTATGCTAAGCTAACGGGTTGGTCTTGTCCATCACATCATTCTCTAATGATGTGATCCCGTTCATCAAATGACAACACATGTCTATGGCTAGGAAACTTAACCATCTTTGACTTACGAGCTAGTCAAGTAGAGGCATACTAGGGACACTCTGTTTGTCTATGTATTCACACATGTACTAAGTTTTCGGTTAATACAATTCTAGCATGAATAATAAACATTTATCATGATATAAGGAAATATAAATAACAACTTTATTATTGCCTCTAGGGCATATTTCCTTCATGTTATAGCCTCTAGGCACTTGTAGGAGTAGTTGCTATTAATCTTGTGGAGTTTGGTTCACTTTTATTTTGAGTCACTAAAAATTTCAGAAATTTTCAGAGGGAGAAAATGATGAGGAGATTGTTGAGGGATTCCTCGAGCCGTGGCTCGAAGGGAAAAGAAAATGAAGAGAAGGAAAGGCCCAAGTATAATCTTCCTTAGTCCGCGGAAATTTGGCCGTGTGAATTGGCCATGTGATGCATTCTTACAAGCAACCGGGATTTATGACGAGTTCTATTATTTGGCTGGGATTGCCGACATCACCGACTTCCTCCTCGACCGGTGTAATCGGTATCTCCTACTCACTTATACTTTCGTGCAAAATTTTCACTTTCATGCTAGGAAATCACCACCCACGATAGACTTTCACTTATACGATCAATACAAAGAAATGACGCTTTATGACTTTTGTGAGGTTTGTAAATTACCTTATGAAGGTAGCGTCAAGGAACCACGTCCTAGTGATGTGGACGGCCTTATTCATGAAATTACCGTAGGGGAAGGTAGAGGAGTGTCGGGAGCGAGAGTATCTAGTATACATCTTCCTGCTTTACACTATTACTCATTATTTGTTGGGAGATGTTTAATTGGTCGTGGAGAGAGTGGAGGCCTCAGTGCCCCTGACTTCGCTATTTTGCGCCACGCTTTACATAGAGATAGAACTTACAGTTTGGGTGATATGGTTGCTAGACGGTTGAGTATGAACCGTGCAAAGGGTCCTATTTTCGGAGGCATCTTTGCCTCCCGCCTTGCTAAACACTTTGAGATACCCATTAGGCACCATGAAAAAGAGGATAAATTGCTACCCACTATATATTTAGATTATGACAGCATGGTAGCACATAAGTTTATTCACCATGATGAGGAAAAGAGACTTATTTATAACCTGGTATTTAGCGAGAATACTGTTCAGATTATTACCTTGCATGCACATGTTTTGTTTGATATCCATTCAGGCAGGTACTTCGTTTTGCCCGCGAACATTCATGCATACTGGGTGGGGACACAATCCCCACCTCCTGAGCCAGAGCCATCACCTGATCCATATCAGGAGTCTATTTATCAGTGGGAACCACAAGAGCTCGCTAACCAGTGGAACCCCCAAGATCCTCCGCAGTACACCGAAGAGGGCTATTTTGATCCATGGACATAGACCAACTTAGGCCAAAAGCCTAAGCTTGGGGGAGTACGTATTTCTCACCGACATTATATTCATGTTCACACACTCATTCTAGTTGTCGGTGCTCATACTCTTTCATTGTATTATCCATGTTAGTTTATTCTTTTTCTCGCATTCTTCTTGTGTGTTTGATAAACCTTAAGAAAAACCAAAAAATTAGTTGTAGTTAGTTTACTTTCTATGCATACTTAGTAGTAGTGATAAAAGAAAACCCCAAAATATTTCCTTTCTTCTTTTGCTTGTTGGGAGCTTTCCTGTGTAAATTGTTTTTCTCGTTCTTGTTTTACTTCCTTTAGAAAAAGACAAAAAAACTCCAAAAATATTTTTGTGTGTTTCTTTGAAATTCTTTTGTTTTCTCTGGGGGTCGAGAGGAGAAGACCACGATGAAAATGTTGAGTGGCTCTCATATGCATTATTGTTGATCTAACAAAGAACCCATATTACCTTGTCTTCTCCTTTGAATAAATGTTTGCAGATTCTAGCTTAGTCCAATGCACTGCACTATTATTATTTATCCACACCGTTCGGCTGTGCAAGTGAAAGGCAATAATGACGATATATGATGAAATGATTGAGATGAGGAAAAGCTGGTATGAACTCGACCTATCTTGTTTTTGTAAATATGATTAGTTCATCGTTCCTGATTCAGCCTATTATGAATGAAACATGTTTGCAATGACAATTAGAGATTATAGTTACTCATGCCATGCTTAATTAGCTAGGAGTTTATAATGGTTTACCTTGCATGCCAACATGGAAATTAAAATGGTTGTGATGTGGTATGATAGGATGGTATCCTCCTTTGAATGATTCGAGTGGCTTGACTTGGCACATGTTCACACATGTAGTTGAAACAAACTCAACATAGCCTCCATGATATTTATGTTCATGGTGATTTATATCCTACTCATGCTTGAATTCAATGTTGGTTAATCTCAATGCATGTTTATGACTGTTGTCCCTCTCTAGTTGGTCGCTTCCCAGTCTCTTTCTAGCCTTCACTTGTACTAAGCGGGAATACTACTTGTGCATCCACTTCCATAAACCCCAAAGTTGTTCCATATGAGTCCACCATACCTACCTATATACGGTATCTACCTTCCGTTCCAAGTAAATTTGCATGTGCCAACCTCTAAACCTTCAAATAATAGTCTGTTTTGTATGCTCGAATAGCTCATGTATCAACTAGAGCTGTCAATATCTTCCATGCTAGGTGGGTTATTCTCATGATGAGTGGACTCTGCTCATCATTCACAAGAAAATGGCTGGTAACCAGGATGCCCAGCCCATGCTCAAAGCAAATCAAATCAAAATAATTGCAAACAAAACTCCCCCATGATTGTTGTTAGTTGGACGATACCCGTTGTTTCAGACCAGCCGTGGAGTGTTCTTGTTGGTGGTGGGGGAGTATAAACTTTACCATTCTGTTTTGGAACCGCCTATAATGTATGTAGCATGGAAGATACTGAGATCTCTTAGTTGTTATGTTGACAATGAAAGCATACCACTCAAAATATTATTCCTCTCTATTCCAAAACTCGAGCTCTGGCACCTCTGCAAATCCTTGCTTCCCTCTGCGAAGGGCCTATCTATTTACTTTTATTGTTGAGTCATCATCCTCTTATAAAAAGCACCAGTTAGAGAGCACCACTATCATTTGTATGCATTGCTATTAATTTGTATTGAGTATGACTGTGACTGGATCTCTTTTACCATGAATTACAATGTCTAGTCAGTCCTTGATCTTCAAGGGTGCTCTGCATTTACGTTTTACGGTCTCAGAAAGGGCTAGAGAGATACCATCTTGTTATATTATATCATGATTGTTTTGAGAAAAGTGTTGTCATCCAAGATTTATTATTATTGCTCGCTAGTTGATTATGCCATTGATATGAGTAAATGTGAGACCTAAATGTTATTGTGAATATGGTTAGTTCATGATCTTTGTTGAAAACTTGAATGCTGGCTTTACATATTTGCAACAGCAAGATCAAACAGAGTTTGTAGATGTTTTTCTTTATCACTTTCAGTTTGTCAACTGAATTGCTTCAGGACAAGCAAAGGTTTAAGCTTGGGGGAGTTGATACGTCTCCAACATATCTACTTTTCCAAACTCTTCTGCCCTTGTTTTGGACTCTAACTTGCATGATTTGAATCGAACTAACCCGGACTGACGCTGTTTTCAGCAAAATTGCCATGGTGTTATTTTTGTGCAGAATAAAAAGTTCTTGGAATGACCTGAAACTTCACGGTGATAACTTTTGGAATTAATAAAAAATATTGGCGAAAGAATCAACGCCAGGGGGACCACACCCTACCCACAAGGGTGGGGGTGCGCCCTCCGACCTTGTGGCCCCCCTGGACCTCCACCGACCTCAACTCCAACTCCATATATTCACTTTTAGGGAGGAAAAAATCAAAGAGAAGGATTCATCGTGTTTTACGATATGGAGCCGCCGCCAAGCCCTGTTCTACCTCGGGAGGGCAGATCTGGAGTCCGTTTTGGGCTCCGGAGAGGGGAATCCGTCGCCATCGTCATCATCAGCCATCCCCCATCACCAATTTCATGATGCTCACTGCCGTTCGTGAGTAATTCCATCGTAGGATGATACGTCCAGTTTGCATCATGCTTTTATATCGATATTTATTGCATTATGGGTTGTTATTACACATTATGTCACAATACTTATGCCTATTCTCTCTTATTTTACAAGGTTTACATGAAGAGGGGGATGCTGGCAGCTGGAATTCTAGGCTGGAAAAGGAGCAAATATTAGAGACCTATTCTGCACAACTCCAAAAGTCCCGAAACTTCACGGGAGCATGTTTCAGAATGTAAAAAATATATTGGGCGAAGGAAGTACCAGAGGGGGGCCACCCACCATCCACGAGGGTGGGGGGCACGCCCTACCCCCCGGGCGTGCCCCTGCCTCATGGGCCCCCTGGCAGGCCTCCGGTGCCCATCTTCTGCTATATGAGGTATTTTGCCCTGAAAAAAATCATAAGCAAGATTTTGGGATGAAACTCCGCCACCACGAGGCGGAACCTTGGCGGAACCAATCTAGGGCTCCGGCGGAGCTGTTCTGCCGGGGAAACTTCCCTCCAGGAGGGGGAAATCATCACCATCGATCCTCTCAGTGGATGGGGGTCAATCTCCATCAACATCTTCACCAGCACCATCTCATCTCAAACCCTAGTTCATCTCTTGTATCCAATCTTTGTTCCAAAACCTCAGATTGGTACCTGTGGGTTGCTAGTAGTGTTGATTACTCCTTATAGTTGATGCTAGTTGGTTTATCCTTTATGCATATTAATACCCCTCTGATTATGAACATGAATATGCTTTGTTAGTAGGTACGTTTGTTCCTGAAGACATGGGAGAAGTCTTGCTATAAGTAGTCATGTGAATTTGGTATTCGTTCAATATTTTGATGAGATGTATGTTGTCTTTCCTCTAGTGGTGTCATGTGAACGTCGACTACATGACACTTCACCATTGTTTGGGCCTAGGGGAAGGCATTGGGAAGTAATAAGTAGATGATGGGTTGCTAGAGTGACAGAAGCTTAAACCCTAGTTTATGAGTTGCTTCGTAAGGGGCTGATTTGGATCCATATGTTTCATGCTATGGTTAGGTTTACCTTAATACTTCTTTTGTAGTTGCGGATGCTTGCAATAGGGGTTAATCATAAGTGGGATGCTTGTCCAAGGAAGGTCAGTACCCAAGCACCAGTCCACCCACATATCAAATTATCAAAGTACCGAACGCGAATCATATGAACGTGATGAAAACTAGCTTGACGATAATTTCCATCTGTCCTCGGGAGTGTTTTCCTTTATATAAGAGTTTGTTCAGGCTTTTCCTTTGCTACAAAAAGTATTGGGCCATCTTGCTGCACCTTATTTACTTTTATTACTTGTTACCCGTTACAAATTACCTTATCACAAAACTATATGTTACCGATAATTTTAGTGCTTGCAGAGACCGTACTGAAAACTGCTTATCATTTCCTTCTGCTCCTCGTTGGGTTCGACACTCTTACTTATAGAAAGGACTACGATAGATCCCCTATACTTGTGGGTCATCAAGACTCTTTTCTGGCACCGTTGCCGGGGAGTGAAGCGCCTTTGGTAGGTGGAATTTGGTAAGGAAAAATTTATATAGTGTGCTGAAATTTACTGTCACTTGTTACTATGGAACATAATCCTTTGAGGGGCTTGTTCGGGGTATCTTCACCCCGACTAGTAGAGCAAAGAGGTGCTCCTCAACCTACTGAACCTACTGAAAATGTTTACTTTGAAATTCCCTCGGGTATGATAGGAAACTGCTAGCTAATCCTTTCAAAAGTGATGGAACATTACATCCCGATTTGCACCTAATCTATGTATATGAAGTTTGCGGGTTATTTCAACTTGCAGGTATGCCCGAGGGTGTTATCAAGAAGAAGGTCTTCCCTTTATATTTGAAGGGAAAGGCATTGACATGGTTTAGGTTATGTGATGATATGGGATCATGGAACTACAACCGATTGAAATTGGAATTTCATCAGAAGTTTTATCCTATGCATCTTGTTCACCGTGATCGTAATTATATATATAATTTTTGGCCTTGCAAAGGAGAAAGCATTGCTCAATCTTGGGGGAGGCTTAAGTCAATGTTATATTCATGCCCCAATCATGAGCTCTCAAGAGAAATTATTATTCAAAAATTTTATGCTCGGCTTTCTCTCAATAATCGCTCCATGCTCGATACTTCTTGTACTGGATCTTTTATGATGAAGACTATTGAATTCAAATGGGATTTATTGGAAAGAATTAAGCGAAACTTTGAAGATTGGGATCTCGACGAAGGTAAGGAGTCAGGTATAACACCTAAGTTTGATTGTGTTAAGTCTTTTTATGGATACCCATGTTTTCTGTGAATTTAGCACTAAATATGGACTTGACTCTGAGATACTAGCTTCTTTTTGTGAATCCTTTGCTACTCACGTTGATCTCCCTAAGGAGAAGTGGTTTAAATATAATCCTCCCATTGAAGTAAAAGTAGTCGTACCTATTAAAGTTGAAGAAAAGACTATCACTCATAATGATTCTGTTGTTCCTACTGCTTATATTGAGAAACCACCTTTCCCTGTCAGAATAAAGGATCATGCTAAAGCTTCAACTGTGGTTCGTAAGAGTAATACTAGAACACCTACACCCTTTGAGCAAGTTAAAGTTGAACCTAGTATTTCTATGGTTAAATATCTCTTGGCTGATAATATTGATGGGCATGTTATTTACTTCTCTGATGAAGCTGCTAGAATTGCTAGACCCGATAGTAAAAATAATCATAGACCTGTTGTAGGCATTCCTGTTATTTCTGTTAAGATAGGAGATCATTGCTATCATGGCTTATGTGATATGGGTGCTAGTGCAAGTGCAATACCTCATTCCTCATACGAAGAAATTATGCATGATATTGCACCTACTGAGATAGAAGAGATTGATGTTACAATTAAACTAGCCAATAGAGACACTATTTCACCAGTTGGGATTGTTAGAGATGTTGAAGTCTTGTGTGGGAAAGTTAAATATCCTGCTAATTTTCTTGTTCTTGGTTCCCCACAAGATAACTTTTGTCCCATTATATTTGGTAGACCCTTCTTGAATACTGTTAATGCTAGAATATAGATTGCAAAAAGGATGTTGTTACTATTGGTTTGGGGGATATGTCTGATGAGTTTAATTTTGCTAAATTTCGTAGACAACCCCATGATAAAGAATTGCCTACTAAGGATGAAATTATTGATCTTGCTTCTATGGCCGTGCCTCCTAATGATCCTTTAGAACAATATTTGCTGGACCATGAAAATGATATGTTTATGAATGAAAGAAGGGAAATAGATGAAGTATTCTTTAACCAGGGACCTATTCTGAAACACAACTTGCCTGTTGAAATCTTAGGGGATACTCCTCCACCCAAGGGTCATCCTGTGTTTGAGCTTAAACCTTTACCTGATACTCTTAAATATGCTTATCTTGATGAGAAAGAGATATATCTTGTTATTATTAATGCTAACCTTTCAGAGCATGAAGAAAAGAAATTATTGAAGACTCTGAAGAAGCACCGTGCTGCTATTGGATATACTCTTGATGATCTTAAGGGCATTAGTCCCAATCTATGCCAGCACAAAATAAAATTGGAGAAAGACGCGAAACCGGTTGTTGATCACCAACGACGGTTAAATCCTAAGATGAAAGAAGTGGTAAGAAAAGAAATACTAAAGCTTCTGGAGGCAGGTATAATTTATCCCGTTGATGATAGTCAGTGTGTAAGTCCTGTCCATTGTGTCCCTAAGAAGGGAGGTATTACTGTTGTTCCTAATGATAAAGATGAATTGATCCCACAAAGAATTGTTACAGGTTATAGAATGGTAATTGATTTCGACAAATTAAATAAAGCTACTAAACAGGATCATTACCCTTTACCTTTTATTGATCAAAGGCTATAAAGATTATCTAAACATACACATTTTTGCTTTCTAGATGGTTATTCTGGTTTCTCTCGAATACCTGTGTCAAAAGAGGACCAAGAAAAGACCACTTTTACTTGCCCTTTCGGTACCTTTGCTTATAGACGTATGCCTTTTGGTTTATGCAATGCACCTGCTACCTTTCAAAGATGTATGGCTGCTATATTCTCTGACTTTTGTGAAAAGATTGTTGAGGTTTTCATGGGTGATTTTTCCGTATATGGAACTTCTTTTGATGATTGCTTAAGCAACCTTGATCGAGTTTTGCAGAGATGTGAAGAAACTAATCTTGTCTTGAATTGGAAGAAGTGCCACTTTATGGTTAATGAAGGTATTGTCTTGGGGCATAAAATTCCTGAAAGAGGTATTGAAGTTGATAAAGCTGAGGTTGATGCTATTGAAAAGATGCCGTGTCCTAAGGACATTAAGGGTATAAGAAGTTTCCTTGGTCATGCCAGTTTTTATAGGAGGTTCATTAAGGACTTCTCCAAATTTCCAGGCCTCTGACTAATCTCTTACAAAAAGATGTTCCTTTTGTCTTTGATGATGATTGTGTAGAAGCATTTGAAATACTTAAGAAAGCTTTGATTTCTGCAGCTTTTGTTCAGCCTCCTGATTGGAATTTACCATTTGAAATTATGTGTGATGCTAGTGATTATGCTGTAGGGGCTGTTCTAGGACAAAGAGTTGATAAGAAATTAAATGTTATCCAATATGCTAGTAAAACTCTAGATAATGCCCAAAGAAATTATGCTACTACTGAAAAGGAATTTTTAGCAGTTGTATTTGCTTGTGATAAGTTCAGACCTTATATAGTTGATTCTAAAGTAACTGTTCACACTGATCATGATGCTATTAAATATCTCATGGAAAAGAAAGATGTTAAACCTAGACTTATTAGATGGGTTCTCTTGCTACAAGAATTTGATTTGCATATTATTGATAGAAAGGGAGCTGAGAACCCCGTTGCAGACAACTTGTCTAGGTTAGAGAATGTTCTTGATGACCCACTACCTATTGATGATAGCTTTCCTGATGAACAATTAGCTGTCATAAATGCTTCTCGTACTGCTCCATGGTATGTTGATTATGCTAATTACATTGTTGCTATTATACCACCTAGTTTCACATGCCAACAAAAGAAAAAGTTTTTATATGATTTAAGACATTACTTCTGGGATGACCCACACCTTTATAAAGGAGTAGATGGTATTATTAGACATTGTGTACCTGAGCATGAACAAGAACAGATCCTACGCAAGTGTCATTCCGAGGCTTATGGTGGACACCATGCTGAAGACAGAACTGCACATAAGGTATTGCAATCCGGTTTTTATTGGCCTACTCTCTTCAAAGATGCCCGTAAGTTTGTCTTGTCTTGTGATGAATGTCAAAGAATTGGTAATATTAGTAGACGTCAAGAAATGCCTATGAATTATTAACTTGTTATTGAACCATTTGATGTTTGGGGCTTTGATTATATGGGACTGTTTCCTTCCTCTAATGGGTATACACATATTCTAGTTGCTGTTGATTACGTTACTAAGTTGGTAGAAGCTATTCAAACTAGTAGTGCCGATCATAACACCTCTATTAAGATGCTTAAAGAAGTTATTTTTCTGAGGTTTGGAGTCCCTAGATACTTAATGACTGATGGTGGTTCACATTTTATTCATGGTGCTTTTCGTAAAATGCTTGCTAAGTATGATGTTAATCATAGAATTGCATCCCCATATCATCCATAGTCTAGTGGTCAAGTAGAATTAAGTAATAGAGAGCTTAAATTAATTTTGCAAAAGACTGTTAATAGATCTAGAAATAATTGGTCCAAGAAACTTGATGATGCATTATGGGCTTCTAGAACTGCATACAAAAATCCTATGGGTATGTCTCCATATAAAATGATTTATGTAAAAGCATGTCACTTACCTCTTGAACTAGAACATAAGTCATATTGGGCCATTAAAGAGCCCAATTATGACTTTAAACTTGCTGGTGAGAAGAGGCTTTTTGACATTAGCTCACTTGATTAATGGAGAACCCAGGCCTATGAGAATGCCAAATTGTTTAAAGAAAAAGTTAAAAGATGGCATGACAAAAGGATACAAAAACGTCAGTTTAATGTAGGTGATTATGTATTGTTATACAACTCTCATTTAAGATTTTTTGCAGGCAAACTCCTTTCTAAATGGGAAGGTCCTTACGTCGTTGAGGAGGTCTATCGTTCCGGTGCCATAAAAATCAAACATTATATTTTAGGTAATCCCATAAATGTTGAAACTAATGTCATTGAAACCGTAACCCTGGAGGAATACATAAGGGACACTTTCCAGAATGTTTCAGACTCCGAAAAGGAAGAGGTATAAGGTACGGTAAGTAAACTAACTCCAAAACAGTTCTAGTAGCAATTTTTCTCTGCTTTGGATTATTTAAGAAAATAGGAAAATAAGAAGTAGTCCGGGAAGGACACGAGGCGTCCACGAGGGTGGAGGGTGCACCCTACCCCCTGGGCGCGCCCCCTGCCTCGTGGGCACCTCGTGTGCTCTCCGGACTCCAATTTCTTGCACGATACTTCTTTTGGTCGGTAAAAATTCATTATATAATCTCCCGAAGGTTTTGACCACCGTATCACGCAAATATCTTCTGTCTTTGTTTCGAGCTGTTTTTCTGACAGATCTAGATCGCGATGGCGTCTTCAAGTGCCCCCAAGGACAAGTTATTCGTGTTGGAAATATGCCCTAGAGGCAATAATAAATTAGTTATTATTATATTTCCTTGTTCATGATAATCGTTTATTATCCATGCTATAATTGTATTGATAGGAAACTCAGATACATGTGTGGATACATAGACAACACCATGTCCCTAGTAAGCCTCTAGTTGACTAGCTCGTTGATCAATAGATGGTTACGGTTTCCTAACCATGGACATTGGATGTCGTTGATAACGGGATCACATCATTAGGAGAATGATGTGATGGACAAGACCCAATCCTAAGCATAGCACTAGATCGTGTAGTTCATATGCTATAGCTTTTCTAATGTCAAGTATCATTTCCTTAGACCATGAGATTGTGCAACTCCCGGATACCGTAGGAATGCTTTGGGTGTATCAAACGTCACAACGTAACTGGGTGACTATAAAGGTGCATTACAGGTATCTCCGAAAGTGTCTGTTGGGTTGGCACGAATCGAGACTGGGATTTGTCACTCCGTGTAAGCGGAGAGGTATCTCTGGGCCCACTCGGTAGGACATCATCATATGCGCAATGTGACCAAGGAGTTGATCACGGGATGATGTGTTGCGGAACGAGTAAAGAGACTTGCCGGTAACAATATTGAACAAGGTATCAGGATACCGACAATCGAATCTCGGGCAAGTAACATACCGATAGACAAAGGGAATTGTATACGGGATTGATTAAGTCCTTGACATCGTGGTTCATCCGATGAGATCATCGTGGAACATGTGGGAGCCAACATGGGTATCCAGATCCCGCTGTTGGTTATTGACCGGAGAACGTCTCGGTCATGTCTGCATGTCTCCCGAACCCGTAGGGTCTACACACTTAAGGTTCGATGACGCTAGGGTTATAAAGGAAGTTTGTATGTGGTTACCGAATGTTGTTCGGAGTCCCGGATGAGATCCCGGACGTCACGAGGAGTTACGGAATGGTCCGGAGGTAAAGATTAATATATAGGAAGTCCTATTTCGGCCATCGGGACAAGTTTCGGGGTCATCGGTATTGTACCGGGACCACCGGAAGGGTCCCGGGGGCCCACCGGGTGGGGCCACCTATCCCGGAGGGTCCCATGGGCTGAAGTGGGAAGGGATCCAGCCCAAAGTGGGCTGGGGCGCCACTTCCCTTATGGCCCATGCGCCTAGGGTGAAGGGGGAACCCTAAGGAAGAGTCCTAAGGAGGCAAGGCACCTCCTAGGTGCCTTGGGGGGGAGGGACTCCTCCCCTGTCCGCCGCCCCCTAGGAGATTGGATCTCCTAGGGCTGGCGCACCCCCCCTTGGGCTCCCTATATATAGTGAGGGTAGGAGGGCCTCTTAGACACACCTTATGCCTTTGGTGCAGCCCCTCCCTCTCTCCCAAGTTCTTCTCCTCTCCCGTGGTGCTTGGCGAAGCCCTGCAGGATTGCCACGCTCCTCCATCACCACCACGCCGTTGTGCTGCTGCTGGATGGAGTCTTCCTCAACCTCTCCCTCTCTCCTTGCTGGATCAAGGCATGGGAGACGTCACCGGGCTGTACGTGTGGTGAACGCGGAGGTGCCGTGCGTTCGGCACTTGGTCATCGGTGATTTGAATCACGACGAGTACGACTCCATCAACCCCGTTCACTTGAACGCTTCCGCTTAGCGATCTACAAGGGTATGTAGATGCACTCTCCTTCCCCTCGTTGCTAGTCTCTCCATAGATAGATCTTGGTGATACGTAGGAAAATTTTGAATTTCTGCTACGTTCCCCAACAGTGGCATCATGAGCTAGGTCTATTGCGTAGATTCTATGCACGAGTAGAACACAAAGTAGTTGTGGGCGTTGATTTTGTTCAATATGCTTGCCGTTACTAGTCTTATCTTGATTCGGCGGCATCGTGGGATGAAGCGGCCCGGACCGACCTTACACGTACTCTTACGTGAGACTGGTTCCACCGACTGACATGCACTAGTTGCATAAGGTGGCTAGCGGGTGTCTGTCTCTCCCACTTTAGTCGGATCGGATTCGATGAAAAGGGTCCTTATGAAGGGTAAATAGCAATTGGCATATCACGTTGTGGTATTTGCTTAGGTAAGAACCGTTCTTGCTAGAAACCCATAGCAGCCACGTAAAACATGCAAACAACAATTAGAGGACGTCTAACTTGTTTTTGCAGGGTATGCTATGTGATGTGATATGGCCAAAAGGATGTGATGAATGATATATGTGATGTATGAGATTGATCATGTTCTTGTCAAGGGAATCACGACTTGCATGTCGATGACGAGACAACTTCAAGAAGACACGATGATGGAGATCATGATGATGGAGATCATGGTGTCATACCGGTGACAAGATGATCATGGAGCCCCAAGATGGAGATCAAAGGAGCTATATGATATTGGCCATATCATGTCACTATTATTTGATTGCATATGATGTTTATCATATTTATACATCTTATTTGCTTAGAACGACGGTAGTAAATAAGATGATCCCTTACAACAATTTCAAGAAGTGTTCTCCCCTAACTATGCACCGTTGCTACAGTTCGTCGTTTCTAAGCACCACATGTTAATCGGGTGTGATGGATCCTTACGTTCACATACAACAGGTGTAAGACAGTTTTACACATGCAAAAACACTTAGGGTTAACTTGACGAGCCTAGCATGTACAGACATGGCCTCGGAACACAGAAGACTGAAAGGTCGAGCATGAGTCGTATAGAAGATACGATCAACATGAAGATGTTCACCGACGTTGACTAGTCCGTCTCACGTGATGATCGGACATGGCCTAGTTGACTCGGATCATGTAATCACTTAGATGACTAGAGGGATGTCTATCTAAGTGGGAGTTCATAAGATGAACTTAATTATCCTGAACATAGTCAAAAGGATTTTGCAAATTATGTCATAGCTCATGCTATAGTTCTACTGTTTAGATATGTTCCTAGAGAAAAATTAGTTGAAAGTTGATAGTAGCAATTATGCGGACTAGGTCCGTAAACTGAGGATTGTCCTCATTGCTTCTTAGAAGGCTTATGTCCTTAATGCACCGCTCAGTATGCTGAACCTTGAACATCGTCTGTGGATGTTGCGAACATCTGACATACACGTTTTGATAACTACGTGATAGTTCAGTTAAACGGTTTAGAGTTGAGGCACCGAAGACGTTTTTGAAACATCGCAAAACATATGAGATGTTTCGAGGGCTGAAATTGGGATTTCAGGCTCGTGCCCACGTCAAGAGGTATAAGACCTCCGACGATTTTCTTAACCTGCAAACTAAGGAGAAAAGCTCAATTGTTGAGCTTGTGCTCAGATTGTCTGAGTACAACAATCGCTTGAATCAAGTGGGAGTTGATCTTCCAGATGAGATAGTGATGTTTCTCCGAAGTCATTACCACCAAGCTGCTAGAGCTTCGTGATGAACTATAATATATTAGGGACATATATGATAATCCTTGAGATATTCGCGATGTTTGACACCACAAAAGTAGAAATCAAGAAGGAGCATCAATCGTTGATGGTTGGTGAAACCACTAGTTTCAAGAAGGGCAAGGGAACAAAGGGATAATTCATGAAACGGCAATTCAGCTGCTGCTCTAGTGAAGAAACCCAAGGTTGAACCCAAACCCGAGACTGAGTGCTTCTGTAATAAGGGGAACAGCCACTGGAGCAGAATTACCCTAGATACTTGGTAGATGAGAAGGCTGGCAAGGTCGATAGAAGTATATTGGATATACATTGTGTTGATGTGTACTTTACTAGTACTCCTAGTAGTACCAGGGTATTAGATACCGGTTCAGTTGCTAAGTGTTAGTAACTCGAAATGAAAGCTACGAAATAAACGGAGACTAGCTAAAGGTGAGCTGACGATATGTGTTGGAAGTGTTTCCAATGTTGATATGATCAAGCAACGCACGCTCCCTCTACCATCGAGATTGGTGTTAAACCTAAATAATTGTTATTTGGTGTTTGCGTTAAGCATAGACATGATTGGATTATGCCTATCGCAATACGGTTATTCATTTAAGGAGAATAATGGTTACTCTGTTTATTTGAATAATACCTTCAATGGTCTTACACCTAAAATGAATGGTTTATTGAATCTCGATCGTAGTAATACACATGTTCATGCCAAAAGATAGTAATGATAGTACCACCTACTTGTGGCACTACCACATAAGTCATATCGGTATAAAACGCATGAAGAAGCCCCATGTTGATGGATCTTTGGGCTCACTCGTTTTGAAAAGTTTGGGACATGCGAACCATGTCTATTGGTATATATGCATGAAGAAACTCCATGCAAATGGACCGTTTGGACTCACTTGATTTTGAATCACTTGAGACATGCAAATCATACCACATGGGCAAGATGACTGAAAGCCTCGTTTTCAGTAAAATGGAACTAGAAAGCAACTTGTTGGAAGTAATACATTTTGATGTGTGCAATCCAATGAGTGCTGAGGCATGTAGTGGATATCGTTATGTTCTTACTTCACAGATGATTTGAGTAGATGTTGAGTATATTTACTTGATGAATCACGAGTCTGAATTATTGAAAGGTTCAAGTAATTTCAGGGTGAAGTTGAAAGATCGTCGTGACAAGAGGATAAAATATCTATGATATGATCATAGAGATGAATATCTGAATTATGAGTTTGGCACAGAATTAAGACATTGTGGAAATTGTTTCACAACTGATACAGCCTGGAACACCATGGTGTGATGGTGTGTCCGAACATCATAACTGCACCCTATTGGATATGATGCATACCATGATGTCTCTTATCAAATTACCACAATAGTTTATGGGTTAGGCATTAGAGACAACCACATTCACTTTAAAAGGGGCACCACGTAATTCCGATGAGATGACACCGTATGAACTATGGTTTAAAGAAACCCAAGCTGTCATTACTTAAAAGTTTGGGGCTGCGACGCTTATGTGAAAAAGTTTCAGGCTGATAAGCTCAAACCCAAAGCGGATAAATGCATCTTCATAGGACACCCAAAACAGTTGGGTATACCTCCTGTCTCAGATTCGAAAGCAATAAGGGATTGTTTCTAGAATCGGGTCCTTTCTCGAGGAAAAGTTTCTCTCGAAAGAATTGAGTGGGAGGATGGTGGAGACTTGATGAGGTTATTGAACCGTTACTTCAACTAGTGTATAGCAGGGCACAAAGAGTTGTTCCTGTGGCACCTACACCAATTGAAGTGGAAGCTTATGATAGTGATCATGAAACTTCAGATCAAGTCACTACCAAACCTCGTAGGATGACAAGGATGCGTACTACTTCAAAGTGGTACGTAATCCTATCTTGGAAGTCATGTTGCTAGGCAACAATGAACCTACGAGCTATGGAGAAGCGATGGTGGACCCGGATTCCGATAAATGGCTTGAGGCCATAAAATCCGAGAGAGGATCCATGTATGAAAACAAAGTGTAGACTTTGGCAGAATGGCTCGATGGTCGTAAGGCTGTTGAGTACAGATGGATTTTAAAAGGAAGACGGACAATGATGGTAAATGTCACCATTAAGAAAGCTCGACTTATCGTTAAGATGTTTTCTGACAAGTTCAAAGAGTTGACTACGATGAGACTTTCTCACTCATAGTGATGCTAAGAGTCTGTTGGAATTATATTAGTGATTACTGCATTATTTATGAAATCTTGCAGATAGGATGTCAAAAACATTGTTTCCCCGACGATTTTCTTGAGGAAAGGTTGTATGTGATACAACCGGAAGGTTTTGTCAATCCTGAAAGATGCTAATAAGTATGCAAAGCTCCAGCAATCCTTCTAGGGACTGGAGTAAGCATCTCGGAGTTGGAATGTATGCTTTGATGAGATGATCAAAGATTTTGGGTTTATACAAAGTTTATAAGAAACTTGTATTTCCAAAGAAGTGAGTGGGAGCACTATAGAATTTCTGATGAGTATATGTTATGGATCAGAAATGATGTAGAATTTCTGGAAAGCATATAGGGTTATTTGGAAAGTGTTTTTCAATGGAAAGCCTGGATTAAGCTACTTGAACATTGAGCATCAAGATCTATAAGGATAGATCAAAACGCTTAATGGTACTTTCAAATGAGCACATACCTTGATATGATCTTGAAGGTGTTCAAGATGGATCAGTCAAAGAAGGAATTCTTGCCTGAGTTGTAAGGTATGAAGTTAAGACTTAAAGCTCGACCACGGCAGAATAGAGAGATAGGACGAAGGTCGTCCCCTATGCTTAAGACGTAGGCTCTACAGTATGCTATGTTGTGTACCGCACCTGAAGTGTGCCTTGCCATGAGTCAGTCAAGGGGTACAAGAGTGATCCATGAATGGATCACAGGACAGCGGTCAAAGTTATCCTTAGTAACTAGTGGACTAAGGAAGTTTCTCGATTATGGAGGTGGTAAAAGAGTTCGTCGTAAAGAGTTACGTCGATGCAAGCTTAACACCTATCCGGATAGCTCTGAGTAGAGATACCGGATACATATAATGGAGCAACAATTTAGAATAGCTCCAAGTAGAACAGTTATTTGGATTAGCTCCAAATAGAACATGGTAGCTACATCTAGGAGATGACATAGAGATTTGTAAAGCACACACATATCTGAAAGGTTCAGACCCGTTGACTAAAACCTCTCTCACAAGCAACATGATCAAACCTAGAACTCATTGAGTGTTAATCACATAGTGATGTGAACTAGACTACTGACTCTAGTAAACTCTTGGGTGTTAGTCACATGGCGATGTGACCTGTGAGTGTTAATTACATGGCGATGTGAACTAGATTATTGACTCCTTTCTAAATGGGAAGGTCCTTACGTCGTTGAGGAGGTCTATCGTTCCGGTGCCATAAAAATCAAACATTATATTTTAGGTAATCCCATAAATGTTGAAACTAATGTCATTGAAACCGTAACCCTGGAGGAATACATAAGGGACACTTTCCAGAATGTTTCAGACTCCGAAAAGGAAGAGGTATAAGGTACGGTAAGTAAACTAACTCCAAAACAGTTCTAGTAGCAATTTTTCTCTGCTTTGGATTATTTAAGAAAATAGGAAAATAAGAAGTAGTCCGGGAAGGACACGAGGCGTCCACGAGGGTGGAGGGTGCACCCTACCCCCTGGGCGCGCCCCCTGCCTCGTGGGCACCTCGTGTGCTCTCCGGACTCCAATTTCTTGCACGATACTTCTTTTGGTCGGTAAAAATTCATTATATAATCTCCCGAAGGTTTTGACCACCGTATCACGCAAATATCTTCTGTCTTTGTTTCGAGCTGTTTTTCTGACAGATCTAGATCGCGATGGCGTCTTCAAGTGCCCCCAAGGACAAGTTATTCGTGTTGGAAATATGCCCTAGAGGCAATAATAAATTAGTTATTATTATATTTCCTTGTTCATGATAATCGTTTATTATCCATGGCTATAATTGTATTGATAGGAAACTCAGATACATGTGTGGATACATAGACAACACCATGTCCCTAGTAAGCCTCTAGTTGACTAGCTCGTTGATCAATAGATGGTTACGGTTTCCTAACCATGGACATTGGATGTCGTTGATAACGGGATCACATCATTAGGAGAATGATGTGATGACAAGACCCAATCCTAAGCATAGCACTAGATCGTGTAGTTCGTATGCTATAGCTTTTCTAATGTCAAGTATCATTTCCTTAGACCATGAGATTGTGCAACTCCCGGATACCGTAGGAATGCTTTGGGTGTATCAAACGTCACAACGTAACTGGGTGACTATAAAGGTGCATTACAGGTATCTCCGAAAGTGTCTGTTGGGTTGGCATGAATCGAGACTGGGATTTGTCACTCCGTGTAAGCGGAGAGGTATCTCTGGGCCCACTCGATAGGACATCATCATATGCGCAATGTGACCAAAGAGTTGATCACGGGATGATGTGTTACGGAATGAGTAAAGAGACTTGCCGGTAACGAGATTGAACTAGGTATTGGATTCCGACGATCGAATCTCGGGCAAGTAACATACCGATAGACAAAGGGAATTGTATACGGGATTGATTAAGTCCTTGACATCGTGGTTCATCCGATGAGATCATCGTGGAACATGTGGGAGCCATCATGGGTATCCAGATCCCGCTGTTGGTTATTGACCGGAGAACGTCTCGGTCATGTCTGCATGTCTCCCGAACCCGTAGGGTCTACACACTTAAGGTTCGATGACGCTAGGGTTATAAAGGAAGCTTGCATGTGGTTACCGAATGTTGTTCGGAGTCCCGAATGAGATCCCGGACGTCACGAGGAGTTCCGGAATGGTCCGGAGGTAAAGATTTATATATAGGAAGTCCTATTTCGGCCATCGGGACAAGTTTCGGGGTCATCGGTATTGTACCGGGACCACCGGAAGGGTCCCGGGGGCCCACCGGGTGGGACCACCTATCCCGGAGGGTTCCATGGGCTGAAGTGGGAAGGGATCCAGCCCAAAGTGGGCTGGGGCGCCACTTCCCTTATGGCCCATGCGCCTAGGGTGAAGGGGGAACCCTAAGGAGGCAAGGCACCTCCTAGGTGCCTTGGGGGGGAGGGACTCCTCCCCTGTCCGCCGCCCCCTAGGAGATTGGATCTCCTAGGGCTGGCGCACCCCCCCTTGGGCTCCCTATATATAGTGAGGGTAGGAGGGCCTCTTAGACACACCTTATGCCTTTGGTGCAGCCCCTCCCTCTCTCCCAAGTTCTTCTCCTCTCCCGTGGTGCTTGGCGAAGCCCTGCAGGATTGCCACGCTCCTCCATCACCACCACGCCGTTGTGCTGCTGCTGGATGGAGTCTTCCTCAACCTCTCCCTCTCTCCTTGCTGGATCAAGGCATGGGAGACGTCACCGGGCTGTACGTGTGGTGAACGCGGAGGTGCCGTGCGTTCGGCACTTGGTCATCGGTGATTTGAATCACGACGAGTACGACTCCATCAACCCCGTTCACTTGAACGCTTCCGCTTAGCGATCTACAAGGGTATGTAGATGCACTCTCCTTCCCCTCGTTGCTAGTCTCTCCATAGATAGATCTTGGTGATACGTAGGAAAATTTTGAATTTCTGCTACGTTCCCCAACAATTCGAGAGGGTCATCAACCCCTACCTCGTGGAGGTGCTGCAACACCCTCAAATCATTGAGATGCGTGAGGGGTTGCTGCACATTCGCGATGTTGAGGGACCAAGGAGGACCGAAAGCATGGAGACAAGACTCGAAGCAATGGAGCAACAAGTTTTCAAGTGCCAGGATATGGTGGAACGTGGACTCGACACCAACCACATAATGATCAAGGAGTTCACCAACACCGCCAAGCTAGATGCCAGAAACATCGGAGAGACCATCTTGAAGTTTCACGAGAAAATCGAGCATCTCCAAGCCCAGATCTATGACCTGGAAAACCAAATCTGTGAGTATGAATATAGATTCAAGAGGATGAGTTTGGCTGCAGATTCGAGGATCCCGGAGACTCGATCATCCTTCTATGATGGTGAGCCTATGCCTTGGAAGATGGACGACAAGCCTACATCATCAACAACTCCATCATCACCACCTCCCAGGAAGGAGACATAAACACATGGGTATGGGCACTCCCCTTAGAAACTGCCAAGCTTGGGGGAGTGCCCCGGTATCGTATCACCATCACACTTTTATCTTTACCGTTTTGTTAGTTCGATCCTTTTGGTAATATCTTGATCTAGTAGAATAAAGTTTTAGTATGATCTAGTTTTGAGTTTTTGCTTTATGATCCTTCTATGTAATCGAGTCCGTGAGCTATATAATAAAGATTAGTGTTGAGTCAAGGGCTTGATTATCTTGCTATGATCTTGAGGGAATAAAAATAAAAGAGAAAGAATAAAAAGAAATAAAGAGATCATATGGATCTTATGGAGAGTAATGACTTTACATATAAAGAGTATGACGAATAAAAGTTGTTGAAAGTTGACAAACATAGTTTTGGTCATCGTTGCAATTAATAAGAAGTAATAAAGAAAGAGAGGTTTTCACATATAAATATACTATCTTGGACATCTTTTAAGATTGTGAGCACTCATTCAAATATGACTTGCTAAAGAGTTGATGTTGGACAAGGAAGACAACGTAATGGGTTATGTTTTCTTACATCCTAAATAAATTATATTGTCATGGATCATCCAACATGTTGAGCTTGCCTTTCCCTCTTATGCTAGCCAAATTCTTTGCACCAAGTAGAGATACTACTTGTGCTTCCCTTAAACCCAGTTTTGCCATGAGAGTCCACCATATCTACCCACGGATTGAGTAAGATCCTTCAAGTAAGTTGTAATTGTTGCAAGCAATAAAAATTGCTCTCTAAATATGTATGATTTATTAGTGTGGAGAAAATAAGATTTATACGATCTTGTGATATGGAAGAAATAAAAGCGATGGACTGCATAATAAAGGTCCATATCACAAGTGGCAATATAAAGTGACGTTCTTTTGCATTAAGATTTCGTGCATCCAACCATAAAAGCACATGAAAACCTCTGCTTCCGTCTGCGAAGGGCCTATCTTTTATTCTTGTCTTATACTTCATACAAAAGTCATGGTGATCATCACCTTTGCTTTTTTACATTTTATCCTTTGGCAAGCACAATGTGTTGGAAAGATCCTGATATTTATAGCTAATTGGATGTGAGTTTCATGAACTATTATTGTTGACATTACCCTTGAGGTAAAAGGTTGGGAGGCAATACTATAAGCCCCTATCTTTCTCTGTGACCGATTAAAACTTCATACCCATAAATATTGCGCGAGTGTTAGCAATTGTGAAAGACTAAATGATAGTTCAGTATGTGGACTTGCTGAAAGGCTCTTATATTGAGTCTTTCCGATGTTATGATAAATTGCAATTGCTTCAATGACTGAGATTATAATTTCTTAGTTTTCAATGAAGTTTATGATTCATACTTGAAACTGTGAATGAATTGTTACTTTAGCAAAAGAGATCATATGACAATATATACATGTTGCTGTTCTAAGAATGATCATGATGCTCTCATGTCCGTATTTTATTTTTATCGACACCTCTATCTCTAAACATGTGGTCATACTTTTCGATATCATCTTCCGCTTGAGGACAAGCGAGGTCTAAGCTTCGGGGAGTTGATACGTCCATTTTGCATCATGCATTTATATCGATATTTATTGCATTATGGGCTATTATTACACATTATGTCACAATACTTATGCCTATTCTCTCTTATTTTACAAGGTTTACATGAAGAGGGGGAATGCCGGCATCTGGAATTCTGGGCTGGAAAAGGAGCAAATATTAGAGACCTATTCTACACAACTCCAAAAGTCCTGAAACTTCACGGGAGCACGTTTCATAATATATAAAAAGTGTTGGGCGAAGGAAGTACCAGAGGGGGGCCACCCACCATCCACGAGGGTGCGGGGCGCACCCTACCCCCTAGGCGCGCTCCCTGCCTCATGGGCCCCCTGGCAGGCCTCCGGTGCCCATCTTATGCTATATGAGGTCTTTTGCCCTAAAAAAAATCATAAGCAAGCTTTCGGGACGAAACTCCGCCGCCACGAGGCGGAACCTTGGCGGAACCAATCTAGGGCTCCGGCGGAGCTGTTCTGCCGGGGAAACTTCCCTCTGGGAGGGAGAAATCATCACCATCGTCATCACCATCGATCCTATCAGCGGGAGGGGGTCAACGTCCATCAACATCTTCACCAGCACCATCTCATCTCAAACCCTAGTTCATCTCTTGTATCCAATCTTTGTTCCAAAACCTCAGATTGGTACCTGTGGGTTGCTAGTAGTGTTGATTACTCCTTGTAGTTGATGCTAGTTGGTTTATTTGGTGGAAGATCATATGTTCAGATCATTTATGCATATTAATACCCCTCTGATTATGAACATGAATATGCTTTGTGAGTAGTTACGTTTGTTCCTGAGGACATGGGAGAAGTCTTGCTATAAGTAGTCATGTGAATTTGGTATTCGTTCGATATTTTGATGAGATGTATGTTGTCTTTTCTCTAGTGGTGTCATATGAACATAGACTACATGACACTTCACCATTGTTTGGGCCCAGGGGAAGGCATTGGGAAGTAATAAGTAGATGATGGGTTGCTAGAGTGACAGAAGCTTAAACCCTAGTTTATGAGTTGCTTCGTAAGGGGCTGATTTGGATCCATATGTTTCATGCTATGGTTAGGTTTACCATAATACTTCGTTTGTAGTTGCGGATGCTTGCAATAGGGGTTAATCATAAGTGGGATGCTTGTCCAAGGAAGGGCAGTACCCAGGCACCGGTCCACCCACATATCAAATTATCAAAGTACCAAACGTGAATCATATGAACGTGATGAAAACTAGCTTGATGATAATTCCCATGTGTCCTCGGGAGTGTTTTCCTTTATATAAGAGTTTGTTCAGTCTTGTCCTTTGCTACAAAAAGGAATGGGCCATCTTTCTGCACCTTATTTACTTTTATTACTTGTTACCCGTTACAAATTACCTTATCACAAAACTATCTGTTACCGATAATTTCAGTGCTTGCAGAGAATACCTTACTGAAAACTGCTTATCATTTCCTTCCGCTCCTCATTGGGTTCGACACTCTTACTTATCGAAAGGACTAAGATAGATCCCCTATACTTGTGGGTCATCATAGGCTTGCTGGACCGTGATGGGTTGGATGAGATTTACCATGTAATCGAGTTAGTTTTGTTAGGGTTTGATCCCTAGTATCCACTATGTTCTAAGATTGATGCTGCTATGACTTTGCTATGCCTAATGCTTGTCACTAGGGCCTGAGTGCCATGATTTCAGATCTGAACCTGTTATGTTTTCATGAATATATTTGTGTTCTTGATCCGATATTGCAAGTTATAGTCATCTACTACGTGTTATGATCCGGCAACCCCGGAGTGACAATAGTCGGGACCACTCCCGGTGATGCCTGTAGTTTGAGGAGTTCATGTATTCACTAAGTGCTAATGCTTTGGTCCGGTACTCTATTAAAAGGAGGCCTTGATATCCCTTAGTTTTCACTAGGACCCCACTGCCACGGGAGGGTAGGACAAAACATGTCATGCAAGTTCTTTTCCATAAGCACGTATGACTATATTCGGAATACATGCCTACCTTACATTGATGAACTGGAGCTAGTTCTGTGTCACCCTATGTTATAACCGTTGCATGATGAATGCCATCCAACATATTTATCCATCATGGATCCATTGCCTACGAGCTTTTCACATATTGATCTTTGCTTAGTTACTTTTCCGTTGCCACTATTACGATTTCTACAAAACTGCTACTATTACTTTTGCCACCGTCACCATTACTTCCATACTACTTTGCTACTAAATACTTTGCTGCAGATATTAAGTCTTTCAGGTGTGGTTGAATTGACAACTCAGCTGCTAATACTCAAGAATATTCTTTGGCTCCCCTTGTGTCGAATCAATAAATTTGGGTTGAATACTCTACCCTCAAAAACTGGTGCGATCCCCTATACTTGTGGGTTATCACTTTCCAAATTGAGTAAAGGTACAATTACCTCATCAAGTTATACTTTCCTCCCACTCACTTCTTTCGAGAGAAACTCCTTCTCTATAAATGTTCCATCTTTGGCAACAAAAGATCTTGCCTTCGGATCTGTGGTAGAAGGTGTACCCACTTGTTTTCTTAGGGTAACCTATGAAGACGCACTTCTCCGATTTGTGTTCGAGCTTATCAGGCTGAAGCCTTTTGACATAAGTTTTGCAACCTCAAACTTTAAGAAACGACAACTTAGGTTTCTTGTCAAACCATAATTCATACGGTATCGTCTCAACGGATTTAGACAGTGCCCTATTTAACGTGTATGCCGCTGTCTGTAATGCATAACCCAACATGATAGTGGTAAATCGGTAAGAGACACCATAGACCGCACCATATCTAATAAAGTACGGTTACGACGTTCGGACACACCATTATGCCGTGGTATTCCAGGTGGCGTGAGTTGTGAAACTATTCCACATTGTTTTAAATGAAGGCTAAACTCATAACTCAAATAGTCGCGTCCGCGATCAGATCGTAGAAACTTTATTTTCTTGTTACGATGATTCTCCACTTCACTCTGAAATTCTTTGAACTTTTCAAATGTTTTAGATTTGTGTTTCATTAAGTAGATATACCCATATCAGGTTAAATCATATGTGAAGGTCAAAAAATAACGATACCCATCGCATGCCTCAATACTCATCGGACCACATACACCGATATGTATTATTTCCAATAAGTCATTAGCTCACTCCATTGTTCCAGGGAATGGAGTTTTAGTCATCTTGCCCATGAGGCATGGCTCACAAGTATCAAATAATTCATAATAAAGTGATTCCAAAAGTCCATCTGCATGGAGTTTCTTCATGTGGTTTACACCAATATGACCTAAACGACAGTGCCACAAGTATGTTGCACTATCATTATCAAATTTGTATCTTTTGGCATCAATATTATGAATATGTGTATCACTTACGATTGAGATTCAATAAACCGTTTCTTTGGGTGTATGACCATAGAAGGTTTTATTCATGTAAATAGAACAACAATTACTCTCTGACTTAAATGAATAATCATATTGCAATAAACATGATCCAATCATATTCATGCTCAACGCAAACACCAAATAACATTTATTTAGGTTCAACACTAATCCCGAAGGTAGAGGGAGTGTGCGATGGTGATCTTATCAACCTTGGAATCACTTCCAACACGCATCGTCACCTCGCCTTTAACTAGTCTTTATTCATTCTGCAACTCATGTTTCGAGTTACTAATCTTAGCAATTGAACTAGTATCAAATACCCAGGGCTACTACGAACACTAGTAAGGTACACATCAATAATCTGTATATCAAATATACCTTTGTTCACTTTGCCATCCTTCTTATCCGCCAAATGTTTGGGGCATTTCCGCTTCCAGTGACCATTTCCTTTGCAGTAGAAGCACTCAGTTTCAGGCTTGAGTCCAGTTTTGTGCTTCTTCATGGGAGTGGCAACTTGCTTGTCATTCTTCTTGAAGTTCCCTTTCTTTCCCTTTGCACTTTTTCTTGAAACTAGTGGTCTTGTTAACCATCAACAATTGATGCTCTTTCTTGATTTCTACCTTCATTGATTTCAGCATCACGAAGAGCTTGGGAATTGTTTTCTTCATCCCTTGCATATTATAGTTCATCACGAAGTTCTAGTAGCTTGGTGATAGTGACTAGAGAACTCTGTCAATCAGTATCTTATCTGGAAGATTAACTCCCACTTGAGCGATTGTAGTACCCAGACATTCTGAGTACATGCTCACTGGTTGAGCTATTCTTCTCCATCTTGTAGTCAAAATACTTGTGAGAGGTCTCATACCTCTCGACATGGGCATGAGTCTAAAATACCAATTTCAACTCTTGGAACATCTCATATGCTTTGTGGTGTTCAAAACGTTTTTGAAGTCCCGGTTCTAAGCCGTAAAGCATGGCGCACTAAACTATCAAGTAGTCATCATACCGAGCTCGTTAAATGTTCATAACGTCTGCATTTGTTCCTGCAATAGGTCTGTTACGTAGCGGTGCATCAAGGACATAATTCTTCTGTGTAGCAATGAGGATAATCCTCAGATTATGGACCCATTCCACATCATTACTACTACATCTTTCAACTTTTCTCTAGGAACATATCAAAAAATTATAGGAGCTATATCGCGAGCTATGATCTACTACATAAATATGCAAATACTATCAAGACTAAGTTCATGATAAATTATGTTCAATTCATCAAATTACTTAAGAACTCCCACTTAGATAGACATCCCTCAAGTCATCTAAATGATACGTGATCCAAATCAACTAAACCATGTCCGATCATCACGTGAGATGGAGTAGTCATCAGTGGTGAACATCTTTATGTTGATCATATCTACTATATGATTCATGTTCGAACTTTCGGTCTCCAGTGTTCCGAGGCCATGTCTGTACATGCCAGGCTCGTCAAGTTTAACCCGAGTATTCCACATGTGCAAAACTGTCTTGCACCCGTTGTATTTGAATGTAGAGTCTATCACACCCGATCATCACGTTGTGTCTCAACACGAACAATTGTTGCAACAGTGCATACTCAGGGAGAACACTTATACCTTGAAATTTAGTGAAGGTATCATGTTATAATACTACCGCCGTACTAAGCAGAATAAGATGCATAAAAGATAAACATCACATGCAACCAAAATATGTGACATGATATGTCCATCATCATCTTGTGCTTTTGATCTCCATCTCCAAAGCATCGTCATGATCTCCATCATCACCGGCTCGACACCTTGATCTCCATCGTCGCGTCGTGGTTGTCTCACCAACTATTTCTTCTACAACTATCGCTAACGCATAATGATAAAATGAAGCAATTACATGGCGTTTGCATTTCATACAATAAAGAGACAACCATAAGGCTCCTGCCGGTTGCCAATAACTTTTACAAAACATGATAATCTCATACAATAATGTATATCACATCATGTCTTGACCATATCACATCACAACATGCCCTGCAAAGACAAGTTAGACGTCGTCTACTTTGTTGTTGCAAGTTTTACGTGGCTGCTACGGGCTTCTAGCAAGAACTGTTCTTACCTACGCATCAAAACCACAAATGGTGATTTATCAAGTTTGCTGTTTTAACCTTCAACAAGGACCGGCCACAGTCAAATTCGATTCAACTAAAGTAGGAGAAGCAGACACCCGACAACCACCTTTATGCAAAACTAGTTGCATGTCTACCAGTGGAACCGGTCAAATGAATGTGGTCATGTAAGGTTGGTCCAGGTTGCTTCATCCAACAATACTGCCAAATCAAAATAAGACATTCGTGGTAAGCAGTATGATGAGCACCGCCCACAACTTTTTGTGTTCTACTCGTGCATATGATTTATGCATAAACTGGCTCTGATACCATTATTGGGAAACGTAGCATGCAATTTCAAAAAAACTCCTACGCTCACGCAAGATCTATCTAGGAGATGCATAGCGACGAGGGGAGAGTGTGTCTACGTACCATCGTAGACCGAAAGCGAAAGCGTTTGACAACGCGGTTGATGTAGTCGAACTTCTTCTACCTTCGACTGATCAAGCACCGAACGTACCGCACCTCCGAGTTCTGCACACGTTCAGCGCGATGACGTCCCTCGCCTTCTTGATCTAGCAAGGTGTCGAGGAAGTAGTTTAGTTCCGTCAACACAACGGTGTGGTGGCGGTGATGGTGAAGTGATCCGCGCAGGGCTTCGCCTAAGCACCGCGAGAATATCACCGGGGGTGTAAACTATGGAGGGGGGCGCCGCACACGGCTAACAATTGATGTTCTGTGTTCGAGGCACCCCCTCCCCACATATTTATAGGTGGGAGGGGAGGAGAGGCCGCCAGGGGCGCCCCAAGTAGGATCCGAATCCTACTTGGGGTTTCCCCAAGTGGCGCCCCCCTTTCCTTTTTCCACCGGAGAAGAAAGCGAATGGGGAAGAGAGAAAGGAAGGGGGGGGGGTCCGAACCCCTCCTTTTCCTTCTCCAATTAGGCCTCCTGCCTAATTAAGGGGGGGCACCCCTTGTGGGCTGGTGTGCTCCCCTCTTATGGCCCATATGGCCCATATCTTCCCCCCGAGGGTTCCGGTAACCCCCCGGTACTCCGATAATTACCCGATACAGTCCGGAACACTTCCAGTGTCCGAATACTATCGTCCTATATATCAATATTTACCTCTTGACCATTTTGAGACTCCTTGTCATGTCCGTGATCTCATTTGGAACTCCGAACAATATTCGGTAACCAAATCACATAACTCATATAATATAATATCATCATCGAACGTTAAGTGTGCAGACCCTACGGGTTCGAGAACTATGTAGACATGACCGACACACCTCTCCGGTCAGTAACCAATAGCGGAACCTGGATGCTCATATTGGCTCCTACATATTCTAAGAAGATCTTTATCGGTCGAACCATTATGACAACATATGTAATTCCCTGTGTCCATCGGTATGTTACTTTCCCGAGATTCGATCGTCGGTATCTTCATACCTAGTTCAATCTCGTTATCGGAAAGTCTCTTTACTCATTCCGTAATACATCATCCCGCTACTAACTCATTAGTTGTCGGCGTCCTGGGAACGGGGGTCCCCAGACTTGCCTGCCTGCGGCCCAGGGCGTGGCTCCGCCAGCGGCCCCGTATGGCCCATCTTCACCAGCAAACACTCAAGACCCTCGCGAGGGGCCGAGCCTCATGAGGCAGATGACGCAAGACCTCCTCGGGGGCGGACTCACCAGGCTAGCTCGCGAGGGGCGGAGATATCAAGGCAAGGGGCACCTCACGAGGTTCCTGTGACGCAAGCCATGACGACCGGGGCCAAGTGGGCACCAGCGCGCACAATGTCCTCGTTTACCCTTTGGTGTTAAAGAGGCAGACACAGACGAGGAGTCCCGAGGCATCAGGCATAGGTTTCCATATCGGTGCAACAAGACCAAGACCAGCAGGACGGCAGGACGGAGGTTACCATGGAGCCCAGGAGGGCGTCACCACCAGAACCTTTGGCAGGCGAAGACCACCTTTTGTCAGGATAACTTGTACTAGTTGTCTCCCTTCAAACTGGCCGTTGTGGGATCCCTTCCTGCCTAATATTTGGGAAGAAGACTAGGGCCTCTATAAATAGGACTAGCCACCACCATAGGGAGGCATCTGATCTTGGGACTGATCCAAGGCCATTCGGATCATCCTCATCCACACAAACTCATCGAGCTCAAGAACACCTCTCCTCAGGAGGCTGTTCATCCCTTGTACTTGTTCATCCTCAGCCTACAAGGCAATCCACCACACCACACTAGAGTAGGGTATTACACCACAACGGTGGCCCGAACCGGTATAAACCCTGTGTCCTTTGTTCTGCGAGTTCGACGTGCTGAGCTTTGAGATTGCGGTGAGAGCGAGAGCTAGGGGAGGAGAGATCTTCATGCGCACCCTAGTGTTCGGACCACAAGGGTTTTGCCGGAACCCGAAATCCAACATTTGGCGTGCCAGGTAGGGGTGCGCCGAAGCCTTCCTTCCATCGATCCACGCTCCTCCATCACCGCGCCTTGCCCCCATGGCCGGCGTTGCTCTTCCTGCTGCATTGACGGATGCCTGTGGCGGGGCCAGGGGGCTCCGAGCCTTAGCCCCCGCCTTGCAGCGGGTGCAGTGGCCACCCAAGTTCAAGCCAAAGATGCCACCGCGTTACGACGGCGTAGCGGACCCGTTGGCCTTCCTGCTGGCGTACGAAGAGGCCGCCCTAAAGGCTGGGGGCGACGACAAGGTCATGGCCAACTGGCTTCCCATGGCCCTCACTGGTGCACCGCGCGCCTGGCTGCTCAACCTCCCAGGATCTGCAGAGGCATCTTGGGAGGAGCTGCGCAGCCTCTTCGCTACGCGCTTCGCGGCACCGGCGCCCCTCGCTGTTGCAACCCTCCTCGACGGCTCGCAAGTGCCGCCCTCGGGCCGTCACACCAAGCCGTTCCTTCGCCAGATCGGCATCGCTTCCGCGCGGTAGGGGCCTCCCCCGGGTTGGGCGGCGCCCAAGGCCGACCTGACCTTCAACTCGCGGGTTCACCCAGTCACCACTGTTGGCTCGGGCGTGCTCCCAATGCTTTGCACGCCCACCATCTGCAGCGTAGCTATCACCAAGACCCTCATCGACGGCGGCGCCGGCCTCAACATGCTCTTTGTGGAGTCTTTTAGCCTCCTTCATGTGCCTCTCGAGCGGCTCCGCCCTAGCAAGCCCTTCTCCGGGGTCGGCGGCGGCTCCGCCAGCCCCCCTGGGGCAGATCCGTCTTCCCGTGACCCTGGGCACTCGTGACAACTATCGCACTGAGCTGATCGACTTCGACATCGCCAATATTGGCCTCCCATACAACGCCATCCTTAGGTACCCGACACTGGCTCACTTTATGGCGGCAACCCATCCGGCCTACAACCTCATGAAGATGCCCGGGAGCAAGGACATCCTCACCATAGTCGGAGATACCAAGGAAGCTCTCATAGCACTCAGGCTTGCCCTCAAAGCCGCTGCGGCAGCACGACCAGCCGACGAGATCACCTCCGGAGTCAAGGAGGCCGCACCAGCTAAGAAGAAGTAATTGTTCACTCAAGATCGGGCAGAAACCAAGCAGGTGCCGGTCAAGGAAGACGAGTCCTCTGGAGCCACCTTCACCATAGGTGCCAACCTCGACCCGGATCAAGAGAAGGCATTGGTGAAGTTCTTGCACACAAACGAGGAAGTATTCGCATGGGAACCCAAACAACTAGTAGGGGTCCCAAGAGGGGTGATCGAGCATCACTTGAGGGTGTGCCCCAATGTGCGCCCTGTGAAGTAGAAAGCACGACGACAATCCACGAAGAAGCAGTCCTTCATCATCGAGGAAACCCGCAAGCTAGAGGCGGCAGGTGTCATTTGCGAGGTTCGGTACCCCGCGTGGCTGGCGAACCCCGTCATCGTGCTAAAGAAAGGTGGGAAGGAGCGCATGTGTGTCGACTTCACCAACCTCAACAAGGCCTGTCCCCAAGATCCGTTCCCACATCCACGCATCGACCAGATCGTTGACTCCACCGTCGAGTGCTACCTGCTATGCTGCCTGGACGCGTTCTCGGGCTATCATCAGATCAAGATGGCGGTAGAGGATGTGGAGAAGACGGCCTTCCTAACCCCGTGCGATGTGTACTGCTACACTTGCATGTCGTTCGGGCTGCGCAACGCAGGCGTGACCTTCCAACGGCTGATGCACATCGCCCTGGGTCAGCAGCTCAGGAGGAACGCTGAAGCCTACATCGACGACATTGTGGTAAAGTCTCGGGAGGCAAGAACTTTGATTCAGGACATGGAGGAGACCTGCGCGAGCCTGCGCCAGGTGGACTTGCGGATCAACCCAGAAAGTGTGTGTTTGGTGTCCCTTCCGGCAAGTTGTTGGGCTTCCCCGTGTCCCATAGGGGGATCGAGGCCAACCCGGAGAAGGTCAAGGCAATTGAAGACATGAGCCCACCGCAAACACTCAAGGAGATGCAGAAACTTGCTGGCTGCGTGACTTCGCTGGGGCGCTTCATCTCCAAGCTGGGAGAGTGCGCCCTGCCATTCTTCAAGATGATGAAGAAGAAGGGCCCGTTCGAGTGGACCCTGAAAGCTGACCAAGCGTTTCAAGACCTCAAGGGATACCTGACCAGCCCTCCGGTGATGGTGGCGCCTCGCCCTCTCGAGCCCCTGGTGCTTTACCTTGCCGCCACTCCCTACTTCGCTAGCGCAGCTCTAGTGGCGGTTCGGGAAGAGCGCCAAGCCAAGGGGCTGCCGCGCCATGCCGCACCACCAGCCGAGGCGATACAGGACCCAGAGGGCTCCGCAAAGGCTGCAGCAACACCAACGAGTGACCGGGCCCAGCAAGGCGGCGTTCGCGGGCCGGCAGAGGCCCCAATGGGCGATCAGGCTCTTGGGGTCCCATCACCTCAGGAGATGCCCCAACTTCTGGCAGGCGCAAGCTCCGTCGATGTTCCCGCCCTCGTCGAGCACCCAGTGTATTTCGTCAGCATGGTACTACGGGATGCAAGGGCATGGTACCGCATGCCTCAAAAGTCCTTGCTCGCGCTTTTGGTGGCCTCGCGTAAACTGTGGCACTGCTTCCAGGGTCACCCAATCAAGGTCGTCTTGGCCTACCCGCAAGAGAGGGTACTCAGGAGCCCCAACATTGCCGAAAGAGTCGCCGAATGGAACACCAAGATGAAAGCATTCCAGCTGGAGTTCAGCACAACTAGGGTCATCAAGGGGGCCACGCTCGCCCACTTCATGGCAAAATGGACTGATGCCCCTGGGTTTGAAGCAGGCGAGGACCAATCTCTCTTGACGGGAAGTGAAGCACCAGATGGCTAGGTCATGCATTTCGATGGCGCGTTCGCACGCCAGGGCGCGGGAGCTGGAGCAGTGCTCATCTCGCCCACTCAGGACAAGCTCTACTACACCATGCATCTCTGCTTCCAGCAAGACAAGAAGGTCTCAAACAACACCGCGGAGTACAAGGGACTCATCACTGGCCTCAAGGCCACGGTGGCCCTGGGGGTGAAGTGCGTCACCATTAGGGGTGACTCGCAGCTCCTCGTCAACTTCTCCAACAAGGTATACGAGCCGAAGGACGAGCACATGGAAGCATACCTCGCGGAGGTACGCAAAATGGAAAAGCATTTCCTGGCTCTAGAGTTGCAGCACGTGCCCAGTGGAACCAACAAGGAGGCCGACGACATCGCCAAAAGGGCGTCCAAGCGACAACCCCAAGAGCCTGGCATCTTTGAGGAGCGACACTTCAAGCCATCGGTAGCACCTCCGCTTTCGGGGCCGGCGCCGCCTCGGGAGGAGCTCCCCCAACCACCTGCCTCGGGAGCCCTGTCCGGCGGCCCGACCTCAGGAGCGCGCTACTCCTGGCGCTCAAGCCTCAGGAGGGGTGTTGGACCAAGGAGTTCAAGGAATACCTGACGCAAGGGACGCTGCCGGAGAAAGAGGAGGACGCGGAGCGCGTAGCCCGACAGGCTACGACATACTGCATCCAAGACGGTGAGTTATACAGGAAGCGGCCAAATGATGTTTCCTTGCAATGCATCACTAGGGAACAGGGGAACGAGTTGCTAGATGACATACATGGCGGATACTGCGGGCACCACTCGTCGTCACAAACCCTCATCGGCGAGGTGTTCCACAGCGGGTTCTACTGGCCTACGGCGCTCAACGACACACCCGAGCTGGTGAAGTCCCGCGAGGCCTGCCAATTCCACGCCAAGCAGATCCATCAGCCAGCTCAGGGCCTACAGACCATCCCGCTCTCGTGGCTGTTCGCAGTCTGGGCGCTGGATATCTTAG
The DNA here is from genome assembly GCF_003073215.2 of Triticum urartu. Classification (NCBI taxonomy): domain Eukaryota; kingdom Viridiplantae; phylum Streptophyta; class Magnoliopsida; order Poales; family Poaceae; genus Triticum; species Triticum urartu. The sequence continues at coordinate 356,117,540 of NC_053026.1, forward strand.
GCCCGTTCCCTCGAGCGCCTGGGGGCTACCGCTACCTCTACGTCACCATCGACAAGTTCACCCAATGGGCGAAGGTAGAAGCCGTGCGCACCATCCCGACCGGATTTGCGGTCAAGTTCATCAAGGGTCTGGTGAGCTAGTTCGGGGTCCCTAATCGTATCATCACCGACAATGGCTCGCAGTTCACTAGCAACCTCTTCAAGACATATTGTGCTAACCTTGGAACGCAGATCTGCTACGCTTCGGTGGCACACCCCAGGAGCAACGGTCAAGCCGAAAGCGCCAACGCGGAGGTCCCGAGAGGCCTCAAGACCAGGACCTTCAAGAAGAAGCTTGAGGCCTGCGGCAAGGGATGACACGATGAGCTCTAGTCTATGCTGTGGTCCATCCACACCACCGCCAACAAGCCAACAGGCGAGACCCCGTTCTTGCTTATCTTCGGAGCAGAAGCGGTTCTCCCTCACGAGGTCAAGCATAGCTCCGTGCGGGTACTGACATTTAATGAGATGCAGCAGGACGCCATGCGGGGGATGGACCTTGTGCTGGGGGAGGGACGCCGTCGTGAAGTCTCGCTCCGAGCGGAAAGGTACCAGTAGGCGCTGCGACGGTACCACTGTCGCAGCGTCCGCTCCAGGACGCTCGAGGTGGGTGATCTCGTCTTGAGGCGGGTGCTCTCCAGGGAAGGGTTGCACAAGCTCTCACCCATGTGGGAGGGCCCGTTTAGGATCGCCCGCGTCTCCAGGCCTGGTGCCACACACCTGGAGACGCAGGACGGGATCCCCATCTAGATTGCCTCGAACATCCAGCACCTCCGGAAGTTCTACCCATGAAGCAAGGCCCCGTGCCTGTGAAGGTCTCCGCTCGTGACACTCTCACATAATAATGAGTGGGGTTGTACACGCCTCGGAGTCTCAAGAGTGCCGCCCTCGGGCCTCGGGGGCTCCCTCCCACGTCCTAGTGGCAGCACTTAGCTCCGCGCTGGTGAGAAGACTAGACTAGGTGTTGGACGCGGCTTTTCATTTGCTTTCCGTAGTTGGCTTGCCCTTTTCTTAATGGAAGTTTGCTTTTCTGGTGTTCCTTACCGGCTTGGTTCCATCGCCCTTTGCCTTCGTTTCTGCCCTCGGTTCCTTGTTTTGGCCCGTGCTCTCCCTCGCATGCCTTGCGAGGGGGCTGGACAGGTGCCCTCGTGAGTGTTTTTTCCTATTCTTCGCGAGGCACCCTCGCTCAAGCTTGCAAGCTGGCGCACCTCTCTCAATCCGCGCCCCTCGGGTACCACGATGCGAAGCGCTGGGTCGTGGACAGCTACGCCTGCGACCAGGGCTTGGAAGAATAAGAGTTTCCTAACGAATTTTTGCAGTTCCTAGACACCTCCCGAGCCAAGGAGGCCTCGCCAGGCACTGGGAAATGCGTGCCTCACGAGGCGGAAACTACTTCAAGCGCGCCAAGATAAGTTATTTCTGCGCGCCTACATAAAATGCCAATGCTGGAACGCGACATAGGAACGATAAACATAGCATAGCAACTTGGAAATCATGGTTCGTTGCACGCCCCTGCGGGGCCCCATACTTGTCTCTCTCTTAATGCATGAAGAAAAGGAAGAACAAAACAAAAGTGGCACGTGCCCCCGCAGCAGTTCGCGAGGATGGGCCCATGGCGCTTTCCTGGGCTCAGCCAGACCCCTCCTCGTGCTTCACTGGAGCGCGGCGACAAGATGTCCCGCTGCCACCCTCGAAACGGGTGCGGCGGCGTGGTGGCTAGTCGTAGTTGCCGCTGCTAGAGCTGCCGCCGGAAGAAGAGCCACCGTAGCTGGACGAGCCGTGGCCAGCGCCAAGGACAAGCCGGCATTCACCCTCATCGCGGCTGTCGCCGAGGCTGAGCACCTCACCACCGTCGTTGTCCTTAGGGCAGCACCCGACGCGACGACCATCTTCCCCGAACACCCTCACATAGAGGGTCACGTTGCCATCGTACTTGAAGTGGAGGGTTCACCGCCGGCCCAGGCCACGCGCGCAGGCAAACGTCTGCCAGCCGTGGGCCAAGGCTGCGTTTCCCGCAACAGAGACCTCGACCGCGACCCATGAAGCCTTTCTGCAGTAGCCGTCCGCCTGCTTCCAAAGACCGCTTGGACCCATAGCTGGCAGCTCGCGGGCAAAGAAGCGCGGAAGCTGAAGCCAGGTGCCAGCCGGGTTCTCCGACCACACAACAAACTCCGGCAGCACCTCCGCTGAGTGGAAGCATGGCTGGGGAGGCCACGCGACCATGGCGTGCCTCCCATCATCGACAGGGCTGCCATGACCCGGGAAACACCCACCGCGCGAAGAGGCGCCGTCGCGGCCATGAGGGGCCACAGCAGGGGCCGCAGTGTGCTTGAGGGGATGACCGCGCCCCCTCTTAGGCGGCGGTGAGCCGAGCCCCTCCTGGTGGGCCTTCCCCTTTTTTGTGGTCGAGAACCTCTTTCCATGCACCATGGGTATCACTGCTAGCGATGAAGCAAGGGAGAAGAAGCGAGCAGAGTAGGAAGGGATGAGCAACGGGGGCTCCGCCCCCTCCTCATTTATAGCGGGAGAAGGCCAACCGGCGATCCCCATGATCATAGGTAATGATGATTTTACTCTGCATGCGGCAGGGACTCGTCAAGTCGGGCAGTTGCCAAGGCAGCATGGGGAAGCGGAGACGCCCACGTCCCATCAATTGCCATGCGTCAATCGAGGTCACAGGCTGTTGGGGCCCGCGGCGCTCTGCACTTGCCCCTTGGCTTCGCCTCACAGCCAAGTCCGAGCGCGCCTTGGGCCCGGGGGCTACTGTCGGCATCCTGGGAACGGAGGTCCCCAGACTTGCCTGCCTGCGGCCCACGGCATGGCTCCAACAGCGGCCCCGTACGACCCATCTTCACCAGCAAACACTCAAGATCCTCGCGAGGGGCCGAGCCTCGCGAGGCAGATGACGCAAGACCTCCTCGGGAGCAGCCTCACCAGGCTGGCTCGCGAGGGGCGGAGAGATCAAGGCAAGGGGCACCTCGCGAGGTTCCTGTGACGCAAGCCATGATGACCGGGGGCAGGCGGGTGCCAGGCGGGCGCCAATGCGCACAGTGTCCTTGTTTCCTCTTTGGTGTTAAAGAGGCAGACGCAGACGAGGAGTCCTGAGGCATCAGGCAAAGGTTTCCATATCGGTGCAACAAGACCAAGGCCAGCAGGATGGCAGGAAGGAGGTCATCATGGAGCCCAGGACGGCGTCACCAGCAGAACCTTTGGCATGCGAAGACGACCTTTTGTCAGGATGACTTGTACTAGTTGTCCCCCTTCAAACTGGCCATTGTGGGATCCCTTCCCGCCTAATATTTGGGAAGAGGACCAGGGCCTCTATAAATAGGACTATCCACCACCGTAGGGAGGCATCTGATCTTGGGACTGATCCAAGGCCATTCAGATCATCCTCATCCACACAAACTCATCGAGCTCAAGAACACCTCTCCTCAGGAGGCTATTCATCCCTTGTACTTGTTCATCCTCAGCCTACAAGGCAATCGACCACACCACACTAGGGTAGGGTTACACCACAACGGTGGCCCGAACCAGTATAAACCCTGTGTCCTTTGTTCTGTGAGTTTGACGTGTTGAGCTTTGAGATTGCGGTGAGAGCGAGAGCTAGGGGGAGTAGAGATCTTCGTGAGCACCCCAGTGTTCGAACGACAAGGGTTTTGCTGGAACTTGAAATCCGTCATTAGTCACTTTGCTTTCCAGGCTTCTTATGATGTGCATTACCAAGAGGGCCCAGAGATACCTCTTCGATACTCGGAGTGACAAATCCTAATCTCGATCTATGCCAATCAATAAACACCTTCGGAGATACCTATAGAGCATATTTATAGTCATCCAGTTACGTTGTGACGTTTGATAGCACACAAGGCATTTCTCCGGTATCCGGGAGTTGCATAATCTCATAGTCGAAGGAATATGTATTTGACATGAAGAAATCAATAGCAATAAAACCGAACAATCAATACGCTATGCTAACGGATGGGTCTTGTCCATCACATCATTCTCCTAATGATGTGATCCCGTTCATCAAATGACAACACATGTCTATGGTTAGGAAACTTAACCATCTTTGATTAACGAGCTAGTCTAGTAGAGGCTTACTAGGGACACGGTGTTTTGTCTATGTTTCCACACATGTATCAAGTTTCCGGTTAATACAATTCTCGCATGAATAATAGACATTTATCATGATATAAGGAAATATAAAATAAAAAAATTATTATTACCTCTAGGGCATATTTCCTGCAGTAACTCCATCCGCCTTTGGCTTATTCCGTTCTCAAATGGTGATCAAGATGTTGTCCCTAACAATAACTCTGCACTGACTTACAAATCGGTTTGCGTTCTGTGCAGGAGCAATCGGTTTGCCATCTTCAGCGACTTCTTTGATCTTGAACCTTTCATTATTGCCCAACCTTTTTTTTGGGACTCGTTTCTTTATAGATGATTGGCTCGATCTTGAGGGCTAAAAGAAGAAAGAAGCGTTAATATATGTATATACAAATCAATTAATGCATCTAGTCAGCAGAGGCTTAATTAATATACCTCACTGGACTTTGTAATAATTAAGGTTCCAACACCGGAGCCGTCATCTTCTCCCTCCATTCCCTCACTGGAGTCGTTCAGAAATTATGAGGTGATAACATCTCTGTTGCGGATTATTTCCCCCAACATGTCTTCTTGTTCTTCGTCTCTGCCGTGTTCCATAGTTTCTGCAAAGACTTGCAAGTTATTTCAATGCTATAAAAAAATTATTAAAACAAATTCACATTTCCATCGATCATCGAGGACTCCTCACCTAAAGATCAGCGGGGACTCCTCTGACGATCGTCGGGGACTCCTCACCAGCGATCGTCGTGGACTCCTCACTGGTGATCGCCGGGGCCTCCTCCGGTGATCGTTGGGGACTTCTTCGTTGATCGAATTACATCAAATGGATCTTGGAAGAGATCATTATATTGAAGATCATAGAGAGAGAGGGAGAGAGATCTAGCTACTGCTATGGACCCGTAGGGCCTGTAGGAACTACTCACACATCATCATGGACACAACAAGGTTGATGAAAGATGGCCTCCGTGATCGATTCCCCCTTTGACAGATTACCGACTGAAGCCTCCAGATTTGATCATGGAAGAAAAAGGCTTGTCGCGATGATAAAATGGGTTTTAGTCTCGCTCTAGGGTTTTTGGAATTTAGTGAATTTAATAGCACTAGAATTACTTTGGATGGAGGTCTGTGGGGCCCACAAGCTCAGGTGGCGTGCCCCTCGTGACCTACCTGTGGGTCTTCTGGCCCTCCCCAGAAGCTTCTAGGGTCTCTTCTTGTCCATAAAAAATCATTGTAAAGTTTCATCGTGTTTGGACTTCGTATGTTAAGGTTTTTCTACGAAACAAAGAAATAGGCAAAAAAACATGAACTGACACTGGGCACCGAGTTAATAAGTTAGTTCCAAAAAATGATATAAAATGACATATAAATCATACAAGATTGATAATATAATAACATGAAACAATAAAAAAAATTATAGATAAGTTGGAGACGTATCGGTCGTATGTTCGATCTTTTGTCTGTGGGACTATTCGAGGGCCTCTCGAAGGGTTGTCTGAGGGAGAATTCCGTGTGGTTGGAAGGTCATAAAATCCTAGATGCAGCAATCTGCACCGATGATCTTCGCCATCCCTACTTCCGTTGCGCTACGAGTTGGTAACGATCAGATCAAACCTTGTATGCATCTTCATAGTGGTCCTGGGCTGGAGAGTAGGACAATTTTTTTTGTTTTCTGCTGCGTTACCCTACACTATCGGCAAACATAAGTGGTACTACTGTGAATTATCAATGGACTATAGTGAATCCAGTGGTAGTAGGCGTGGCCCAAGAGCGAAGTACTGCAGAAGTGGTGTTACTGTTAGCGCCAGAGATACCACCGCGAACTACTAGAGGCCTAACAGAGAACCGCACGACAGTGCCCGCGATACATCAGCGGAAGTACTGCCAGGTGCAAGCAGTACTACCATGAATTCCTAGAGGCCTAATAGAGAACCAAACGGTAGTAGCCACGGTACAACCAACGGAAGTACCGCACAAGCGATGCCGATTTGGGTACCAGCGGTACTACTGCTTGGTAACTGCGAGGTGGACCAAAACACAATGGATGAACTTCTCCAAAGTTGGGGAAGGGAATGTGGGTGCATTTAGGTTGTGTACGTGTTGATTCCACCCATACCTTCCAACACGGACCCCCTCTTAATAGTGTGAATTCATGACTGAAAAGAAATGAAAAGAAACGCCGAAAAACCATCTTCGCTCTTTGCTTATCTGAGGGGAACCAAACCGTCTTGTGCAATAGATATGAATCTCTAAAATGCACAATGCACATGGTTAGTCTGCAAAACAGATTGTCACCATGTAGCGACCAGACCTCAAACAGTCTGATCTCTGTGCATCAGTGTCATCCCTGGATCGGTAATGCTGACATGCACAATACTTGAAGATTTATAATAGAGTAGCAAATCACACACTTATTACATCGAATGTCTCAAAAGAGAAACTATTACAATAAATATGGCTTAAGGCCATCTAAAACGATAAAAGTGGAAGGCTTGGAAGATAAAATGAGTCCATCAACTCCAACGGCATCACTGAGTGAAAGACAATGACCTATGGCTCCTTACTCGTCGTCTAAAAAGTCTGCAACATGAACATTGCAGCCTGAAATGGGTCAACACATGGAATATGCTGGCAAGGTAACACAAGAGTAATGAATAGAATAAATGCTATCACTACATGCATATTTGGCTGGTGGAGGCTGTATGGTTAATATGTTTTTGCGGAAAGCCAATTTTTCCCTATAACAAAGGAATAAATTTGTTTAACTATCATGGTAGTTGTTAAACATTGTGAAGGTTCCTCCAACTCAATCCCAATTAAACTTCATCATTAAACCCAATCAAATTATATTAAGAGTGATGAGATCAACATGATAATCCAAGAACCGGATACTCAAGATGTCCATAACCGGGGACACGGCTAACCATGATTAGTTTATACACTTTGCAGAGGTTTGCGCACTTTTCCCCACAAGACTCGATCTCCTCCGTTGGATTTCTCGCACTACATGGTGTTTGAGAAACGGATGACCGAGACACAGTCTTTCTGAAGCATTAACTCTCTACTCTAGATAGACCGTACCACCTACAACCCACTACATCTGCTAGTCTACCTCTTCGAGAGCTTCACGCAACTTATTCAACTATGCCAGAGCCCATAATGGCTTGTGGCTGCACACAGAAGTTTCTAGCATGAAAAATCTTATGATCCCTTTGAGCCTGGGTGGCGGGCCGTAGGATGATCACACGGGTCCTCCGGGATATCCTAGGACAACACTGGATTCTCCAGGTGCCCACAAGCAATCCACCCAGATGTGTATTTAAGTTGCCACCTTAAGTTGAACCATTAATTAATAACTGACATCTATAATGAATACTCTCAAACCCAATCCACGTCTACGAGCATAGCATAGCAGTATAAGCATAACGTAGAAGTAACTTCCAAGGGTTTGAAAATAAACAGGTGAATAGGTACTGCCTCATCTACTTCCCAAAACCCACAATTTAATCAGATCCTAACCATGCAATTGTTTGAGGATTGATCTAATGCAATAAAACTAGGTAGTAAAAGGGTATGATCAAAGTGTTGCTTTCCTTGTTGATGATCCGTGAAACCTAGAGACTCGTAGTAGCACGCTTCGCACTTCGGGTACTCTATCGCAAACAAACAAGCATACAATAAGCACTCAACTAGAAGCATGGGTAAAACTCAGATAAGAAGTTTAACCAGAAAATTCAACTTAAGAACTTCGGTTTGCAAAAAGAATCAAACCAAACGAAGCAACGAAACTCAAACTACGAAAGAAACAAGATCCGTTTACTAATCTGGACTTAAGTCAAATTTTACAGTAGCAAAATCTTGTTCAAGTTGGTTAAACAGAAAGAGGGCTTCGAAACGAAGATCTAGGCGCTTGAATCGCCTGATACCGATAAACGAGCGAAAAGTTATACTAGAACGAAGTTTAGGGCAGGAATCGTGATCGAAAATATTCACGGAAAAATCCTAGAAAAAGAAAAACTGATGAACAGGCTAAAGAACGAACGTTCATTGTCTGTGGCTAATGAGCGAAAACCGTTCGTTAAAATGAACGTACGAACGGGCGTTCGCTAAATAAAAAAACCGGAAAAAATAATAATAAACCAATCTAAATCTAGGGTTTCAAAAAAAACCAAAGAAAACCGATCGGTTTTCCGAAGAAAACCGGCGGCGGCTACCTCGGCGAGGTGCGGCGACTCCGGTGGCTAGCGGCGATGGCGGCGAGGGGATCTGGCGGCGGCGGGGTGGCTCCGGTGGCGGTGCGGCGAGGCAGCGCGTGCAGCGGGGCGACGGTGTGTATCGGCGACGGGGTGGCGGCGGCGGATCGGGGCGGGGCGGGGCTGGCGCTAGGGTTCGGCGGGTCTGGCGGGCCTTGGCGGCTTATAAGGCCGGCCGGGTCGGAGCCTAGTCGGGCACAGCCCGACTAAGTCGGTTGACTTTAAAAAAATTGCGCTCAGAAAAACAAAGAAAATAAATACGAAACGGACTCCAAAAATCCTGAAATAAAATTTCCCCGTCCTCTAAAAATCTAACGGACAAGGTGAACATTTACTTGGGCCTCTAATGCAATTTTCAAAAACGCATATTTTTCCTAATTAAAATAAAATAGCGATAAAAACTCCAAATAAAATCTTGTTTTTATTTTAATATTAAATCTCCAATATTTCTTTATTTTGGGGAAGTCATTTTATCCCCTCTCTTTTATTTTCATAAAAGAAATATTCGAAGAGAAAATAATTAAAATCAAACGATCCTCTTTTTTCAAAATTTGAGGAACTCAAATATGAAAATAACGAAATCCCCAACTCTCTTTGTGGGTCCTTGAGTTGCATAGAATTTCTAGGATCAAACCAAAATGCAATAAAATATGATATGCAATGATGATTTAATGTATAACATTCCAAATTGAAAATTTGGGATGTTACAAACCTACCCCCCTTAAGATGAATCTTGCCCTCGAGATTCGGGTTGGCTAGAACATAGGTGAGGGTGATCTTTCTGTAGGTCTTCCTCTCGTTCCCAGGCGGCTTCCTCCTCGGTATGGCGGCTCCATTGAACTTTGCAGAACTTGATAACCTTGCTGCGTGTGACACGACTGGCAGACTCAAGAATCTTGACTAGTTTCTCCTCGTAGGTCAAATCGGTATCCAACTAAATCACTTCGAGTGGCACTGTATCTCTCAGAGGAATCTCAGCCATCTCTGCGTGGCACTTCTTCAACTGAGAAACGTGGAACTCACCATGAACTCCTAACGATCCTTCGGGCAATTCCAACTTGTAAGCAACTTGTCCCATACGTTCCAAAACCTTGTATGGTCCCACAAAACATGGTGCTAACTTTCCTTTAACTCCAAAACGCTTCACTCCTCGAAGTGGTGATACTCGAAGATACACTCTGTCTCCGACTTTGTAAACTGTCTCCTTGCGTTATAATCCTCATAGCTCTTCTGCCTGGATTGGGCTACCTTGAGTCTATCGCGTATCAACTTAACCTTCTCTTCAGACTCTTTAATCAAATCTAGTCCAAACAACTGACAGTCTCCAACTTCATCCCACAACAACGGTGTCCTGCACCTCCTTCCGTACAATGCTTCGGAAGGGGCCATCTTCAAACTGGCTTGATAGCTTTTCTTGTAAGAGAACTCTGCATAAGGCAAATTGTCATCCCAACTAGATCCATAGTCTAGCGCACAAGCTCTCAACATGTCTTCCAGAATCTGATTGACTCTCTCAGTCTGTCCATCCGTCTGTGGGTGAAAGGTTGTACTGAACTCTAGCCTAGTTCCCAAAGTCTCATGCAACTGATTCCAAAATTTTGAGGTAAACTGGGTTCCTCTATGTGATACAATGGTCCTCGGAACTCCATGTAGACATACGATCCTGGTCATGTATATCTTCGCCAACTTAGCACGGGTGTAGGTGGTCTTCACTGGGATGAAATGAGCTACCTTCTTCAAAAGATCGACTACAACCCATATCAAGTCATAGCCTGAACAAGTCCTGGGTAATCCCGTGATGAAATCCATGCCTAGTTTATCCCACTTCCATTCGGGTATCGGCAATGGATGTCATGTAGCAATCCAGCTGGCTTCTGATGTTCTGCCTTCACTCTCTGACATACATCACAAATTTCTACATACTCCGCAATATCCTTCTTCATTCCGGTCCACCAGAAGCTATCCTTCAAATCCAGATACATCTTGGTATTTCCTGGGTGAATCGAATACGGCGAATCGTGGGCCTCTTGCAGAATCAACTTCCCGATCTCCGGATCATTTGGCACAAATACGCGGTCCTCAAACCATAGGGTATCGTGCTCGTCCTCATGAAATCCCTTAGCTTTTCCTTTGCTCATCCTCTCTTTTATCTCGGCAATCTCCTTGTCTGTATTCTGAGCTTCCCTGATCTTAACCATCAAAGTAGACTGAATCTACAATGTTGTCACATAACCCCTCAGAACTATTTCCAAACATAGCTCACGAAGATCCTCTGCTAACTCCTTGGGTAACTCTCCGGTCATGAGTGTATTGACATGACTCTTGCGGCTCAACGCATCAGCTACTACGTTAGCCTTTCCGGGATGATAATGCAACTTCATATCATAATCCTTAATGAGCTCTAACCATCTCCTTTGCCTGAGATTCAACTCCTTCTGCGTGAAGATATACTTCAAACTCTTGTGATTTGTGTACACCTCACAATGGTTTCCGATGAGAAAATGTCTCCATGTCTGCAATGCATGACTACGGGTGCTAACTCCAAATCATGGGTAGCATAATTCAACTCATGGGGTTTAAGCTGTCGTGAGGCATAAGAAACAACTCATCCATCCTGCATAAGCACTGCTCCAAGTCCTCGACGAGAAGCGTCACAATACACCTGGTAATCCTTGCGTTGATCTAGGAGAATCAACACTGGAGCTGCAACCAAGCGTTTCTTCAATTCTTGAAAGCTGGCCTCACATTCTTCAGTCCATTTGAACTTGGTGTCCTTCTTCAACAACTCCGTCATGGGCTTTGCAATCTTTGAGAAATTCTCAATGAACCTCTGGTAGTATCCTGCGAGTCCAAGAAAACTCTGCATCTCTCCAACTGACGTGGGGGCTTCCCAATTTATCACTGTGATGACCTTGGTAGGGTCTATGGCTATTCCTTCTTCGGATATAACATGTCCGAGGAATCCAGCTTCCTTCAACCAAAACTCACACTTGCTGAACTTGGCGTATAGCCGATGTTCTCTGAGCTTCCCAAGTACCAAACACAAATGCTCCTTATTATCCTCTTCATTCTTCGAGTAGACCAGGATATCGTCGATGAACACCACGACGAACTTATCCAAAAACTCCATAAACACCTTCTTCATCATGTTCATAAAGTAGGCATGTGCGTTAGTCAGACCAAATGACATAACGGTATACTCATATAGCCCGTACCTTGTGGTAAAAGCTGTCTTAGGTATATCCCGCTCTCGAATCTTCAGCTGGTGGTACCTTGATCGCAGATCGATCTTGGAAAACACCTTAGCTCCTTGTAGTTGGTCAAACAAGTGATTTATCATCGGCAGTGGGTACTTGTTCTTGATCGTCACTTCATTCAATCCTCGATAATCAACAACCATCCTCAACGATCCATCCTTCTTCTCCACTAGAAGCACTGGTGATCCCCAAGGTGACGAGCTTGGGCGAATATAGCCTTTATCCAGTAACTCCTTAATCTGTTTCTTAATTTCCTCTAAATCCTTAGCAGGCATCCTATACGGTCTCTTTGATATTGGCCCTGTGCCTGGCAAAAGCTCGATCAAAAACTCAATGTCTCTATCCGGTGGCATGCTTGGCAACTCTTCTGGAAATACATCCGGGAAATCCTTCACCACTGGTACTTCCTCCTGTACAACTCCTGATAAGGAATTCACGTGAGTCCTATTCGGCACATGCTGGGATACATACTTGATCTTTCTTCCTTCTGGGGTGGTAAGCAAAATTGATTTACTGGCGCAGTCAATGTTCCCTCCATACTTCGATAACCAATCCATGCCTAATATAACATCCAGTCCTTGTGACTCCAATACTATTAGGTCTGAGGGGAACATGTAGCTACCAATCCTTAATGGTAACCGATCACACCATAGGCTAGCCATATACTCCGCTCCTGGCGAAGTTACTAACATGGGTGTCCTAAGGGCTTGGGTTGGCAGTTTAAACTTTTCCACAAATCCCCTTGATATGTATGAATGCAATGCACCATTATCAAAAAGAACGATTGCAGTAAATGACTTAATCATAAACTTACCTATTACTGCATCCGGTTGCGCTTCAACCTCTTCCACGTTCACGTGGTTCACTTGTCCCCTGTTGAAAGGGTTGGGCTTCTTCCCAGAGCTTCCATTGCCATTCCCATTCTTTGCTTCAGAACATTCCGTGGCATAATGTCCATTCTTCCCACTGAGGGAGTCCTGGATTGGGGGGTATCCGGACAGCCGGATTATATCCTTTGGCCGGACTGTCGGACTATGAAAATACAAGATTGAAGACTTCGTCCCGTGTCCGGATGGGACTCTCCTTGGCGTGGAAGGCAAGCTTGGCAGTACGGATATGTAGATCTCCTTCCTTGTAACCGACTCTGTGTAACCCTAGCCCCCTCTGGTGTCTATATAAACCGGAGGGTTTAGTCCGTAGGACCAACAACAACAATCATACCATAGGCTAGCTTCTAGGGTTTAGCCTCTTCGATCTCGTGGTAGATCAACTCTTGTACTACTCATATCATCAAGAATAATCAAGCAGGACGTAGGGTATTACCTCCATCAAGAGGGCCCGAACCTGGGTAAACATCGTGTCCCCTGCCTCCTGTTACCATCCGCCTAGACGCACAGTTCGGGACCCCCTACCCGAGATCCGCCGGTTTTGACACCGACATTGGTGCTTTCATTGAGAGTTCCTCTGTGTCATCATCGTTAGGCTGGATGGTTCCTTCAATCATCGATAGTGATGCAGTCCAGGGTGAGACTTTCTCCCCGGACATATCTTTGTATTCGGCGGCTCCGCACTGCGGGCCAACTCGCTTGGCCATCTGGAGCAGATCGAGAGTTACGCCCCTGGCCACCAGGTCAGGTTTGGAATCATAAACCACACGGCCGATATCCACGGAGACTTGATCTTCGACGGATTCGAGCCCTTGCCGAGTGCGCCGCACGGTCACGATGAGCATGATTTAGCTCTACCATCGGACAGTGTTCGGGAGATCGCACCGGCGGCCGCTCCGACCCTCAATTCGGAGCCAGTTGCACCATCCAAGGACGGGTGGATAGACCTCGCCACAGAGGCCGCATCTTCAGCGGCGATCGAGCCTAATACCGACCTTACCCTTCACGGGAGCCGGGCCGCTGAACTGTCGGATTCTTCCCCGGCCACGGACTCCGAATCGCCTGCGCCCGTGCCTATCGAATCCAACTGGGCGCCGATCATGGAGTTCACCTCCGCGGATATCTTTCAGCGCTCGCTCTTCGGCGACATACTAAACTTATTAAGGTCATTCTCCTTGTCAGGAGAGTCCTGGACGAACTATGTCCGGCAGAATTGGGATGCGGATGACGAAGAAATTTGCCGCCCACCCACCACCCACTTAGTAGCCACTGTCGACGATTTGACCGACATGCTCAACTTCGACTCCAAAGACATTGACGGTATGGACAACGATGCAGGAGACGAACAGGAGCCACTGCCCACAGGGCACTGGACGCCCACTTCATCATATGATGTATACATGGTGGACACAACCCAAAGAAAACGACGACGAGGAACGGAAGGACACAGTGAAGGATCGTTCCCTCGATAAGCAGTCAAAGCGGCGGCGTAAGCGCTGCTCCAAATCCCGCCTCGGCAGAAACATCGATCATACAGACCCAGCGATAGAGAAGGGTGTGCTAGCGGACGACAAACACGACATTGAAACACCGTCCGACCACGGCAACACGGATAATCAAACTGAACAACCCGTCTCCCGTGAAGATAACAGTCCGAATGACATCACACCGGACAGGCACCCGGAGCAACAGAATACCCATCAAAGGCTTGTCGCCACTGCGAGGAGTCTAAAAAAGCAGAAGCAAAGGCTCAGGACTGCACAAGACAGACTCGAAATTAGATGGAGTAAAGTACTCAATACTATAGCAAAGTACGGCGGTAGTCGCCACATAAAAAGCTACCCGACGCGAAAGCTGCTACCTGAATTCGATGAGGAGGCCTTAGATCCCTCGCAATCAAAAAACAAAACAGCCATCCAGTCGGATAGACGACCTCGTGGCCAACATAGAGCGGCAAACGACGCCGCACACAAGCCAGTACGCAATCCACGTGAGGGCTCGCATCAAAAGGACGGCGCAACCATATCCATCTATGGGCCAAGCAGGCGCGCTCCAGCACGCAATGCAACACAACAAAAATCCGAACACCATAGTACACCCAAATACAGGGGTGCCGCACACCCCCTATGTTTCACCGATGAGGTGCTGGACCATGAATTTCCAGAAGGATTCAAACCCGTAAACATAGAGGCGTACGACGGAACGACAAACCCTGGGGTCTGGATTGAGGACTACATCCTCCATATCCACATGGCTTGAGGAGATGATCTCCATGCCATCAAGTACTTACCCCTCAAGCTCAAAGGGCCAGCTCGACACTGGCTTAAAAGCCTCCCCAAAAACTCCATTGGAAGTTGGGAAGAGCTCGAAGACGCTTTTCAGGCAAATTTTCAAGGGACCTATGTCCGACCACCGGATGCAGACGATTTAAGTCATATAACTCAACAGCCCGGAGAGTCAGCCCGAAAGCTTTGGAACAGGTTTCTCACTAAAAAGAACCAAATAGTCGACTGTCCGGACACCGAAGCCTTAGCAGCTTTCAAGAACAGCGTTCGAGACGAATGGCTTGCCAGACACCTCGGCCAAGAAAAACCGAGAACAATGGTAGCATTAACAAGCCTCATGACCCACTTTTGCGCGGGCGAGGACAACTGGTTAGCCCGATGTAGCACCAGCGACCCAAGTACATCCGAAGTCAGGGACGGAAACGGGAAGCCACGACGCAACAAAAACAAGCGCCAGAATAAAGAAGACAGCCCGAAGAGAACGACGGTAAACGCCGGATTCAGAAGCTCTTGGCCAGGTCAGCAAAAGTTTCCCTTCAAAGGCAACAGAGACGAACTGTCCAGCCTAAACAAGATTCTGGACAAAATATGTCAGATCCACAGCACCCCCGATAAACCTGCAAATCATACCCATAGAGAATGTTGGGTCTTCAAGCAATCCGGCAAGCTCAACGCCGAACACAAGGGGCGGGATACACCAAGCGAAGACGAGGACGAGCCTCGCAAGCAAAGAACTGGGGAACAGAAGAAATTCCCACCAGAAGTCAAAATAGTAAACGTATTACACGTGATGAAGGGGAGAAATAAAGCGGCACTCCTAGAGACACATGCCCCAGGGCCTATCACCGCGGAGTTCTGCCACTGGTCGTCCCAACCGATCACCTTTGACCATCGGGATTACTCGGCAAGTATCCGGCATGCAGGATGGGCTGCCTTGGTGTTAGACCCGATAATTGACGGATACCACTTCACACGAGTCCTGATGGACGGCGACCGTAGTTTAAACCTGATATATCAGGACACAGTCCGCAAAATGGGGATAGACCCAACAAAAATTAGCCATAGAAATACAACCTTTAAAGGAGTAACGCCAGGCCCAGAAGCCCACTGCACGGGCTCCCTGCTACTAGAGGTTATATTCGGCTTTCCCGATAACTTCCGCAGCGAAAATTTAACCTTCCACATCGCTCCGTTCCAAAGTGGCTATCAAGCACTACTTGGACGTGAAGCTTTCGCACGCTTTAACGCAATACCGCATTACGCTTCTCTCATGCTTAAGATGCCCGGTCCATGTGGCATCATTACAGTAAATGGAAATATTCAGCGCTCCTTGCGCGCGGAAGACCGTGCGGCCGCCTTGGCAGCCGCACACTAGACGGCCTCACCAACTAGAGCATCTAACAGGTCGTTAAGACCACGGACACGGTTAGACGAGTCCAGTGCAACTATATATAATTGATACAGGTTTGATGGCTATACCCCTATAACAGTACAAGGGGCTCAACGCGTGTAAACGAGTGACAATTAGGCTCAATTTTACTCATCTTGAACTGTACATGGTTTATTTAGTATAACCTACCTTTTTGCATGACAACTTTTCAACTAAGTTCCTCTCTTTTACAGATGACCATCGTGCTACACCCGTCCAGGATACGACACAACGGAGACACAGGCGCAGACGTGCAGCAGGGACCCGTTCCAAGGATTCTTTTTAGATTAAGACCCTGCGCAAACATTTTTTACTGTCTCTTGTTGATACACATCCCCCGGATTCTCAGTACAATTGAGAAGGATGCTAACGTATTGGCATGTGGCCACGTCAGAATATTGCACATACCTGGACACCAGGGGCTTATTACAAAGGGCACTATTTAAGCCCGGTTTACATCATAAATACCGAATACCTTAGGGAGTGTTCGGCGTCGCGAGTTTAGCCTTATATGCATCAGCTCTGAATCAGGTCTTTGGTCAAATGTTGGGTTTGCCCGGCTCCTGTGTTTTGCTGCCTTACATTCCGATCTATCGGCTAGGGCGACACCAGGAGAACTACTGCGATGGTGCCCTGGTTCATCCGGACGAGCACCTCAGTAGAGAAAGCCAAAAACTGACTGTCATGATATAGCGTGAGACTGGTCAACCACTCGATGACCTAGCGGAATCTTCGGGATTCCTCCGCCTTAACGAAGGGCCGTTTCCCGGCCAGGCATGTATGCGCCCCGAACTTGGATGAGTGCGAAGCCACCAGGGGCTATATAGTAGCCCCACTGTCAAACTCCTCTGGCTAAGTGAAAGTGTTAAAGCATTATAGTCCGAGTGCCTAGTTCGTTGCACTATCACCTCCTTAATGGACCAAGACGTTGGATCAAGTGTGAACATGTGTCTTCTGCGAGCACCCCCGCATTATATGCGTGGGGGCTGAAGCCGACGACTGCCATCTTTCAGGTTATATACATATATACATAAACGGCCGCACAGGAGGCATCATAGTACTTTCGGGCAAAAGTATAAATACAGCCTTGATAAACTCAATAAAACATTGTTTTTACAATGGGCATACATGTCACTTAAACATAATATTCTTCGAGCACTGAGCCTCTATCGAACGAGCGCCTTCAAGAACTTCTTCAAAGTAGTGCTCGGCAGCCACTCGGCCTATGGACGAATCCTGTGCCGCAACAGTGGTGGCATCCATCTCCGCCCAGTATGTTTTGACACGGGCAAGGGCCATCCGCGAGCCTTCTATGCACGCCGACCTCTTTACAGCATCGATGCATGGCACAACACCAAGGAATTGTTGCACTAAGCTAAAGTAGCTATTCAGCCTTGGCGCTCCTGGCCAAAGATGATCCACAGCGGACCTCATGGCAAGTCCGGATAATCTATGGAGCTCGGCCCAACCGGTCAATCGCTCATTCAGCAACAGCGGACGGACTGGAGCGTGAAACTGTGACCAGAATAGCTTCTCCACTTCAGGACCTTTCTGATCCTTGAAGTACTCGGCCGCATCAGCAGCACTTGCAGCCAAATCCATGTACTCGTCCGCAGAACTCCATAGCCGGTCCAGAGAAGCATATTTCGGATCTCCGAACTTAGCCCGCAAAAAGAAGGGCTTCCTAGAAACGATATCCGCAACTTGATTCAGCTCCTCCTTCGTCGCTCTAATTTTGGAGCGGGCTTCCTTGGCAGCCACCCAAGCCTTCTCTAGGTCCGTCGCCTTCGCCCGGTTTTCTTCTTCAAGAAGCCGGTAACGGTCAGCAGCATCTTTTAACTCCACGGCCATCTGGGAAATTTTTTCTTTGCTCTCGCAATGTGCGGCCTGTTCGGCCCTTAAACCCTCGGCCGCCTTTAAAGCGGCCGCATTGCTACTCCTTGCTTGCTCCTTGGCTCGGGCAAGCTCCGCCCGAAGGGTCTCAACAGTGGCAGATCCATCTGCAGTCACAACATATTAAAGATACTGGCATCATGCTGCTCTTATTATGTGACAATCACCAGAAAAATCACCTACCCTGTGCCTCGTCAAGCCGCTTGTTGACAAGCACGATGTTGGCATGTGCCGCATCCAGCTGCCGCTTTAGTTCGGCAAACCCATCAGTCCAACTAGCCACCGGAGCTTCAACCACCTGCACATACAGGCGGTCTGGTTATTCCCCGGGACTATGATCCTCTGTTTGCCACCGTTTCCGACGACAACCAGAGTCTCAGGGGCTACTATCTACATAGGGCACATCTAAAAATGTGCGGTACTGTCAAAAATGTACATCATTTCACGTACCTCAAAACCCGTCAGTAGACTCATAAAGGCTCCATGCAACCCGCTTTCGGCGGACGAAATCCTTTCAATCACCATACCCATCAACGTGCGGTGCTCTTCTGAGATAGTCGCTTGCTCCAGCAGATCCCTCAGTACGTCCGACCGCACACCAGACGGTGCCGGACTCTTTTGATTGCTCTCTTCGAGAGCCGGATACTGAGGACTTCGGGTGGCCATAGGATTACCTTCTGGCCTTGCCGGATCAGGAGAAACCCTCCGCGACGACACCTCGGGGCCGCCCGCCTCATGAGGCGGTGTGGCAGGGGGAGGCGTTTCACTCTCCATCATCTCTGGAAGAAGATCCCCTGAAGACGAGCTCTGCTGAGAAGGGCTAAGATCCGAACTGCAAGATAAATGCTTTGGTTATTTTTCTCAGAAGTAAAACGGGATATTTTCATTATTAAGTACCCTTTTACTTACAGCTCGGTGGAGGGCTGGTCCCCTTGAGGGCATAGTGCGGCCAGGGTATCCCCCAGGGCAGGACCCTCCGGCGGAGATTTCTTCCCCCGTTTGGAGACCATTGTCTCCGGGTCCTCAGAGGCGGTTCTCTTCCTTCCCTGGGGAGAAGAAGTTTCAGTTCCTCCTCCCCAGCTAACCTCCTTCGTGGAGGTGCTAGGCTCCTTGTTCCCCCCTTTATCCTCTCCTGAGGGCGCTTGATAAGGCGCGATCTCCAGCATCCTGGTTAGCACGGGATTTGGTGAGGTCTCAGGGAGGGGGGCCGGACACCTGATCAACTTTGCCTTCGCTATCCAATCCTGGACAAAGAGCGGCTTTTTAGGGCAACGATGCTATAAATAAACGGACAGTGTGTTCGGATGCGGGGCTACTTACTTGGGTATCCGGGCGATTGCAGCTCAGACCTGCTTCCTCGGTGATGTCCGGACACATTATTTGTGGTCCGAAGAACAATTTGTACATCTCTTCATGAGTCATGACGAGGAAATGTTGAATAGCTCGCGGTCCTTCCGAGTTGAATTCCCACATGCGAAGGGGCCGGCATTTGCAAGGCTGGACTTGACGAACTAGCATGACTTGCACTACCATAACCAGACTGAATCTCTCTCGAAGAGATCTCGGATACGGCTTTGCAGTATTGGCACGTCCTTGACTGGACCCCAGCTCAGCCCCCTGCTGATCCATGACATCAGTTGTGGTGGGGGGGCCTGAGTGAAAGGTGGGGGCAGCTACCCACTTGGCACTTTGCGAAGCTGTGATGTAGAACCACTCCCGCTGCCACAATCCGGACACCTCTGGGAAGCAACCCTCAGGCCATTGAGCATCAGTGATTTTGCTTATTAAAGCGCCTCTGCACGCTACGTGCTGCCCCTCGATCATCTTCGGCTTCACATCGAAGGTCTTGAGCCACAGGACGAAGTGAGGGGTAATGCGGAGGAAGGCCTCACATACGACGATAAATGTTGAGATGTGAAGAAGGGAATCCGGGGCCAGATCGTGAAAATCTAGCCCATAATAGAACATAAGACCCCTAACAAAGGGATCCAGAGCGAGGCCTAGTCCTCGAAGGAAGTGGGAGACGAACACGACGCTCTCGTTGGGTTCGGGGGTAGGGGCGACCTGCCCTCGGGCGGGCAGCCGATGCAAAATTTCGGCGGTCAGATATGTGGCCTCTCTCAACCTCTTGATGTCCTCCTCCGTGACGGAGGAAGGAATCCACCGACCTTGAAGGTTGGATCCGGACATAGTTGAAGGTATGAAGCACCTGACCTGAGTTTTGGGTGTTAGAACTCGAGGCGGGGGAAGGATTTGATTGAGCACGAGAGGGAAAAAAGAAAAAGCCTTGTCCCCTTTATAAAGAGGGTGAATATCAAGCGTCCCCCTCATGAACGTTTGGGACTTGCCTAAGATCTAGGAGTCCTACCAATAGGCACGGCTTGGGTTACCCACGTCCGTATTGATGAGAATCCCGTAATAAAGGGGACATGATCTCTGCTTCGACAAGACGTGCCAAGGAAACCGCCTCGCGAAACACGCTGAGATTGGTTATGAAAAACGATTCGAATAAAGACCTGGATGTGGTATGATGTCACACTATGGGGTACGTCAGCATATTATATTTATGGAAATATTATTCTCTCTACGGTGGTATGTGGAACTTGTTTTGCAGAGCCGGACACGATCCTTGTGTTCAAAATCTTCTATGAAGTATTCGGAGGAGGAACCCGCCTTGCAATGCCGAAGACAATCTACGCGCCAAACTCATCGTCATTGAAGCCTAGTTCAGGGGCTACTGAGGGAGTCCTGGATTTGGGGGGGGTATCTGGATAGCCGGATTATATCCTTTGGCCGGACTGTCGGACTATGAAAATACAAGATTGAAGACTTCGTCCCGTGTCCGGATGGGACTCTCCTTGGCGTGGAAGGCAAGCTTGGCAGTACGGATATGTAGATCTCCTTCCTTGTAACCGACTCTGTGTAACCCTAGCCCCCTCCGGTGTATATATAAACCGGAGGGTTTAGTCCGTAGGACCAACAACAACAATCATACCATAGTCTAGCTTCTAGGGTTTAGCCTCTTTGATCTCGTGGTAGATCAACTCTTCTACTACTCATATCATCAAGAATAATCAAGCAGGACGTAGGGTATTACCTCCATTAAGAGGGCCCGAACCTGGGTAAACATCGTGTCCCCTGCCTCCTGTTACCATCCGCCTAGACGCACAGTTCGGGACCCCCTACCCGAGATCCGCCGGTTTTGACACCGACACCCGCACTTGAAGCAAGTAATGTGACTTAGATCCTTCTTGGCGGGCATTGCCGGGTTGGTACAGTTTTGGCCGTTGCTTCCTCCATTACCTTTCCCATTCCTGGGGCCACTATGGTTATGCGGAATCCCTCCATTGTGGTTGTGACCTCCATGGTTATGTTGAAGGGGTTCTCCCGAGTTCGGGGTAAAGCGGGGTCTCTGATGAGCTCCATAATTCTATTTCCCTTGTCCATACATCCTCTTGTGGTTGTCAATCTGCTGCTGCTTCCCTTCAATCATGAGAGCTCTATCTACCAACTCCTGGTAGTTAGTGAAAGTTGCTACCATCAACTGCATGCTCAGCTCATCATTCAGTCCTTCCAGAAACTTCTCCTGCTTCGCGGCATCTGTGGCAACGTCATCTGGGGCATAACATGCTAGCTTACTAAAGTCATCCACATACTGGCCAACGGTGCGTCCTCCTTGGCATAAGTTGCGAAACTCGCACTTCTTCATGGCCATAGTGCCTGCTGATGCATGGGCAGTGCGAAAGGCCTGCTGAAACTGGTCCCAATTGACATTGGCTATAGGAAAAGTGGCTGTGTAATGCTCCCACCATGAGGTTGCTGGTCCATCCAATTGGTGCGCGGAAAAACGCACCTTCTCAGCATCTGTGCATCCTACAGTCGTCAACTCCCTCCCAATCCTGCGGAGCCAATCATCTGCAACTATCGGCTCCGTGCTACTGGAAAACACCGGCGGCTGCAACCTCAGAAAACGGGCTAAGTTGTCAACTGGAGGTGGTGGTGGTGGGTTGTTGTTGTTGTTGCCTTGGTTCTAAACTAACAACTGCATCGAGGCATTATGCAGCTAGATCAACTGAGTGAGCTCCGGTGGGAAAGTAAATTCGGGGTCACGTCTCGGAGGCATCTGAGGGTTTAGAGGGAAGAGGATAGAATAGAATGAGGTCTACTGAGAAAACACTACCCATATGCACATGAGACAAGCACAATCATATCACTTCAATCAATTCAAACAAGGGCATATAATCGGACTAACTATTGTTACAAAAGTGCTCGGACTATACTATATACATGGTGGAATACTACTACTGATATGGTGGTCCAGTAAAAAAATGGTCAGTGGAAGACTCCATAATATCTGCTCCAGCTTCATCAACAAAGTCATCATCGCTATCGTTGGGGTCCGAGTCGGTGTCATTGATGATGATGTAGTTCTCCGGGCAAGTGGAACCGTCATCTTCTCCTCCCGGCGCGGGGTCTCCCATGAATACTCCTAGCTTCCTTGTTAGATCGTCATTCTTCTCCACTAATATCATCATTTCCTCCTTGTATCCATTGCGTTTAGACTTCAGTTCTTCCTCCAGCTCCATGATCCTAGTTATTTCCTTCTTTAGATCTATCATGCCTGCACACATCTGGTTCTCCTGGCGACGAATGTGCTTATTTAACTCCCGGATGAAAGATGCAATGGACCTATCCTTCCTGGTGTTGATCATCTCCAATTGCTCATCTCGGCACCCAGAAATCTGGTAGATGTTATCCTTGAGATCCTTGTGGTAAACTTCTCCAATGCGTCCCATGGTGATGTGGGCTGCCATGCTCTTGCCTAGACTCTAGGCTGGTGCATCAAAGGAAAACTCTATGGCTCGGTGACTGGCGTGAACGTCCTTCCTAGAACTTGAACTCTAATCATCCAGTGCTCCCCTTCTGGTAAAGTGGCATTGTAGGTCCCGGTGAAGCTTGGTATTCCGATGTTCAGGTATCTAGTAACTTCCTTCAAGTGTCGTCCAAAAGGCGTATCTTCATCCGGTTGAGTGAACTTGTTCCTTGCATCCGCCATCCTAAAGAGTAGAAAAGGGAGAGGAGTCAGAAATGAGAAGAGAGTAGTGATCTAGGGTTTTAGCTTAATGTTCGTGTCCTACAGTCAGTGTGTGCTCTGATACCATCTTGTAGCAACCAAACCTCAAACAGTCTGATCTTTGTGCATCAGTGTCATCCCTGGATTGGTAATGCTGACACGCACAATACTTGAGGATTTATAACAGAGTAGAAAATCACACACTTATTACATCGAATGTCTCAAAAGAGAAACTATTACAATAAATATGGCTTAAGGCCATCTAAAATGATAACAGTGGAAGGCTTGGAAGACAAAATGAGTCCATCAACTCCAACGACATCACTGAGTGAAAGACAACGACCTATGGCTCCTTACTCGTCGTCTGAAAAGTCTGCAACATGAACGTTGCAGCCCGAAACGGGTTAGCACATGGAATATGTTGGCAAGGTAACACAAGAGTAATGAACAGAATAAATGCTATCACTACATGCATATTTGGCTGGTGGAGGCTGTATGGTTAATATGTTTTTGCGGAAAGCCAATTTTTTCCTACAACAAAGGAATAAATTTGTTTAACTATCGTGGTAGTTGTTAAACATTGAGAAGGTTCCTCCAACTCAATCCCAATTAAACATCATCATTAAACCCAATAAAATTATATTAAGAGTGATGAGATCAACATGATAATCCAAGAACCAGATACTCAAGATGTCCATAACCGGGGACACGGTTAACCATGATTAGTTTATACACTCTGCAGAGGTTTGCGCACTTTTCCCCACAAGACCCGATCTCCTCCGTTGGATTTCTCACACTACATGGTGTTTGAGAAATGGATGACCGAGACACAGTCTTTCTGAAGCATTAACTCTCTACTCTGGATAGACCGTGCCACCTACAACCCACTACATCTGCTAGTCTACCTCTTCGAGAGCTTCACGCAACTTACTCAACTATGCCAGAGCCCATAATGGCTTGTGGCTGCACACGGAAGTTTCTAGCATGAAAAATCTTATGATCCCTTTGAGCCTGGGTGGCGGGTCGTAGGATGATCACACGGGTCCTCCGGGATATCCTAGGACAACACTGGATTCTCCAGGTTCCCACAAGCAATCCACCGAGATGTGTATTTAAGTTGCCACCTTAAGTTGAACCATTAATTAATAACTCACATCTGTAATGAATACTCTCAAACCCAATCCACCTCTACGAGCATAGCATAGCAGTATAAGAATAACATAGAAGTAACTCCCAAGGGTTTGAAAATAAACAGGTGAATAGGTACTACCTCATCTACTTCCCAAAACCCACAAGTTAATCAGATCCTAACCATGAAATTCTTTGAGGATTGATCTAATGCAATAAAACTGGGTAGTAAAAGGGTATGATCAAAGTGTTACTTGCCTTGCCGATGATCCGTGAAACCTAGAGACTCGTAGTAGCACGCTTCGCACTTCAGGTACTCTATCGCAAACAAACAAGCATACAATAAGCACTCAACTAGAAGCACGGGTGAAACTCAAATAAGAAGTCTAACCAGAAAATTCAACTTAAGAACTCCGGTTTGCAAAAAGAATCAAACCAAACGAAGCAATGAAACTCAAACTGCGAAAGAAACAAGATCCGTTTACTAATCTGGACTTAAGTCAAATTTTACAGTAGCAAAATCTTATTCAACTTGGTTAAACAAAAAGAGGGCTTCGAAACGAAGATCTAGGCGCTTGAATCGCCATATTCCGATAAAGGAGTGAAAAGTTATAATAGAACGAAGATTAGGGCAGGAATCGCGATCAAAAATATTCGCGGAAAAAT
Source organism: Triticum urartu (assembly GCF_003073215.2). Classification (NCBI taxonomy): domain Eukaryota; kingdom Viridiplantae; phylum Streptophyta; class Magnoliopsida; order Poales; family Poaceae; genus Triticum; species Triticum urartu. The sequence continues at coordinate 356,142,557 of NC_053026.1, forward strand.
CCTGGAAAAAGAAAAACTGACGAATAGGCTAACGAACGAACGTTCGTTGTCTGTGGCTAACGGGCGAAAACCTTCTTAAAACGAACGTACGAACGGGCGTTCGCTAAATAAATAAACCGGAAAATAAAATAAATAAATAAAACTGATCAAAATCTAGGGTTTCAAAAAACAACAACAACAAAAAAACCCGATCGGTTTTCCGAAGAAAACCGGCGACTGCGGTGGCGGCTACCTTGGCGAGGTCCGGCGACTACGGCGGCGAGGGGATCCGGCGGCGGCGGGGTGGCTCCGGCGGTGGTGCGGCGAAGCGGCGCGTGCAGCGGGGCGGTGGTGTGCAGCGGCGACGGGGCGGCGGCGGATCGGGGCGGGGCGGGGCTGGTGCTAGGGTTCGGCGAGGCTGGCGGCCTCGGCGGCTTATAAGGCCGGCCGGGTCAGAGTCCTAGTCGGGCACGACCCGACTAAGTCGGTTGACTTTAAAAAAAAATTCCTCTTAGAAAACGAAAGAAAAGAAATACTAAACGGACTCCAAAAATCCTGAAATAAATTTTCCCCGTCCTCTAAAAATCTAGCAGACAAGGTGAACATTTACTTGGGCTACTAATGCAATTTTGAAAAATGCATATTTTTCCTAATTCAAATAAAATAGCGATAAAAATTCCAAATAAAATCTTGTTTGATTTTAATATTAAATCTCCAATATTTCTTTATTTTGGGGAAGTCATTTTATCCCCTCTATTTTATTTTCATAAAATAAATATTCGAAGAGAAAATAATTCAATTCAAACGATCCTCTTTTTTCTAAATTTGAGAAAACTCAAATATGGAAATAACGAAATCCCCAACTCTCTCCGTGGGTCCTTGAGTTGCGTAGAATTTCTAGGATCAAACCAAAATGCAATAAAATATGATATGCAATGATGATCTAATGTAAAACATTCCAATTTGAAAATTTGGGATGTTACACATCAACACCAAAACCACTTAGAGATAGATATGCCCTAACAGCAGCCGAATACCATAGTGCAACGATGATTGTTCAGACCGACGAAAGGGATGAATGGCATTCCATACCTATTCATCTTGTACGTACTATCAAAGAAGGTCACATCATTGTAGTCCAAATAGTCTCGACGTGACTACGAATCACACCAGAACATGTTTTTAAGCCTTCCTTCAGGATCAATAGTGTAATCAAACAAAAAATCTAGATACTTGTCCTTCTTGCTTATCATGATGCCAATGGCAGTGTCAGCATTGCCTTTGCTAGCAGTTTCATCTTCTCCTTGTAGCACAGATTATACAAGTCCTTCATCCCAAACCCCGCCTTAGCAAAGGAGCCATACTTGCCGATGAACTTGTCCATAATTATGTGTTTTCTGATCCCAATTGCTCCCATAGACAAGATCTCTGCTCTCTAGAATTCCTCAATCTGTCTATGAGACCAAAGAAACAAGACTTCGCCCGATCTACCAAGAACATGGATGTGATTGATATGTCTCCGTCGTATCTACTTTTCCTAACGCTTTTTCTCTTGTTTTGGACTCTAATTTGCATGATCTAAATGAAACTAACCCGGACTGACGCTATTTTCCGCAGACCTACCATGGTCTTGTTTTTGTGCAGAAATAAAAGTTCTCAGATTTGGACAAAACTTTTTGGAGAATTATTTCAGAATAAATAAAAAATACTGGAACCAAGAGCCACCGGAGGGGGGCCCTGGCTGACCACAAGACACCAGGGCGCACCACCCGCTCCAGGCGCGCCCTGGTGGGTTGTGGGGCCCTTGGGGCTTCGCAGACCCTAATTCATGTTGGAAATATGCCCTAAAGGCAATAATAAAGTGCTTATTATTATATTTCCTTATTCATGATAAAGTTTTATTATTCATGCTAGAATTGTATTGACCGGAAACTTAAATACATGTGTGGATACATAAACAAATATCGTATCCCTAATAAGCCTCTACTAGACTAGCTTGTTGATCAAAAGATGGTTAAAGTTTCCTATCCATACACATGTGTTGTCACTTGATAACGGGATCACATCATTAGGAGAATGATGTGATGGACAAGACCCATCCATTAGCATAGCATATGATCGTTCAGTTTATTGCTACTACTTTCTTAATGTCAAATACATATTCCTTCAACCATGAGATCATGCAACTCCTGGATACCGAAGGAATTCCTTGTGTGCTATCAAACGTCATAAGGTAACTGGGTGATCATAAATATGCTCTATAGGTATCTCCGAAGGTGTCTGTTGAGCTGACATGGATCGAGATTGGGATTTATCACTCCATGTATCGCAGAGGTATCTCTAGGCCCTCTCACTAATACAGCATCACAAGAACCTTGCAAGCAAAGTGACTAAGGAGTTAGTTACAAGATGATGCATTACAGAACGAGTAAAGAGACTTGCCAGTAACAAGATTGAACAAGGTATGGAGATACCGACGACCGAATCTCGGGCAAGTAACATACCGACAGACAAAGGGAATTACGTATGTTGTCATGAAGGTTCGACCGATAAAGATCTTCGTAGAATATGTAGGAACAAATATGGGCATCTAGGCCCCGCTAATGGTTATTTACCGGAGAGGCATCTCGGTCATGTCTACATCATTCTTGAACCCGTAGGGTCCGCACGCTTAACGTTCGTTGATGATATAGTATTATATGAGTTATGTGAGTTGCTGAACGAATGTTGTTTGGAGTCCCGGATGAGATCACGGACATGACGAGGAGCTCCGGAATGGTTCGGAGGTAAAAGATTGATATATAGTACAATGCTATTTGGTCACCCGAAAGGTTTCAGAATGTACCCGATAATTATCGGATCACCGGAAGGGGTTCCAGGAGGCCCTGGGAGGTTACTGGGCCATATTGGCCAAACTAGGGGAGCAGACTAGTCCACAAGGGGCTGGCGTGCCCCTCCTCTGGCCACATGCCTTGGGGAGAAAAGGAAGGAGGGGAGTCGGCCTCCCCTTGCCTTCCCTCTCCTCCCCTTTCCTTCCCCCGAGAGCAAGTAAGGAAGGGGGGACGCGCCATATATATCAGAGCTAGGTCTACGCATAGATAATATGCACAAGTGGCACCTCTTCCCATGGCAAGAAAAATCAATCTAGTCGGCCTAACTAAACCAAAGATTTAAAGAAGAAATACGAGGCTATAAATAATCATGCATGTAAGAGAACAAAGAAACTCAAATAACTTTCATGGATATATAGATTTGATCATAAACTCAAAGTACTTCGGTTCCCAACAAACATCGCAAAAAAGAGTTACATCAAATAGATCTCCAGGAGACCATTGTATTGAGAATCAAAATAGAGAGAGAGGAAGCCATCTAGCTACCAACTACAGACCCGTAGGTCTATGATGAACTACTCATGCATCATCGGAGAGGCGCCAATGGGGATGATGAACCCCTCTGTGATGGTGTCTATACTGGATCTTGTGGTTCTGGAACTTGCGGCGGCTGGAATTGTGTTACGTCGACTCCCCTAGGGTTTTTGTAATATTGGGGTATTTATAGGGCGAAGAGGTGGTGCGGGAGGCCACCGAGGTGGGCACAACCCACTAGGGTGCGCCTGGGCCTCCAGGCGCGCCCAGGTGGGTTGTGCCCCCCTCGGGGCACCCCTCTGATACTTCTTTGGCCCATATTGTGTCTTCTGGTCTAGAAAAAATCTCGAAAAAGTTTCTCTGCGTTTGGACTCCATTTTGTATTGTCTGCGAAGTAAAAAACAAGCAAAAAACAACAACTGGCACTGGGCACTATGTCAATAGGTTAGTCCCAAAAAAATATAAAGTTGCTATAAAATGAGTGTAAGACATCCAAGAATGGTAATATAACAACATGGAACAATCAAAAATTATAGATACGTTGGAGACGTATCAGCATCCCCAAGCTTAATTCATGCTCGTCCTCGAGTAGGTAAATGATAAAAACATAATTTTTGATGTGGCATGCTGCCTAACATGTTCATCACATATTCTTTTCTTTTGTAGCATGGACATTTGGACTTTAATATGATTCAAACCAATAGTCTAGTTTTGACATGAAGATTTCAATACTCAAGCAAATCAACAAGCAACCATGTCTTTCAAAATATCAACACTAAAGAAAGTTATCCCTAGCCCATCATGCTCAATCATTGATCCATTCATGAATCACACTCGCATATTAGCTACATCCAATGCTCAAGTATCATCAGAGTGCTCCCTAGTTGGTGAGCTCAAAGCTTAAATTGAGATATAAAATATTTTGAGAGGCATACTTTTCCTGTCAATGAAAACAACCGAGTAATTCCCAACACTTTCCATGCTAGATATATCATGGGCGCTTCCCAAACAGAAAATAAAGTTTATTCCTTTTTCCACCATTCTTTCACATTCCATGGCTAGCCGAATCCACTGGTACCGTCCATACCAACACTTCCCAAGGAATTTATTATTTGACAACATAAAGTAAATTTTGTTTTCATTTCGGGACTGGGCATCCCTAATACCTTTGCCACACTCCCGTGCAATGACAAGTGAATAAACACTCACCTTGAGAATAACACATCTAGCATGGAAAATATTGGCCACCCCCTGCCGCTTCATGAGCGGTATGAGCACACAAAAAGGAAATTTATTTTGAAAATTAGAGATGGCACACACAAATTTGCTTAGAACGACATGGAAGTACCACATATAGGTAGGTATGGTGGACCCATATGGCAAAACTGGTTTTAAAGGTTTTGGATGCAGAAGTAGTATTTCTACTTAGTACAAGTGAAGGCTAGCAAAAAGATTTAGAAGCAACCAACCAAGAAACAAAAAATCACATAAGTGAGAATTAAGCATAACTAACACCGAATAATGTACCACAAGTAGGATGTAATTTCATTGCATAACTATTGACTTTCTTGCTTGCATAGGGAATCACAAACCTTAACACCAATATTCTTACTAAAGCATAATTACTGACCAACATGACCCACATATCACTATCATCATATCTCAAAACTATTACAAAGAATCAAGTTTATTTTGTCCAATGATCTTCTTGAAAGTTTTTATTATATGCCTCTTGAATATCTATCACTTTGGGACTAGTTTCATATGTTGCTTTTGATAAGCTCAAAAGAAAATTTAAGTGAAGAACATGAGCATAAAAATTTTCTTCTCTCAAAATAATATAAGTGAAACATAAGAGAATTTCTCCAAAAATTTACTAACTCAAATAAATCTAAGTGAAGCATGAGAGCATTTCTTCAAAAATATTAAAGCACACCGTGCTCAAAACGATATAAGTGAAGCACTAGAGCAATTCCATAGCTCAAAAAATTTAAGTGAAGCATAAAGAGCAATTCTAACAAATCATAGATAATTTTGGCTCTCTCAAATAGGTGTGTACAGTAAGGATACTTATGACAAACTAAAAAGCAAAACAAGCAAAGACTCCAAATAATACAAGACGTTAGTCAAAAAAATTACAAGACGCTCCAAGCAAAACTCATGATATGTGACGAATAAAAATCTAGCTCCAAGTAAAATACCAATGGTTGTTAGAACAAAGAGGGTATGCCACTCGGGGCATGCCCAAGCTTGTTCTCTTCTTACTCCTTATTCCTTCATACACCGTGATCTCACCCAAAACTTGAAAACTTCAATGACACAAAACTTAACAAAACCTTCGTGAGATTCGTTAGTATAACAAAGAAAATCACTACTCTAAGTACTTTTGCAAACCCATTCATATTTATTTTGAATTATATATACTATATTCCAACTTTACCATGGCTCATACCATCCAATACAAATCATAGGTTCATCAAAATAAGCACACAACGCAAAGAAAACAAAATTTGTCAAAAACACAATAGTCTGTAGTAATCTGAAACCTTCGTATACTTATGTAACTCCAAAAGTTCTGAAAAATTAGGAAAACGTAGGCAATTTGTATATAAATGTTTTGTACAAGAATCAGGATTTTTTCGCACTTATGTGAATATTGAAAACTATTTTACTGGGCTCAAAAGTTTCTGCTTTTCAACAAGATCAAATCAACTATCACCAAACATGATCCCAAAGGCTTTACTTGGCACAACCAGTAATTGAAACATAAAAAACACAATCATAATAGTAGCATAATTGTGCAAACAATCAAGAGTAGAAAAAAAGAAAAATAATATTCATTGGGTTGCCTCCCAACAAGCGCTATCGTTTTATGCCCCTAGCATGGCATAATGCATAGATTCAAGTATTGTCATCTTTGGTTCTTGATCCATAAGTTGCCCTAATGATTGATTCATATGGTGGCTTAATTCTTGTTCTAGGTAAGTGTTCCATACCATTTCTTAGTGGAAATTAAAATTTAACATTCCCTTCTTTCAGATCAATCACGGCACCTATAGTGAGTAAAAATGGTCTACCAAGTATGATAGGACAAGACAGATTGCAATCAATATCAAGAACAATGAAATCTATGGGCACATAATTCCTATTTGCAAGAATAAGAACATAATTAATTCTTCCCATAGGCTTTTTAATAGTAGAATCCGCCAAGTGCAAATTAAGAGAACATTCTTCAATATCGGTAAGACCAAGCAGCTCACATAAAGATTCCAGAATTGTGGAAACACTAGCACCCAAATCACACAAAGCAAAACACTCATAATTTTTAATATTGACTTTGATAGTAGGTTCCCATTCATCATGTAATTTTGTAGGAATTGAGATCTCTAATTCCAATTTTTCTTCTAAAGCTTTTATCATGGCATCTACGATATGTTTAGTAAAAGCTTTATTTTGCTCATAGGCATGGGGTGAATTTAACATGGATTGCAATAAATAAATACAATCAATCAAAGAACAATTATCATAATTGAAGTCTTTGTAATCCAAAAGAGTGGGCACATCACTAGTTAAAGTTTCGACCTCTCCGAACCCACTTTTATTTATTTTCTCAACAAGATTTTCACCCTCCGAATTATCGGGACGCCTTCTAGCTAAAGTTGACTCTTCTTCAGTCCCTTTACCATCAATTTTAATTTTACTAAACAAGGAATCAATAGAAGAAACACCAATCACTTTAAGGTATTCATCATTTTTACGAAAGCAATCACTAGAAAATGCTTTTTCTCAAAATATTCTTTTAGCTCTAAGCATAGCGGTTCTTTTCCTACTTTCATCCATAGAAACATATAAAGCTTTAATGGATCCATCAACCTTAGGTACAAAAATTTTCAATTTGAGATTTTCTACATCATGAGAAATTCTATCAATGCTTCTAGACATATCATCAATCTTATTCAACTTTTCTTCTATCGTAGTATTGAAAGATTTTTGAGCATTGATAAATTCTTTAATATTATTCTCAAGATCAGAGGTGTTTCTATTATTATTGTAAGAAGAATTACCATAGGAATTGCCATAATTATTAGAGGAATTTCCAGAAAAAGTCCTAGGATTAAAATTACCTCTATAAGCATTGTTATTAAAAAAAATCGCGAGATAAAATTCACATCTATGGCATCACTATTTTGCTCAAGCAAAGTAGACAAAGGAACATCATTAAGATCAATAGGAGCACTTTTATTAGCAACCAACTTCATAAGAGCATCAACCTTTTCACTCAACGTACTAGTTTCTTTAACTGAATTAACTTTTTAACTAGTGGGTGCTCTTTTGGTATGCCATTGTGAATAATTTGCCATGATATGATCAAGAAATTTAGTGGCTTCACCCAAAGTAATTTCCATAAAAGTACCACTCGTGGAGGAATCTAAAAGATTTCTAGAAGAAAAGTTTAATCCCGCATAAAAAATTTGTATTGTCATCCAAAGATTTAAACCATGAGTAGGACAATTTCTTAGCATCAACTTCATTCTTTCCCAAGATTGTGCAACATGGTCATGCTCAAGTTGCTTAAAATTCATGATTTGTGTTCTAAGGGAAATAATTTTCATGGGCAGAAATACTTAGTAATAAAAGCATCCTTGCACTTATCCCAAGAATTGATACTACTGCAAGGCAAAGAAGAAAACCAAATTTTTGCATGATCTCGCAAAGAAACGGAAATAATTTCAACTTCACAATATCATTGTCCACATTTTTTTGCATATCGCATAATTATACGAATGTGTTAAGATGGGACACAACATCCTTGTTAGGAGTACCAGCAAATTGATCTTTCATAAGAAGATTCAACAAAGCGGCATTAATATCACAAGATTCCGCACTAGTGGCAGGAGGTGAAATCGGAGTGCTAATAAAATCATTGTTATTGGTATTCCAAAAATCACACAACTTGGCATTCTCTCGAGTCATCATGGCTACACAAGAAATATTGCAGACAAAAATAGATCTGACGAGCAAACGGCGAAGGAAAAAGAGGGCGAATAAGATGACAAATTTTTGTGAAGTGGGGGAGAACGAGAGGCAAATGGTAAATAATGTAAATTGCAAGGAGACAAGATTTGTGATTAGGAACACAATAGATGTTGATGATGTCCCTGGCAATGGCGCCAGAAACTCCTTTTGATGTCGCTTGAACTACGTCGGTATTTCCCCAAAGAGGAAGGGATGATGCACCACAGCTACGGTAGGTATTTCCCTAAGTTATGAAACCAAGGTTATCGAACCAGTAGGAGAACCAAGCAACACTATGTAAATGGTACCTGCACACAAAGCACAAATACTTGCAACCCGATGTGTAAAATGGTTGTCAATCCCTTACGGGTAATGGTGCCAGAAATTGTCAAATTGACGGGATAAAAATTGCGATAGATTGGTGGATGCAAATAACAGCAAATAAAATTCAGTGGGGCATTTTTGGTTTTTGATAATATAGATATGAAAATAAAAGGAAATAAAAATAGATCTCAAAGGCAAATAATAGATGGAAAGCAAATATGATAAAGAATAGACCCGGGGGCTGTAGATTTCACTAGTGGCTTCTCTCGAGAAAATAGCATACGGTGGGTAAAAAATTACTGTTGGGCAATTAATAGAACCTCAAATAATTATGACGATATACAGGCAATGATCATTATATAGGCATCACGTCCAAGATTAGCAAACCGACTCCTGCCTGCATCTACTACTATTACTCCACACATCGACCGCTATCCAGCATGCATCTAGTGTATTAAGTTCATGGAGAAACACAGTAATGCAATAAGAACGATGAGATGATGTAGACGAGATGTATTCATGTAGGAATAGCCCCATCTTGTTAACCTTAATAGCAATGATACAAGCGTGTCTTGTTGCCCCTTCTGTCACTGGGAAAGAACACCGCATGATCGAACCCATCACAAAGTACCTCTTCCCGTGGCAAGAAAAATTGATCTAGTCGGCCTAACTAAACAAAGATTCGAAGATGAAATACGAGGCTATAAGTAATCATGCATATAAGAGATCAAAGAAACTCAAATAACTTTCATGGATATATAGATCTGATCATAAACTCAAAGTTCATCGGATCCCAATACACACAAACCGCAAAAAAGAGTTACATCAAATAGATCTCCAGGAGACCATTGTATTGAGAATCAAAAGAGAGAGAGAGAGGAAGCCATCTAGCTACTGACTACGGACCCGTAGGTCTATGATGAACTACTCACTCATCATCGGAGAGGCACCAATGAGGATGATGAAGCCCTCCGTGATGGTGTCTAGATTGGATCTCGTGGTTCTGGAACTTGCGGCCACTGGAATTGTGTTTAGTCGACTCCCCTAGGGTTTTTGGAATATTGGGGTATTTATAGGGAGAAGAGGTGGTGCGAGAGGCCACCGTGGTGGGCAGAACCCACCAAGGTGCACCTAGGCCTCCAGGCACGCCCAGGTGGGTTGTGCCCCCCTCAGGGCACCCATATGTTACTTCTTTGGCTCATCTTGTGTCTTCTGGTCTAGAAAAATTTCCAAAAAGTTTTGTTGCGTTTGGACTCCGTTTGGTATTGATTTTCTGTGAAGTAAAAAACAAGCAGAAAACAACAACTGGCATTGGGCACTATGTTAATAGGTTAGTCCCAAAAAATGATATAAAATTGCTATAAATTTATTTTAAAACATCCATGAATGATAATATAACAACATGGAACAATCAAAAATTATAGATACGTTGGAGACGTATCACATAACCACTTGACTCAGCTGGGAATTGATCTTCCAGTTGAGTGTGTTATCGAGAGAGTTCTTCAGTCACTACCACCAAGCTACAAAGGCTTCGTGATGAACTATAATATGCAAGGGATGACGAAAATGATTCCCGAGTGTCAATGTCAAAACCGGCCGATCTCGGGTAGGGGGTCCTGAACTGTGCGTCTGAGGATCGAAGGTACCAGGAGGCATGGGACACGATGTTTACCCAGGTTCGGGCCCTCTTAATGGAGGTAATACCCTACTTCCTACTTGATTGACTTTTATGAGTATAGGGGTTACAAGAGTCGATATACCTCGAGATCGTAATGGCTAAGCCCTAGATGTCTATCCTGTATGATTTGTCTTAGCCTCTACGGACTAAACCCTCCGGTTTATATAGACACGGGAGGGGCCTAGGGTTGTATAGAGTCGGTTTACAAAGAAAGGAAAATACACATCCAGACACCAAGCTTGCCATCCACGCAAAGGAGAGTCCCATCCAGACATGGGGGAAGGCCTTCTATCTTGTATCTTTACGGCCCATCAGTCCGGCCCATGCCACATAGCCCGGACGCCCGGGGACCCCCTAATCCAGGACTCCCTCAGTAGCTCCTGAACTAGTCTTCAATGACGATGTGTCCGGCGCGCAGATTGTCTTCAGCATTGCAAGGCGGGTTCCTCCTCCGAATACTCCAAAGCAATTGAACAAGAGAACTATATCTGGATCTGTATAACAGTTACAACCCTGAACCACAAGGGCAAAATACTTAAACAAAATAGGTCATGTCTACTGACAACTTTTTCGGGCGAGACATTACGTTTGGCCTTATTATTCTTTTGTGGCCTCCCGCTTCGCGTTTCGAGGCACAACCTCTATGGACACGTCTTGTCGAAGCAGAGATCGTGTCCCCTTATTGCGAGATTCCCATCAATACGGGTTTAGGTAATACAACCGTGCCGTTTGCATGATCCCTTGGGAATAGGCGAGTTTTAAGGCTTGCGAGGGAGCGCTTGATATTCGCTGCCTTTATAAGGGGATAAGGACCCATCCTTTTACCCCACGCCTTCTTCTTCCTCAGCCCTTCCATTCTCGAGCTCCAGCGCCCAAGCTTCAATCCTTTCCATCACCACCAGACACTCTAACCATGTCTGAATCCGGCTCTTAAGGAAAATGGGTGGCCTCCTTTGTGATGGAGAAGGACATCAAGGAGCTCCGCGAGTCGAGGTACTTGACAGCGGAAATCAAACACAGGCTCCCTGCCAAAGAGCAAGTCATCCCCACTCCAGACCCCAGTGAGAGGGTTGTGTTCATCCCTCACTTCCTCCGTGGAATAGGGTTTCCCCTCCACCCCTTTGTTCGTGGTCTCATGTTCTATTATGGACTAGATTTTCACGATCTATCCCCAAACTCCTTTATCCACATGTCGACATTCATCGTTGTGTGTGAGGCATTCCTCCGCATCCCCCCACACTTCGGCCTATGGCTCAAGGCTTTCAACATGAAGCCGAAGGTGGTCAACGGGTAGCACGCAGATTGTGGCGGCTCCATGGTGAGAAAACTCCCCCAAGTTATCTGGCCCAGAGGGGCTTTTGTAGAGACTGTCAAGATATGGCAGCAAGAGTGGTTCTATATCACCGAACCCCACGGCACCAAGTGGGCGGCCGCCCCTGTCTTCGGATCCGGAGGCTAAAGAAGAACAAGGAGGCCAAAGATGGCCTCCGCCGTAAAGGTACCTTGGACGCAGTGTCCGCAGAGACCGAAACTCACTCCTCCCACGAGGAGGATGAAGATGAAGAGGAGGAGGAGGCAGAAAGCAATTCTCCCCCGAAGAGGAGGAAGAAGAAAAGGGCGGCCTCTGAAGAGCCAAGGGCGGAGGCGCCCAAAAGGGGGAAAATATCCCTCCCAGACGGCTCGGATTCGGACACCAAAGCCATCCCTGAGTGGCATCCCAGGTCGAAGCCCCTTGCGGCATTGTAAGTATCCAAGGATGCCTTACATAAGTACGATCTTTACAACTGTGGTCTAACACATTGTATGATGTAGTCCGTCCCACGATCTACCCCAACAATCTTCAGAGGGGAATTCTTTGGATCCGGGGATGATGGAGAGCGAGTCGCCCCCGCGAGCCTCCCGCATGTCGCCACAGACGTCACCGAAGTGTTCTCCCGAAGGGCCTCTCTGGGCAACAAAGCGGTACGGGAGGCCGCCAAAACGGTGCCAGAGGGTAATGCCTTGGTTGTCGAGAACATGAGGGAAGCAATCCCCATGGGGACTGACGGCGGGAGCCTTGACCAGTGTGGCCCCCAGCCGAACACCATTCCGAAAACCCAAGTGGCTCCGAAACCGAATAAGTGACCCCCTTCGGAGGGGGGAGCGCCAACTCCAGCAACAAACTCCACTAATCGGAAGGTGCCGAACATACTAATGGAGGCACTGCAATGTTCTTCCATCATGGAGGAGCACCGCACCCTAATGGGTGTGGTGGTTGAAAAGGTTCAGTCTGCCAAGAGCGGGCTGAACGAAGCCTTCACTAGCCTGCTAATAGGCTACGAGTTAGGCGATGTAATATTCTTGGCCGCTTTTCATATGAAAAATATGCCTATATATAGATAGTAGCCCCTAATATTCACAGGAGATTATGTGCTTTTCTATTTTGAGAAGCAGGCTTCACTGTTAGCGGCAATCCTAATGGATGAAGCGCAAGGTATGTTTTAGAATATCTCATTCATGCCTTTATTAATATGCAGATTCTAAGTCGAAGCTCATGCGCTGCTATGTGTATGATTGCAGGCAGTGTTGTTGCGGTCGAGACCCTCAGGGGTGAACTTGCCCAAGCCAAGGAGCAGGCAAGGGTGAACAAAGCGGCCACTGATAAAGCGGTCGAGGATTTGAAGTTCGAACAGGTCGTCCACCGCCACTACGAGGAGCGGGTGACCGAAGTGGAGCAAGCGCTCAAGGACGCTGCTAGCAAGTGCGAGTCCCTAGAAGAGAAGAATAAAGCCCAGGCGACCAACCTTGCCTAGGATCTTCAAGAAGCCGAGGAGGCGCGGGCCGAATCCCAAGCGGCGCGCGAGGAGATCAAGCAGTGCGGACAGATAGCAGCCGGTAAGCCCTTTCTCTTACAGAGTAAATTCGGCAATCGAAAGTATGCCTTGCTCACTCGACTATGGAGTGTTCCAAATGCCTTTGCGGATCTTCCGAAGAGTGCCACTGATGTCGCACAGTTTTTTCAGGCCCAGGAGGGACACACGACGGACAAGCTATTCTGGTCACAGTTCGCGGCGCAGGAGCACCCAACGCTGTTGAATGACCAGATGTCGCAGTGGGCCGAGCTACATAAGATGTCCGGGTTGGCCATGAGGACGTCATAGTCTGGTTGTGGCCATCCGAACTCGTCCCAAGCAGCTATTTTAGCCTGGTGCAGCGACTTGTCGACGCGTTGCCCTGAATTGACGTAGTCAAGCGGTCATCATGTATAGAAGGTGCGCGGTTGGCCTTTGCCCGTGTCAAGATGCACTGGGCGAAAATGAAGTACGTTGTCGTGGCAGTTGAGGGTCCGCCCGGAGGCAAGGACCACCGCAAGCCGGAGCACTATTTTGAAGACGTCCTAGAGGGTGCCCGCTTGATAGAGGGCCAGTGCTCAAAGGATATTTTGTTCGAATGAATGTATCCGACCTGCCCAGATGTTGTATTATAAACCAAGGCTTTTGTAATATATTTGTTCCTTTTATCTTAAAGTATTTTTCCTCCTGTGCGGCCGTTTTTATCCCTGAGAGTTTGCCAGTCGTCGGCTTCAGCCCCCACGTAGATACTACGGGGGTGTTCAGGATAGCACGTAACCACTCTTGCCCCAATGTCTTGGTCCATGAAGGAGGTGTCAGTGCGGCGAACCAGGCAAACGGACTATGCGGCTTTATCACTCTCACTTAGCCATAGGAGTTTGAAAATGGGACTATAAGATAGCCCTGGTGCGTATGCGGCTATCTGAACTTGGATGCCTTAAGCGTGTGATTGGGAAGAGCCAGCCTTCGTGTAATACGAAAAAAATCGCAAGAGATTTACATTAATTCACCGAATAGCCGACCAACTCACGCCATACCATGACAGTCAGTTTTCGGCTTTCTCTACTGAGGTGTTTGACAGGACGAACCAGAAATACAATCGCAGCAGTTCTCCCTTTACAACCTTAGCCGAACAAGCAGAATGTAAGGTGGTAACCACAGGAGCCGGGCAACCCAACTATTGAACAAAGACATGATTCGGAGCCAATGCACATAATGCCATATTCGGGACGCCGAAGTATACCATAAAAGTGTTTGAACTTGTCTTCTTTTTTGAGAAAAGAATATATGTGGCTGACTAGAGCCCTTGGCGATGTAAATCGTGTCGAGGTGCATATGACAATCGGACACAAAGAGGGGATACATATTTAGGAAATAAGCCAATACCAAACAGGGTTGGGCGAAACTATTTCCATTATGGTCTGATTGATACATCAAAACATATTTTTACAGAGGATGCGATAAGCATCGAGTCTATATTACATGCCGAACACAAGGGAAAGCTGTATATGGGTCCTAGAAAGGAAAAGATGATCTTGAAGATCCTTTGGACACTCTGCCGCACGTCTGCGCTGCTTTTCGCCTTAATGTATGATCCTTTGAGAGGATCAACGATCCAGTGTACATGAGGGGCCTAGAAGAGGGCCCTTGGTACCATCGAAAAGTGATGTGGGTTGTGAAGAACGTGAAAAATAAAAATAGGAAGAAAAAGGGGAGAATGTGAGGCTCCAGATAGGGTCGAGCCGTATTGTGAACTTTAGTTGTGGTGTGCCTCCAGCCTTGCCCATGATATCTTTAGTGCGTAGTTATGTACGCGCGGTACGTATGTCGCTATCAATTTGGAGCTTGGACAGAGGCCAAATTGTTAATCTAGCTCTGGACGAGCCGGACTGCCATTATGCAGGTTAGACCGGACTCGTTTAACGGTGTCCGGTGGCTTGACTGCCGATGTAGTATTCGGCTTGATAAGGCCATCCTGCACTTCGGCTGCGAGGGTCACGGTATATATGCTCCTCATTTCGGAGGGAGCGCTCAATGTTTCCGTTGACTGTTATAACTCCATGTTGTCCAGGCATCTTGAGCTTTAGATAAGCATAGTGCGGGACTGCATTGAAACAGGCGAAAGCGGTTCGTCCGAGCAGTGTGTGATATCCACTGCGGAAGGGGACGATGTCGAAGATCAAGTCTTCGCTATGAAAATTATCTGGTGAACCGAAGACTACTTCCAGCGTTATGGACCCCATGCAACAGGCCTCGATGCTGGTTATCACTCCTTTAAAGGTCGTTTTAGTGGGTTTGATTCTTGATGGATCAATACCCATTTTGCGGACAGTGTCCTAATAAAGCAGGTTAAGGCTGCTGCCGCCGTCCATAAGGACTCACGTAAGATGGAATCCGTCGATGATTGGGTCGAGGACCAATGTTGCCAAACCTCCGTGACGGATACTAGTCGGATGGTCTCTGCGATCAAAAGTGATCGGACAGGCTGACCATGGGTTAAATTTTGGGGCGACTGGCTCTATGGCATAAACGTCCCTTAGTGCGTGCTTGCGCTCCCATTTGGGGATATGAGTGACGTAGATCATGTTCACTTTTTTCACCTCGGGGGGGGGGGGGGGGGGGCTCCCTCTCGTGTTCGTTGGGCGAGGCTCTTCATCGTCGTCCTCACTGGGCGGCCCTTCCCTTTATGTTCGGTGTTTAGCTTAGCGGTCTGTTTAAAGACCCAACAATTTCTGTTGGTATGATTGGCAGGCTTGTCAGGGGTGCCATGAATCTGGCAAGGTCGATCAAGTATTCTGTCCAAACTGGATGGGCCATCTTTGTTACCTTTGAATGGCTTCTTCCGCTGACCGGGTTTAGAGCCACTGAATCCGGCGTTTACCGCCGTATCTTCAGTATCTTCATTTTTGTTTCGACGCTTGTGTTTGTTGCGCCGTGGCTTCACTACAAAAAAATACACTTCCGTGATGATACGTGTTTGTCACAATAGGTCACGTATTCTGTCATGCATGTACATCCATGACAAATTTATGACGGAATCAAGATAGTCATACCTATGCTATCGTAGAAGTGTTCCATGACATTACCAAAATTATCATCACGGAAGTGTCCACTTCCATGACGATAAATCGCGCGTCATAGAAGTGCTTTCATCAAGGGTGACTGACACGTGGCATCCACCGTAATGGGACGCCGTTAAGCTATCGCGTCTGGTTTTGGATTCGATAACCCGTTAACAGCCCGGACCAATGCGAATTTTCCACGTGTAAAATTCTCATTGGCCAGAGGAAACACATGTCGGCTCAACGTTCAGACAGATGTCATCCACTCATTGGACAGGAGGCGCCTATGATATGTTGACACGTGTCACGGCCCAACAGAGGCCCATTTCGGTGAAAAGGCCGAGCCTGTCAAAATAAGCGGGCCAGCCCATTAGCGGCCTACTTGACTCAGGCCCATTTACAAATACAGCCCATACAAGTTACATAAAATCGGCCCATCAAAGGCCTATTCTAGATTCGACAATTTCCAGCCCATCTGTTGGGGATATAACTACTGAGTTAACCCGCCCAGAAGGGGCCAGGTTAACTCATGGCGACTCACAAGACAAAGCCCGTGAAGGAATCGAAGATGGCGGTTCATGAGGATGATTTATGAAGAGCCCAAAGCCCAAAGGCGGCTTAAGGCCCGTGGGTGTAAACCGCCATATGAGCATAACTTGTATTGTAAGGCATATATAGTTAGTCACCGAGCCGGACACATAGTTTATGAGCCGGCAGGGACTCTGTAAGCCACCGGGCGTCAACCTGTGTATATAAAGGGATGACCCGGCGGCGGCTTAGGGCAAGAAACAAGAGATCGATAGCTAGGTCAAGCGTATTCGCTCCCTGGTAATCGAGACATAAGCAAGACCACCTCCAACTGGATTAGGCCTTTACCTTCACCGCAAGGGGCCGAACCAGTATAAACTCCCTATGTCCTTTGTGCCGTTTAACCCCTTTAAGCTAACCTAGTTGCGATGGATCCACGACTAAGTCCTCACACTAAGACATCTGCCGTGACAATCCCACGATAGTTGGCGTCCACCGTGGGGCCAGCACACGGTGGTTTCGAGTTCTTGAAGGGCAACTTCGAAGGGATCAAGGGATACGCTATGGGCCGGATGATGAAGAGTCACCGCGGCAAGCTCTACATCGATGACGCAGGCTGGGGCCCCGAGGCCGGCTCAATCGAGTACGGGTACCGGGTCCCCTTCGACGGAATCCACGTGTTCATCGGCAAGATCGGTGAGCCGGATATCTGCACCGACATCATCGAGACGGCTCAGCGTGCGAGACCTGCCCGAGTTCAGCCGGCCGTGAAGCGTGCCTTCATGGGATTCATCCATGGAGCGGAACCTGAGGATAGATCTATGTCTGGCGGTGAGATGGTCGTTTATTCGGATGGAGAGTCATCTAGGGAAACAAAATCGCTGTACCAACTACAAGATGGCCGACTTGGGGGCTATTTCGATGGCGACAGTATTCCGGACACCTATGAACCGCCGAACAGAGCTGCGATCTTTATGGCCGATACACAATCAGCGCCGAACTCCTTGACTACGGCAGCAATAATCTCCGGGTCAGTAGCGGCAACAGCTGCCGGGGCAGGAAGCCCTGTGCGCCTACCGGCTCAAATCGTAACCGACCTGCTGGATAAACTAACAACATTGTTAAGAACGGTGGTTAACCTGGCAGATCAGGATTAGCATAATGCGGAAATTGCAAAATTGCGTGATGAGATAGCACATGCCAAGGAGGAGCTGAACGCGGAGAATGCTAGGATGGCTACGGAGTGGGCCGCTTTAGATGCTCAGGTGCAGCGGATTCAGTCGGAGTCTTTCCGGCTCATGATGGATCAGAACGCTTCAAATGAAGTCATGAGGAGGAGGCATCAGACTTGTCCACCTTCGGTTTACGAGGCGAGAAATCTTTTTAACACGCCTGGAGCAGGATCTAGCAACCCGCCAAAGGTAAACCGGGGTGAAGCACTTGGGACAGGAGCACCGGTTCAGCCGCGTACAACAACGCCACCACGTCAGAATACGACTCCGCATTAGTACGCGCTGACGCTGCCGGGTCATTATTCTAACCCTTTGGATAATATGATTGCTGCGGCGACACGATTGGCCGCTCTACCAGTTGAGGGTGAGTCGCCGGTGGCAATGGAGATACGGCAGGCCGGAGAATTACTTCAGACGGCTTTGACCTAATAGGCAGCTTATTCTCACAGTCGTGAGAGGATCGATTCAACCCCTCGCCCAAGTCGAAGTTATAGCAGGCATATCGAGGAGCCGGATGTATCAAGCAGTGGGCGGTATCGCAAACCGCCCCGTGGACATAACCCGGCAGGCAGTGGGGCTAATGTCCAGAACGTAGTGGATCAAGGAAGAGTGCGTCGAGAGGCGGAGCTGGTGGCTCAATATTCAGCTCATCAGCATTCCCCGGCTCGTCCGACAACTTCGGTGGAGACAGGTGTGACTTTCAGGACTTTGGGTGTACCGTGTTTGGTGCTGGCTCTGCGTAATGAGCGTTTTTCCAAGGACTTCAAGGGCCCTCACAAAGTACCTAACTATACGGCCGATTTACCCCCTGAGGCGTAGGTCTAGAGTTATGAGATGGCCATGGAACTGCTGGATGTTAGCGATGCTGCGTGTGCTAAATATTTCACCATGATGTTGGACGGAATGGCCCACACCTGGTTGAAGGGGCTACCGGCTAACTCCATCGGGTCATGGGCCGAGTTAAAGGCCCGTTTTATTCAGAATTTTAAGGATACATGCAAGGAGCCTATGTAAATTGTGGATCTGGACGCCTGCATCCAGGAAGAGGGCGAGTCAACAACCCGTTAGGTCCGACGAGTCTCAACTATCTTGCATTTCTCGGATCACATCAACGCTGGCTCAGCAGTCTTGATGTTGGAGAAGAATTGTCGTTTTTTGCCCCTCAAACAGAAGCTGGGGCGGCTCAAGCGCCACTACAGTAATATGGGGGAGCTGATGGCGGCTCTGGTTAAGTATGCTGACTCGGATGGTACCAAGGACCCCTAGTCTGATGACGAAAAGCCGGGAAAGGGAAAGAAGAGCAGCAACACCAGAGAGCAGCAGCATAACCCGGCGAATCAGGGAGGCAACGGTAAGCGCAAGGTTGATAACAATTTGGACTTCGTGGCTAACACCAATGCATAGAATAATGGTCAGCGTCGTAAGGGTAAACCGCCCCCATGGCTTGCGGGATCGGGCTTCAATCTTGAGCAAATGCTGAATCAACCTTGCCCGAGGCATGGTACACGCGAAAGGCCGTCCACTCACCTTTGGAAGGATTGCTTCATCATGAAGGAGTACAAAAATTCCAATCTTTTTCAAGACAGCCATGGGCCAGGTGGCGGCTCAGGATCCGACTCTCATGGTCCGGGTTATGGTGGCGGCTCTAACTCTGGATTCCAAGGTAATCAAGGCAATCACGGCAATCAGGGCGGTTTTCATCAACAGTCTAGCCAGGGCAACCAGCAGCAGCATCAGTCCGGTTATCAGAATAACCCGAAGTAGCTGAATAGTGGGCAGTACCACGTCTTCACCATGAGTTTATGCAAGCGGGATCAGAAGCTCCATAAAAGGGTTGTGAATGCCGTTGAGCCGGCGATTCCCACTTGTGATGGTCTGAGCAACCCATTGTGTGGAGTCGAGAGGATCACCCGCCCCGGGTTGATAATCCGGGTCATCTGGCTTTGGTTGTGGCACCTCAGGTTGGAGGGTACTAGTTCACTAAGGTACTCATGGATGGGGGTAGCAGCATCAATATCATTTATAATGGTACTTTCCGTCATATGGGGTTGACTGATAAAATCTTAAGCCGTCCAATACTGTTTTCCATGGAGTGGTGCCTGGTAAGTCGGCATATCCTGTAGGCAAGATTTCTTTGGAGGTCGCCTTTGGGGATCAATATGATTCCCGAGCCGAGACATTAAACTTTGGGGTGGTCAAGATTCAAAGCCCGTATCATGCTCTATTTGGGCGGCCGGCTTATGCCAAGTTCATGGCACGACCTTATTATGTTTATCTGCAGCTCAAGATGCCGGGTTACAAGGGAACTATTACAGTGCATGGAAGCCAGAAGATAGCTTTGGAATTGGAAGAAGGGGACGCGGCTTATGCGGAGTCCGTTTGTGCCACAGAGGAATTGAAGTTCTATAAGGACAATGTTGACCCGGCTAACATGACATCTCTGAAAAATCCAACTACAGAGCATGACCCGACTTTGAAGTTTAAATCGGCGGATGACACCAAGCTAGTTGACTCCGTTATTGGTGATTCGTCTAAGCAGTTCAGCATCAGTGCTAATCTGGATCCGAAATAGGAAAGCGCGCTCATTGAGTTCATCCGTGAGACCGGGACATTTTTGCATGGAAGCCTTCTGACATGCCAGGTGTACCGAGGGAACTCGCTGAGCACAGTCTTAATATTGATCCAAAGTTTAAGCCGGTGAAACAGTTTCTCCGTCGTTTTAATGAAGAGACGCGGAAGGCCATTGGTGAAGAAGTGGCCTGGCTCTTGGCGGCTGGGTTCATTGTTGAAGTCTTTCATCCCGAGTGGTTGGCTAACCTGGTGCTGGTACTTAAGAAGAATGGTACTTGGCGGATGTGTGTGGATTACACGGATTTAAACAAGGCTTGTTCGACTGATCCTTTTGCTCTCCCTCGTATTGATCAAATTATTGATGCTACGGCGGGTTGTGAGTGTTTGAGTTTCTTGGATGCTTATTCTGGTTATCATCAGATCAAGATGCTAGTTAAGGACCAGGAGAAGACAACTTTTATCACTCCCTTTGGAGCCTTCTGTTATGTGTCTATGCCTTTTGGGCTCAAGAGTGCCCAGGCGACTTACAAGCGATGTGTACGGAATTTTCTTCATAATAGATTGGGCGCAACGTTCATGCTTATGTGGATGATATTGTGGTGAAATCCATAAAGAAGGAAACATTGATAGACGATTTAAAGGAGACCTTTGATAATCTCCGGGTTTATAAGATGATGCTTAACCCGGCCAAATGCGTTTTTGGTGTGCTGGCATGCAAGCTCTTGGATTTTCTGGTTTCTAACAAAGGCATTGAAGCTAATCCAAAGAAGATCAAAGCCATTACTTCTTTGGCTAAGCCGGCATGTATTAATGATGTTCAACGTCTGGCGGGTCGTATTGCGGCTCTAAGCCGGTCCATAAGCCGGTTGGGAGAGAAGGCTATCCCTCTGTATCAGATGACGAAAAAGACAGATAATTTTGTCTGGAGTGATGCTGCTAATGCAGCATATGAGGATTTGAAAAAGCAGCTGGCCGAGCCTCCCGTTCTTGCTGCTCCTATTGATAAGGAGCCGTCGTTGTTGTATGTGGTTGCTAATGCCTGGGCTGTCAGCATAGCTATTGTGGTGGAACGAAAGGAGGCAAGCAAGGAATATCCGGTTCAAAGGCCGGTTTACTACATTGGTGAGGTACTTATTGAATCCAAGCAGAGGTATCCGCACTAGCAGAAGCTTGTATATGGGGTGTTCATGGCTAGTCGAAAGCTTAAACAGTATTTTTGGGTCATCCCATCACTGTGGTTAGTTCTGCTCCCTTAGGGGATATTATTCAAAACAGAGAAGCCACAGGTCGGATGGCCAAATGGGCCATTGAGCTTGGACCTCATGGTCTGAAGTATATGCCTCGCACAGCCATCAAGTCTCAAGCACTAGTGGATTTCATCAATGATTGGACGGAGCTGTAGGTGCCTGAGGAAAAGCCAGATAACACGTATTGGACTATTCACTTTGACGGGTCCAGGCAATTGGAGGGCTCGGGGGCCGGAGTTGTGCTAGCTTCCCCTCGAGATGATAAATTTTGTTATGTTCTCCGGTTGATGTTCCTTTGCACTAATAATGCAGCTGAATACGAGGCCTTGATCCACAGTCTTCGGATGGCTAAGGAGATGAACTTAAGTCGGGTGAGGTGCTTTGGAAATTCAGACTTGGTAGCTCAACAAGTTTCTGGTACTTGGGATTCTAAGGATCCACTCATGGCGGCTTATCATCAAGAGGTTGATGCTATTGCGGGTCACTTCAAGGGTTATCAGGTTGATCATATTGATCGAAGGAAGAACGAGGCGAGTGGTGCTTTAAGCCGTCTAGGCTCTCAGCGTAAGCCAGTGCCACCTAATACTTAGATATTCTGCATAACCCCTCAGTCAAGTTGCCTATAGAGGAAGACCTTGCTATTCCTTACACAGAAGCACAATTGGTGGCAGCTCTTCATGTAATTCCTGATTGGGAAGTTCCATATTTGGCATATATGACCCGGGGCGAGTTACTTGAGGATGAAACTTTGGCCAGGCAGATAACCCGGCGGTCCAAATCAATGACCATTGTCAATGGAGAACTACATCATTGCAGTGTCATAGGGGCATTTCAACGTTGTGTTCCACCCGATGAAGGCCAT
This sequence comes from Triticum urartu, assembly GCF_003073215.2. Classification (NCBI taxonomy): domain Eukaryota; kingdom Viridiplantae; phylum Streptophyta; class Magnoliopsida; order Poales; family Poaceae; genus Triticum; species Triticum urartu. The sequence goes on from NC_053026.1 coordinate 356,165,255, forward strand.
GAGATTTTGCGAGAGATTCATGAAGGAGATTGTGGTCATTATGCCGGCTCTAAATCTCTTGTGGCTAAGGCTTTTCGTCATGGATTTTATTGGCTGACGGCTAATGCTGATGCTGAAGACCTGGTCAGTAGGTGTGATGGATGTCAAAAAATTTCACAACAAGCACATGTGTCGTCTCAAGAATTGAGGATGATTCCAATTACTTGTCCATTTACAGTATGGGGGCTTGATATGGTTGGACCTTTCAAAAGGTCCAAAGATAAAAAACGCACCTCCTGGTAGAAGTTGACAAATTTACAAAGTGGGTTGAGGCAGAGCCGGTCAGTAAATGTGGCGCGCCAACGCGGTTCAATTTATTAAAAAGGTGATTTTCCATTTTGGTTTTCCCCACAGTATCATACTAATAATGGCACTAATCTATCCAAGGGTGATATGAAAGAATTTTGTCAATGTGAGCATATCCGGCTTGACATGTCACTAGTGGCTCTCCCCCAATCTAATGATCAAGCTGAGAGAGCCAATCAAGAAATTTTGAGAGGCATCAAACCCCGGCTTATGGTTCCTTTGCAGAGGACACCGGGTTGTTGGGTGGAAGACTTACCATCGGTCTTATGGAGTATCAATACTACCCCCAACAGGTCTACGGGTTACATGCCTTTCTTCATGGTTTATGGAGCAGAAGCAGTTCTCCCCAGTGACATCCGTCATGACTCGCCTCGCGTGGCGGCTTATGTTGAAGCTGATAATGAAAAGCACGTCAGGATGCACTTGACCTGTTGGATGAGGAGCGTGACCTTGCGATGGCTCATTCAGTGATTTACCAGCAAGATCTGCGCCGCTATCACAGCCGCCAGGTTAAGACCAGAACCTTTCAGGAAGGTGATTTGGTGCTTCGGCTTATCCAGGATCAAACTGATATGCACAAGCTATCCCCGCCTTGGGAAGGACCTTTTGTGGTCAGCAAGAATCTAAACAATGGGTCATACTACCTTATCGATGTTCGAGATCATAAGGCCTCACGCACGTCGGAGGAGGAAACCCGCTAGCCGTGTGATATTGCTCATCTTCGGCCTTACTGTACCTGAGCCATAGGCTCTTCTGATGTACATATTTTGACAATGTATATATTATGATAAATATAATAAAGCCGACATCCCTGATAAAGCAGAGCCTCTGTCATTTTTGTTTTTAATAATGAGTCTATGGAAATTTCACGTGGTCACATGGGGGCTTCCGGCTTATTGAGCGAAGCTATGATTTCCCTTTGATCCGGCTTATATGCCATTTTTATAGGGCTTACTACCCAGGTTAAAGGGACCAAACAGAGTCTGTTACAAAGTAAAACTCAAACATAGGTGCCCATTGAGCACAGCTCAAAAATATTACTTGGGGGCTCTTTGTTCAACGGACAAGAGTTTTTGTGACCCTTGTAATAGGCTTAAAAGCCAGGCTTGGAAGCCAGGTGTATTCACCTAAAAATCTGGGTTAACCTACCTTTTTAAGTCTGCCACTTCGCCCAGGTAATCTTGGAATGACCCGCCGTAATTTTGACAAGTCAATCTTATACAGACCCTGAACTTGTCAGAGCTAAAATGACAATTGGTTATGTGAGGTCCGACTTATAAGGTTTGTACGAAGGTTTAACTCAGTGGCTCTGCAGCCCTTGAAAGCACTTGATCTTTAGGCCTGGCGTCCTATGAAATGCCTTGTTTTTCTTTTGTTTTCTATTGGAATTTTTTTGAGAATTATCTTTTATGACATGTTAAAAACCAATGAGGTTTTTACTGATTGCAAATACCCGGTGTTTATTAACCCGGCCTGGCTTTGGACTATAAGTCACCAGTATATGATAAGAAAATATCTGGTGTTTATTGACCCGGACTGGCTTTGGACTGTAAGTTGCCAGTATATGATAAGAAATATCCGTTGTTTATCAACCCGGCCCAGCTTTGGACTATGAGTCGCCAGTATACGATGATATTAAATTACTTGGAAGCTTTGTGCTCTAAGGTTCGGGATATTACCCCTTCCAACTTATGACATTATAAGCCGGAAATATATGACAGTTGAGAAAGAACATTGTGTGTTCAAATTTTTGGGTTATCACCCTTACTGCATTGGTATGGTAAGCCGGCAGTGTCATCAAATATCAAAGGTATAATATATTTTGTTATGATTACATATGGTTATGGTTAAATTGACCCTGGTTATGAACTATTTTGGTCTCCAAAGGTTTTAGATTGGGCATTATGACTCGTCCGGCAGTAAACCGCCAGGATACTTGCAATCTGCCTGTATGCAGGAACAGATTCAAATTGCTAATATCATAAGCACAAGTGGCGGATTTTAAATTGGCGGATCAATAGTGTCATGCAAAGCAAAATATGCATGATGGCATAGCAGATCAAGAGTTTAAGCTAGCCTATTACAAGGCATCTGATGGCCCAAAGCATTCATCAAAGTTATCAATACAGTAAAATATTCTGATAAGTACACCGACTTATGATTGTTGGCGGGTTGAAGCTTCAGGATCTTCTTACGCCTCTTCTTCGTCCTCAACTCCTTGCTTATCCATCGGCTGGAAGTCAGGCGTAGCCCAGTTGATATCGGTCAACGCTCTAAACACAGCCTCATCATCAATAAGATTGGATGGATCAATGTCAGGGGCAAAGGTGTGCTTACGAATCAGAGAAATAATATCTATTGGCTCATGAACCAGCGCACCAATCTTCTTGTTGTCAGCATCATAAGCCGCCTGGTACGTGGATAAGCTGGTTTCATCAGCTAGTTTGCTTGCCAACGGACGCATAGTTCTTGCTATTTCTGTGAAGTCATCAGCACTGAAGTCCGATCCATCTTCTTTCACACTGGGGGAACCATTGGCCAAATCCACTGGGTCAAGATCGGCCTGCCATGCTTTGGCCCGGCTTAAAGCAGTTAACGCGCCAGCTCTAGCGGCTCCCCATTTTAAGTCCTCAATTCTTTTGGGCAGCACTGATAATTGATCCAGAGTGTCTTGGATAAGTGTTGAAGGAGTCTTATTATGCATTGTCGTAGCGATGGTTCGTTGGCCACCAGTATATAGCTGCTCTACAAGAGTGTAGACCACTTTAAGCTGAATGCACATATCTGAGCCCAACTTAGCGCTCCAAGAACCTATATCAGTGAACTTATGGATAAGCCGACAGACGTTTCTAATATAATTCATACAGTACAAGGGGGATATGTTCTTACCAAAGATGGCTATTGACATGATATTAATCTTCTGCTTTAGACCGGATAACTCATCATTTACCGGCTTAATCGTAGCCTCAACATCTTTAGCTCTTTTCAGCAGGGCTGACCTTTCTGTATCCCAACCTGTTTCTTTAGCCTTCAAGTGTTCCTTCAACTTTTCCATCGCTGATAAAACATTGGTCACTTCATCCTTGGCTTTGGAGGCTTCTGCTTGTTGAGACTTGATATTTTCTCGAAGGTCAGCAATTTGGGAGTCTTTACTATTCAACTCAGACTGCCAGCGACAAAAAATAAGTGAGATGGCAATGAATTTATACAAAGTCCCAGTCACAGTACAAGTATTATATTTGGCACTCGGGGGCTAATGTCTATCGCTTCTTCAAATATTGTGAAGTCCCAAGCACAATACACGTATTATCCTTAGCACTTGGGGGCTAATGCATACTGCTCTTGACAGTATATAAGCATATTGCTTGACCCAGGCAAGGGGTAATAATCCGGCTTGTGAAGACTATGAACAACATTATGCAATTCCTACAAAATAAGTCCCGACTTAACATAATTGTTAAGCCGACCCTTGGGGGCTACGGATGCAATGTTAACTTCTACTATTCAAAAGTCCCGGCTTAACATAATTGTTAATCCTATCCTTGGGGGCTACATATGCAGAGTTGAAGTACTATTATCAGAAGACCGACTACTGAGTTTTATCTACGCAACTATTGAAGTTCACCGCACATTCTACTCTACCATGTCCAGTAAACTTGGCGGCTAAGGGAAATATACTTATATGAAAGGGATTGCAATACTTACCTCATAGCATTCCTTCATCAAGTTCACTAAGCCGGCTTTGAAGTCAGAGCTGGTATATAGGCGATTCAAATAGCCGGAATGGAGGTCTTGGGCACTGAAATGAGTGTAGCTCTCCAGGTCTACTTTCCACTTGCCCTTATCTTCAGCAGAAAGTTCTTCTTTGGCGTCGTGCCTAGATAAGGTAGTAGGATGACTCGGAGTTGTGAAACCATGGCCAGTAATGGTGACATCAGCACCTTTTTCCTCCGCCGGCTTAACAGGACTGGTTGTCCTGATAGGACTTGGCGGATTAGCATCAGACGGGTTATCATTCATTGGGTCAATATCAAAATTATGATCTTGTGGTGGCAAGTCGTCAACAATGTTGTCAGTAATTGTCTGAGAAAGCTCTGGTTGTTGTTTTTTCAGCTCAGGCAGATTGGAGTCATTAACCGGCTTATTTAGCCTGGCCCTCTTGCTGGGTTTAGCTTGGGCCCTGAAAAATAAACAATAAATGGAAGTCAAGAGGATGATCAAGTATGCAAGTTGGAATAATTGGAAATAAACTTACCCATGTACAGTCTTGAAAGCTGGAATTTGTGTTCGTGTTGACTCGCCAGAAGAGGAATGGGAAGTCCCCTGATAGTTTGAATCAGACGGGTTAAGAGGTTGTCTAAAATAACCCGCCTTGGGGTAAGGTATGTCAGAAATATGTGAGACCTATGGACGGTGTTTGCGAGGCGGGGCGTCTGGTAAGCCAGAAGAAGTAATCACATTACCGCTATGCCGGGTCGTGTGGCGAGCTTCATGTTGCTGTTTCTTCAAAAGAAATTTTGGATCCAAGTAAGCTAGAGGGTGAGAAAATCTTACTTTCTGGCTTGCCTGACGGGTTTTCTGTGTTGGCAGAGATGCTGAGCCGAAGGAAAGAATAATACCTCAGTGTCACCTGCCCGGCTAGCCTCTATGTCATCCTGATAACAATTACTGTCAATAAGATGTATGAAAAAGGAGCCAAGTGAATCAAGTTCTACCTCTGACTCATGATTATCATCATCATCATCATCAAAGTTTAACTCGGCAGACTTGGTGGTTTTCTTTTTGGTAGGCTTCTTGTTGACCTTGTTCTTGACAAGAGGTGCTTTGGCCGGCTTATCCTGTGGTTTCCTCTTCCAAAATGGATCATCAGCCTGTTAAAATCAGAAAGATTATAAGAGGATATTAAGAATATGGATTTAATAGGTGTTGGGCAATTCTTATAGCTGGTGGCTAGTTGGCAGTGCAGAAGGGACTAAGTCCAGTTTTGCTGCACTCTTTTACAAGCTCATTCGGTAACTTTTTCGTGGCTTCAGTAACTTTTGCCTCAGATAACTGAATATCACAATGGCGTTGAGGATCTTTTACATCACCAGTATATTCGCACATTAAGCCGGAGCAACGGCTTAATGGCAAGATACTCCAAGACAGCCAACACCAGAAAAAATCGACGCCAGTTAAGCCGTTGGACATAAAGGCTCTGAGTTTTGAGAAAGCAGGTGCATACTTGGCCCGCTCCTTGGCATCAAGACGTTGGGGAAGTGGATGGTTGTTGTTAAGCCGGTGCTCACTGTAACTCGGCAGAGGATTCTCACCAGCAGGGGATGTGTCTCTAACATAGAACCATGTTTGGTTCCAATCTTTGGGGTGGCTATGCAGCTTGGCATGAGGAAAACTGACATCTTTCCTCTTCTGAATAATGACTCCACCAAGTTCTTGGCATGGCCCATCAACAAATTTAGTCTGATGATTTAAGTAATAGAATTCCCTGAATAGATCAACCGTGGTTCCTCTTGAAGATAGGCTTCACAGAATACTTGAAAATTGCAAAGGTTAGACACGGAGTTGGGACCGATGTCTTGAGGGTGCAGTTGGAGGAAATGAAGCAGATCATGAAAAAAATTTGAGCCGGGAAGGCTGAACCCTCGATCCAAGTGATCAGTAAAAACAATTACTTCTCCATTTTTGGGTTGAGGAAGGACTTCATCACCAGGAGCTCTCCGGTGGATATCCTCCTTTTTGGCTAAAGCGCCAGTGGTGACATGATTATTCAGATCTTCCTCCGTAATCTGGGATTTGACCCAATTGCAAGAAGTATATGTCTTAGCCATTTCTGAAAGAAGATTATGTCGGTTTAAGGTTACATGATTAAGCCAGCTTACGATTAAAGGACAAATAATAATGAAGCACGGCTAGGTATTAAGCTGGAGATTGATATTTCAAGATTACCGGAGAACTATTGGCGGCTTAAGAGGGGACTAATGATACCTGGCGGGTTACTATTTTTTGAGTTAAGCCACTTATGCCGATGTTGAAAGAACATATCTATGGATGAGGAAAATGGCTAAGTGTTCAGAAAAACAATTTTTACAGATTGATGCTACAATTTCGGATCTAGCACACTCTAGTTAATACAAAAATATTCAGACCTAAAAGTATCAGTGCTGGAATAGTTCATGGGTCCAGATCGGTCTTTATCTACAAAGGAGATATTCTATATAGTAAAAGGGATTGCTAAAGATTGCCGCGGTGTAGGAGGAGTATCAAGGGTGAATCAAAACTCCTACGGCCAAGAACAAGAACGACCTTTGATGAACCTCGTTAAAACCCTAACAGATCTATGAGGGGAGGAAGAAGAAGAACTTACCAGAGCTGTTGAGCAGCAGAGGTGCCCGGATGAGATCTGGTCCGAACAAGTTGATGCAGCGGCCGTTGTCGGAGCAGAGGTGAAGGTTGACAGCAGCGGTGGAGTTCGCTTGCTCGGGCGTCGCGAGGAAGAAGACAAACGAAGAGGCACGGGGGGACAGTGAAAGAGACCCCCGGCTCTATTTATAAGGCAAATGGATAAGTGACAAGCGTGAGAATCGAGGAGACTAAAAACGGATATGTGACAGTATAGACACCTCGATTTTCGGAGATTCATTAAAAAGGAGGAGATACATTAATGATTTTTGGCTCAAAATTCCAGAGGATGATGTCATGGCGAGTTACAAATTCTCGTGAAGGTAATGAAGAAGGAATTTTTCTAAGTGTTGAAGATTGATGTGAACAAAGTTCAAATCAACCTGGGGCCTAATGTTGGGGATATAACTACTGAGTGAACCGTCCAGAACGGGTCGGGTTAACTCATGGCAACTCACAAGACAAAGCCCGTGAAGGAATCGAAGATGGCGGTTCATGAGGATGACCTATGAAGAGCCCAAAGCCCAAAGGCGGCTTAAGGCCCGTAGGTGTAAACCTCCATAAGAGCATAACTTGTATTGTAAGGCACATATAGTTAGTCACCGAGTCAGACACGTTGTTTATGAGCCGGCAGGGACTCTATAAGCCATCAGGTATCAACCTGTGTATATAAAGGGACGACCCAACGGCGGCATAGGGCAAGAAACAAGAGATCCAAAGCTAGGTCAAGCGTATTCGCTCCCTGGTAATCGAGACATAAGCCATACCACCTCCAACTAGATTAGGCCTTTAACTTCACCGCAAGGGGCCAAACCAGTATAAACTCCTTGTGTCCTTTGTCCCGTTTAACCCCTTTAAGCTAACCTAGTTGCGATGGCTCCATGACTAAGTCCTCACACTAGAACATCTGCTGTGACAATCCCATGACACCATCGTCAGTTTAAGCCCGTTAACGGTCCGCTACGTTTTTGGGCCCAATTGCGGCCCGAGCTTCTTTCGGCCTGTTAGAAGCCCATCGTCAGTTCCAGCCCGTTAACAGCCCGGAACGTCTTTCGGCCTTTTTTTGGCCCATTCTACAGTTGGGCCAATTCTAGCCCGCTCTGACTTTAGGCCTATTCTTGGCCCATTCGATAAAGGGGCAAACTCTTAGCCCATTTTGTCTCTCGGCCTGTTAAGGGCCCGCACAACAGTTGGGCCTTTGAATTTAGGTCCATTAGGGGCCCACATTCCGCAGGGCATCATTTCAGCCCAACGCGACTTTCGGCATGTTAAAAGCCTAGTTTGCAAATTGGGCCTCCTCTGGCCCATAACACTTTTGGCCTCTTATTGGCCCGTAAAGTAAAAGGGTTGAGACAAAATTGACATTTATTTCAGCCCGCTAAAGGCCCGCAAGGCCATTTCCATTTATACGGCCCTATCGAGCTTTAGGGCTGTTGACGACCTGCTAAGAGCTGTTGTTACGGTGGGCCCATTTGGGATCCACTTAATATTATTTTGACCAGCCCAATTAAGGCCCGCTTTGACTGCACATGTTTGTTCATTTGTATGGCGTCCAGGAAATGTTTGGTCGTGTTGGCCCCCATTTCAACGATATAGCATATTCAACAAATATCCTACTCTATACCATACAATAAAAAGCATAGAAACATAGAATAAGCCTACACTATACAATAAAGAAATTACAGCCTAATATACCCACTGGGCATTATAGTTCGGCACCAGTGATTATAAATCGTACACAAACAACAAATTACATACACTAGCCAAATAAAGCTCATACATCATGGACACGCATCAACAGAACTTAACATTTGAACTATAATCTCTTCAGAAAAAGGATTGGACGGATTTAGATAGCACAAATTTCATTCTGCAAAATCTCCAATTCCCTCGTGGTTACCTCAGTGTCTTGTTTCATTTTTTTGACTCCTACATCTAATACCTGCATGTCCAGTCTCAACTTGTTGATTGTATGTTGAGAATCATGTACACGTTGTCTTGCCACCTCTAGTTGAAGCTTGAGATCATCAGCACATTCCAATTCCAACCTATAATGATTCGGTAATGGCCATGCCACACTGCTCGCAGATCTTTGTGTTAATGTCACTTCATCCTGAAATGTGTCTGTAAGTACACATGACTAGGGCAAAAATATAGTTACAACAGTGAAGCGAGCAAGACAGACTATTTTGTACATGGCAAAACAGGACTAACAATAATGTTACACGTCATGAAGCATAAGCAAGTGATATTTTTAAAATTATAAAAAAGGTAGTCTGTGCAGCCTGCATACAAAAATCTCTCTTAGCTCACAGAGGAGCATGATGTTGGGGCCCAATCCAAAACACAAACAAGTTACAAATTTGGATAGCATGATGCGTATAAGTAAGCAAGCAGTTGGCCATTCTGTACCTCAATTAAAGTCTTAGGGAGCATAATGAATAGTAGAGGGATTCATACAAACCTACTACAACAAGCAAAACTATGCAATCATTAGCCTAGTATAAACTAGATTGTGAGCCTCATGCAATAATAGTTGGTTAATAGACTTCAAAGCTTCAGGCACACTTCGCCAGAGTAATTAAATGGTAAGGCCTTTAATTATGTCAACTAATAGTTATACAAGTACCCAACATCAGGCATCATTGTTTTGGCATCTCATTAACTGAGGACAAATAAAGCAATTGAAAGAGCAAATTAACTATGCCTGAAACAAACAAGGAATTGAACTGTTGAGTTGGATACAGTGACTTACCTTAATTGGTTGAACAGGCTCAGTGCAGCTCCTACTTCCCTTGCAAGGCTCCTTCCTAACATCTTGTACTTGGAAATCCTCAATCTTATCTTCATTGCACCCCCTCTGCAAGGTCACACAAACTAGTTACTTGTCTCCTTGGAAGATAAATATGCATACTTTGCAGTCTGTGAACAACACAAAAGGATGAGATTATAACAAAACGATACCACATAATGAAACATGCCACATCTCTTGCACTTGCACACAATGAAATGAGCATTTACTATGTCCGCACTATGTAAAAACTAGGCATACCTTCGAACTCGATCTCCAGGTACTCTTGGAGAGCCTACTTTAGTGTACAGCCAAACCTTTATGTCACCTATGAGTTAGGCAAGGCCCCACTACAGCAGCCCTTAGTGTTTAAATCGTTGACAAGCTCTGTTAGAGTGTTAGGTCAAGAACAACAAGTAATCAAAGCAAACAGTCCTAGTATGGCTGGCTGATGCAAACAACAATTGAACAGATGTGTGAACAGATCTTACATATCAAGAAAAGAAGCAAAGTAAGAGGCTTAAAGACCATCACTTGACTGACCAGATTTAAGGGGCATTTAAACATCATGTGCGACGTATGAACTAACATAAACATTGCATATTCTAGATTCTACAATGGAATGCACATGTATTAGGTTATGCCATGTATGATGATGCCTAAATGTACACTATAGCAGGCAGGAGTGATTCATCATTGCACGCACAATTGAATTGCAGGTTAAGGGCCAGTTCGATCCTGCCTTTTCAGGGCTTATTTTCAAAATAAGCCATAAAAGATGTAAAGAAGTTATTTTTGAGTTATGGGCTTGGGCTTAACTTATTTCGCTTTGGAGGGGGGTGTTTCGGGTAGAAGCTCACTAGAAATTGAAGGGAAGGGGAATAGTGAAATGACTCTGTTGTCTGCCTATATTACACTCAAAATGCAACTGCTCACGCCCGCGTCACACCTGACCCTCAAGTAAAAACAAACACGCAAGCATTCATTGCCCTGCCCTCTTGCATGTCCTCTCCTCTTTCCCTCTACCTTGATCCCCTGCCTGCAGCCCTAGGGTTCCTCCAGCGAGCCGTCGCCTCTGGTCCCATCTGGCCTGGTCCTCGATGATGCTCTATCTAGCTAGGCTACATGGACGACAGGTAGGGGCAAATATCCTTGGCTGCTCCTCCCTTTGGCACCGTCCCTCATTCTCATGGTCTCCAGCAGCTGCTCCACCGTGGTCCGTCCAATGCACTACTCCGACGGGCGCCGCACAACTACGGCTGATGCCACACTGCAGCAGAAGGCACCTTATTCCCCCTCCCCTCCTCCCAGGCCATGGCCTTGAGGTGCTGTTGAAGGATGAGCTCATCCAACAAGGTGAGGATCTCCTCTGAGTTTTTGCCAAATTTTCATTCTGATCCACTATACGATGAATTGCTATGAGCTGCTCCTGCTGCTGATATATGATGCATTGCTATGAGATGCTCCTGCTGCTGCTATATGATGCATTCCTATGAGTTGCTGCCGCTATATGATAAATTACTATGAGCTGCTGCTACTGCTATATGATGAGTTGCTATAAGCTTCTTCTGCTGCTGCTGTATGATGAATTGCTATGAGTTGCTCCTACTGCTGCTATATGATGAATTGCTATGAGTTGCTCCTGCTGCTGCTATATGATGAATTGCTATGAGCTGCTGCTGGTATATGATGAATTGCACACTCCTACTGCTGTTGTATGATGAGTTGCTATGAGGTGCTGCTGCTGCTACTATATGATGCTTTCAGGTGGTGCTGCTATATGATAATAACCAGCCACTTGGACCATCGAGTTTCAATAAATAATTGTTCTTCATTTAAATGTGGGTCATGCGTTCTTTGTTTAAATTAGGCAATGGGATCTCTATGGAAGACATTGACCAAAGTAGATTGTGCCAAGTAGATGGTATATTTGTATTTGCATTTTGAACAAATAGTGATGGTCTGTTTTCCTATCATATTAATTATTCCACTGGGTTCAATTTGTGATGTTTGCAAGTCAAATTATTTTCATATGGGAAGCAAAATAAAAAAATATAATGCAATCTAGACTTTTCACTAATCATACCAAAGATAAGCTGAAAAGAAAGGCAATGAAAAGAACTGGTTGGCTTATTACCTGGAGCTTATATTCACAGGTGCTTATTTTCTTAGGATAACTTGTAATAACTGTCCCTAAGAAACTTGGCCAATAGAACTGACATACAAATAACATGTCATGATGATTGCAATGGAGGAGTGACCTACCATAGCACACTGTATAGGCTCACCACTGCCTCTCCTTTTTTTGCGATGTTCCATGAAATTGCCACATACATCTTGTACTTTCTCATTGTGTAACCCTATCTGCAAGTTGACACAGCTAATTTCAGACATCTCTACATGATAATACATTGCATATCCCGTGCGCATATTTAAACCACCTATTAATGATTGTGTGCGTAGCATAAGCTAGCCATGACTCTGTGTGCTGGACTAGCAGGCACTCTAAGGGAGCCTAATGTAGTGCACTGGAATTCCTACATGCCACCTACAATTTTGTGTAATGTACTGCCTCTGTTCCTAAATACATGTCTTTGTAGAGATTCCAGTATGGACCACATACAGATGTATATAGATGCATTTTCGAGTGTAGATTCACTCATTTTGCTCTGTATGTAGCCTATAGTGGAATCTCTAGAAAGACTTATATTTAGGAACGGAGGTACGAGGTATTATCACGTATGACATCTACATATCTAATTTTGCAGCCGGTAGTAGAAATCATTGTCTGCACAAAGGGAATACTGGTCAAAAATCCTAGCAAAGCACGCTGGCAGGCACACAACAATACAAGAGAGAGAGACACACTTACAAGATCATAGCAATGCCTCAGTCCAGGATCTTGGTTGGCCAAGCTGTTAGATCCATAAGAAACATCGTCCTTGTAGTTTTTGCCAGCTGCATAAAGGTAACAGTGACCTGTTAGTATATTTGAAGTACATCAGGCAGGTGATGCTGGACAGGTTTAAAGGTGACAAGTACCTAGGCCGTGGCGCATGGTTGGCATCTTGCCAAATGGTGGGAATCAGGTTAGAAACGTCAAGGGTGATGACGCTGCGCTGGCTGCCGGGGTCCGGTAAGGAGATCTAGAACCGCCGAGTAGGTGTTTGTGGAGCGGCTTCGGTAAGGTGAACTATGGTGTGGGCGAAGCGGATCTGTGGACGTGGATGAGGACGTCGGTGAAGTTGCTCTGGTGGTTGGGTTAAGGATGGTGTCGACGATGCGGATCTGTGGCCGTGGACGGGGCGTCAGAAGCTGCTCCAGTAGGTTGGATGAGGGTGCGACGAAGAGGATCTGTGGCCATGGACTTGTGAGTTGGCAAAGCAGCCCCGATAAGGTTGAGAATGGTATAGGCGAAGCTACTCCGGTAGGGTTGACGATGGTGTCAGCGAAGCGGCTCCGGTAGGGTTGAGGAATGTGTTGGCGAAGAGGATCAGAGGCCGTCGGTGGGGCGGCTCCGGGGGGTGTGTGATACGTCTCCAACGTATCTATAATTTTTGATTGCTCCATGCTATATTATCTACTGTTTTGGACTATATTGGGCTTTATTTTCCACTTTTATATTATTTTTGGGAATAACCTATTAACCGGAGGCCCAGCCCAGAATTGTCGTTTTTTGCCTATTTCAGTGTTTCGGATAAACATAATATCAAACGGAGTCCAAACGGAATAAAATCTTCAGAAACGTGATTTTCTCGCCGAACGTGATCCAGGAGACTTGGACCCTACTTCAAGGGATCAAAGAGGTGGTCACGAGGGTGGGGGGCGCCCCCCCCCCCAGGGCGTGCCTCCTGCCTCGTGGGCCCCTCGGTGCTCCACCGACGTACTCCTTCCTCCTATATATACACACATACTCCCAAACGATCAGAACAGGAGCCAAAACCCTAATTCCACCGCTGCAACTTTCTGTATCCATGAGATCCCATCTTTGGGCCTGTTCCGGAGCTCCGCCGGAAGAGGGCCGTCATCACGGAGGGATTCTACATCATCCTAGCCCCTCCGATGAAGTGTGAGTAGTTTACCTCAGACCTTTGGGTCCATAGTTAGTAGCTAGATGGCTTCTTCTCTCTCTTTGAATCTCAATACAAAGTTCTCCCCCTCTCTCATGGAGATCTATTTGATGTAATCTTCTTTTTGCGGTGTGTTTGTTGAGACCGATGAATTGTGGGTTTATGATCAAGTCTATCTATGAATAATATTTGAATCTTCTCTGAATTCTTTTATGCATGATAGGTTATCTTTGCAAGTCTCTTCGAATTATCCGTTTGGTTTGGCCAACTAGATTGGTAGTTCTTGCCATGGGAGAAGTGCTTAGCTTTGGGTTCGATCTTGCAGTGTCCTTACCCAGTGACAGAAGGGGCAGCAAGGCACGTATTGTATCGTTGCCATTTGCCTCTCGTTTTCCTCTCCCCCCAATTCACCCTTGCCGTTTTATTCGCCCTCTCTCTCTCCATCCTCCCTCTCTATTTGCCTCTTTTTATCCGCTTGCTTTTTGTTTGCCCGTGTGTTAGATTGCTTGTTTGTCGCGATGGCTCAAGATGCTACCAAATTGTGTGACTTCACCAATACTAATAATAATGATTTCCTTAGCACTCCGATTGCTCCTCTTACCGATGTTGAATCTTGTGAAATTAATACTGCTTTGTTGAATCTTGTTATGAAAGATCAATTCGTCAGCCTTCCTAGTGAAGATGCCGCTACTCATCTGAATAGCTTCGTTGATTTATGTGATATGCAAAAGAAAAAAGATGTCAATAATGATGTTGTTAAATTGAAGCTATTTCCTTTTTCACTTAGAGATCGTGCTAAAGCTTGGTTTTCGCCTTTGCCTAAGAATAGTATTGATTCATGGAACAAATGCAAAGATGCTTTTATCTCTAAGTATTTTCCTCCCGCTAAGATCATCTCTCTTAGAAACGATATAATGAACTTTAAACAACTTGATCATGAACATGTTGCACGAGCTTGGGAGAGAATGAAATTAATGATACATAATTGCCCTACTCATGGTTTGAATTTATGGATGATTATACAAAATTTTTATGCTGGATTGAATTTTGCTTCTAGAAATCTTTTAGATTCGGCCGCGGGAGGCACTTTTATGGAAATCACTTTAGGAGATGCTACTAAACTCCTAGATAATATTATGGTTAATTATTCTCAATGGCATACTGAAAGAACTTCTAATAAAAAAGTGCATGTGATAGAAGAAATTAATGTGTTGACTGGAAAGATGGATGAACTTACGAAATTATTTGCTACTAAGAGTGTTTCTTCTGATCCTAATGATATGCCTTTGTCTACTTTGATTGAGAATAACAATGAATCTATGGATGTGAATTTTGTTGGTAGGAATAATTTTGGTAACAACGCTTATAGAGGGAATTTTAATCCTAGGCCATATCCTAGTAATCCTTCTAATAATTATGGGAATTCCTACAACAACTCTTATGGAAATTATAATAAGATGACCTCTGATTTTGAATCTAATTTTAAAGAATTTATTTCTTCGCAAAAGAATTTTAATGCTATGATTGAAGAAAAATTGCTTAAGATTGATGATTTGGCTAGGAACGTTGATAGAATTGCTCTTGATGTTGATGCTTCGAAACTTAGATCTGTTCCACCTAAGCATGATATTAATGAGTCTCTAAAAGCCATGAGAATTTCAATTGATGAGTGTAAGGAAAGAACTGCTAGGATGCGTGCTTCCAAAGATGCCTTTATTAAAGTGTGTTCTTCCAATTCCTATGAAAATCAAGATGAAGATCTAAAAGTTATTGATGTGTCTCCAATTAAATCTTTATTTTGCAATACGAATCTTGATGAAACTGAATATGATCTTCCTTTACCTAGAAGGCGTTCTAAAAATTCGGAGTGTTTAGATCTTAATGATGAAACTGATGAAAGTGGGATTGAAAGAAATAAAAATCTAGATGTTGCTAAACCCACTATATTGTATTTCAAGGAATTTAATTATGAAAATTGCTCTTTGATTGATTGTATTTCCTTGTTGCAATCCGTTCTAAATTCTCCACATGCTTATAGTCGAAATAAAGCCTTCACTGAACATATTGTTGATGCCTTGATGCAATCTTATGAAGAAAAACTTGAGTTGAAAGTTTATATCCCTAGAAAACTCTATGATGAGTGGGAACCAACTATTAAAATTAAAATTAAAGATCATGAATTTTATGCTTTGTGTGATTTGGGTGCTAGTGTCTCTACTATTCCCAAGACTTTGTGTGATTTACTAGATTTCCCAAATTTTGATGATTGCTCTCTAAATTTGCATCTTGTGGATTCCACTATTAAGAAACCTATGGGAAGAATTAATGATGTTATTATTGTTGCAAATAGGAATTATGTGCTCGTAGATTTCATTGTTCTTGATATAAATTGCAATCCTTCTTGCCCTATTATTCTTGGTAGACCTTTCCTTAGAACGGTTGGTGCGATTATTGATATGAAGGAAGGGAATATTAGATTTCAATTTCCATTAAAAAAGGGCATGGAACACTTTCCAAGAAAGAAAATAAAATTACCATATGAAACTATCGTGAGAGCCACTTATGGATTGCCTACCAAAGATGGCAATACCTAGATCTATTCTTGCTCGTTATGCCTAGCTAGGGGCGTTAAACGATAGCGCTTGTTTGGAGGCAACCCAATTTTATTTTTATTCCTTGCTTTTTGCTCCTGTTTAGTAATAAATAAATTATTTAGCCTCTGTTTTGGTTGTGTTTTTTGTGTTTAATTAGTGTTTGTTCCAAGTAGAACCGTTGGGAAGACTTGGGGAAAGTCTTGTTGAACTTGTTGTAAAAAAACAGAAACTTTAGCGCTCACGAGAACTGCTGTCATTTTTATTTGAAGAGTGATATTTAGTTAATTATTTTTGCACATGATTAACAGATAAATTCCTCACGTCCAGCAATTTATTTTAGAATTTTGGGGTTCCAGATCTTGCGCTAGCTACATATTACTACAGACTGTTCTGTTTTTGACAGATTCTGTTTTTCGTGTGTTGTTTGCTTATTTTGATGAATCTATGGCTAGTAAAATAGTTTATAATCCATAGAGAAGTTGGAATACAGTAGGTTTAACACCAATATAAATAAAGAATGAGTTAATTGCAGTACCTTGAAGTGGTGTTTTGTTTTCTTTCGCTAACGGAGCTCACGAGTTTTCTATTTTGAGTTTTGTGTTGTGAAGTTTTCAAGTTTTGGGTGAATTCTTTTGATGGATCATGGAACAAGGAGTGGCAAGAGCCTAAGCTTGGGGATGCCCATGGCACCCCCAAGATAATCCAAGGACACCAAAGAGTCAAAGCTTGGGGGTGCCCCCGGAAGGCATCCCCTCTTTCGTCCACTTCCATCGGTAATTTACTTGGAGCTATATTTTTATTCACCAACATGATATGTGTTTTGCTTGGAGCGTCTTGTATTATTTGTGTCTTTGTTTGTTAGTATGCCACAATCATCCTTGTTGTACACACTGTAAGTGCATCTAGTGCCACCCCTAGTTGGTTTTGGACTATTGACGACAAACCTAGTTGAGGGACTAATGTGTTTGTGAGAATTGCAGGATAACACAGGTAGAAGTCCCTCATTGATTCGGTTTTACTACCAGAGATGACCCCTAAAATTGTATGAAGACATTGAAGTCAAAGGTGGTATATGAAGATATTCACATTGAAGACTATGACAAAAGAAGACACGTTATGAAGCCTATGGAGCTCGAAGACTTAGATCTTTCATAGTTCTTTTTCTTTTGTGTTGAGTCATAGGAACCACCGTACTGTTAAGTGGGGTCCAGGAGAACCAGTTAGAATGACTGAAGTGATGCCTAAACCAAAAACCTATGTCTTCGAGTGAAGACAATGAGAGCGAATCTTGTCCAGAGCCAGACAAGTCAGCTTTGCTTGTAGCCCAAGTAAAGTTGCCATGAGAGTTTGAAATCTGACCGTTGAGACACGTGTCAGTTCCTTAGTGACCCAGGGTCATTTCGGACAAATCAGGTCGGGTTGCCAAGTGGCTATAAATAGCCCACCCCCTACAACCATAAACGGTTGGCTGCTCAGATTTCAGTGCACGGCTTTTGTCGTTTGAGAGCAACCCACCTCGAAGCCTTTGAGAGAGAGAATTCCTTGCGAGGATAAAGCCCTAACCACCCAGAGCCAGAGAACATTGGGCATCACTTAAGTCTTCTTGTCTGTGTGATCTCAAGACTTATTACACTTGAGGACTGTGCATCCCCAGACGGTTAGGCGTCGCGTTCAGAGCATCCAAGAGACATTGTGGATTGCCAGTGAACGAAGTCTGTGAAGGTTTGGGAGTCTACCTTGAAGACTTACCAGAGTGATTGGGCGAGGACTATGTGACCTTAGCTCAAGGAGAATACGGTGAGGACTTGGTGTCCTGAGCTGCGTGTTCAGGACTGGGTGTCGGGGACTGTGTGTCCTAAGGTTTAAATACCTAGCCGCTCCAACCAGACGTACAGTTGTCACAGCAACTGGAACTGGTCCAACACATCATTGTCTTCAATGAGTCACTGGTTTCATCTTCACTTCCTTTTACTTACTGATCTCTCATTGTGAAGTCATTGCGTGTCTGTTCTATCTTTTGTCTTCACAACATGAGTGTATGATCTGTTTGGCTTCATAGTATCTTACTACCTGATCCTAATTACACTACAGCTATTTGTCACTGTGCTTTCACTCTGTTGATACTTGACCATGGCTTGCCTAGTGTAGTCTAACTTCCGCTGCATAGTAATAGGCATATCTCTACTGTTTGTCTTCATAACTTCCACGTTTTGAAGACTTTCATAAAAATCGCCTATTCACCCCCCCCCTCTAGTCGATATAACGCACTTTCACACACCTTTTGAGAGAGCCATACATGAATTAAAATTTGATAGAATACTCTATGTGCTTCACTTATATCTTTTGAGCTAGATAAATTTGCTCTATGTGCTTCACTTATATCTTTGAGCTAGATAATTTTGCTCTATGTGCTTCACTTATATCTTTTGAGCTAGATAATTTTGCTCTATATGCCTCACTTAGATCTTTTAGAGCACGGTGGTGGATATGTTTTAAAGAAACTATTGATCTCTCATGCTTCACTTAAATTCATTTGAGAGTCTCTTAATAGCATGGTAATTTGCCTAATAATAATATGCTTGGTATTTAAGATTTATGAAACTTTCTTTTGAGTGTGTTGAATACTAAGGAAAGATTGAAGCATGATAATTGTTTTGAGATATGGAGGTGATAATATTAAAGTCATGCTAGTTGAGTAGTTGTGAATTTAAAGAATACTTGTGTTGAAGTTTGTGATTCCCGTAGCATGCACGTATGGTGAACCATTATGTGATGAAGTCGGAGCATGATTTATTTATTGATTGTCTTCCTTATGAGTGGCGGTCGGGGACGAGCGATGGTCTTTTCCTACCAATATATCCCCCTAGGAGCATGCGCGTAGTACTTTGTTTCGATGACTAATAGATTTTTGCAATAAGTATGTGAGTTCTTTATGACTAATGTTGAGTCCATGGATTATATGCACTCTCACCCTTCCATCATTGCTAGGCTCTCTAGTATCGCGCAACTTTCGCCGGTACCTTAAACCCACCATATACCTTCCTCAAAACAGCCACCATACCTACCTATTATGGCATTTCCATAGCCATTCCGAGATATATTGCCATGCAACTTTCCACCATCTAGTTCATCATGACACATCCATCATTGTCATATTGCTTAGCATGATCATGTAGTTGACATAGTATTTGTGGCAAAGCCACCGTTCATAATTCTTACATACTTGTCACTCTTGATTCATTGCATATCCTGGTACACTGCCGGAGGCATTCATATAGAGTCATACTTTGTTTTAGTATCGAGTTGTAATCATTGAGTTGTAAATAAATAGAAGTGTGATGATCATCATTCAATAGAGCATTGTCCCCAAAAAAAGAGAAAGGCCAAAGAAAAAAAAAGAAGGCCCAAAAAAATAATAAATAAATAAAAAGGGGCAATGCTACTATCCTTTTTTCCACACTTGTGCTTCAAAGTAGCACCATGATATAGCAAGTCTCATATATTGTGCTTCAAAGTAGCACCATGTTCTTCATATAGAGAGTCTCATATGTTGTCACTTTCATATACTAGTGGGAATTTTACGTTATAGAACCTGGCTTGTATATTCCAATGATGGGCTTCCTCAAATTGCCCTAGGTCTTCGTGAGCAAGCAAGCTGGATGCACACCCACTAGTTTCTTTTATTGAGCTTTCATACATTTATAGCTCTAGTGCATCCGTTGCGTGGCAATCCCTACTCACTCACATTGATATCTATTGATGGGCATCTCCATAGCCCGTTGATACGCCTAGTTGATGTGAGACTATCTTCTCCTTTTTGTCTTCTCCACAACCATCATTCTATTCCACCTATAGTGCTATATCCATGGCTCACACTCATGTATTGCGTGAAAATTGAAAAAGTTTTGAAAAAGTTAGAGTATGAAACAATTGCTTGGCTTGTCATTGGGCTTGTGCATGATTTAAATACTTTGTGTGGGGAAGATGGAGCATAGCCAGACTATATGATTTTGTAGGGATAACTTTCTTTGGCCATGTTATTTTGAGAAGACATAATTGCTTTGTTAGTATGCTTGAAGTATTATTATTTTCTATGTCAATATAAAATTTTGTCTTGAATCTTTCTAATCTGAATATTCATACCACAATTAAGAAGATTTACATTGAAATTATGCCAAGTAGCACTCCGCATCAAAAATTCTATTTTTATCATTTACCTACTCGAGGACGAGCAGGAATTAAGCTTGGGGATGCCTGATACGTCTCCAGCGTATCTATAGTTTTTGATTGCTCCATGCTATATTATCTACTGTTTTGGACTACATTGGGCTTTATTTTCCACTTTTATATTATTTTTGGGACTAACCTATTAACCGGAGGCCCAACCCAGAATTGTTGTTTTTTTGCATATTTCAGTGTTTCGGATAAACAGAATATCAAACGGAGTCCAAACGGAATAAAATCTTCGGAAACGTGATTTTCTCGTCGAATGTGATCCAGGAGACTTGGACCCTACTGCAACGGATCAAAGAGGTGGTCACGAGGGTGGGGGGCACGCCCCCCTGCCTCATGGGCCCCTCGGTGCTCCACCGATGTACTCCTTCCTCCTATATATACACACGTACCCCCAAATGATCAGAACAAGAGCCAAAACCCTAATTCCAGCGCCACAACTTTCTGTATCCACGAGATCCCATCTTGGGGCCTGTTCCGGAGCTCTGCCGGAAGAGGGCCGTCATCACGGAGGGCTTCTACATCATCCTAGCCCCTCCGATGAAGTGTGAGTAGTTTACCTCAGACTTTCGGGTCCATAGTTAGTAGCTAGATGGCTTCTTCTCTCTCTTTGAATCTCAATACAAAGTTCTCCCCCTCTCTCGTGGAGATCTATTCGATGTAATCTTCTTTTTGCGGTGTGTTTGTTGAGACCGATGAATTGTGGGTTGATCAAGTCTATCTATGAATAATATTTGAATCTTCTCTGAATTCTTTTATGCATGATTGGTTATCTTTGCAAGTCTCTTCGAATTATCCGTTTGGTTTGGCCAACTAGATTGGTAGTTCTTGCCATGGGAGAAGTGCTTAGCTTTGGGTTCGATCTTGCGGTGTCCTTACCCAGTGACAGAAGGGGCAGCAAGGCACGTATTGCATCGTTGCCATCGAGGATAACAAGATGGGGTTTATTTCATATTGCATGAATTTATCTCTCTACATCATGTCATCTTGCTTAAGGCGTTACTCTGTTTTTAACTTAAGACTCTAGATGCATGCTGGATAGCGGTCGATGAGTGGAGTAATAGTAGTAGATGCAGAATCGTTTCGATCTACTTGTCACGGACGTGATGCCTATATACATGATCATGCCTATATATTCTCATAATTATGCACAATTCTATTAATTGCTCAATAGTAATTTGTTCACCCACTATAGAATACTTATGCTCTTGAGAGAACCACTAGTGAAACCTATGGCCCCCAGGTCTATTCTCATCATATCATTCTCCATCACTTTTATATTGCTTTGCTTTTTTACTTTGCCTTTACTTTTTACTTTGCATCTTTATATCAAAAATACCAAAAATATTCTATCTATCAGATCTCACTCTCGTAAGTGACCGTGAAGGGCTTAACAACCCCTAATCGCGTTGGTTGCGAGTAGCTATCGCTTTGTGCAGGTACGAGGGACTTGAGCATGGGCTCCTACTGGATTGATACCTTGGTTCTCAAAAACTGAGGGAACTACTTACGCTACTCTGCTGCATCATCCCTTCCTCTTCGGGGAAAACCAACGCGAGCTCCAGACGTAGCAGTGTGGACGAAGCGTCTCCGGTGGGGAGTACGAGAGTACCGGCGAAGCATATCCGGCACCGTGGACAAGGCCGCCACTGAATGCGCTGGGGTACAGTGGTGGATGAGCAGTCTACTTGTTTCTAGTGGAGGTGGGAGGGGTAGATGCGGCCGCAGAAGCAGATCCGGCAAGGTGGCCACCACTGGTAGTGAATGGGCTCTGGTATGCCGGTGGATGAGCAGTCTAGGGTTTCGATAGGGGAGGGGTAGAAAGGCCGATGAAGTATGGAGGGCGTGATGTAAGATGCTCTGGTGCTGTGGAGTTAGTTGTTTTTGTGGAGGGGGAGAGGAAATGGGGGTGCCGTGTGGTGGGGGGAAACCGGAAGTTACCAAAGCAGCCCCGACCTATTATGTAGACGAGGGCGGTATTGTTACTGTTGTTCTCCATGCACCAAGGACAAAAGGGGAATTTCGCATGCTAAAGACTAGGTGGTGGAAATTTTAGAAGGAGGCGGGAGATTTTGCTGCCCGCGGGATCGTTCGTATCCAGTTTCAACTAATTTTGGACGTGCTAGCGGGAAGGTCATGCGAGACTGTGTACACGGGGCACACGTCAGTAGTTAATAACTGGTGTGAAGTCCACCCCAAAAAAAGACAATAACTCGGGATGATGCGCCGATAACTTGGACGTTCACACGGGCGCGACCAATCGTACGGGTATAGACGCGCGTTCACAAAAAAGGATCAAACGCTCAGCCTATGTATTTCTCGTGTAAATAGATAATTTAGTGCCATTGGTTATTCACTTTAAACATGATGCATTGACGTGTTAGTGTAGAGGCGCACAAAAAGAAATGGATATTGTAGTCCCACAAAAGAAATGGATATTGTAGTCCGCTACTTAAAAGTGTTACCTCATATGATTACATAGCCTCCATTTCATAAATTGCATACCCGTTGAATTCATATATGAATATTAAATATATTACTTCATAATAGAACCTTAAATCATCCAAGACTGATGAATTTGAATGCAAGAGTAACAATGGTGCATGTACATGATAGCTACATTGGTTGTTTGAAGAAACATCACTGTCGCTTTGGCATGCACAATTGAAAAGGTTTATTTAGATAGAAAAAATGTGATATGTGAGTGTACAATCTTTATAGCATTGAATTGATATTGTACCTTTGGCCACGATACGAAGTAGATATTGATTTATGTTCAAGCGATGCACGTCCACGATCGCTAGATAGTGATACGTGAATGAATTGTGCAATCTCTCTCACACGCATACATATCTCATTTCCTTGTGGGCATCGGAATCACACACGCGCACTTCGTGTATTTTTGTCCCTCCGTCAAGATTATAATTTGTCTTTCTACCCCGGCCTACAAGTCTCTCACACAGAAACACACACGCTCTCTCTGTCGAACATGCCCACCCCTTTAATTCCGCCCACCCACAACCACTAATGTCTCAAAGGATAATGATGTCTCTCACACATATGCCTAAGGTTAACTCGAGTTTCGGAACCATATGAATACATACAATGGGATTCCAGCAGAGCACCTTTTGTTTTGATCTCTCTCTCTCTCACACACACACACGCGCGCGCGCACGCGCGCGCGTAGACATTGTTTATCGCTTCATTTTTTCCGGCAGTTGCATGCACACCGTTTGTTTATCTCCGTGATGCTTTAAGTATGCCTCGCACACATCCTATCTACCTATCCCTTAATATAGATATCGGTCACACAAACTCCTTCTCCCTACTAGCAAGATGCCCATGCGTTGCACGGAACATCAAGATGCATTTGTGTGATTAGTTTATATTTTGGGAGAAAAAGATGAATGAGGGAATGCCTTATTTGCAAATGTGGAGAGGGGTGTGGGTATCCTTCTGCAAAATTGCCATAGTTTCCTTCCTATCCGTCAGATATAAATCGGATGGCCTATATTGCAGGATGGCAGAAACACCATCATCACCAACTCTATTTTGTATAAGAGTAGAGATATGTAAGTGTCACTGCCCCCCCCCCCCCCCCCACCCACCCCCACACACACTTCTCGACACCGAAGGAGTAGGGTGACACCTCAATCTTGATACTAATCTATCGACTGGCTTCTCTCTCAAACACACACACACACACTACCCGACACCGAAGGAGTAGGGTGGCACCTCGATATTGATAGTAATCTATCTACTCCTCTTTCAAACAAACACAGATACACACACACACACTCGCTAGTTGTGCCTCTGTGCCTACCACACACACACTCTCGATACGTCTTTCTCTCCCTCCCCTTCCCCCCCCCCCAACCCCAACAATGACAGCAGAAGGGTGACAACTCGATCTGATCTTAATCTGTCAATCGGTTTCTCTCTCAAACATTGTGCCTCTGTGCCTCGCTCAAGCACACGAGATACGTCTTTTTCTCCGTAGCCCCCTCTATATGTAGACTTCTCGCGCGCGCACATAGCTATGATGACGATGACGCTGAACCCAATGTGCCTTGTTTTCACTGGCCTCATGTGATAGTTTTCACCCTGTTTTCTGTTAATTAACAAGACAACCTTTTCTTTGTTACTACTAGTGAATCTGAAATCATTTGGGGCAGACATATAATATATCACTTCAACCCAATTATCGCAATAACTATTTTAAAAGGATCTAGCTAGATTTCTGTGCGTTGCATGGAACATCAAGATGCATTTGTATGAGTAGTTTATCTTGTGAGAGACTATAAAGATGCCCATGCATTGCACGGAAAATTAATATGCATTTATATGAGTAGTTTATCTTGTGAGAGAAAAGGGTGAACGAGGGAAGGCCTTATTTGCAAATGTGGAGAGGGGTGTGGGTGTCTTTTTGCAAAATTGCCATATTTTCCTTCCTATCCGTCAGATATAAATCGGACGGCCTATATTGCAGGATGGCACGCACACCATCATCACCAACTCTGTTTTTTTATCTCTAACTCCTATAAAAGACTCAGTTGGTGATAATGGTGTGTCTGCCATCCGTCATTTCTGACCATGATATTTGCATGTAATGACTATGATGTAAGTCGTGGCATTTCTGCAACAAGACACCACTTCTCTGCTCCAATTTGCAGAAGGCCCTTAGTATCTTGAAACCAACCACATCCCTCCCCCACCTCATCAAAACAGCCACAAGGAATATATTTTGGGTGAAACCTAATACGAGTATATTTTTAGTGATATACTCCCTCCGTTCCTAAATATAAGTCTTTGGAGAGATTCCATTATGGACCACATACGGAGCAAAATGAGTGAATCTATACTCTAAAATGCATCTAGATACATCCGTATGTGGTTCATAGTGAAATCTCTACCAAGACTTATATTTAGGAATGGAGGGAGTATACACCAAACTAGAATGTTTTCCTTTCAAGTTTGTGAACATGTATTATTCTATTTTGGATCCGTTGCAACGCACGGGCACATTGCTAGTAAGAAGAGAAAAGGATCAACGAGGGAAGGCCTTATTTGCAAACGTGGAGAGGGGTGTCAGTATCTTTTTGCAAAATTGCGATAGTTTCCTTCCTATTCGTTAGATATAAATCCGACGGCCTATATTGTAGGATGGCACGCATACCATCATCACCAACTCTGTTTTCTACTCCCTCCGTTCCTAAATATTTGTCTTTTTGGAGGTTTCAACAAGTGACTACATACGGTGCAAAATGAGTGAATCTACGCTCTAAAATATGTCTACATACACATCCATATGTGGTACTCCATTTGAAATCTGAAAAGACAAATATTTAGGAACAGATGGATTATAAGAGTAGACATGGAGATATATCTCCAACATGGTCTACAACAAAAATGTGTTGGACTGGTTAGCGTCGGATGCTCGCAACGCGATGACCTGAGTTCGAGTTCTGTGTTTAACTTTAGATTTTTATATTATATATTACTTATTTAATATATACTTCTTTCGCTACTGTACTGACAGTGGAACCACAGAGTACTTAGAATACAAGATTAAGGATGGACTTGTTTCTTTTTAACTTTCTGTACGAAACCGTAGCCACCCTGCAAGTCACGTGTACACTGTACGTGCAATTAACTTTTTATAGAGGGAGAATCATACACGCAATTAACTCAAATGGATTGGATGTGACTCTATTATTTCCAGCCTAAGAGCATCTCCAACGGCAGCCGGCAAATTTCCTCCCGCTTCCTTTCGCGAAGGACGACATCAAACGCCAACGGCATACATTTTCACAACTCTAACCAACCAGATGAAATTCGTGCAAACACGGACTGTTTTCATATAAGCATGCAGGATTTCGTATAAAAAAGCCAGATCTTCATATAAACAAGATGGATTTCATTACATTTACATGAACTAAGCGGTGCTAATCCGGCTCTCTTGGTATAATTAATACTCCCTCCGTCCGGAAATACTTATCCTAGAAATGCATGTATCTAGACTTATTTTAGTTATAGACACATCCAATTTATCCATTCTTAGAATAAATATTTCCCGCCAGCAGGAGAGGGAGTGCCTAATCTAAATGGCCACCCGCGGATCCCATTGTCTTCCTCATGTCCGGCAGACACTTGCGAGGTCGACGAAGGTCCTCGGAAGAGACGAACCAGCGAAGAAACCACCTGAATGCGCAGTCGTCGCCTCGGCGGTGGCCTTCATGGGACCCAAGTGCCGGTGTCCTCCCGTGTTCTACTTCTCCTGGATGACGGCAGCGGACATGCAGAAGCTGGCCACCGACTCATCGCTCTCCACACACCCGGCTTCTGTCTCTGCCTGCATGGCGTTGCCGCGGGCAAGGGAGGCGCGTCCGCAGGCATGGGAGGTGTGCCCACAGACACGGGAGGCGCGGCCACCGCAGACACTGGTGGCGTGGTACGACGTGGCAGCGACGACGCCTGTACCGCATGCTCACCGCCGTGCCGGTGTGGAGCAACTCGCCACTTCTAATCAAGCTGAACTGGAGCGGCGAGTTGCTGAACCACGCGCCGGATTGGGGCGGTAGGCCAAGCGAGGTTGATGAAGCACCGAGCGGCCTCACCCGTATTCGGAGGGCTCGGCGGGCCACCAAGTTGGGTAGTATGCCGGAGAATGGCTCCTGGGAAGCCATCGGAAGAGTGGAGAAAATGGCGGAGGAGGAGATGGGGGAGCGGAGGGGTGCGATTCTTGCCCACTGTCTGTCTGGCCTCATTTAAATAGAGGGCGGACGGTAGGAGCTTGGCCGGTGTCTGTCCTAGTTTAAACTGAGGGCGGACGGGAGGAGCTCGGCCGGTGTTGCATTTAATTCCGGCCCGCTCACGAACGGACGTGTGGCCGGAGTAGGTTTCTTGGTTTGCATGCGGGTTTAAGGGAGGGGTTTGATGGAGGCGAGGAGGCGTGTTCAGCCAGGCGTGCAGCGGGCGGCGCAGTACTATTTGATTTGACAGCGGGTGGTGCAATTCCCAATAGACGAGGGAGCGGTAGCGGTTCCCGAAATGTTGAACGGCCAATGATGCATCCTCCGTCAATTAGCATCGTGCATGCATGAGGAAAGTAATGGGAGGAGGACCGGGAAAAGAGGCTGCACGATGTGAATGCAACGCAGTTTGCACTCATATGAAGGCGCCCCTCCATTCCAATGCATCTACCACATCTTACGCACCTAAGCATTTGCCTAAGCACCTACACTAAACGCAAAAGTGCTCACTCCAGACCCATGGCGGCGATGCGCGTGAGCGGCAAGCGGCTGTGCTAGATGGTCCATGACGCCGGCCTGCGACATGGCGTCGAGGATCGTCTCCAAACAGTGTTTGCGACCGGCTGGTGGATGGCCGCTGTCGATGCCAACTACGACTCTCAGTTGGACCAGATGATCGTTTCCACCACCAACAAGTTCACCATCCTCAAGAAGCTCGGGGACGACATCGCTGTACTCCTCCAGCCCGCGCGCCCGGGCTCCTCATTGCCTACCACCCTAATCGGCCTCCATGGCCGAAACCTCTTTCAAGCACTGGTGGCCCTGTGACTGCCCGCCGACGCCACGAAGAATGTCCACCTAGAGGTCGCGCTCGCCGCGAGGAGCCTCGCCCTGCAAGAATTCGTTGACCTACACATCCACATGTACGAGCAAATCGTGTACATAGGTATCTACAAGGCCATTGAGAACGCTACGAAGTTGGCCTTCCTCAACCGGCTAGAAGCCTTGGATGCCTTTGCTGAGAAGCACCTTGACCTCGCCACAAAAGCCGCCGCTCCTTAGCCGCCTGTCGGTGGCCTGGCGCACTAAGTTGAGGAGGAGGAGGTCGTACGTTGATGGATGCATCTTTCTTCTTGCCTCATGTAACCACCACTACGATCGCATCATCGTGGCCTTAATTCTTACTGTGCTATTTCATTCTCGTTCCAGTCAATAGCGACATGTGCGATCCCTTTGCTTAATTATATGAATCACTGTAACTAGTACTCCATCCGTCAATTTATAAGTTGTGCTTACCTTTTCCATCAACTTCGTGCAACGCACAGGCATCTTGCTAGAAACACTAGAACATGTCGGACCGCATGTGACCAAACCGACGATGCGCCAACCTAGCTACTACGTACCATGCTTATCTGGCAGAAATAGCCCTGCCCTAGCGTTTCCAATCATTATTTCTATCTATCGATCGTGCCAAGGAGCAGAACCAAATGTTACAATTTATACATTTTTCTCTACTCCTACTCCTATAAAAGACTCGGTTGGTGATGGTGGTGTGTCTGCCATCCGTCGTTTCTGACCATTAGATCTGCATCTAATGGCTATGAGGTAAGTTGTGGCATTTTTGCAACAATAGCCCACTTCTCTGCTCCAATTTGCAGAAAACCCCTTATTATCTTGAAAGCAACCACATCCCTCCCTCACCTCATCAAAACAGCCTGAGAAATATATTTTGAGTAAAAAGTAATATATTAGGAGTATATCAAAACAAGAGTGATTTCTTTCAAGTTTGTGAACAAGTACTACTATTCTACTACTTTGGATCCGCCGCAACGCACGGGCATGTTGCCAGTAAAAGGAAAAGCCCTACCGCGTTCGCGTCGCACCCCCACACGCCCGGGAATCGGGAGTACTCCACGGCCCATCTGGCACGCCACATAGCTAGGGAAGGCATGTTGCCTAGCATTTTCACTTTCACGTGGGACCGCCATTGAGCAAACCGACCATTGGCAAACCGCACCCGCCCGCAGCCGGGTTGGAAAACAGAAACAAGGGAAAGATCTAGCTGTAGCACGGAAGCCAAGAAATTTGGTGCTGATGGGGCTCGTTGATAGAGTGTTATTTATTCATAACTAGCAAGATGCCCTTTCCGCAAAAAAAAGCTAGCAAGATGCCCATGTGTTGCACGGAAAATCAAGATGCATTTGTATGAGTAGTTTACGTTGTGGGAGAAAATGATGAACAAGAGAAGGCCTCATTTGCAAATGTGGAGAGGGGTGTGGGTATCTTTTTGCAAAATTTCCATAGTTTCCTTCCTATCCGTCAGATATAAATCGGACGGCCTATATTGCAGGATGGCAGGTACACCATCATCACCAACTCTGTTTTTTTATAAGATAATAGTATAGATATAGATATAGAGAGTAGAGATTTGGTTACCAAATCTCATGCATGCAATGCATGTGTAGCTTACTAGTTGGTTACCAAATCTCATCCGGGTTTGGCACGAGCTTGTACTGCGGGAGCACCACAAGGCCTTCCTATCCATCGCAACGCACGGGCACATTTCCCTCTCGGGGCCCACGAGACCGAGCTTCAGTGGCTTAGTGCATCGGCCTATGAGTCAATGACATGCGGACCTTAAATGCGGCTGGCCCACATGTCATTCTCATGGTGGTGGCGTGGTTCGCGACTCACTCGTTAGAGATGAACCGGCCGGTGGTGGCGTGGTCGTGGCGAGGGTGCCACAGCTGGGCGTCGAGGCGTTACGAGGCGTAGATGGCCACATCGGCGGGTACTATCTGTAGTACAAAAGTACTCCAACTGAGAATTGATGCCCGGGATGAAATGTGTCACAGCCAGTTGATGAAAATTCAATGGTGCGGGAGTACGGATAGGAGCAGGCAAACCGCGTCCAATCGGGTGTGGCTGTGGTAGAAAGTTGATGGTCGCTGCAGTTCAGCTGGCCCGCATGTCATGCACACAAAGGCAGAGGAGCGGTGGGGCCGAGAGGGATGAGGCGCACGTCTGGGGACGTCGTGCCGTGGGTTGGAGCGGCGTCGTGGAAATCGCGTGTGGGTGTGGCAGTGGTAGAAACAAGAAACGTGATGGTCAGTGTGGTTCAACTTCCATGGACAAGCTGTCATGTCTGCTGACACATGCATTGCATACCGCTCACTGCAAGGAGCAATAGTAGAGAAAACTTGTTCCAAAGATACCATTTTTCCGATAAAATTCTCGAGATATCATTAGTTTTTACACATGGGATTACTCCTGCAAGGGTCAATCACAACAAGTGTTTTTTTAAATGCATCTTGATGTTCCCTGCAATGCATGGGCATCTTGCTAGTTATAGAATAAGGCCACACGGGCATCTTGCCGTAGGGTGTGCCACCAACCCAAACTTCAATTTTCTTTTCAACCGATTAGGTGCACCGGATGTCGTGCCATGCTACGAAATGTTAAAAAATAGCTCAAATTTTTTTAAAACATGTTATCTTCAAACCATCAAAACAGCTCGAGGAATATATTTTGAGTGAAGCATGATTTACTTTTACTGATATATGTATATCAAAACTAGAGTGTTTATATTTCAAGAACGTGAACAAGTATTATTCTACTACTTTGGATCCATTGCAACACACGGGCCATCACATTGGTAGTAGTAATATCTATCTCTATCTCTATCTCTACTCTTATTCTTATGAAAGCAGAGTTGTTGATGATGGTGTGCCTGCCATCCTAAAGTATAGGCCGTCCGATTTATATCTGACGGATAGGAAGGAAACTATGGCAATTCTGCAAAAAAATACCCACACCCCTCTTATACTAGCAAGATGCCCGTGCATTCCACGGAACATCAAGATCTTGTGGAAGAAAAGGATGAACGAAGGAAGGCCTTATCTGCAAATGTGGCGAGCAGTGCGTGTAAATTGTCATAGTTTCCTTCCTATCCGTTAGATATAGATCGGACGGCCCATATTGCAGGATGGCAGGCACACCATCATCACCAACTCTGCTTTTTTATCGGCTATCCGATTTATATATGTTGGATAGGAAGAAAACTATCGCAATTTTGCAAAAAGAAACCTACACCCCTCTCGACATTTGCAAATAAGGCCTTCCCTCGCTCATCCTTTTCTCTCACAAGATAAACTACTCATACAAATGCATATTGATGTTCTGTGCAACGCACGAGGATGTTTCCTTGGGGGTCTCTCCAGCGCGGTGTGGCCATAGTTGCAAGTTGACGCCCCGTGAGATGCCGACGTTGAGGGGAACTCGGATTTTGTCCGATGAGCAGGTAATATGAGTTTGATCACGTAGTAAATGCATTCTAAAGACTACTTCCGTGTCCATTTCCTAATTCTCCCCCTGCCCACTATTTCACAGGTTAGGCTCGGTGCGAGTGGAGATTGGCTTGCATATGTACGGAAGGGTACCAACATCAATTTGCACAACATTTACAATGGTGACACCGTTCCCGTAGAACCTTTGTCCAACATTGGGATCAACCATGCAACGGGCCACCGCCTAAATTGGTACGATGGAACCACGGTGAGATTGAAGAAGATAGAACGAACCTTGCACATGGCGGTCAAAGGTGGACGATGCTGTCTGCGGCCGATTTGTTGCCATACGTGTATGAAGATGTTGTGCTCCTTTCTAACCGCATCTTCGCGGTGACAAACCAGGGGACTTGTTTCGTATGGGACACATCCAACGGTATACTCCCTCTCTCCCAGTTTATTTGTTTTGAATTTTTTCCTTTTATAAGTTTCAAATTCAAATTTAGAGCTCCCCATCACATGTTGAGATTACAATGTCCATTAAATCCTTGCGTGCATGTATAGTAAATAAACAAATCTCGAGTTTGCCATGAGTTCGTGCAGTGGTAGCACCACAAGGCCTGGTGCAGGAGTTACATTTACCTCTCGGGGCCCTCGGATCTGAGCTTCAGCGCCTTACGACACCTGCCTTTGAATCAAAAACATGTGGACCCGATAGGTGGCTAGTCCACATGTAATGCTCCCGAAGGCAGAGGAGCAGTGGGGCCGAGAGGGGTGAGCCGCAGGTTGGGGGATGTGTGGTGTCATGGGTTCGAGCGGTGTCGTGGGAACCGCGTGTGTCTGTGGTAGAAACTTGATGCTTGCCGCATTTCAGTTGGCCCACATGTCATGCACACGTAGGCAGAGGGGCGGTGCGGCCGAGAGGGGTGAGGCGCACGTCGGGGGACGTGGTGTCGTGGGTTGGAGCGGTGTCGTGAGAATCGCGAGTGGTAGTGGATGAAACATGATGGTCGCCATAGTTGAACTTCCATGGACAAGTTGTCATGTCTACGGACACATGCATTGCGTACCGATCACTGGAAGGAGTAGTAGAGCCCCGACGTGGAGGCAATAATAATGTTATTATTTTATTTCCTTATATCATGATAAATGTTTATTATTCATGCTAGAATTGTATTATCCGGAAACATAATACTTGTGTGAATACATAGACAAACCAAACGTCACTAGTATGCCTCTACTTGACTAGCTCGTTGATCAAAGATGGCTATGTTTCCTAGCCATAGACATGTGTTGTCATTTGATTAATGGGATCACATCATTAGGAGAATGATGTGATTGACATGACCCATTCCATTAGCTTAAGCACCCGATCGTTTACTATGTTGCTATTGCTTTCTTCATGACTTATACATGTTCCTATGACTATGAGATTATGCAACTCCCGTTTACCGGAGGAACACTTTGTGTGCTACCAAACGTCACAACGTATCTGGGTGATTATAAAGGAGCTCTACAGGTGTCTCCAAAGGTAAATGTTGGGTTGGCGTATTTCGAGATTAGGATTTGTCACTCCGATTGTCGGAGAGGTATCTCTGGGCCCTCTCGGTAATGCACATCACATAAGCCTTGCAAGCATTGCAACTAATGAGTTAGTTGCGAGATGATGTATTACGAAACGAGTAAAGAGACTTGCCGGTAACGAGATTGAACTAGGTATTCAGATACCGACGATCGAATCTCGGGAAAGTAACATACCGATGACAAAGGGAACAAAGTATGTTGTTATGCGGTCTGACCGATAAAGATCTTCGTAGAATATGTAGGAGCCAATATGAGCATCCAGGTTCCGCTATTGGTTATTGACCGGAGACGTGTCTCGGTCATGTCTACATTGTTCTCGAACCCGTAGGGTCCGCACGCTTAAGGTTTCGATGACAGTTATATTATGAGTTTATGCTTTTTGATGTACCGAAGTTTGTTTGGAGTCCCGGATGTGATCACGGACATGACGAGGAGTCTCGAAATGGTCGAGACATAAAGATTGATATATTGGAAGCCTATATTTGGATATCGGAAGTGTTCCGGGTGAAATCGGGATTTTACCGGAGTACCGGGAGGTTACCGGAACCCCCCGGGAGGTATATGGGCCTTAGTAGGCTTTAGTGGAAGAGAGGAGAGGTGGCCAGGGCTGGGCCGCGCGCCCCTCCCCCCCCCTAGTCCGAATAGGACAAGGAGAGGGGGGCGGCGCCCCCCCCCTTCCTTCTCTCTCTCCTCTTTCCCCCTTCCCGAATCCTATTCCAACTAGGAAAGGGGGGGAATCCTACTCCCGGTGGGAGTAGGGCTCCTCCTGGCGCGCCCTCCTCCTGGCCGGCCGCACCCCCCCCCTTGATCCTTTATATACGGGGGCAGGGGGCACCCCTAGACACACAAGTTGATCCACGTGATCATATTCTTAGCCGTGTGCGGTGCCCCCTTCCACCATAATCCTCGATAATATTGTAGCGGTGCTTAGGCGAAGCCCTGCGACGGTAGTACATCAAGATCGTCACCACGCCATCGTGCTGACGGAACTCTTCCCCGACACTTTGCTGGATCAGAGTCAGGGGATCGTCATCGAGCTGAACGTGTGCTAGAACTCGGAGGTGCCGTAGTTTCGGTGCTTGATCGGTCGGGCCGTGAAGACGTACGACTACATCAACCGCGTTGTGCTAACGCTTCCGCTGTCGGTCTACAAGGGTACGTAGATCACACTCTCCCCTCTCGTTGCTATGCATCACCATGATCTTGCATGTGTGTAGGAATTTTTTTGAAATTACTACGTTCCCCAACAATGCACACATAGGCAGAGGGGCGGTGCGGCCGAGAGGGGTGACGCGCATGTCGGGGGACGTGGTGTCGTGGGTTGGAGCAGCGTCGTGAGAATCGCGAGTGGTAGTGGATGAAACATGATGGTCGCCATAGTTGAACTTCCATGGACAAGTTGTCATGTCTACGGACACATGCATTGCGTACCGATCACTGGAAGGAGTAGTAGAGCAAGCTAGGCGGATAAATAGTTCCTTATAGTCAAGCGGACCCACACTACTACTTGTTCCAAAGACATGCACACCATCGAAATAGTCCATCTATATCAATATACATAGAGAGGGAATTTTTTTACAAGAGAGGAAATAGTTCATCCATCCATAATTCCCTGCTGCTAGTGCAGCATCTTCTTCTTCTTGTTCTTCTTCTTCTTATTATTCTTGTTCTCGTTTTCTATGGGAGACGGCTTCGCAAAAAGCTCTTTGGACCTTGCAGCTATCTTCAAACTCACACGGGCATCGAGGGCAACATATTTTATCCGCTCATACGTCAAGGGATAATTCTCCCATCCAGACGACCTTAATGCCAGCATCTCGTCACCCTTCTGAAGATTTGTTCCGAGCACAAAATTTACTACGTCGAATAGGGATGGTGTCGGTTTATCACAATCTTCTACATGAATTTTTATTTTGGTTTGTAGGTCAGCGATGCTTTTCAAATCAAGGTTGTACGACTCCAACTTCTGTTTGTCCCCTGCGATGGTTGCCCCACAGAAGTATATGTCCTCCCAAGCCAAGAAATCATGAAGCTCACCTGGTATGGAGGGCGCATGTATGATGTGGTACACCAAAACATCATCTTTGAGGCACAGCTGAAGGACGGCGGCGCATTGGATCTTACCAGTGGCACGCTTCGTGTACTCTGCGTCGAGACCGATGACATTCATCTCCACCTTTTGGAGGGAGTTGGATACATTGTTGATCCACTTCCGAACAACCCTTGGGTGGTCGGTGACTATGGCAACTATGCTCAACAAGCCTTCGATGAGGACATGTTGGACGCTAAAAACCTGCATCTCGATCTCTTT
This sequence comes from Triticum urartu, assembly GCF_003073215.2. NCBI lineage: Eukaryota > Viridiplantae > Streptophyta > Magnoliopsida > Poales > Poaceae > Triticum > Triticum urartu. The sequence goes on from NC_053026.1 coordinate 356,200,620, forward strand.
CGCCATTTGGAACCGCTGGACCAGAGGGCTATGGTTTAGAGAATTAGGATTAGATGGCTAGTCTAACTGAAGAAGATGATTATTTATAGGGGCTTTGGAATTACTACAGGAGGATGTGAAGAGGTTAAAACAATGTGAATGCAGTGTGGTTTGGATGCAAATGAAGATCAAGGAGTAGTGAAGAAGCCGAGGAAAATATGTTCCCGATGGAGAAGTAAATGGGAGAAGTTATGCGCATGCATGTGGAGAGCTGCGGTGGTTTGACTGCTGCATGCAATGGATTGGACGGGCTCTTCGGTTGCCTTTTCTCTCTCCCACGCGCACAGAATGGCCCACTTGCATGCCGAAGCTTATTGGCTGGAGTCTGGCTGCAGTTGCTCATGCGTGCACTAATTAATGCTGTGAATGCGGAGCATGGAGGGAAATGGGCGCATGCAAAAGGGTATATACACAGACTAATTAGAGAAATACTGAAAAAAGTTATGCGCAGACAAAAGAGGACCGGAGGGAGTACTACTCATGTTCCTACTACGGTTAAGGAATATACGGTTATCCTCAAAAAAGAAAAGTCCTTCTTCGCGCTTCCGCATGCATGAGAAATTGGTTCTGCTCACAATATGGATGATACCTGGAGGATGAAGTGAACCCAGAGGCATGCTAGCACGGGAGTAACTCATGTTCCTACTACTCCTACTAGTAGTAGTACAACTGTGGTACACTTGATGGTCAAAATACTATTATTCATCCAGTCCTCACAGTGAAGTGACAAGACCCTGTGCCCGAGGTGACACCAGTCCAGGCGGCATGTCCGGGTTACCAAAGTCAGCCTCACCTTGTGCACTGTGCAGTCACTCTCACCGCCACTGTATAGCATGCCTCGCCTCGTCTCCATCTCCCCTAGCACCACTCCATCTCCGTCTCCGTCTCCCCGGAGATCCTGAGGTCACTCTTCATCATCTCACTGTGCCCCCGCGTACCCTCGCCTTGCTCGCCTCCCCTAGTACCACTATCCCCTCGCTAGCCGCTCCAGCACCGAAAGCCTTCTCCACCGTAAATCAAGCCCCCCAAAAGCCCACCTTCCAAACTCCACCATGGCCGGACGTGAACCGCGCAGTATCCATATGAGCCGCGATTGGAGCAATCTCCCTAGTGACGTCCTCGACCTTTGTTGTTCGTGTATGGATATGTTGAGTGCCCTGCGGCTGGCTGCATGCTCGAGGGGCATGCACACGGCCATCATCGAAGAGAGGCCTAAGCTTTTCAAGACACCCTGCTTGCTGCTATTTGGTCTTGCGAGATTTGCTCACCATGATACGGAGGCGTACATGATGCCCCACGACTTCAATCCGACCTCCATTAGCCAAAACTTCTTTGTAGGTATGTAGTGGGTCGCCGTACATCATTTCCCTCGACTTCGATCCGATCACCATCACCCAAAACTTCCTCCAGGTACATACTGGGTCGGCATGAACTCACACTAGATGGCTGCCGTCAGAGAAGACAGGGAAAAGTTGGTGCTCGTGAACTTCCAGACCTCCCATGAGATTATCCTTCCTCCATTGGATCATATAGAGTTTTACCTTCGCGTTCCAAGTCATCTAGATTACATCGTCAGTTGGACGCACCTTGTTTTGCAGAAGATTGTAATCTGCCAAGTGCCCACACGACATGCGGATTACGCGGACTTCAAGCTAATTGCGTTGTTCGACAAGGGACTCGCCTATCTTTCCGCCGGTGCCTTCTTTAGCTAGATACAGCTCATCTCGCAGTGGATCGTCGTCAAAGCTAATACGCACTTCTGTGATGCTATTGAACACAATGGCATCATCTACGCGATCGACAAAGCAGATGGCACCATGTATTGCTGGGACGGCGCATGTAAGTTATTTCTGTTTGATGTTAATGATGATGCCATGACATTGTTTAAACTTTTTGTGATGATTGACATATCCCTATTTGAGCAGAATTTGAGTAGAACTATGGCAATGTATTAGAAACGTTGTAAATCAGCTATATTTAGAATGAGTTAATTCATGCGATTATGACCATGTCATTACAGCCAATTTGTACCCCTGAATAATCAAACTGTTAGGAAGATATTGATATTCTCCTTATTTTATAGTAATCTATATACTACTAAATATGAGTGTGTATCAATGGCCACATTAGTTTCCTCGTTTTCATGATGTAGAAACATGCATCACACTGTTGATTTCATCTAACCATACATTAGGGAAACAAATGTGCATATGGAGAACTCTGTATTTTGAAGTAGTGAAATCTTGTAATGCTTACCATGTGTACATACCTATGTTCGCCCTTCAGCAATAAATAGCTAGAATAATATGCTCACAAAAATTTTGCCCATAGAACATGAGTATATAACAATGCATGGTCTGTTAGTTTCCTTGAAGAATTTGTTTGTGAGGACAGAACATGATTACGTAACATGCATGACATGGTAGTTTCCTGTGAAGAATCGATTGTGAGATAACATGAGTATAACCATGCATGGCACTTCTATATTTTCGAACCCAGTATACATTTCCCTGTATTTTCTTCCCAGTTCCAATAGGGACATATCAATGTTTTTCTTACATTATCCTACTCATACTCTGAACAATGCTGATCTTACATTAACAACGCTTGTCCTTTTTGATATGATGAAGTGTCCCTATAGTTATTGCCCTTTGTAATCACACCACCTTTACCAAAAACAGGGAAGCACAACTGGTTCCTCGCTCGATCAAAGGACGGCAAAAGACTGATGATCATTCGGACACATGAGCCGGAAAAGTTATATTGCAAAAACCCCACTGTATGCAAGCACCATGAAATACGTGAGTATCCGGACAGTGGTTGTTACGTCTATGAGCAGGATACCAGCTTGTTGGGGCCTGCGGGATTTTTGAGTTGGATGAGGGTAAACAGCCTTGGTTCATACTCTCTATTTCTCGGACTCAATTATCCGATTAACCAGGAGATCACTGTTGGCAAGGACCTTGATGGCAGAGAGGCTCTATTTGCTATGGAAAACTGTGTCTACACGGTGAGCCCTAGGAGTTCGGGAGCAAACTCCCCTGATTTTCAATGATACAGCCTGCAGCCAAAAGAAGGTGAGAATGACAAAGGCATCTGGATTAACTTTGATCCTTGGATGTGTCGAGTCCGACAGGCAGTGATGTGGTTCAAACCTTCAGGTTGATAGGTAATTGCGCTGTTGCGTCGAAAGGGTGGAGTACTGGTGTCTCCGAATCACTTGTGGCTGAACCGGGGCTGCAAATTATTATGGTGTCGGATCATCCCTCTTCGAATGACTTGTTGTCTTTGCTGCTTGTTCTGGATGGGTAGTTCTCTCTTTTGTTATGCATATTCCTTGTCATTTGGTCATCTTGTCCATGTCACTCTTACTATCTAATAGTTGCCTCTATTTAGAATGCCATTCTCGTCTGGATCACGAGAGTCTGAGCGCTGCAGATGGGTGCATTTTGGTGGTGTAGCAAGACTTCTTATGAACTATCATGTCTTGCTATTTATGTCAGTAGTAGTCACTAGTCAGTGTTTGAATGTTGTATATATCGTTGTTTCGAACTGTTTATTGTCTCGAACTGCTGGTGGGAAAAATGAGGGCATCACCATTCTCCGGTGTTCAGAGTATATCTCCTTTTTTCAAGTTATAATTTGAGCTCAGTGTCTTTTCGATGATGTACACTTGTTTGGGCCAGTGAGGTGTCGTTGAATATGGGCCGAGTAGTAACGCAATGCCAAATAGGTCAATTATGACTTTCAGGCTGGGCTCTCAAAAGATCCTAAAAAGGTCGGGCTCTCCAAAAAAGAAAGAATAAGGACTCTTAGGCCGACATGTGGGCGCCACCGGTGTTTTCGTGCGCTTGCGCGCCGAGAGCATATTGGCGTTTGTTCGAAATTCATGCTACCTTTTCATCCCCAATCAACTGCCTCTCCCCCACCTCTGGAATCTCGATTCCTACTCCAGTTCCCCAAAATCCCGCTCATGTACTCCCTGTACTCAAGTGCACTATCATGTCGGCGGTCAACGCGGATCTCCGAGCCGGAGATCTTGAGGTCCGTCCTGCCTTCAGGCGCTGTGTGATGTCACTTAACAGTGGCATCGTGGCGCTTGACGACCAGTTTGCCGGCAAAGTGCTGATGGTGACCATCAATGGCGACCGGCCTCCCATCTCGCCGGACGACCTTGTCAAAGCTCTTGGCATTGCACATGGCATCCAAATAAGTGACTTGCTCGTTGAAGTCTGTCCGCCACCGGAAGATTCCTTCGTCAGGTTCCGGGCAACTTTCGACTGCAGTCGTGTGTTCGAATCTTCCCGGCGTTTGTTCTGCGATGGCGCACTGGTGAGCTTTGATCGGTGGCACCCATGATGGGGCTCGGTGCCCTCTGAGCTTGAGTTTTTAACAAAGCTTACCTTCCATGGCATGCGTCAACGTGCTTGGAACAGCGAGTCCATGAATGAGCTTATCAACGACCTTGGAGGTGAGATCGTAAGTATGTTTGTTCCTCCAGACAGCTAGGCTCTGGCGGTTATGGCATGGATGAAGAAGTCATCCACCATACCGAAGGTGATTGGTGTTGAGATACCTGTGCAGGAACCGGGGTTGTACTATTCGTTGCCACCAAGGCCGCCGTGGACCATGTTAGGAATGTACCTGTATCGAGTGTTCGTGCATGTCGAAGAACTAGTCAATCCATCAATCAAAGTCCTGCCGCCGCCGCTGGTGCCCGGGTCCGTCGACGACGTCCATTACAGGAGTCAACGTCAGACTTTCCCCGTGTTGCTCGGAACGATGGATGGCACAGGGCCTACTCCATCGCGCGGCGGAGGCCACTGCTTCTTTGGGAGAAGAGGCAGGGCTGGCTGCTTGGATGTGCACTAATTTGAGGTAACAACTGAATCTTGTCAGATGACCTGTTCTATTTTTTTACCTGAACTTTTTTAGAAAGGGTTGTACGTCAACTTAATGTTCTAGCATAACTTATATATTGTGTTGTCTGTCTGTTTTCTTTGCACAACATTCAAGATATTTCCCCATCATTAATAAAGATGATGAACCGTTATGTACGAGTTCATTGGTTTCAACATAGCCCTACTCGTAGCGATCCACTGCTTCCACCCTAATTGTGCCGCCTGCGTGAAATTTTTGTATGCAAGTTCAATGTGCTATGATGTTCTATATGATTGTGTCAACTATATAAGTTTTTACTGAGCATCATCAATGCATATGGCTGAAAGATGTATTTACGAGCATCGACTGATGGGTCTCTCTCTCTCACACACACACACACACAAGTGGGATCCGTTGAATTATTTCTTCGCTCGTGACAACTTTTAATTAGGTTCCACTGTACTCTAACTTTTTCTTAAGTTATTAATTGGGCTTAGTGACTTCAAAAAGTTGTACAGAAGCCTTGTTTGGGCCTTTCCGGCGTCGCTGAATGTGGGCTGAGTAGCCATGTAAGGTTGTACTGTACTACACAGGCCTTTGTTCAACATCAGCAATGCAACTCGGCCGACAGTTGTACACAATCCGGGTCAACTTCTTATTCTCCGTCCCGCTGGGCTGCAAATCTTTCTTAGGAGGGATGCATTAGGCTTAACAAGAAAATGGGCTTTAAGAAATAATAAATGGGATGTAATTATAAAAATGGGCAGTAACTATAAAAAAATGCACCAAACACGTAATTAGTTTATAAAATATTACTTTTGGATTTTGAAAATTTAATTTCATTAATTGTCGCGTGCACAATGTTTCGTTGGATTTTTATGTAATACAAACTTATATTGAAATTGTATTTAATCTGACTAGAAATTTCAGGACAAAAAATTTCGGATCCTATCAAAATGTGGGAAATTTTATTGAATTCTGTTTTGAACGGTTGGTTGAAATTATTAATCGTTGTCCTAGCTAGAAAATGGGATGTACTTTTAACAAACTGTAAATGGGTTGTAGTAAATTCCATTAGAATTCAAAAATGGGTTGTGGATTCTTACAAATTGCAAATGGGCTATAAGTTCTCTGCCACACACTTGTGGGCCTACTAAGTTGACGCATATGCAAGGCTTTGCCAACTTATAGTCAACACACGATTCTAGCAGCAGTGTCCGTTGGATGCCCATCCAACGGATGTCGTGCTTCTTCTTCAATCTCGTATATTCGAGCTTCAGCCGCCCAAAAAATGATTCCTCCCCCTGACATCTGGGGTGCACTGTTTTGGAGGATGACCTATGGGCCTACTAAGTTGACGCGTACCAAGGGATTTGTCAACTTAGTCAATGTAAACGATTCTAGCTGTAGTGATCATACGATGTCCATCCAACGGCCGTTGTGATTCTTCAACCTCTGGTCTTCTTGCTCCAGCCGCCCAAAGCAGCGTCGGTCATGCCGCCTGCTCCTGCCTCCCGTGGCCGGCTGTGCTGCCGTGGAGGCCTCACCTCCCCCTGCCACTCCCACCGCTGGCCAGGCCCTGCGGCGACGGCATCCTCACACCGCAGCTGAACCAGTGAACCCTCGTACTCCTCTCCGCATGGGCATCCACTGCCGCGTCTTCCCCTTCCTAGGCCTCGCCGTCGTCCACCGCCTTGGTGCTCTCGGCATGGCGTGGTCAACGTGGTCAAGGAACGACTTCCATCAAAAGAGTACTGTACGTGGAGAGGCTGACAGCTGGGTCCACGGCCGCAGCAAGGAAGTGCCTCCTTATTACGCGCAAAATAATGATTCCTCCACCTGATAGTAGGGACCCACTGGACGGGCCACCATATTTCACGAAAAAATGTTTCCCCCTGACTGGAGGGACCCACCAGCTACATCTTCGCACAAAAGGAAGTGCATCCATATTACGGGCAGAAAAATGATTTGCCCCCTGACTGTTGGGACCCACCAGCTACATCTTCGCACGCAAGGAAGTGCGTCCATATCACAGGCAAAAAAACGATTCGCCCCCTAACTGCTGGGACCCACCAGCTACATCTTCGCATGCAAGGAAGTGCCTAACAGTCGGGACCCACCCGGTCGAAGCGTACGTAGCATTGTCATTCTGGTCATGAATGTGTACGTACATACTGGTCGATCGGTCTGTCTGCAGGCTGCAGCGCTGAACCGTGGCCGTGGAAGGAAGGGCACGTGTGGTAGTAGAGGCGCGCACGTGTGGTAGTAGAGGCGCGCACGTAGCATGTACACGTACGTACAGCGGCCATGTTGCAAGAAAGTAAATATGACCACGTGCGTACATACGGGCGGGGTCTCGAACGCCTACTCGCGCATACATATGGTCAGGGCTCATGTACATGGCTGGGTCGGAAGAAAGAAACTGCGTCCTCATCATGTTCATGGGGAGGCAATGGAATGCGTCGTGTTCATCGGGAGGCAACGGAACGCGTGCTATTCATCGGGAGCCAACCGGCTTGGGAGGAACAAGCGATGGAAACGAGGCCTGGCGTACCGCGGAACGGAGGAAACGGCCTTGTGTTCAATTGGCCATGGTGGAAACGGGATCCTGTTCATCGGGAGGGGTCTGGCGTACCGCAAAACGGAGGAAACGGACCTCCTTCGGTCGAAACGGGGTCCTGTTGCTCGGGAGGGGTGTGGCGTACCGCAAAACCGAGGAAACGGGCTTGTGTTGGAGCGCTACGGTCGAAATGGGGGTCTTGTTCATCGGGAGGGGTGTGGCATACCGCAAAATGGGACTCCACGGGATACTGTTGATCTCCACTATCGACTGCCTCCATGGGCTAATGTTCTTCCACCATCGACCTCCTCCAGCCTCCACCTGCGATTGTTCATCCACGGGCTCCTGTTCATCCATCCTCCACCGCGTGCTCCTCCATCGGCTACTGTTCAACCATCCCTCTCCACGGGGGTCCTATTTAACCACCCCTCCACGGGCTACTGTCCATCCATCCCTCCACCGGCTACTGTTCAACCAGCCCTCCACCGGCTACTGTTCAACCAGCCCTCCATGGGTTCCTGTTCATCCAGCCCTCCACGGGGTCCTGTTCATCCACCGGCTCGATCGATCGGGGTACTATTCATCCAGCGGCAACGGCCTCTACTACCATGGGGTCCTGTTCATCCAACCCCCACCAGGAACTGTTCATCCAAAGCCCCCAACAACACTCACTGTTCATCAAGGGAAGGAGGCAGCAGTGTTCGATCAGCTTCAGTTAGCATCAGTAGCGAAGGAATCACTCGGGTTCAGTTAATAGCAAGGGATTGATCGATCTCTCGGGTTCAGTAACGCGTAGCCTGCAGTGCAATCTCTCGGGTTCAGTTAGAGCCCAATGCCTCGCTCGAGTTCAATTAGAGCGCAACGCCTCGCACACACGCGCGTACGTACGAGAGAAACATGCATCGCTCGGCCCCCGACCACCCACCGTAACCGGGAACTCCCTCGATATTTTCCTCGCCCTCGCTTCTACCACGGTTTTCTCTATCATGGACGTCCCAAAGAATGTCATGCAGCTGCGTCTCCATCCCTCCCAGGACGAAAAGCCTATTTTCTGTCATGATTTTTTGTCATAGAAGTAGGAGCCCACCACATCTATTTTGATACTAGGTTTTGTCACAATTATCGTCATAGAAGTGTCATAAGTATGACAGGGAAAAAATTAGTTCGGCCCAAAATGTCACGGATGTGTCTTTTTTTGCACTGCTTGTTGTTGCTGTCTCTGGCTTCAGAGGTGCCAGGGTCGTTGGTGTTGTTGCTTCTACGAGCTAGTCAGCTATCTTCTCCCGCGCAAAGCGGGTCATAAGTGCGGTGAGAGCTGCCATAGACTTCGGCTTTTCTTGGCCGAGGTGTTGGGCGAGCCACTCATCAAGGATGCTGTGTTTAAAGGCTGCGAGGGTTTTGGCGTCTGGACAATAGAAAATTTGGTTCTTTTTAATTCAGGACATGGTCCATAGTTTTTGGGCTGACTCTCCGGATTGCTGGACTATGTGACTAAGGTCATCGGCGTCTGGAGGCCGAACATAGGTACCTTGGAAGTTGTCTCTAAAGGCATCCTCCAGATCTTCCCAGCTACCAATGGAGTTTTCTGGGAGGCTGTTTAACCAGTGCCATGCTGGTCCCTTGAGTTTGAGGGGTGAAAGGACCGAGAAGAGGTGTCTAGAGGGGGGGTGATTAGACACTAAGTACCAAAAGTTACAGTTTTTAAATTCTTTAGGTTGAAGTGGATTTTTGGCACAAGTTTAACAAATACAATACATATCAAGCAAGCACGCAAAGAGTAAATGAGCAGCGGAAAGTAAAGCATGCAACTTGCAAGAATGTAAAGGGAAGGGTTTGGAAGATTCAAGCGCAATTGGAGACACGGATGTTTTTGTCATGGTTCCGATAGGTGGTGCTATCGTACATCTACATTGATGGGGACTTCAACCCATGAAGGGTAACGGTTGCACGAGTCCACGGAGGGCTCCACCCATGAAGGGTCCACGAAGAAGCAACCTTGTCTATCCCACCATGGCTATCACCCACGAAGGACTTGCCTCACTAGCGGTAGATATTCATGAAGTAGGCGATCTCCTTGCCCTTACAAACTCCTTGGTTCAAATCCACAATCTTATCGGAGGCTCCCAAGTGACACCTAGCCAATCTAGGAGACACCACTCTCCAAGAAGTAACAAATGGTGTGTTGATGATGAACTCCTTGCTCTTGTGCTTCAAATGATAGTCTCCCCAACACTCAACTCTCTCTCACAGGATTTGGATTTGGTGGAAAGAAGATTTGAGTGGAAAGCAACTTGGGAAGGCTAGAGATCAAGATTCATATGGTAGGAATGGAATATCTTGGTCTCAACACAAGTGTAGGTGGTTCTCTCTCAAAAAAAGTAGGTTGGAAGTGTAGGTTTGTTCTGATGGCTCTCTCTATGAATGAAGAGGTGGTGGAGGGGTATATATAGCCTCCACACAAAATCTAACCGTTACACACAACTTGTCAAACTCGGTGGGACCGAATGGTTAAACTCGGTCAGACCAATTCAGCAAAGCTAGTGACCGTTAGGCTTTTTGGTGGGACTGACATGCAACTCGGTAGGACCGATATGATTAGGGTTAGGGCATAACATAATCTCGGTGAGACCGATTACACAAAATCGGTGAGACCGATTTTGGTAATAAGCTAACCAGAGAGTTGGTCAGGTAAACTCGGTGGGACAGATCGCTCATTTCGGTGAGACCGAAATGTTACGAAGGGAAAACAGAGAGTTTACATTGCAATCTCGGTGGGACCGATCGCAAGTTTCGGTGAGACCGAAAGTATTGCAATAGGCAACAAAGAGTTTGCAATCCCATCTTGGTGAGACCGAGATCCCTATCGATGAGACCGATTTGCCTAGGGTTTTGTGGCAGTGGCTATGACATTTGAAACTCGGTGGCGCCGGATAGGAAGAATCGGTGGGGCCGAGTTTGACTTTTGGTTTAGGTCATATGTGGATGTGAGAAAGTAGTTGAGGGTTTTGGAGCATATCACTAAGCATTTTGAGCAAGAACCTCATTAAGAAACACCTCATCCCTCCTTGATAGTATTGGCTTTTCCTATAGACTCAATGTGATCTTGGATCACTAAAATGGAAAATGTAGGGTCTTGATCTTTGAGATTGAGCCAATCCTTTGTCCTTAGCATCTTGAAGGGGTTTCACATCCTCTAGTTCATGCCACTTCACTGTTGAACTTATTTGAAACATACTAGATAAAAATGTTAGTCCAACAAGAGATATGTTGACATTAATTACCAAAACCACCTAGGGAGCACTTGTGCTTTCAATCTCCCCCTTTTGGGTAATTTATGACAACATACATCAATGATATTAAGAGTAGTAAGTAAAGCTTTGGAAAGACATGTAACTTGCATAGGCTCCCCTACATGTATGCAATCATGTGAATATGGAATATAGGAGCATGTGAATGCATAAACATGACAGAGTAAGCAATGTGTTACATGTATCTTGGCTATATGCATCAGAGAAAATGATGAAAATATGAGAAATGTACCTTCATGCTCATGAGTCCTTCTTGCAAACAATATGTACATCAGCAAGAAATTCTCATTCACATGTCTGTGATGCATATACTTACCTTGTGGTCTTGAGTTGGCTTAGGATGGGATGAACCTGCGTAAACAAGGTTAGATAACACAGATACACCTACTGGCCAGAGCTAACAAGAGAAACCACAAGAGTACCAAGACTGGGATGACATGTAGAGTGAGTGCTAAGTACCACATTGGATAAAGACATGTCCCCAAAGGTAAAGATATGCAATAAATTCAAGGATTTCCTTCCCTTAGATGGCTTGCTCCCCCTGAATCTAACATGGGATATTGGGAGAAGATAGGGAATAGAAAATTAGAGCAAAAACAGAGCTCAAAGGAAATAAACAGAGCTAATGCAATCGAGCAAATATGAACATGTCTTTCCCCTCTTGAAGACATGTGACTTCTCTCCTCTTGAACACCAAGCATCTGGGGTCTCTTTCTTCCCTAGAGTATTCTCTCCCCCTATAGATATGATTAAGCTTTGATGTGATGATCTCTCTCTCCCCCTTTGACATCAATTTCCAAGAAGGGTTCTTCTGGATTTTTTGTCATGATGGGTTTGGTCCTTGAGTCACAGAACAAAGCAGCAATTTGAGTAGGATGCTGGTCGAGGACAAGATTAATTGAGTGAAGCTGGATCAAAAAGAATTCAGAAACAAGTGGCAAGATGGTTTTCCTGCAGTGAAATCGGTAGCACCGAGTTTGGTGCTTTGGTGGCACCGAAAGGGTTCGGTTGGACCGAAGTAAACAGCCCGGTGTGACCGAGTTCATCACAGAGAAAACACTTGTCACCTCAGCTCACTAGACAAGTAAGATCTCACAAGGATTTGCAAGGAATTTAATGCAGAAAATGCAGAACAGAAAATAAAAGAGAAGAAACTAAAAAGAGTCTAGATGAAGTTTTTTTTGAAGAGGGAAACAAATATGCATGAGACAAATGCAAGAGCATAGAAAAGAACACAAGAGAACTTCATCTAGAAATGGGCGGTGACAAAGTCACCTATGTTAGAGTATATTGACTTAGGAGTCAAGTGAGATCATTTGATCTTTGGTCATACTCATCGTTTAAGCTCAAAATGGGGTTACCATTTTTTGTTAAAGCATTTTTATGTATTCACATCTTTTTGAGTTTCTTTATCCCATGACTTGGAGTAAAGCTTCTCTAAGATGGAATAACATACCTTGGGTGGTGGTGTTGATCATGATCATGTAGTTGAACTTGTATGGGTTGCTCAAGGTTGATGTAGCTCATCAAAAGTTGGGAGCACCACTTGGAGTTTGAGTTCATCTACCTACATGGGTTAGTTTTTGCAAGGAAGAACACTTGTGTATGCAAAATAACAATCATGATAGAATTTGTCAAAGGATATGTTTGAATGGTTGCGTGCTTCCTTGTCTTCATCCACCATTGTGTAGCGACTTGGTGATATAGAAATTGCTCAAGATGTGAGTGAGTTGCAATCTCATAGATTTCGATTCATCCAAGTACCTACACGGGTTAGATAGCATGCAAGGTGCAAATATATCCAAGACATAAGATAGTCAACATAAGAGAAATATCAAGGATTAGTCATAGGCTCATGCCTTGCATGTATTAGATGGAGTTCCTACTCCAAGTTTGAAGCATCAATGATGTTCAATTCACCTCTTAACCTGCAAAACACTTTCTCATCAAGTGGTTTCGTAAATATATCCTCCAATTGCTTATCGGTGCGAACATGCTTAAGATTAATGTCCCCTTTGGCAACATGATCTCGAATGAAGTGATGACGAACTTCAATATGCTTAGTTTGAGAATGTTGCACGGGATTGTGAGCAATTTTAATAGCACTTTCATTGTCACATAGAAATGGAACATGTTTCACATATATCCCATAATATTTAAGAGTTTGGGTCATCCAAAGTAACTGAGCACAACATGATCCAGCGGCAATGTATTCCGCTTCGGCGGTGGATAAGGATACCGAGTTTTGTTTCTTGGAAGACCAAGACACAAGAGATCTACCAAGAAATTGGCAAGTACCCGAAGTGGACTTTCTATCAACCTTGTCACCGGCATAGTCCGAGTCGGAGTAGCCAACAAGATCAAAGGAGGCCCTTTTTGGATACCAAATGCCAAAGTTTGGTGTATGGATTAAGTATCTCACTATCCTTTTCATGGCCTTAAGACGACATTATTTAGGAGCGGCTTGATATCGCGCACACATGCGCACACTTAGCATAATATCGGGACGTGAAGCACATAGATATAACAATGAACCAATCATAGAGCGATAAACCTTTTGATCAACCGGTTCACCATCTTTGGTTAAATCAAGATGTCCACTAGTAGGCATGGGTGTAGTCATACTTTTGCATTCTTGCACATTGAACTTCTTGAATAAGTCCTTGGTGTACTTCGTTTGAGATATAAAGGTGCCTTCCTTAGTTTGCTTGATTTGCAAACCAAGAAAGAATTTGAGTTCACTCATCATTGACATCTCAAACTTCTCCGACATTAGCTTTCCAAACTTTTCACTAAAATGAGGGTTAGTTGATCCAAATATAATATCATCGACATAAATTTGGCATACAAATAGTTCTCCATTAACCCTATTAGTAAAAAGAGTAGAATCTATTTTTCCAATTTCAAAGCCTTTTTCAATAAGAAACTTGGTCAAGCATTTATACCATGCTCTAAGAGCTTGTTTAAGACCATAAAGAGCTTTTTGAAGTTTGTAAACATGATTAGGTTTCTTAGGATTGACAAATCCGGGAGGTTGCTTAACATAAACTTCCTCCTCTATTTCACCATTCAGAACAACACTTTTAATGTCCATTTGGTACAAGGTGATATCATGATGATTAGCATAGGCAAGTAAGATGCGAATGGACTCAAGTCTAGCAACGGGGGCATATGTCTCACCACAGTCCATACCTTTGACTTGAGTGTAGCTTGGGCGACTAGGCGTGCTTTGTTGCGGACGACTTGACCATCTTCATCTTGCTTGTTGCGAAACACCCATTTAGTACCAATGATGTTGTGGTTATTGTCGGTCTTTTCAACCAATGTCCACACTTGATTTCTCTCAAATTTGTGTAGCTCTTCATGCATAGCGTTTATCCAATCCGGATCTTCCAATGCTTCTTCAACCTTCATAGGTTCAATGCGAGAGATGAATGAATAGTGTTCACAAAAGTTAGCTAAACGAGTTATTGAGCGAGTGATTCTCCCGGTTTGGATATCATTTTAGATTTGCTCGATGGGATGATCTTTAGCAATTCTTGCTCGAACTCGTGAAAGCTTTTTCTTGGATCTTGGTTGAACATCTTCTTCATCTTGTTCTTCTTCTTGGCCTTCTTCGTTGTTGATGTTGTCGTTCTCTTGTCGTGGTGGAGGAGGTTGTTGGCGTTCATCTTGATGCACTTCCTTGTTTTCTTCATCTTGATGTGTCCCACTTGTGGATTCTTCTGTATCAACTCTTGGTTCACCTTGTCGTGAGGTAGAAGCTTCCACTTGGATGGACGAGGTACTCTCCTTCACCTCTGTTGGACGAATCTTGCCAATAGACAAGTCTTGTATTGCTTCCAAAGGGTCTTCGTCGCCTACATCAACTGGCAATTGCTCTACTTGCGAGCCATTAGATTCATCAAACTTCACATCTACCGTCTCTTCAACCTTTCGGGTGAAATTGTTGTAGACACGGTATGTGTGAGAGTTTGAGCCATAACCAAGTAGAAAACCTTCATGAGACTTAGGAGCAAATTTAGAGCGATGATGCTTATCAAGAATGTAGCACTTTGAGCCGAATACTTGAAAGTATCCAACTGGTGGTTTGTTACCGGTGAGGAGCTCGTATGCCGTCTTGCCGAGTAGCTTGTGAAGATACAAGCGATTTATTGCATGACAAGCTGTCTCGACCGCTTCCGCCCAAAAGTGTTTTGGCGTCTTGTACTCATCAAGCATCATTCTCGCCATTTTGACGAGTGTCCGGTTCTTCCTCTCAACAACTCCATTTTGTTGAGGTGTGTACGTAGCCGAGAACTCATGTGAAATCCCTTCTTCGTCAAGAAAGGTATCCATATTTGCGTTCTTGAACTCCGTTCCGTTGTCGCTTCGAACCATCTTGATTTTCACTTCAAATTGATTTTGGGCCTTCCTAGCGAAGTTTTTGAAGATCTTTTGGACCTGCGATTTATCATCGAGAAAGAACACCCACGTAAATCTTGAAAAATCATCAACTATAACTAGACCAAAAGAATTTCCACCGAGACTTTTGTAAGCGTTAGGACCAAAAAGATCCATGTGAAGTTGCTCGAGTGGCCTCCTTGTGGTCATGATGTTCTTCACGGGATGCCTTCCTCCAACCTGTTTACCTGCTTAACAAGCACTGCAAAGTCTATCCTTATCAAATATGACATCGTTAACGCCAAGGATATGATTTCCTTTAATAAGCTTGTCAAGGTTTCACATACCAACATGACCTAATCGTCTATGCCATAACCAACCTTTAGAAGATTTAGCAATTAAGAAAGTTCTAGGTTGAGCCTTTTTAGTGGAATCAACGATGTAAAGATCACCTCTACGTATTCCGGTAAAGACCATTTTACGATTGTCTCTACGAAACACTGGGCAATCTACTTCAGTGAATAAAACATTGAAACCAAAATCAGCAAGTCTAGATACTGAAAGTAAATTGTACCCAAGAGATTCAACGAGCATGACATTTTGTATGGAGCTATCATGTGAGATGGCCACCTTACCGAGGCCAACAACCTTACCCTTTGAGTTATCACCAAAGGTGACATATTTTCGAGGGTCGTCGTTTTCAGCAAGCTCACGGAACATATCTTTATCTCTGGTCATATGATCAGTACATCCACTATCAAGGACCCATTCTTTTCCTCCTGCCATGTAGCTGTGAAGATTTGCCATAAGACCAAAGTGTCTCATCGCATCATCAAGGTCATAGTCACTATCATCATCCTCATCATAGTTTCCATGTTCAACATCATCTTGTGATTGATCAATTCCTAGAGAGGGTAATTCATTAGATAAATGATCATTTCTATAGTTATCTTTATGAATTATAATAGCTCTGGAAATGATATTGCTAATGATTCCAACATCTCCTTTGGCACTCGTAAGATTAGTAAGCTCAAATAAGCAGTCACCAAATTTGGGATCATTGGAATTCATCTTAATCAAGGTAATGGATTTATGGAGAATTTCATCTAGATCTTTCAAGGAATAATTTGGAAAGAGTTCCTCAAGAAATTTCCATATGGTGTAGGCACACTTAAGAGTAGGCAAACATCCAATCAAGTTTCTAGGCAAGCCTCTAGTGATAAGATTAACAGTTCTAAGATTGCGAATAATGTCAATTGACTCATCAAGGGTAGGATGCATGGGATCAACATGAGGTGCACAAGGGCTAGCAATATACTTGCTCAAATGATATTCATTGAAAATCTCAAGCATTTCATTTTTCCACTCATGAAAATATTCTCCATCAAGAATAGGCACTCTACGTCTAAGACTCCCCAAAGTAGACTCATCCATCTTACTCCAATGCTGTTTAAACCAAGGCAAAGGAGACCAATGATCTGATACCAATTGAAAGGACCGAGAAGAGGTGTCTAGAGGGGGGTGAATAGACACTAAGTACCAAAAGTTGCAGTTTTTAAATTCTTTAGGTTGAAGTGGATTTTTGGCACAAGTTTAACAAACACAATACATATCAAGCAAGCATGCAACAAGTAAATGAGCAGCGGAAAGTAAAGCATGCAACTTGCAAGAATGTAAAGGGAAGGGTTTGGAAGATTCAAACGCAATTGGAGACACAGATGTTTTTGTCGTGGTTCCGATAGGTGGTGCTATCGTACATCCACGTTGATGGAGACTTCAACCCATGAAGGGTAATGGTTGCGCGAGTCCATGGAGGGCTCCACCCACGAAGGGTCCATGAAGAAGCAACCTTGTCTATCCCACCATGGCCATCGCCCACGAAGGACTTGCCTCACTAGCGGTAGATCTTCACGAAGTAGGCGATCTCCTTGCCCTTACAAACTACTTGGTTCAACTCCACAATCTTGTTGGAGGCTCCCACGTGACACCTAGCCAATCTAGGAGACACCACTCTCCAAGAAGTAACAAATGGTGTGTTGATGATGAACTCCTTGCTCTTGTGCTTCAAATGATAGTCTCCCCAACACTCAACTCTCTCTCACATGATTTGGATTTGGTGTAAATAAGATATATGTGGAAAGCAACTTGGGAAGGCTAGAGATCAAGATTCATATGGTAGGAATGGAATATCTTGGTCTCAACACAAGTGTAGGTGGTTCTCTCTCAGAAAAAGTAGGTTGGAAGTGTAGGTTTGTTCTGATGGCTCTCCCTACGAATGAAGAGGTGGTGGAGGGGTATATATAGCCTCCACACAAAATCTAACCGTTACACACAACTTGCCAAACTCGGTGGGACCGAATGGTTAAACTCGGTCAGACCGATTCAGCAAAGCTAGTGACCGTTAGGGTTTTTGGTGGGACTGACATGCAACTCGGTAGGACCGATATGATTAGGGTTAGGGCATAACGTAATCTCGGTGAGACCGATTACACAAACTCGTCGAGACCGATTTTGGTAATAAGCTAACCAGAGAGTTGGTCAGGTAAACTCGGTGGGACCGATCGCTCATTTCGGTGAGACCGAAACGTTACGAAGGGAAAACAGAGAGTTTACATTGCAATCTCGGTGGGACTGATCACAAGTTTCGGTGAGACCGAAAGTATTGCAATAGGCAACAGAGAGTTTGCAATCCCATCTCGGTGAGACCGAGATCCCTATCGGTGAGACCGATTTGCCTAGGGTTTTGTGGCAGCGGCTATGACATTTGAAACTCGGTGGCGCTGGATAGGAAGAATCGGTGGGGCCGAGTTTGACTTTTGGTTTAGGTCATATGTGGATGTGAGAAAGTAGTTGAGGGTTTTGGAGCATATCACTAAGCATTTTGAGCAAGAACCTCATTAAGCAACACCTCATCCCTCCTTGATAGTATTGGCTTTTCATATAGACTCAATGTGATCTTGGATCACTAAAATGGAAAATGTAGGGTCTTGAGCTTTGAGCTTGAGCCAATCCTTTGTCCTTAGCATCTTGAAGGGGTTTCACATCCTCTAGTCCATGCCACTTCACTATTGAACTTATCTAAAACATACTAGATAAAAATGTTAGTCCAACAAGAGATATGTTGACATTAATTACCAAAACCACCTAGGGAGCACTTGTGCTTTCAAAGGGGGGGTACTTGATGGCATGGAGATCGTCACCGCGGGCCATGTTGATGTGGAGAAGAAAATCTTCGATCCATACTGCGGGATCCATCGTACCATGTTATGATTCAATGTTCACAGGTTTAAACCTTTCTGGGAACTGGTGCTCCATTACCTCATCGGTGAAGCATAAGGGGTGTGCGGCGCCTCTATATCGAGCGACATCACAACGCGATTCGGATGAAGTCCGTATGCGGTTTTTAGCCCTGGTGTGGTTATGCATGTCGGGCCAAGCCTGGCGGTCATCTTCTTGCGTTGGGGCGCGCCCCCTTGATCCATAGATTGATATTGTTTGGCCTGCTCTGTTGCCCAGGTCTTGACGTAGGTCATAGGTGTATCCTAGAGCCGCTGTCTCTCTACCTCTACGGCGAGGTGGTGCGGGTTGGTGTTCGGCGTAGGTGGCCGCTTTATCTCGCCCACGTGGTGGCTGGTCTGGTTCATCAGCATGGTCATGTCTTGACGGCATGGGCTCGAGGGCCTCATCATCAAATTGTGGTAGTAGCTGACGCTTCGGATAACTCTTTGTTGGCCGTTGAAGGCCATACTCTTCGGCGGCTAGGACTTGGGTCCACCTGTCGTTGAGTGTATCATGTTCGGCTTAGAGCCGCTGATGCTGCTTTTTTAGGCTTCTCGCAGTGGCGATTAGCTGGCGCTTAAAGCGCTCCTCCTCAAGTGGTTCCTCTGGCACGATGAAGTCTTCGTCGCCAAGGCTCACATCGTCCTCGAAGGGCGGTAGATAATTACCATCTTCCAAGTCCCCGTTCCCGACTGGATCGTCGGGGTTGACTTGCCCCTCCTCCACATCGTCTTGTTCGGATGTGGGCTCAACGGGGGCTTCGGGCTCTTCGGTACCCTCTGGAGTGTTATCGTCTCCGATGCCGGTATTACTATTTCTGCCACGGCGCGGTTTTGAGCGGCGTCACTGGCGTGGACGCTTCGGTGGTGCCTCATCAGGTTTGTCCTCCAATCTTTCCTATCTACATCTTCATCCTCTTTGGGTGTGTCCACCATGTACACGTCATATGTGAAGGTGGCCGTCCAACATCCGGTAATCAGTGGGTCTTGGCCTTGTTTGTCTTCAGCATCGTCGTCCATGTCGTTAATATCTTTGGAGGCGTAGTCCAGCATGTCGGTTAAATCTTCGATAGTGGCTATGAAGTTGGTGGTGGGTGGGACGTAAAATTCCTCGCTCTCAGCCACTAGTCCAGGCTGGGCGTAGTTCGGAAGTGATTCCTCTATAATGGCGAGAGATCGCATTAAGTCCAGAGCCTCATTTAATGGCAAGGTTTGTACAGGGAAACGAGAGTCCGTGGGGCTGGCCAGGGCGAAGGCCTCCTGGCCATGCTTGCTTTGCGCGGACTTCGAAGTTTGGATTCGGAATCTGAGGGAGAGTCCGACCTTTTAATGATACGGGTAACCCGGTCTAATCCCGAATTCACCGTGGACACAATCGCTTCCGGATCCTCGATAGTGCAGTTCGCAACAGAGAGTCTAGTGGGCTCCACACCCCCATCTTCGGACCTGGTGGTTTGCTCCGGATCTGAGGCCAGAGCAGTGGCAGAGGCCGTGAACCCTTCGAAGATCAGGTCTCCTCGGATATCAGCGACATAATTTAGTTTCCCAAAACTAACCCGATGACCAGGGGCGTAGCTGTCGATCTGTTCAAGGTGGCCAATCGAGTTGGCACGCAGAATGAAGCCACTGAATACAAAAATATGGCCGGGGAGGTAAGCTTCCCCGGACATGGCATCGTTGTAGATGGTTGAATGAGCCATCGAGCCTTCTGCTGACGACACCGTGGAACTCTCAATGAAAGCACCAATGTCGGTGTCAAAACCGGCCGATCTCGTGTAGGGGGTCCCGAACTGTGCGTATGAGGATCAAAGGTAACAGGAGGCAGGGGACACGATGTTTACCCAGGTTTGGGCCCTCTTAATGGAGGTAATACCCTACATCCTTCCTGATTGACTTTGACGAGTATAGGGGTTACAAGAGTCGATCTACCTCGAGATCGTAATGGCTAAACCCTAGATGTCTAGCCTGTATGATTTGTCTTAGCCTCTACGGACTAAACCCTCCGGTTTATATAGACACCGGAGGGGCCTAGGGTTGTATAGGTTTACAGTGAAAGGAAAATACACATCCAGACGCCAAGCTTGCCATCCACGCTAAGGAGAGTCCCATCCGGACACGGGGGAAGGCCTTCTATCTTGTATCTTTATGGCCCATCAGTCCGGCCCATGCCACATAGCCCGGACGCCCGGGGACCCCCTAATCTAGGACTCCCTCACCGAGCTCTTCGAGATGTTGAAATTGGCGGAGGTAGAAATCAAGAAGGGGCATCAAGTGTTGATGGTTAACAAGACCACTAGTTTCAATAAAAAGGGCAGGGAAAGAAAGGGAACTTCAAGAAGAATGGCAAGCAAGTTGCCGCTCCCATGAAGAATCCCAAAGCTGGACCCAAGCCTGAAACTGAGTGCTTCTACTGCAAAGGGAATGGTCACTAGTAGCAAAACTGCACGAAATAATTGGCGGATAAGAAGGATGGTAAAGTGAACAAAGGTATAATTGATATACATGTTATTGATGTGTACCTTACTAATGCTCGTAGTAGCGCGTGGGTATTTGATACTGGTTCGGTTGCTCATATTTGTAACTCGAAACAGGAGCTACCGAATAACTGAAGATTGGCTAAGGACGAGGTGACGATGCACGTCGGAAATGGTTCCATGGTCGATGTGATCGCCGTCGGCACGCTACCTCTACATCTACTTTCGAGGTTAGTTTTAGACCTCAATAATTGTTATTTGGTTCCAGCATTGAGCATGAACATTATATCTGGATCTTGTTTAACGCGAGATGGTTATTCATTTAAGTCATAGAATAATGGTTGTTCTATTTATATGAGTAATATCTTTTATGGTCATGCACCTTTGATGAATGGTCTATTCTTGCTGAATCTCGATGGTAGTGATACACATATTCATAATATCGATGCCAAAAGATGGAAAGTTGATAATGATAGTGCAACATACTTTTGGCACTGCCGTTTAGGTCATATTGGTGTAAAGCGTGTGAAGAAACTCCATGCGGATGGACTTTTGGAATCACTTGATTATGAATCATTGATACTTGCGAACCATGCCTCATTGTTAAGATGACTAAAACTCTATTCTCCGGAACAATGGAGTGAGCTGATGACTTATTGGACATAATACATACCGATGTATGCAGTCCGATGAGTGTTGAGGCACACGGAGGTTATCGTTATTTTCTGACCTTCACAGGTGATTTGAGTAGGTATGGGTATATCTACTTGATGAAACACAAGTCTGAAACATTTGAAAAGTTCAAAGAATTTCAGAGTGAAGTGGAGAATCATTGTAACAAGAAAATAAAGTTTCTATGATCTGATCGTGGAGGCGTATATTTGAGTTATGAGTTTGGCCTTCATTTAAAACAATGTGGAATTGTTTCACAACTCATGCCACCTAGAACACCACAGCGTAATGGTGTGTCTGGACATCGTAACCGTACTTTATTAGATATGGTGCGTTCTATGATGTCTCTTACCGATTTGCCTTTATCATTTTGGGGTTATGCATTAGAGACAACCACATTCGCGTTAAATAGGGCACCGTCTAAATCCGTTGACATGACATCGTATGAACTGTGGTTTGGCAAGAAACCTAAGCTGTCGTTTCTTAAAGTTTGGGGATGCGACGCTGATACGTCCCTTTTGCATCATGTTTTCCAACTGTTAGTTATAACATTTCTATGCATAATAATGCTTTATGGAGTAATTATAATGCCTTTTCTCTCATAATATGCAAGGTTTACACAAAGAGGGAGAATGTCGACAGCTAGAATTCTAGACCTGAAAAAGCTACGCTAGAGTTACCTATTCTGCGCATCTCCAAATGAGCTAAAAATTTACAGATAATTGTTTTGGAATATATAAAAAATACTGGAGCAAATAACTAACGGAGGGGGCCCACCTGGTGAGCACAAGACACTAGGGCACCCCAGGGCTCCCAGGCGCACCCTGGTGGGTTGTGCTCAGCACGGCCCAACTTCCGGTGCCCATCTTCTGGTATATAGGTCATTTTGACCTAGAAAAAAAATCAGGAGAGGACTTTCGAGATGGAGCGTGGCCGTCTCGACGTGGAACTTGGGCAAGAACACTCTTGCCCTCTGGCGAAGTGATTCCGCTGGGGGAACTTCCCTCCCGGAGGGGGAAATCAAAGCCATCGTCATCACCAACAACCCTCTCATCTTTGGGAGGCCAATCTCCATCAATATATTCAACAACACCATCTCCTCTCAAACCCTAGTTCATCTCTTGTTTTCAATCTTTGTACTGAACCTCAGATTGGTACTTGTGGGTGACTAGTAGTGTTGATTACATCTTGTAGTTGATTACGATATGGTTTATTTGGTGCAATATTATATGTTCAGATCCATTATGCTCTTTAATACCCCTCTGATCTTGAGCATGATTATCATTTGTGAGTAGTTACTTTTGTTCTTGAGGTCTCGGGAGAAATCTGGTTGCAAGTAATCATGTGAACTTGATATGTGTTCGATATTTTGATGATATGTATGATGTGATTCCCTTAGTGGTGTCATGTGAACGTCAACTACATGACACTTCACCATATTTGGGCCTAAGGGAATGCATTGTGGAGTAGTTATTAGATGATGGGTTGCTAGAGTGACAGAAGCTTAAACCCTAGTTTATGCGCTAATTCGTAAGGGACCAATTTTGATCCAAAAGTTTAATGCTATTGTCGTGGGTTTGTCACGGCAGATGTCCTCGTGAAAGGACTTAGTCGTGGAGCCATCGCAATGGGTTTTCTTAAAGGGGTTAAACCGGACAAGGGACATGAGGGTTTTTATACTAGTTCGGCCCCTTCGATGAAGGTAAAGCCTACGTCTAGTTGTGTTTGGTATTGCTGGGGTTTCGATGACCAAGGAACGAATCCGCTTTGCCTGGCTCTCGAGTTGTTGTGTGTTGTCCCTAAACCGCTGCCGGGTCGTCCCTTTATATACACAGGTTGACGCCCGCTGGTTTACAGAGTCCCAAGGCTGGATCATAAACGTGTCCGGCTCGGTCTCTATCCTTCCTATCTTACACTGTAAGTTACATGAGAAAGTCGGTTTACATCTATAGGCCTTAACTCGCCTTTGGGCCTTGGGCCTTCGTAAAGCGCCACCATCCTTACGTCTTCACAGGCTTCTGATCTTCTTGGAGTTAATCCAGCTACTCCTGGCCGATTTACGTCCAGTAGTAATATTAATATCCCCAACATTAGGCCCCAGATTGATCTGAACTTGTTCATGTCAATCTTCAACACTTAGAAAAATTCTTCCCCTGCATCTTCACCTTGATCTTGTAAACCGTCGTGACGCCATACTCCAGGATCATGTTAAATCGCCATGACGTCATCTTGTTATTTAAAAATGATATACCTCACCTTCAGTTAATGAGCCTCCGACAATCGAGGCGACCGCTCCTGTTAGGTATCCAATATTCCGGCCCCTTGATTCTCGCGCATGTTACCTCCCCCCTTTACCTTATAAATAGGGCCACGGGTCATTTCCTTTTTTTCCCTCTGTCTCTTCGCTTCTTCTTCCTCCTCGCGACGCTTCTGTACTCGAGCGCCGCCGCCGTTGACGAGCTTTGCCTCCGCCTCTCCGTTGGCCGCTGCATCGACCTGGTTGCACCAGAGAGTCGCGGCGTACCTCTGCTGCTTCAACAACCGTTGTAAGTCCTTCCCTTTCCTCCTTTGTAGATATACCTAGGGTTTCCTTGTTCATCGAAGTTCATCAAGGCTCCGTCACTATTCTTCCCTGTTCCTCCTTAGTCCATGGATAAAAACCTCAAGCTTGATATATTCCGTGTAATGGCTTATCTTCCGTTACCACAACAAACCCTTATGCGCATAAAAACTGATCTGGACCTTTGTGAACCGCTTCGGGACCAACCCCTTTAGGTCTAAATCTTTTTGCTTTTCCTGTCTTACGGTAGATCCAAAATTTCCATGTAACCTTGTGAAACCTATTTTACCTTACTTAGTCGGTCTTGCCTTAGATCTGTATCCTCTTTATCACATAGGCGTTTTACCTTTGTAGAAAGCAATCTATCACATACCATTTGTCCCCTTGTAAACCGGCAATCCCTATATCTCCGTTGTCATACCCCGGTTTAACAGTATGCGTATACCTTTATTCCGTTTATCGCTTTGTCACTCATTATTGTATCAGCCTTCGGTTTACGAAATTTACATACTTGGATTTCTTTATCCCGTTGCACCTTATGCACCACCATGAATGAATTGTAAACCGGTATTTCTTTTTAGCTTTTCACTTGCAATGGCCAAGCAATTTTATGCCTGCAACTGGGCTCCCTCCCGGGTTACCGAGGAGCAGCTTAATGGAATGGTCAAATTTGGTACCTTACCAAAAAAGAGTGAAATCCGGTGGAGAGTTCCTGGATCGGAGAACCCTCCTACTCCCAGGCAGGGTGAAGCAGTGGTGTTTGTTGATCACATAGGCCGTGGCTTCAAACCGCCCAGATCGAAGTTTTTCCGGGATGTGCTTGCCAGTTTTCAGCTCCACCCTCAAGATATTGGACCTAACTCGGTATCCAATATATGCAATTTCCAAGTCTTGTGTGAAGTGTACTTACAAGAAGAACCAACTGCTGAGCTGTTCCGGGATTTCTTCCATCTGAATCGGCGCACTGAATTTGTAGACGGACCCAACACTGAACTTGGTGGTGTCTCCATTCAAAAAAGAAAAGAGGTTGAATTTCCTCATGCCAAGCTGCACAGTCACCCCAAAGAGTGGAATCAAACTTGGTCATACTGTAAAGACACCTCCCCTGAAGATGAGAACCCTCCGCCGGGTTACCGTGCCCACCGGCTTTCCAACACTCATCCACTTCCACAGCGGCTAAGTGCTCAGGAACGGGCCCCGTATGCACCTCAACTCGCCAAGCTAAGAGCCTTCTTAGCCAACGGTTTAACAAGTGTAGACTTTGTCCGTTGTTGGATATCCTGGAGTATCTTGCCACTAAGTCGCCGCTCCCGCTTAATGTGTGAGTATACTGGTGAATTAGAAGACCCCCAACATCATATCAATATTCAGCTGACAGATGAAGAGGTCACTGAGGCCGTCAAGAAGATTTTGAATGAATCGGAAGTTGTCTGTCGCCAAACCAGACTAGCCCCTTTTTATACGCAAAACAAACCGCCCGCTGTGAGTATTGTTCCTCCGCTTTACACTTAATATCCTTACACTGTACAATCCTTGAATATCCTTCTTTTTACCTTTAAAACAGGGCGATGATCCGTTCTGGAAGAAAAAACCTCAAGAGAAAGCGGCAAAAACTGCCCGCCCTAAAACCAAAGCCGTCAAGAGAACCACAAAGCGGAAAGCGTCTGAACACATCAGTATGGAACTGGACGACGACCCAGATGAACCAGATGTTGAGGTAGAACTTGATTCACTTGTTTCTCTTTTCATGCATCTCATTGACAATGATACTTATCAGGAGGATGTGGAGGGCAGCCGAGCTGACGATGTAGAGGTAATTATCCTTTCCTCCGGTTCAGACTCTATGCCAACACAAAAATCCGTCAAGCGGCCCGAAAAGTAAGCTTTTCTTATCCTCTTGCTCACTTGGATCCAACATTTATTTTGAAGACACAGGAGCACGAGGCTCGCCGTACCACCCGGCACAATGCCCAAAAAGTCACTTTCGACGGTTTACCTGACACCCCGGTTCGAAAGCGCTGATCTTAGGTCTCACCCACTTCTGACAGTTCTTATCCCAAGGCAGGTTATTTCTGACAACCTCTTAATCCGTCCGATTCGAATTATCAGGTGACACCTCCCTCATCCTCTGGCGAGTCAACAACGACCCAACTTCCTCCTCTCAAAACTGTAGCTGGGTAAGTACTTGAACCCCTTCTTTCGATGTTTCCATACTTTATATACTATGCTTAACTTTCGCATCTTTTTCTGTGTTAGAGCCAAAGCCAGACCCAGCAAAAAGGCTCGGGTGAACAATCCGCCTAAAGACCAAGTGGTTCTTGAACCAGGGCAAATGGTTGAATCGGAACAAACGGTTGAACCGGAGGGTCCAAATCCTGAAGCTACTTTTGATGAACCACCCCTCAAGATCACAATATTGATGAACAACTAGAAGTTGACACTGCTGTGCCTGATGATGAACCGGCAGATCCAATCTGGGCTGATGATAGGTCTTTCAGTCTGGTGAGAGCTACTGACACTCCATCAACTCCAGCAAAGACTACTGGAGACCAAGAAGGCGATGTTATCATTACCGTATGAGCCACAACTCTCCTGGCCATCCTATTATATTGGCGAAACATAGTGCCAAGGAAAAGTGTGCTGCCATGGAAAAAGGCAAATGGAGCACCGACTTGTCAAGCTACGCCCATCTCAGCGCTCAAGAAATCCACTCTGGTTTTCTAAACCGTCTGTACTCAAACCGCGATTATGAAGCCGGTTTGGTGAACCCGATGAAGGAACGCTATGAGGTATTTTCATCACTTTTCCTTTCTTAAATCCAAAGTACAAGTATCATCCCAAGTAGCCCCCAAGGGCCGGTTTATGATGTTAATCATAAACTGGGACTTTGTGATATCTTAATCCTTGCATGCTGATCCTCCATATGTCAAGTCATCGTTGGAAACAAACCGGTACTTTATCATTGTATCCCTTTAGTTTTCATCAGTGTAGCCCCCAAGGGCCGGTGTATCTGTGCAAGGTAAACCGGGCCTTGAATCAATGCGTCAACTTTGAACATATGTACATTAGCCCCCAAGTGTTAAGGATAATGCTTGCATTGTACTTAAGACTTGTGACAAATATGTTGATGATAGAGCAAATAGGCATTAGCCCCCAAGTACAAAGTGCATAACTCGTTATACGCTTGGTACTTCATAACCTGTTCTGATGATATACCTCACCTTTGTAGGCTGAGCTGAGTAAAAGGGAAGCTCAAACCGCGGACCTTCAAGAGAACGTCAAATCTCAGCAAGCAGAGGCTTCCAAGGCCAAGGAGGAGTTAACAAATGCCCTGGCAGCCATGGAAAGGCTGAAAGAGACCTTCAACAAAGAATGCGCAGACTGGGAGGCAGAAAAGGCCGAGGACACAGAGGCATCCCTGAAACCGGTGGTCGAAGAACTGACTGGCTTAAAGCGGCAGATTGATGCTATGACTTCTGCTGTGTTTGGTAAGTACTCTCTCATGCAGTTTGTCTAACTCATAATATCTTATCGATGATCAGTTTATTGATATTTAACCATGACAGGGACCTGCATAGTTCACCTGGGCACTGACATGCGGATGAAGCTTAAAGCGGCATATACCTTGATAGAACAGCTGTT
Organism: Triticum urartu; assembly: GCF_003073215.2. NCBI lineage: Eukaryota > Viridiplantae > Streptophyta > Magnoliopsida > Poales > Poaceae > Triticum > Triticum urartu. Next base: position 356,228,417 of record NC_053026.1, read on the forward strand.
CTCTGGATCCCAACGAGCCATTTGCACTACAGCGTATAACAAGCCTCCGCCATCGCTTATAAAAGAAACTATCGAAAAGCTGGCCATGCTGCCTGCCCGGATCAACGAACTGAAGAGATTAGCCGCAAGCTTAGGTGCGTTGACTGCGCTAATCTGGGCCAAGGCGTGGATTCCGGATCTTGAAACGATAGATATCATCAAAGGCTATCCTGGTGTGAAAGAAGATGGCTCAGACTTCAATAACGATGATCTCCGAAGGCTGACAAAGGAGATGCGGCCAATAGCAAGCAAACTGGCAGAGGATACCGATCTATCTCATTTTCAACCGGTTTATGATGCTGAGGGAAAAAGACAGCCCGCGTTAATTCATAATGTTGAAGATCTTGTGCCGCCAATCCGTAAGCATACTTATGCTCCTGATATTGACCCCTCAAACCTCATTAATGAAGAGGCCGTTTTTCAAGCTTTAACCAGAATCGATTGGTCAACGGTTGATTTCCAACGTCTGGGGAGGGATGAAGAGAATGTGACCGTGCAAGATGACCCTCAATCGTCAAGCCGTCCCGATGAGGAATCCTAAACCGGTGGCCGGTTTATCAGCTGCAGTCTGCCACTCCTTTGAAAACATGTATTCAATTTGGGGTATTGAAAGCACCTTGTAATAGGATAGCATGAACATCTTATCTGCCATGCCATCGAGCATGTTTGTGTTGCCTAATACTGAAAACTTGTCCTGCCTGTGGGATCTATCTATGCATAGTCCATTATGATTTATGTTCCTGCATATAAGAACTTTGAAAGTGTCCTAATGGTTTACCACTGTGATATATCTTCGTTGGCTGACCAACTGTTAGCATAATGGGAGTGAAAATACCCATCTGTAGGGTTGATGACTCCTTTCCCTCTTGTCGGTTCATGTAAAACCACACTGGTTTGTTCGTATAATGCTGGTGACCTGTAGCCAAAACCAGATCGGAGCAATTTACTGTCGGTTTAGAACTGATCATGTACTGACAACTGAGCGTTGAACGCCATGCCGGGTTGTAATAAACACCATTTTATCAGAAATATTCATAAATCCCTTATCAAAAGATATTAAAAACAGCAAATCAAAACTAAATATACAAGGCTTTTCATGGGCTGCCAGGCCCTAAATCAAGGCTTTTCATGGGCTGCTAGCCACTGAGTTAAACCATTTTGCAAAGCCTTTTAAGATGGACCTCAATCTTTAACCAATCACCATTTTAACTTTGACGAGTTCAGGGTCCATGAGATTGACTTGTCAAACGTTCGGTGGGTCATACCAGGTTTACCTGGATAGAGTGGCTTACTTAAAGAGGCAGGATAACCTGGGGGTTTTCGATGAATACACCTGGCTTCCAAACCTGGCTTGATAGCCTATTACAAGGGTGCAAGCTCGTTGTTCTTTGAAAAGTAAGGAGCCCCCAGGTAATATTTGAGTTGTGCTCAGTGGTTACCTATGTTTGAGTTGTGCTTGATGCAATAGACTCTCTTTGGTTCCACAAAATTTCCTTTTGACTTTAAGCCTATCAAGAGGTGTAGCTATGGTGTGAAGACAACCAAGCGCCCTAGTGATATCCCTTTTTGGTTTTAAACCAATCAAGAGGTGTAGCTATGGTGTGAAGACAACCAAGCCCCCTAGTGATATTCTTTATATCTGTGTGGCCTTATAGGTTGGGTTAATAAAACTCCGCTTTGTCAGTAGAAGCCCCTGTGGAACCACACTTGATGTAAAAAAGAATAGAGACCCTGCTTTAGCCGAGGCTCCGGTTTCTTATATAATATATACATTCTCATAAGTATGTACATAAGAAGAGCATGTGGCTCAAGTATAGTAAGGCCAAAGAAGGGCTATATTCCACGGCCGCTTGGTCTCCTCCTCCAATTTACGTGAGTCTTTGTGCTCTCGAACATCGATAAGGTAGTATGACCCGTTGTGTAGGTTTTTGCTGACCACAAAAGGTCCTTCCCAAGGTGGGGATAACTTGTGCATATCAGTTTGATCCTGGATGAGCCGGAGCACCAGATCACCCTCTTGAAAAGCTCTGGTTTTAACCCGGCGGCTGTGATAATGTCGGAGATCTTGTTGATAAATCGCCGAACGTGCCGCTGCGAGATCACGCTCCTCATCTAACAGGTCCAGTGAGTCCTAACGTGCCTTCTCATTGTCAGCTTCAACGTAAGCCGCCACACGGGGCGAGTCATGATGGATGTGACTAGGAAGAACCGCCTCTGCTCCATAAACCATGAAGAAAGGTGTATAACCCGTCGATCTGTTTGGTGTGGTGTTGATACTCCATAACACAGAAGGTAACTCCTCTACCCAACAACCCGGTGTACGCTTTAAAGGAACCATAAGCCGGGGTTTGATACCTTTCAAAATTGCTTGATTTGCCCTCTCAGCTTCACCATTAGACTGGGGGTGAGCCACTAACGCTATGTCAAGCCGGATGTGCTCATGTTGACAAAATTCCTCCATCTCACCCTTAGACAGATTAGTACCATTATCCGTGATAATACTGTGTGGAAAGCTAAACCGGAAGATCACCTTCTTGATGAATTGAACCGCCGTGGCTGCATCACACTTACTGACTGGCTCTGCCTCTACCCACTTGGTAAATTTGTCAACCGCCACCAATGGGTGGGTTTTTTGTCCTTGGATCTCTTAAAGAGTCCAACCATATCGAGCCCCCAAGTTCCAAATGGCCAAGTGATTGGAATCATTCTCAACTCTGAGCTGGAACATGAGCACGACGTGCAAATTTTTGACAACTATCACACCTTTTGACTAAATCCTCTGCATCAGCATGAGCCGTCAACCAATAGAAGCCGTGACGAAAAGCTTTAGCCACCAAGGATTTTGAACCGGCGTGGTGACCACAATCTCCTTCGTGGATTTCTCGCAAAATGTCACAACCCTCTTGAGGAGACACGCAACGCTGAATTACTCCTGTGACACTGTAACGATGTAACTCCCCATTGATAATGGTCATTGACTTGGATCATCGTATTATCTGCCGGGCCAAAATTTCATCCTCCCGTAACTCGCGCCGGTTTATGTAAGCCAGATATGGGACTGTCCAATCCGGTGTAACATGCAAAGCCACCACCAACTGGGCCTCCGGGTCAGGAATAGCCAACTCCTTCTCTGTTGGTATCTTGACCGGCGGATTATGTAGTACGTCGAGGAAGACATTAGGTGGGACCGGTTTACGCTAAGAGCCTAGGCGAATTAAAGTGTCTGCTGCTTCATTCTTTCTCCGGTCTATATGGTCAACTTGATAACCCTTGAAATGACCAGCCACTATGTCCACCTCTCGTCGATATGCAGCCATGAGTGGGTCCTTAGAATCCCAAGTGCCAGACACCTGTTGAGCCACCAGGTCCGAGTCACCGAAGCACTTAACTCGGCTTAAGTTCATCTCCTTAGCCATCCGAAGACCATGGAGTAAGGCCTCATACTCAGCTGCATTGTTAGTCCAAGGGAACATTAAGCAAAGAACATAACAAAACTTGTCACCTCATGGGGAAGTTAATATGACTCCAGCCCCCGAGCCCTCCAATTGCCTGGATCCATCAAAGTGAATAGTCCAATAAGTGTTGTCTGGCTTTTCCTCTGGTGCCTGCAACTCTGTCCAATCATTGATGAAGTCCACGAGTGCTTGAGATTTAATCGTTGTGCAAGGTGTATACTTGAGCCCGTGAGGTCCGAGCTCAATAGCCCACTTGGCAATCCGGCCAGTCGCCTCTCTGTTTTGTATGATATCTCCCAAAGAGGCTGAACTAACCACTGTGATAGGATGACCCTGAAAATAGTGCTTGAGCTTCCGGCTTGCCATGAAAACTCCATACACCAGCTTCTCCCAATGCGGATACCTCTGCTTTGATTCTATAAGCACCTCACTGATATAGTAAACCGGCCGTTGGACCGGATACTCCTTTCCAGCCTCCTTGCGCTCCACAACCATAGCCACACTGACAGCCCAGGCATTAGCAGCCACATATAGCAGCAAAGGCTCTTTATCGACCGGAGCCGCAAGAACAGGCAGTTCAGCTAATTGTCTCTTCAAATCCTCAAACGCTTTATCAGCCGTATCGCTCCAGACAAAGTCGTATGTTTTCTTCAGCATCTGATATCAAGGGATAGCCTTCTCCCCAAGACGACTGATAAACCGACTCAAAGCCGCAATCCGGCCCGCCAAACGCTGAACATCAATGATACATGCCGTTTAGCCAGGGACGTGATAGCTGAAATTTTTTCTGGATTAGCCTCAATGCCTCTGTTAGACACCAAAAAACCCAAAAACTTGCCTGCCGGAACACCAAAGACGCATTTGTCCGGATTAAGCATCATCTTATAAACCCGGAGATTATCAAAGGTTTCTCTCAAGTCATCTATCAATGTTTCCTCCTTCCTAGAATTGACCACAATATCATCCACATATGCATGAACATTGCGCCCAATCTGTTTATGAAGACAGTTCTGAACATAGTGCTGGTAAGTCGCCTGGGCACTCTTGAGCCCAAAGGGCATAGAAACATAGCATAAGGCTCCAAAGGGAGTTATGAAAGCTGTCTTCTCCTGGTCCTTAACTGCCTTTTTGATCTGATGATAACCCGAATAAGCATCCAGGAAACACAAACTGTCACAACCTGTCGTAGCATCAATAATCTGATCAATATGAGGGAGGGCAAAGGGATCTGCTGGACAAGCCTTGTTCAAGTCTGTGTAGTCCACACACATACGCCAAGTGTCGTTTTTCTTAAGGACTAGCACCGGATTAACTAGCCACTCCGGGTGAAAGACCTCCACAATAAACCATGCGGCCAATAGCTGAGCTACCTCCTCACCAATAGCCTTACGCCTTTCTTCGTTGAAGCGACGGAGAAACTGCCTGACCGGTTTAAACTTAGGATCAATATTAAGTGTGTGCTCAGCGAGTTCCCTCGGTACACCTGGCATGTCAGAAGGCTTCCACGCAAAGATGTCCCGGTTCTCACGGATGAACTCGATGAGCGGGCTTTCCTATTTGGGATCCAGGTTAGCGCTAATGCTGAACTGCTTGGATGAATCACCAGGAACAAAATCAACCATCTTAGTGTCTGTAGCCGATTTAAACTTCAACGTCGGATCGTGCTCTGTAGTTGGTTTTTTCAAAGAAGTCATGTCCGCCGGATCAACCTTGTCTTTATAAAACTTTAGCTCCTCTGTGGCACAAACCGACTCAGCGTAAGCCGCATCACCCTCTTCACATTCCAAAGCGATCTTCCTGCTCCCATGTACTGTGATGGTCCCCTTGTGACCCGGCATCTTAAGCTGTAAATAAACATAACACGGCCTCGCCATGAACTTAGCATAAGCTGGATGCCCGAACAGGGCATGATACGGACTCTTGATTTTCACCACCTCAAAAGTCAATGTTTCTGACCTTGAATCATGATCATCTCCAAAAGCCACCTCTAGGGCTATCTTGCCTACTGGATACGCAGACTTACCGGGCACCACGCCATGAAACACGGTGTTCGACGGTTTAAGACTCTTATCTGTCAACCCCATACGGCGGAAGGTATCATAGTAAAGAATATTGATACTGCTACCCCCATCCATAAGCACCTTGGTGAACTTATACCCCCCAACTTGAGGTGCCACCACTAAGGCTAGATGACCCGGATTATCAACCTGTGGTGGGTGATCCTCTCTACTCCATAAAATGGGCTATTCAGACCAGCGCAGATACTGAGGTACTGCCGGTTCAACAGAGTTTACTGCCCTCTTGTGAAGCTTCTGATCGCGTTTACACAAGCTAGTGGTAAAGACATGATACTGCCCACTATTCAACTGCTTCGGATTGCTCTGATAATCCGACTGCTGTTGTTGCTGATTCCCCTGATGGTTATAACCTCCTTGATTGCCCTGGTTCCCTTGATGGCCATGTCTGGTTTGATTGCCTTGGATCCTGAACCGGAGCTGCCACCTCCATAACCCGGCCCATGAAAAGCGCCTCCTGAACTGCCGGGCGGGCCATTGTCATATTGAAACATATTGGAATTCTTGAACTCCCGCATAATGAAACAATCCTTCCAAAGATGTGAAGCTGGCCTTTCCTTCGATCCGTGCTTTGGATAAGGTTGATTTAACAGGCGCTCTAGATTGGGGCCTGACCCTCCGCCCCTCTGAGTCTGTTTACCCTTACGACGCTGACCGTGGTCCTGAGCATTGGTGTTAGCCACAAAGTCCAAACCATTGTCTGCCTTGCGCTTACCGTTATTCCCATGAGCTGCCGGATTGTGTTGCTGCCCCTTGGTGTTGCCATTCTTTTTCCCTTTCCCCGGTTTGTCATCCTCAGACTCGGGGTCTTTGGTACTATCTGAATCGGCGTATTTCACCAAAGCAGCCATAAGGGTTGACATGTCATTGCAGTGACGCTTGAGCCTCCCTAGCTTCAATTTTAATGGCATAAACCGGCAGTTGCCCTCCAGCGTCAAAACTGATGTATCTGCATTAATGCGGTCTGATGAATGCAAAATAGCTGAGACTCGCTTTACCCAATGCGTCGTAGACTCCCCCTCCTCTTGAACACAAGCGGCTAGGTCCACAATTGACATAGGCTGCTTACATGTATCATTGAAATTCTGGATAAACCGGTGTTTTAACTTAGCCCATGACCCGACAGAGTTAGCTTGTAAGCTCTTTAACCAAGTTTGAGTTGTCCCCTCCAACATCATGGTGAAGTATTTATCACACACCGCTTCATCCACGTCCATCATCTCCATCGCCATCTCATAACTCTCCACCCATGACTCCGGTTGTAAATCAGCGGTGTAATTGGGCACCTTACGAGGGCACTTAAAATCCTTGGGCAGTCGCACATTACGCAAAGCGGGGGTAAGACACGGCACCCCTAAAGAACTGAAGACCATGTCGGGCTCCACTGAGGTGGTAGGGCGAACCGGAGTAGGTTGACGAGCGGCGTGCAGAGCTACTAACTCGGCTTCTCGACGTGCACGACCATGATCCACCACGTCCTGCGCATTAGCACCACCACCTGCCGGGTTGTGTCCTCGCGGCAAGTTACGGTGACGTGCACTGCTTGATACGGCCGGCTCATCCTCAACGTGCCTGCTGTAGCTCCGACTCGGACGGGGGGTGGAATAAATCCTCTCACGACTATGCGAATAAGCCTGTTGCTGGTTTAAAGCCGTCTGAAGGAGCTCTCTAGCCCGCCGTGTCTCAATCTCCACTGGTGACTCGCCGTCAGTTGGGAGGGCTGCCAATCGTGAAGCGGCGGCCACAATGTTATCCAACGGGTTGGAGTAATGCCCCGGGGGCGTCGGAACATACTGCGGCACAACGTTGTTCTGACGAGGCGGGTTCATCGTGCGCGGTTGAACCGGCGCTCCTGTTCCCGGTGCCTCCGTCCGGTTTACCACTGGCTAGTTACTGGTTCCGGCTCCTGGCGTGTTGAAGAGATTTCTTGGCTCATAACCCGGCGGGAGGTGCGACCGGTATCTCCTCCTCATGACCTCATATGAGGCATTCTGGTCCAACCTAAGCCGGTAGGCCTGAGCTTCCAACTCGGCCCGTTCTGTAGCCATCCTGGCGTTTTCTGCTGCCAGGTCCGCTTTAGCCTGAGTTATCTGATCCTTTACCTTTGCAATCTCTGCATTGTGTTGATCCCTGGCTGCAGCATCCACCTATGGAGCCATCAATGTTGCCAAGGCGTCGAACAAATCATATAAAACCTAAGCGGGAGGCGGCGCAGAGCCCCCTGCTCCTGCTGGTGTTGCTATTGCTGAACCAGAGAACATCGCCGCGGCGGTAGAAGAGAGTTGTGCTGGTTGTGTGCCGGCCATGAAGACCGCGACCCGGCTTGGCAGATCGAGGAGGTCCGGAATACTGTTCCCATCGGACCCTCCGCTAATCCGGCCATCCTGCAGCTGATACAGGGACTCGGTTTCTCTGGTTGAAGACTCATCATCGAAACGGATAAGGGTTTCTCCATCAGATGCTGATCCATCCTCATACTCCGCTCCATGGATGGCACCTACAAAACATGCCTTGCTGCGGGCTGAACCGGGGCAGGGCTTGCACGCTGAGCCCTCTCGACGATGTCGGTGCAGGTGTCCAGCTCAGGGCCCGGTTCGCTGATTTTGCCGATGAAGACGTGAATTCCACCAAAGGGGACCCGGTACCCGTATTCGATCGAACCGGCCTCGGGACCCCACCCTGCGCCATTGATGTAGAGCTTGCCACGACGACTTTTCATGATCCAGCCCACAGCGTATCCCTTGAGTCCTTCAAAGCTGCCCTTCAAGAACTCGAAACAGTCGTGCGATAGCCCCATGGTTAGACTTTATCTTAATACTTTTCTCGTAGTTGCGGATGCTTGCGAGGGGGTTAATAATAAGTAGGAGGTTTGTTCAAGTAAGAGCAGCACCTAAGCGCCGGTCCACCCACATATCAAATTATCAAAGTAACGAACACAAATGAAACCAACATGATGAAAGTGACTAGATAAAATTCCCGTGTACCCTCAAGAATGCTTTGCTTATTATAAGAGACCGTTTTGGCCTGTCCTTTGCCACAAAAGGATTGGGCTACCTTGGTGCACTTTATTTACCGTTACCTGTCCGTTACAAATTATCTTGCTATCAAACTACATGTTCCTGACTATTTCAATGCTTGCAGAAAATACCTTGCTGAAAACCACTTGTCATTTCCTTCTGCTCCTCATTGGGTTCGGCACTCTTACTTATTGAAAGGACTATGATTGATCCCCTATACTTGTGGTTTATCAAGACTCTTTTCTGGCGCCATTGCCGGGGAGTGAAGCGCTCTTGGCAAGGAAAAATTTAAATTACGTGCTCAAATTTATTGTCACTTGTTACAATGGAGAACCATCCTTTGAGGGATTTGTTCGGGGTATCTTCACCTCGACCCAAACCACAATTTGTTGCCCCTCAACCTACCGCACCTACTGAAAATATTGGTTATGAAATTCCTTCGGGTATGATAGAACAACTGCTATAGCTAATCCTTATGCAGGAGAGGGAATTGAACATCCTGATATACACTTGATATATGTGGATGAAATTTGTGGATTATTTAAGCTTCCAGGTTTATCCGGAGATGAATCTAAGAAGAAGGTTTTCCCTTTATCTTTTAAGGGAAAAGCATTGACATGGTATAAGCTATGTGATGATATTGGATCTTGGAACTAGTATCGATTGAAATTGGAATTTCACCAAAAAAATATCCTATGCATCTAGTTCATCGTGATCAGAATTATATATATAATTTTTTGCCTCGTGAAGGAGAAAGTATCGCTCTAGCTTGGGGGAGGCTTAAGTCAATTGTATATTCATGCCCCAATCATGAGCTATCGACAGAAATTATCATTCAGAACATTTATGCTCGGCTTTCTCGTGATGATCAATCCATGCTCGATACTTCCTGTACTGGTTCTTTTGTGAAGAAGGCTATTGAATTCAGGTGGGATCTTTTACAAATAATTAAACACAACTCTGAAGATTGGGAACTCGACGAAGGTAAAGAGTCAGGTGTTAAGCTTGAGTTTGATTGTGTTAAATCTTTTATGAATACTGATGCTTTTCACAAGTTTAACACTAAGTATGGACTCAACTCGGAGATAGTAGCCTCTTTGCAAAGATCGATATAGTTGACTAGAGGGGGGTGAATAGGCAACTAACAATTTTTAGCTTTTATTTACCAATTTAGCTTTGCATCAAAGTAGGTTGTCTAGATATGCAACTAGGTGACCAACCTATATGATGCAGCAACAACAAGCACACAAGAAAGCAAGGGATACAACACAATATAAGCTTGCACAAGTAAAGGTAAGAGATAACCAAGAGTGGAACCGGTGGAGACGAGGATGTGTCACCAAAGTTCCTTCCCTTTGAGAGGAAGTACGTCTCCATTGGAGCGGTGTGGAGGCACAATGTTCCCCAAGAAGCCACTAGGGCCACCGTATTCTCCTCACACCCTCACACAATGCGAGATGTCGTGATTCCACTATTGGTGCCCTTGGAAGCGATGACGGAACCTTTACAAACAAGATTGGGGCAATCTCCACAAATTAATTGGAGGCCCCCAATGACACCTTCACCATAATGGAATATGGCTCTGCGGTGACCTCAACCGTCTAGGGTGCTCAAACACCCAAGAGTAACAAGATCCGCAAGGGATTAGTGGGGGGAATCAAATTTATCTTGGTGGAAGTATAGATCAGGGCCTTCTCAACCAATCCCTAGAAAATCAACAAGTTTGATTGGCTAGGGAGAGAGATCGGACGAAAATGGAGCTTTGAGCAACAATGGAGCTTGGGGGAGTAAGAGGTAGTCAACTTGGGGAAGAAGACCCCCTTATATAGTGAGAGGACAAATCCAACCGTTACCCACCTACTCAGCCCGCGACATGCGGTACTACCGCATACCCAAGCGGTACTACCGCACGGGCTCGCGGTACTACCGCTAGGAGGTGCGGTACTATCGCTCGCGTGGCAGGAGCCAGGTGAGGCTCTGTTGCACAAGGCAACAAGCGGTAGAACCGCCGGAGCGGTACTACCGCGCACCCTTGCGGTACTACCACAAGGCAGAGCTCATCCTGGGCTGGGAAGGCACGGACTAATAAAATTACATACGTTGCTACTTCCGCTGAGTTTCGGTCAGTGCAAAAATCCGGCACGGTACTACAACTCACAGGGAGCGGTACTACCGCGTAGGGTGGAGAAGTAAAAAGCTACTTCCGCCCCTACATACGCTCACGCCACGGAGTTGGGCCAGAGGCCACGGTACTACCGCATGCTAGGAGCGGTACTACCGCACTTGCGGTACTACCGCTACGTTGGGCGATACTACCGTGGCCAGCTGTGGTATTACTGCTCCCTTGAGCAGTACTACCGCACGCCGCAGACCAGTAGCACTAGGATGCCTTCATCTTCGCAGCGACAAGGGGAACACCAGTGCTCCAATGAAGCAAGGAAAGGTGGTGCAAAGGAATAGATGTGTACATGATGATTCCACCCTAACCTTTCCAAAGCGGACCCCCTCTTAATAGTACAGCTTTCCTATGACTCAAATCCACCGAAAAGAAACATAGAGAAATGCCGTCTTCGATAGGCTCCGAGGGGCACCGAATCATCTTGTGCCTAGACATGAGATATCTGTAATGCTCAATGCACACGATTAGTCCGCAAATGCATTGTCATCAATCACCAAAACCACTTAGGGAGAAATATGCCCTTACAATCTCCCCCTTTTTGGTGGATTGATGACAATACGAGATTTGCACATAGGGATATACAATGAAGCATAAGCAAACCCAACATTTATAAAATATAAACAGGCCCCCCCCCCTAGATGTGTGCACTCTATAGAAGTGCTTTGGACTGCACGACACACATACTAGGATCAACACTCCCCCTATATTTTATAAACAAGGCAATCCTAGCAACAATATGAGTGGCGTTAAGCAAGGAAGCAAGATATAGCAATGAGCATGAAGTAAAGGGCTCATGACATAATAAGCTCACAATCTGCTAAACATGCTAGATAATAGGATAAGACAGAAGATAAGCTGAGGAAATATGTCTTACACCATATGATAGTCTCCTGGACTCACACGAACACAACCACACACCAAAGCAAACAAAGGTTCAACAGAACAAAAGCAAAGCGAACCAAAGCACGACACAAGACACAAGACTCATGAATCCTACTCTCTCTCCCCCTTTGGCATCAAGACACCAAAAAGCAGAGAGGACACCTACGATAGAGGTGGTGGCAAAACTCCACGGCATCACAAGTCATGTTCCTCCTCCTCAGACTCCTCGGCAGCGCGGGATGTAGAAGGAATGCCAGTCTCCTCTGACTCACTCCACCGGCAGTGCTGTCTGGTCCACTGCTCCTCATCTATGATCTGCTCCTCAGAGCCACTCTCGACCTCAAGGCCAACCTGCCTCATGATGGCCTTGTTGCGACGATGAGCCATCTTGGCGTTCACATGAGCCTGGTACTGACCCTTGGCCTGCATGCAGAAAAGAGCCTTCATCTTGGCCTTGAGCTTCTTGGCCCAAGTTGTCTCAGAAGAGGGAGGAGTGTATCCCTCAGAGTTGTCCTCTCCTGCCTCCTCATCCTCATCCACATCCATCCTAGCAGCCTCTGCCTCAGCCCGGGTGGTGGTGTTAGCCCACTTGCTCCTGATGCGTAGCTTGATAGGATCATGGCGGGTCCAGTCGGGAGCATGAAATTCTTCACCCGGAAAATGCTTCTCCCAAGTCTTCGAGATCAAGAAAAACAGGTAAGGGCCATAGATGGGCACTTTACGGTTGAAGACAGCAAAATGCAGCTCACACCACATGATATGAGATACATGAAGTGGAGCCGTTTGTTGGAGACGCGTCTTCTCACAGATGAGCATCATATCCACAAGATAGGCATGCACCTTGTCCTTGTCGCCTATGCGAGGAAAGAGTGTGTTGCGGAAGATCCTGTGCATGATGTCAAGGAACGGGTTCAGCACCCATGTCTTCTTGTCATTGGCAAGCTTCTTCTCAACAAGGTAGGGTTGAAGCTTGTTCTTGTTGGCTGACTCGGGGTTGGCGTGTGGGCGGACACCAACGGGCACATTTAGCCCCTCATCATGAACGTTCAACAGATCCATGAACTCCTTCCACTTAGCAGACATCCTCTTCCCATTGGTCATCCAAGTCATTGTCCGCTGCTCATCCGTGTGAAAGTGGACAGAAGCAAAGAACTAAGCCACAATATCCGGGTCAAAATCCAAGTGAAAAGTGACGAGTTCCTCAATTCCAAATTTCTCCACCAAATCCAAAGGCTCACCAAAGTATTCCATGTTGCTCTCCTTCTTCATATGATGCATGTCAATTCACTGCACTGGCACATGATCACATCCAGGAAGATAAGATTCTGTTGCTTGGTCCAAAACAAGTCATTGCCCCTTGTGACCTCCCTAGGGTTGACGTAAGGGTTGAGCTTCCTTTGCAATAGAAACTCTGCTTGAGGGATGTCATCCATTCCCATTGTTGGCTCCTTGGTCTTGGTAGCTGTGGACTTGGTTCTATGTTGTGGGGCACTGGAGCCCTCTGGAGCCTCTTGGTTGTACAGGCGCTTTGAGCTTGTGTCACGGCTGGGATTCGAGCGCCGGACATTCGAACCTGAGCCACCACCTATGACACGCAACACACACACACACAAGAAAAGCGAGAAGGGTTATTGCAAAGATGAGGGCCAAAACCAACTGAAACAAGCCGACAATATATTTGGAAGGACAAAATAGCAAATTTCCAACTCTATAGTAGTACCGTACCAGCACACGGATGTAAAAAATTACATCCGCTCGAGCCGCAGTAGTACCGTGCCGGTGTGGCACGGTAGTACCGTGCCTGGAGTGAAAGTAATTTTTTACTTCCGCGCCCCGGGCGGTAGTACCACTCTAGCGGAGTGGTAGTACCGCACGGGACGGTTCTTGAGTGGGCAAGCGGTAGTACCGCTCCAGGAGGGGCGGTAGTACCGCATGGATTCGAAACTCTCAAGAACTGCATCTATGGATCTAGAAAATCCGCAAAAAAATGGATTAGTACTACCATTGATTAAACTACACTGATGTATCACTCCAAATAGCATATCTACTGCACTAGCACTCTACTACAAATCTCCTCTTGCAAAGATTTAGCCAAAAATCACACGAACTACACATGCATCTCCCCAAGACCTAGAAGCACAAGAACGGAACAAAAAGAGAGGGACTAGGGGAGATACCGGGGTCCATGGCAAGGGCGAGGTGGGGAATGATCCCACCGGTCGGAACGCGAGGAGAGCGGCCAGAGACGGAGATCCAGTGAGGTCCTCCGGCGCCGTTCTTGGGCAAGAGAGAGAGAGAGCGACGGGGTGGGGAAAAGAGATGAATGGGTATGGGGGGAGTTGGAACTACCCATGCCCTGCTCTTAACCCCCACCCGCTCGCGACGGCGCGGTAGTACCGCAGGTCCTCACGGTAGTACCGCCCGGGCAGAAGTACCGCTCGTTGGGCGGTAGTACCGCTCTTCCAGCGTTAGTAAGAAATTACTGCCACGATGGAAGCGGTAGTACCATGCTTAGGATGCAGTTGTACACACATAGAGCACCCCACCTCCTGCAGTAGTACCGTGGCTTGCCATGGTAGTACCGTAACCCCAAGAAAGTGCAAGTTTCGACAAGAAAAGAAGAACACGACCTTTGCAATGCAACCTTCAGGCAACCGGACACTCAAAATAGCACACACACACGAGGCAACAAAAACACCGGCTCGCCACAAAGAAAGAGGCAAAAGACAACAAGGACCAAACACGAAACACAACCTCTCCAAAGAGAGGGGGTGGCCGAAGCCACCTATGTTTGAGTCAATTGGTATGGCACCGCGAAGAATTATCCTTGGGCCCATGACCAAAACTCGTCTTTGAAGCACAAGTACCATAAAAAATGGCTAATGTGAATGAGTTGATCAGTTTATGCATAATGGGGGGAGGGAGAGTTCATTGAGAGAACAACACTCCCCCTATGTCCATGCCTACACTTAAACAAGACAACAGGACGAGTATGGTGGGGTGTGCAAGGGTTCAAGCCACATTGCTCGAATCAATGATATTTAGCTCATGCCTTAACTCGCAAAATCTTGCTTCATCCAAGGGCTTTGTGAAGATATCTGCAAGGTTATCATGAGTGTTGACATAGTTGAGCTCGATCTCCCCTAGCCTAATATGATCCCGGATAAAGTGATACCGAATCTCAATATGCTTCGTCTTGAAGTGTTGCACTGGTTTGAGAGAGATCTTGATGGCACTTTCATTGTCACACCAAAGAGGCACTTTGTCACAAATGACACTGTAATCCTTTAAAGTTTGCCTCATCCAAAGAAGTTGAGCACAACAACTATCGGCGGCCACATACTCCGCTTCAGTGGGCGAGAGAGACACACAACTTTGCTTCTTAGAAGACCAAATCACCAAAGAGCAACCAAGAAATTGGCGCCCTCCGAAAGTTGACTTCCTATCCACTTTTTCTCCCACCCAATCCGAGTCCGAAAAGCCCACAAGGTTGAAGTTTGCTCCTCTTGGGTACCATAAGCCAAAGTTTGGGGTATGAGCCAAATATTGAAAGATTCGCTTGACCGCCACATAGTGGCTTTCCTTAGGTGCGGCTTGAAACTATGCACAAATTCCCACACTCAACATGATATCCGGTCTAGATGCACACATGTAAAGCAAGGAATCAATCATGGAGTGATATACCTTTTGATCCATCGCTTTACCATTGGGATATATGTCAAGTTGGCATTTGACGGGCATTGGAGTAGAAGCCGTCTTGACATCACTTAGCTTCAATATCTTGAGCATGTCTTGAGTCTATTTGGCTTGGTTGGTGAAGGTTCCTTCTCTTCTTTGATTGATTTCGAATCCGAGAAAGAACTTCAACTCTCCCATCATGGACATATTGAACTTTGAGGTCATGAGAGCGGCAAATTCCTCATTGAAAGCTTTGATAGGGGAACCAAAGATAATATCATCAACATATAGTTGGCATACAAACAACTCCCCTTTGACCTTCTTAGAAAAAAAGAGTGGGATCAATTTTCCCAATTTCAAACCCACGATCTTGCAACAACTCTGTAGGGTGCTCATACCACGCACGTGGAGCTTGGTTAAGGCCATATAGTGCATTATCAAGTTGGTACACATGATCAGGGAAATAAGGATCCTCGAACCCCGGGGGTTGTTTTGACATAAACCAACTCATTAATAGGACCATTAAGAAAAGCACTCTTCACATCCATTTGTTGTAACTTGAAGTTATGATGTGAAGCATAAGCAATCAACAAACGAATAGATTCAAGGCGAGCAACGGGAGCAAAGGTTTCACCATAGTCGATACCTTCAACTTGGGAGTAGCCTTGTGCTACCAAACGAGCCTTGTTGTGAATGATAATTCCATGAGCATCTTGCTTGTTATTGAATATCCACTTGGTTCCAATTACATTATGGTTCCCTGTTGGCCTTGGCACCAATCTCCACAACTTGTTGTGCTCCAAGTTGTTGAGTTCTTCATGCATGGCATTAAGCCAATCCAGATCCTCGAGCGCCTCATAGACCTTTCGGGGTTCAACACAAGAAACAAACGCGTGATGTTCACAATAGTTTGCTAATTGTCTACGAGTGCTTACCCCCTTTCTTAAGCTTCCAAGCACATTCTTCATGAGATGATCTTTGGTAGTGAGCTTGGATGCAATCTTGGCGGCACGACGCTCCAATTCCTCCTCGGGGGTAAGTTGAGGACCGGTAGCTTGATCGTATTGAGCGTTTTCTTTAGCTTGTTCTTGATCTTGAGCTTGCTCTTGATCTTGAACTTGCTCGGAGGTGAGACACTTGGTGGTTCACCACCATTTTGAGGTCGATCTTGCCCTTGATCTTGTTCATTTGGTTGAGGGCCTTCACTTTGTTCTTTGGAAGCGTGTGGGTCTTAGGTTGGTGATGGTTCCACTTGAGTGGAACATTGTCAATCTCCTTCGGCCACAAGGGGTTCCTCAATGGGTAGGATATAACCAACACCCATTATTCTTATGGCTTGGGGAGGAATTTCATGACCTACATCACAAGTACCACTTTGCTCCACTTGGGATCCATTATTCTCATCAAACTCCATGTTACACGTCTCTTCAATAAGTCCCGTGGACTTACTGAGGACACGGTAAGCATGAGAATTTGTAGCATAACCAACAAATATGCCCTCATGAGCTCTAGCCTCAAATTTAGATAGATGAACACCTTTCTTGAGAATGAAACACTTACACTCGAACACTCGGAAGTACTTGAGGTTTGGATTGTTACCGGTGAGTATCTCATAGGGAGTCTTGTTCAAGCCTTTGCGGAGGTAGAGCCGATTGGATGCATGACACGCGGTGTTGATGGCTTCGGCCCGAAAGTTTTATGGAGAATTGAACTCCGCCATCATGATCCTTGCCGCATCCATCAACGTCCGGTTCTTCCTCTCCGCCACACCATTTTGTTGAGGGGTGTAAGGTGCGGAATATTGATGATTGATCCCCTCATCACTAAGAAACTCATCCAAGGTGTAGTTCTTGAACTCGGTGCCGTTGTCACTTCTTATCATCAAGATCTTTGCATTGTGTTGGCGTTGAGCTTCATTTGCAAAGTCGACAATGATTTGTTGGGTCTCACTCTTCCTCTTGAAGAAATATACCCAAGTGTATCTTGAATAATAATCCACAATCACCAAGCAATACTTTATACCCCCAAGACTATCAAAGGATGGAGGTACAAAGAGATCCAAGTGAAGGAGCTCCAAGGGCCTCTTTGAGTAGATGATAGTCATAGGAGGGCGAGCCTTCTCATGTAGCTTTCCTTTGATACAAGCACTGCAAGCATGATCTTTGGCAAAACTTGAGAAGACTTTGCAAAGATCTCATATTGACATGGGCTAAACGGCGATGCCAAAGCCATCCCACGTCAACTTTAGCCATTAGGCATGTCGCAGTCTTAGTGGGTCGCTCCGAGAAGTTAAGCACATAGAGACCATTCTCGACATGCCCAACAAAGGCTACTTTAAGAGTCTTGCTCCACAAGAGGTCCACGGTATCAATATCAAATAAAGTGGCAAAGCCCATGAGTGCAAGTTGACGAACAGAAAGTAAATTGTATGCAAGGGACTCAACAAGCATGACTTTCTTGATCGTGAGATCATGAGAAATGACAACCTTGCCAAGACCCAATACCTTAGAAGACGAGGCATCACCCCACTCGACATTGGTGGGCATAGATGAAATCTTGTGCACGTCCACCACCATGTCCTTGCTTCCGGTCATATGATTTGTAGATCCACTATCGATCAACCATGATCCCCCACCGGAAGCAAACACCTACACGAGATTAATGCTTGGTTTTAGGTACCCATTTTGTAATAGGTCCTTTGATGTTAGAAACAAGGGTCTTAGGAACCCAAATAGACCATTCAATGTACTCATAAGTAGAACCAACAAATCTATGATAAACATGTCCATCACTAGCACGGCATAACACATAAGAAGGGTTAAAGTCGCCGGCCTTGTTGGAAGAAGTGGCATTGCCCTTCTTGACATCACCACCCTTCTCATTATTATTATTCTCCTTAGAAGTACCCTCTCCCTCCTTCACAAATGTTTGCTTGAGAGGAGGAGGTCATTTGGCCTTGTCATTCTTCTTCTTGTTCTTGGACTTGGGTGCAAACCCAATCCCCTCCTTGCCCACAACTTCCTTTTGATTGCTCAAAAGGTCGTTGAGGTTCTTCTCACCTTGTATGCAAGACACAAGGCCTTTCTCGAGTTGCTCCTTCAACTTTTCATTCTCCTCCACAAGATGCACATGCTCACAACACGGGTTAGTAGCATTTGCATTATCAATTAAAACCATATCTGGAAAACTGGTTTTTCCTTAGTTAGCTTCACTTGGAGTTGATCATGAGACTCTCTGAGGCTAGCATGAGCACCCTTCAAGGCTTTGTGAGCCTTGTCAAGTATATCAAACTCCTCCTTGAGTCTAGCAAGATCAACCCCAAGTCTGGCCTTCTTGGAATTGAGCACACGAGATACAACAAGAGCATGATCAAGATCTTACTTTAATTTAGCATGATCATTGTTGTGTGACTCCTCAAAAGCCAAACGATGACCACGCTCTTCCTCAAGAGCATTAGAGAGATCTGATATCTCATCGGCATAGTCACGATTATGCCCCTCCATCTTAGAGATGGTGTCTTCGTGAGCCTCGATCATGTCATTGGCTTCACCAAGTTATTCCAAGAGAGCAACAAAGTGCTTCTTGGATTTACCTTTGAGCTTACTCATAAAAGACTCAAATTAATTTTCTTCCTCATTGGACCCCTCACTTTCATCAATGCAATTCGTCAAAGAGGTAATAATAGTGATGGTGGTTTTGATGTTGGGGGTTACCTTGTTGGTGGCTTTGGCCATGAGGCACTTGGCGGTGATGTTCTCGTTGGGTGAGTCGAAGAGGGACACCCAAGGAGTTGTTGCAATGGCAACGGAGGCCATGGAAACCGTCTCACCATCTTCATCATCATCATCCTCATTGTACTCTTCTTGTGCCACCAACCCCTTGGGAGGTGTCTTCTTGGTGAAGTCGTTCTTGTTGGGGAAGGACTTGGCCTTGTCTTTTCGGATAAGCTTGCCACCATTGTCTTCCCTCTTCTCATATGGGCACTCCACAACAAAGTGGCTCACATTGCCACAATTATAGCATGTCCTCACATGTTGCTTGCCCTTGGTGCCACTTGAGTTGTTCTTGTTGAAGTTGGGCCTTGAGTTCTTCTTGCTCCAAAATTGCCTTGAAGCGAGAGCCATTTTCTCATGATAAGCATATTTTGTATCTTCGCGGTTACTCTCCTCTTCTTCATCTTCATCCTCTTCTTCCACACTAGCCTTGGCCTTCAAGGCAAGGTTGGGATTCTTTATGCGTTGAGAATGCAACACCGCATTTTTGGCGGTCTTATCTAAGATCCTCATTGCCACAAACTCATCCAACACTTCACTTGAGGACAAGGTGTGGAAGTCCGGCCTTTGACGGATGACGGAGGACATGGCCTTATGGTAAGGCATCATGGCCTTGAGAAACTTGTGCTTGATCCAATTGTCATCCGTATCCTTGCTCCCATGATTTGGGAGTGAGACCGCGAGAGTGGTTAATCTCCGGTAAAGCTCACAAGGTTCTTCATCTTCATTCATTGCAAACTCATCGGCTTCATCTTGAACCACTTCATAGTTGGAGCGTTGAATACTTGCGCTTCCCTTGTAAATGGAAACAACATGTTGCCATGCTTCCTTGGCCACGGTGAAAGGTCGAAGATGCGCAATATCTTTGGGAGGGATGGCCTCTTGGAGAATGCAAAGAGCGGACTCATTGAATTGATGATCCGCGGCTTCTCTAGGAGTGAAGTTGCTTGGGTCATGTGGGTAGAAACCTTGCTCAATAATTCTCCAAAGGTTATTAGAACTATGATTTAAATGACGTTTAAAGCGATAGACCCAAGAGGCAAAATCCTCACTTTTCACAAGCTTAGGAGGAGGACCAACATGATTCAAATGAGCGGAAGGAACCAGTCCTCCATAAGTAAGTGGAGATTCAACATGGGCAAAGATGCCATTTCCACTTCTACCACTAGATAAAGGAACTTTGTCACTAGTAGCTTCCCCCTTGTCGGAGTTAGCATCCGTCACCTTGTTAGCGGAATCACCCACTTTCATTGGTGCCATGGATAATTTAAGGCCTTCTAAAAACTTATTGACCATGCCTTCAACCTCGGTCATCATGGAGGTTTTCAGTGTGTCCAAAGCGCATTGAATTCCTCACGAGAGACCGAGGATCCCCCATCGGCCGTAGACGAGGACGGAATCACACCGAGGTGCTCCTCCCCACCGTCTACGATGTCAACGATACTCTTCGAACGGCAAAGTCCTTAATAAAGAGACGAGGCTCTGATACCAATTGAAAAGATCGATATAGTTGACTAGAGGGGGGTGAATAGGCAACTAACAATTTTTAGCTTCTCTTTACCAATTTAAACTTTGCATCAAAGTAGGTTGTCTAGATATGCAACTAGGTGAGCAACCTATATGATGCAACAACAACAAGCACACAAGCAAGCAAGGGATACAACACAATATAAGCTTGCACAAGTAAAGGTAAGAGATAACCAAGAGTGGAACCGGTGGAGATGAGGATGTGTTACCGAAGTTCCTTCCCTTTGAGAGGAAGTATGTCCCCGTTGGAGCGGTGTGGAGGCACAATGCTCCCCAAGAAGCCACTAGGGAAACCGTATTGTCCTCATGCCCTCACACAAATGCGAGATGCCGTGATTCTACTATTGGTGCCCTTGGAGGCGGTGACCGAACCTTTACAAACAAGGTTGGGGCAATCTCCTCAACTTAATTGTAGGCTCCCAACGACACCACGAAGCTTCACCACAATGGAATATGGCTCCACGGTGACCTCAACCATCTAGGATGGTCAAACACCCAAGAGTAACAAGATCCGTAAGGGATTAGTGGGGGGAATCAAATTTCTCTTGGTGGAAGTGTAGATCGGGGCCTTCTCAACCAATCCCTAGAAAATCAACAAGTTTGATTGGCTAGGGAGAGAGATCGAGCGAAAATGGAGCTTTGAGTAACAATGGAGCTTGGGGGAGTAAGAGGTAGTCAACTTGGGGAAGAAGACCCCCCCCCTTATATAGTGAGAGGACAAATCCCCAAGCAGTACTACCGCACGGGCTCACGGTACTACCGCTGGGAGGTGCAGTACTACCCTTGTGCGGCAGGAGCCAGGTGAGGCTCTGAGATCCACTGAACCTTTCGGCCTAAATTACAGCATACCGACCAAGAATAAACCTAGACTATACAACAAAAAAATTGCAGCATATTACATCCCCTCGGCATCAAAGTTCGCCGCTAGTGATAATAAAGGGTAACCAGACAGCAGATTAAATAAACTAGGCAGGTCGCCACTAGTGGAAGTTAACAGGCAGACAAAATAATAGACAAAACCGACATCACTTCAACACAATTCAAGAAAGGTTAGCCCGGCCCAGGAGCTGCGGCGCAAGCAGCTTAGCAACCTGATGAGATTACGCTTCTTTGGCGCTCATATCCACCAACTTAAGCTTCAAAGCATCAATATATGTCATGTACTTACGGTTAATCTTGCATAGAGATTGCAGTTCCAGTCATATTTGAGCAGAAGCATGTATTTATGCTTGAATTTTAAACTGAAGAAGTCGAAGAAATTCAGGTGGCAACTTCATCGAGCTTGGGCCACTGAGTAAGTTTGACACTACATCAAGATGTGATTTTGTGGTTGTATCCCTACCCTCAATATGTGTTGCCTTCTCCTCTGGAATATGTGTTAGAGGGACAAACAATGGGTTCGTCTCACTATCATTGTGGCAGTTCTTACTAGCAGCAGTGTTGTCACCCTGAAAGAGAAACAAGTAGGTAGATAAAAGGTTTTGCACGTATAAGCATCAACGTTGTCAATTCATCTCATTTCTTTGTCAGAAATAAAGAGACACGGTTTAAAATAGCATGAACATAATAGGCATTGTTCATACTTAAGACGGCAGGAAATGACATTGTGCAGGAGCGGCTAGCTTCACCAGACCACTGGATTACAGATCAAGAACACAAGCATATATGTAGTTCTAAACAACATATAAGCATGAATGGTAAGTGTACTGACAATTTATACCATTTCAGATTAGTAAACAAAGAGACACGATTTAAATAACATTAATATAATAAGGCATTGTTCATAGTTGAGACATAGCAGGATATGGCATTGTGTTGTTGTTGGTAGTCTCACCACACCACTGGATTATAGATCAAGAACACAAGCATACACATAGTGCTAAAGAAGATAACTTGCTATGTTTAGTTTAATTTACATGGTATGAATAAGGAACTAGATTGTAAAACTAAAGACTGAAATTGAGAAGGACAAACTTATGTTTATGTACTTCTACTTTATAAACTTTGAACAAGCAATTTGATGCAGACGACAAAAATAAACAGCATTTGCACTCATAGCTATCCAAATATAAACAAAACAGTTTGAAGGCTTGAGGAGGACAAACTTACATTAGTAGTGATGACAGGCTCTATAAAGGCCTTGTCCATATTGATGGGGGGCAATTCAAGAAGTTTACCACACACTCTTCTTCAAGACTATTGCCTTTATTCTACATTTTGTTAAGAGTGAATATAGATATGAAATATAGGAACAAATGGCGATTATTTAACTTAAGATGCAGAGTACAAATGTAAATACAGCATACAGGCAGAAGGCACGGACAAGAGCAATGCGGAGCTAAACTTCTTCAGTAACATTGGTTTTATTCTATATTTTGGCAAGAGTAAATGTAGATTTGATGTGTAGAAAAATGGAGGACAAGGGGAAAATAAGCTGCAAAGTGCACATGAAGAACTAGCTGACAAATATAAGTACAGTGATGAAGGACAACATATACTTACAAGAACAATGCAGAACTAAATTTCTTCTTAGGCATTGGGTTTATTCTACATTAATTTAAGCATTAATATAGATCTGATAATTTGCAGCGAACAATGGATAAGAAAGCTATAATGCACAATCATGTCACATAATCCACCAGGTATGAATGTAAAGACAGCGATAGGACAATAGGTACTCACAAGAGCAAAGCAGCGACCAGCATAGTTGCGATATCCTAGGTTTTGCGGCGCTGGTTCTATCGCCAATATACGTCAGGTGCTATGTGATTTCTCTGGTAGCACCACCTTTTTCAAGGACTTTGCTTATACTCCTTCAGGTTCTGCAATCACCCTCTTCCTTTTGGATGTCTGAAACACAAGAACAACATTTGAATGGAAAAACATGGTATGACAACAAATGGAATAGGTGTTTATAATGGATGGGCATGGCATCTTCACATATATCATGAGTAAACTAAGCAGATGGTGGTGCAACAAAGCAAAAGAAATTCAAGACACCTTATGCAAGATATGTGCAACCAATAAAACCTTGCCAAATTAGAACAGACACCTTATTGGGTGAACATGATAGGTCATCTTCCTTTGACTCCTTGAGCTCAGAATAGTCATTAGGATCATATTCTGAATATGAATCTATAGGTCGAGAGCATGTGGGTTTCATTGCATCCAGAATGGACCTCAATCCCTTGCTACCAAGTTTGTTACCCATTGAACTGTTCCGCAATATTCTTATGATGTGCGCATTCTTATATTCATTGTGATTACGTACAATATCTGTAAAGCATGAAAACACAAATAGTAGTGAGATTATCTTTGTAATTGAGAGGATATTGTAATATAATAGAGGCTCCTTGTAAACCCTTGTGTGCTATCACTGGATTCCGATGAGAGAGCCCATGTGTGCTGTAATATCGTGAGTAGATAAATATAATCTGGCACAACTACACAAAAAAATAAGCTCCCTGTTGGGGGCCCCAGATGTACGGATAGTTGGCAGACGATAGGTTCATAATATACCGTATAGAAAGTTTATTGCCAAACCATGATAATGAGAGCGTGGAGCCAATAGGCAGATCGTAGTGTAGATAATAGGGGTACACCATAACCACCATAAATAAATTGGGAAAGCGGAACTGGCTGGAAAACATAGGGTTTTGCCACTACTAATATGTAGCCTATCGATCACCTACAAGCTAGCTCTATTCATCTGAAGGTGCACAGCTGTTACTATCAGTTTAGTCTATCAAAGACAGCGCGGCTCCCACCATTTCTGGGGTATTATGGCAGACCAACTCGAAATGCGAAATCATTTAGCAGAACCGTCCCAATAGAGGTGTCGACTGCAGATGTCCCTGCTCCCCTTCCCGACAAGGAACATACTGTGCTTACTAAAGAAGAACAGAAGAGGAACATGTTAAAGAACAGAAGAGGAAGCATATTCTGCATGTGTGCATGCAAGTCGGGTGACTTTTGTCATTTGGGTCAGTCGACCATTTCAGGCGGTTGGATGAAGATCCTATGTCTCCTAACCCTTCTTATTTCTCGTCTCTGATTCTTCCCATACAGAACACCACACGGGCCGCAGGCCGAACCACCAGCCCGACCCCCCCCTCCCCGCCCTCCCCTGAACCGCCCCCACCGCATGTGTTCCTCCGCCACCCCCACCCCCACCAAGCCCCCACCTGCGTCGAGTTTTCTTTGTTTGGCGAGGCCCCACCATCGCCCCCACAACCACCGTCCCCGCCCGAGCCCCTTCCTTCGCACTGGCAAACTCCGGTGAGCTCTCAAAAATCGACTGACCCAATTTTGAAATTTAGTCTACCGTCATTTAACTAGTGTGGAATATAAAAGGGGAAAACCATAAGCATTGCGAATATAGTGTTGAGCGTGCCATGGCGGATCTGTAGGTGCAAACCGGACAAAGGCAACTTCGCAACCAATGTTTACTTTCAACTAACAAGTAAGTGATGGACAAGAAATCAGAGTAAAGTAGTGGCGATCTATTTTCTTGCCGTGATAAATAAGTTGAGCTGATACGAAAGAGTACCGCCTCTGGTGCGGCGCCGTGTATGCATCTGTGAGAATTTGATGGTGCTGCGGTAGTGATGACTGTCTGCGGTGTGGAAGCAGATCTAGGAGGGTAGACAGTGGCGGCGGGGTGCGGTGGACGAGACGGTCGTAGGAGCGGCGCCGGCAGGGTGGACGACGCCGGGGATGAAGCGAGAGGACTGGATGCAAGGATCCCGGTCCGAAGCCGTGGATGAGGGAGATCAATCTCTTCTAATGGACAACTGCGTTGGGGTATCAGCTCCGGCATGGTGGAGGAGGACGGCGGTGGATGGGGTGGCAGACGGAGGGTGCTGGGGTGGAGAGGGTGTTTTGTCGCCCACGGAGTACGAATGGGGAAATGGAGGGAGAGAGGAAGGGGGAACCATGTCTTCAGGGCGCGCTTGTCTCAAATGCCACGAAATTTACAAACTTAGCCCCCGTTTAAAATTTCCTACATCACATCAATATTAGTCGGTTGGGGATAGGACGGTAATCTCTCATACACCGAATATTTGCCGAAGAGAGTTTGTTTTTGGCGCCCACCGTGTATGAATCGGGGAGGGAGTCGATTTCGGCTGAGGAGACACTGTGTTTTGGCGCCCACCGTGTATGAATCCGGGTGAGAGGCGGTTATGTCACGTTTGAGTGAAATTACAAACCTACCCCTATCAAAACCTATAGAAATCGAGCCGATAGGATTTGCGTGTCAGGGATAGGCGGTAATTTCCATCTCGCAGATTTTGGTTTCGGACGGTTACTACGACTTACCCGCTTCGTTCAAATTTTTGCAGAGTAAGAGTGCACATTTACCGTGCCAACTCAATTTGAATCCAGTTTGTGTTCCATTTTTGTTCGGGCAGGATCCATTTTCGATTGGAATAAAATTCTATATACAACATTTTTATATATACTTTCAAAAGCACAACACCCTTTATACATAAATATGGTTTACAAATGGCATGATCTCAGATTTATAAGGTTGTATCCATCTTAATTTGGATTTCCAAATATTTGAAACCACTTTATGTTGAAATCCAATGTATGCATTCCTCACTAACTATCTCCAATTACTGTGTGTTTCATGTGGTTCTTTGTACTTCTCAAACATGTATAATGTGTTTCACACATGCAACATATAGTGTAATCCAGTTTAGACATTAATTGCATATAAATCATGCATTGTCTCTAATTAAAGAATCTATGGATCGCTAATATTGATAAACTATATAACATTGCACGTGTCCGCAAATTCAAATGAATATGCATGTTTGATACACCAATTTGTGTTATGATATTATCGATGTTGTGATCTCCAGTTTAAATATTTGAATCCCCTTTAATCCATATATTCGTCTCATATAGCTATCACTCATGCTTATATAGTAGTATCTCTCTAGACCTATACGTGTTCATCGTCTCTCGGGTATCTCTCGTGCTACCTGTATGTCGACAATGATCTTTTATCTTCGCAACACACTGACGGTACTCTCTCCCCCGACCTTCATCACTCTATCTCTCTCAAAGTATATCTCGCTCCCTGTTATGTGTCTCTAACTATGATTCTTCATGTGAAATATCTTTCTCTCACACAAACACAAACTTCGTCTCCCGGGATCTCATTTCTCTCTACTATTCCCCTGTGTGCCACTCGCACACCCCCTCTCACACAGATATGTCTTTCGCTCCTTAGGTATGAGAAGCTACGACTCTTCCTCTTAAATATCTCTTTCTCACACACAAACACAAACTCTGTCTCCCAAGGTCTCATATCTCTCCACCGTTCTGTTGTATGTCGCTCACACACACTCTCTCCCCCTAGAGATATCTTGTGTTCCCTCATATGTCTCTCAAGCTATCACTCTCGTTGTGAAATATCTTTCTCTCTCGCAGACACAAAACTCCATCTCTCGGGATCTCATTTCTTTATGATATTTGTTTGTATGTGACTCACATGCACCCTCTCTCTATCTCTCTCACACCCACACACATAACTCAGCCTTCTGATCCACTCGACTCCTATCTCTAACACACACTAGCTAGCATCTTTATCTTTCTATTTATCTGTTTCTCCATCAACCTTCTTTCTCGCCCTCACTCTTGCTTCCTATAACGCACACTATATATGTTTCTCTCTACATGCGGTCAAGTGCCCTCCTTTTATCTTTCTCTCTCACACACACACACATAACTTCACCCTCTGAACCACCCGGCGGTCATCTCCAACACTCAAACTAGCCGATGTCCCTCTAGCTAGCATCTCTATCTCTGTATATATCTGTAGTTTCTCCGTCAACATTTCTTTCTCGCACGCACTCTTGCTTCCTATCACCCACACTATATATGTCTCTCCATACATGCATTTATAGGTTGATCCCTTTTGCACAATCGTTGTGTCTCACTCCATCTGCTCGCCATAGATGCATGCTCCATCCCACGCCACTGTCTCTTAAAGACAAAAACACATGCTCAATTCTCGAGCCTTCTTCCCTGCACTCTAACATGAATGCATATTGTCATACTGATCTATCTCTCCCATGTCGTTGATCTTATGACTTATGTCTTCTTTCTTTTATCTCGATCATGCTCACGCGCACACACACACACATCCCATGTATACATGTATGCCTCTCGCACATGCACGTTCAAGGTCTCCTATGTCTCCATACGTAGTTAATTACCCTCAACCCTAATGCCACATCGAATCGTTCTCTTCTTGTGTGCACATAACTTCCGCCTGGATGGGTAAAACACACACTCACACTTAACAATCTCCTTCTAGCTACCCTCCTCTCTCACTCTTCCCCTATATCCCCGAAACCAATAAGACCATCCCTTCGTTTAATTCCCGCCTACATGCACCATCGATATATAGTAGTCTTCCTCGGTGTCTCTCGAACAAACACGTTCTCTCGATGTTGACTCCTCTCACGCGCACACGCCTTCTCTTCCCTCTCTACGAGCCTTTTCTCTCTCGCACACCCTCGTTGGTGGCCTCTGCCATACACATCACCTCTTTATGATGAAGCCACGCACACTTAAATTACATCCGCCACCGAGGACCCCGTGTCACACACACACACCCACCCACCCCCCACACACACCAAGACTCCATCTCACACACACATGCTCTAGGTGGAGCATTTGTTCCTACCACCCTTCGTCCAACCTTACCTGTATGATAAGAAATCACCTTAATTTACTTTTATAACATGGACAAATTCCACTTTACTTTAGTAGTTAGCAAACTTATCATCTCTACTCATATAAAAAATGACTTGGTGATGATGGTGTGCCTTCCGTCTTGTAATATAGACCGTCCGATCTATATCTGACAGATAAAAAGCAAACTATGACAATTTTACAAAAGATACCCGCACCTCTCTCCACATTTAGAGCATGATTGGTTTGCTGCCAATATTTGGCTAGCCAAATGTTGGAATTGCCAAATATTGGCAATACCAAGACTTGCCGAATATTGGCAACTTTATGTGAGATAGGCAAGACAACTCGGTAACCAACCAAGTAGTAGCGAATATTTGGCACAATGCCAAACATTGGCATGCCTATTTTTGGCACCAAACCAATTATGCTCTTACAGACAAGGCCTTGCCTCATTCATCCTTACCTCCCACAACCTCATTGCTGAGCAATTAAAAAGGAAGTCTCTGGAACAATCTAGCGTGGTGGCCGCTGCCGCCTGCCGACGCCGTCCATCCCCATGCCTCCGCCCAGTCCGACAACCAGTCACCACCACGCTCCACTCCTCACCTTATCTCTCATCTTTCATTTTTTCGATGAAATTGTCGAGATACCAAATTTCTGATAAAATTCTCGAGATATCATTAGTTTTTACACATGGGATTACTCCTGCATGGGTCAATCACAACAGGTGTTTTGTAAAAAAATGCATGTTGATGTTCCGTGCAATGCATGAGCATCTTGCTAGTAATTATATAACGCAAATCACGAGCAGGAAGTGACATTTTTTTCACACAACCACGTTAACATGGCCACGTAAATCACTAGCTAAAGTGTAATACCATTATACTTATATCCCAATGCAAAAGGTTGAGTACATGTCCGAAGAGTAGAGTCGCACACACGCACTCTATCGCTCAAAATCTCTCACACACACCAGTTACGTGACGCCCACTTAAGTAGACACGTGTGTTACAATTTGTGCACCCGCGGGTACATGTGATGGTGCACATTTATTTAAGCCGGACGGCGAACCCAAAAAGTAGCTGCATTCATTTCCCTCCCGCCGCCTCTTCTCTGGTCGCCATAGCCCAGTAGCCATGGCCCGGCCGAAGGTAACGTCATACGTCATACTCCCGCCGGAGCAGTGCTTTAATCTAGAAATTTTAGTGGTCATGCATGCATATTTTTGTGTTAGCACTCCTATATAAGGGTTGACCGGTCGCTTCCCACGGACGTGCGCGGGCGGTGGAAGAGGAAGGAGAAGGGAAGCGGGCTGTGAAGTAACGTTTTTACCACATTTTCTTAGGAAACTGAGTGCAATAATTGGGTAGTTTTGCAAACTACCAGTACTACACCTGAAACGGTTCAAAACCAATACCACCACCACGCTCGCGTCTGACCGCCCTGGCCGACCCAACCCCCCTCCCTTGCCGGTGCACACTTCTCGCGTGAAACAGTCAGCGTCGCCCCGGAACGTCGGTGCCGCATTAATGCCCGGCCAGAGCAGAGGCGACCTCTCACTGGCACCGACTTTGAAGCAGCGCGTCGGGCGAGAGAGCGTCGCTTCCCTGTGCATGCGATTGCTCCGCGTCGAGGCTAGCCATAGTTTGGATGAGTCTCCATCGTGGTGAGCCACACTAACTGTGATGATATTGACTCCCGTTCCCCATAGTTATGGATCGTTCCATCTATGAAGAACACGTGGGACTGGAACTACGAGACGTACATGTACCAAGGAGTGGATGTACGAACCTGAGTAATGTAGCACAATAAGTGAAGTAGAAAGGCACAAATAGTATGAACATGCGTGGCATATATGCATTTGTCTCTTACTACCACTAAATGTTGTACGTGCAATGCCCGGTGATGTTATGGAGTACGTGCCTAAGTAGTCTACTACTACTATATTAATTGGATGCACATATTAGGTTTTATATTTGTTTACGTGTATGCCCCGAGACCTTCCAACTAGACATGTCTTTCTCTCCGGGTCGCACTTCGTATCGTTCATACAACTAGTACTACTACGTGTGGTCTTCGACCCAGAAGTGGAAGAAGTGGAGACGCTCTACACATTGTTCATGTCCCAGTCCTTTCCCTGATGTGTGGGACATCCAGCACGTGCCGTGTTTGGCACTCCTTCGTCGTAAGAGTTGAAACGCTAGCATTCATCAGAAATAAAAAATGAATATAAATCAGTAGTGATACTATACCACGCAGTTTGCTTGCTCCTCGATATCGGAAAGAATACTTCCGTTCGCCGACATGTGGGACGTCGACCATCCTGGTCCACTTCCCATGCCCGCAGAACTCCAAGGGAGAGTCACCCTCGTCGTCGCGCCACGGTAATTACTAATGAGCCGTCAAATCACAGGCCCAACCTTTCCCACTGTGAAGTTGCTCGGATGAAGGAACCATCATGACTTCATTGAATTCCGCTTCTTGAAGAAAACTACCGTACCAGCAGTACTGCTAGCTATAGTAGTTACTCCAGCAGAGGCCTCCTTTGGTTCATAGGATAGGAATTTTATAGGAATATGAAAATCATAGGAAGTGAGATGACATGCATCTCAATTCTTATAGAGAAAGAGATGACATTTGATGCATAGGATAGGAATTTTTCCATTGAGTCTAGACTAACGTACTGGTAATTTGCTCTAAAAACTACAATAGTAACTAGTATTGGTACATGCTCGTAATTAATTAAACAAACATACGGGCGACACAGACACACACACTAACTACTAGTACTACTACTTCTCACATGCTGGCCAGACGCCGTCGTTCTCCTTCCCGGCTTTGTCGGCGACACCCCACCGTGCTTGGATCTCCGCCGACCTCTCTGCAGTAGCGCATGCGTCCTCTTCTTTCTTGCGGGGGCGGGCCTCTCTTTTCTTGAGTGCTTTCAGACTTTTCCGCTCCCTTTGTGCGGCTTTGGCCGCCTCTTGCTCTACCGCCCTTTCGGCCTTGGCAGCTTCAAATTCCGCCCACATAGGTGTGAGGTCGTGAGCAGCTATGAACTCAGCATGTCGGCATGCCATCGCTTCTCTACCATTCTATGTGCGGTCGTGGGCGGCGAGGAACTCGGCATGGCAGGATGCCATCGCTTCCTTACCGGTTAGTGTATGGCGCGGTGGCATGAACGACGCTTGGTGACAGCTCTGGGGTGGAGTGGCTGGACAACCATATAGTGCATTGGTTTGTCAAGAGCTCAAGGACAGAAGAGAAGGAAATTTGGATTCCCCTTCAATCCTGGTCATTTATTACCGAGTAAAATGCATTGGCGGTCATCGAACTTGTCTTAATGGCTCACTTTGATTATTGTATACGAGATATGGTGATTATACGGTCACTGGCTCAGTGTATAGCTCTGTATTTGTCTGGTTGACCAGTCAAATAGTCCGCATGCGCCTCATCAGCTTGTGTTCTTTATCTATCTATCTATGCGGGCCTACCTGTCAGTGGAGAAAGAAATAAAAACCAAATTTTTGCATATGTGAGGAATCAAACCACAGACTCGTCGCTGCAATGCACACTCATCATCCAAATGAAAATGAAATACTTTGCGTTAAATTCACACATGAATTTTTTTATTATACATGATGCACACATTAGCGCACACCGTCCATAGAGGCAAGTAGCATGTACGCGTGCGGACACTCACGCTCACGCTGTCAAACCATGCTAATGCATGCATGTCGCCCTCTCAATCAAAGTCCTATGCAAACAGCAAGCCCATCACCTGCGCGCCCCGGTGGTGCCTGACATTACTGTTTAGACGTTTGCTGGAGGCCTCCGTGAACACCGAGCATGTATTCACCTTGCTCAACACCAACGGTCATACAGTACTACCTCAACAACTACTTCCCGAAACCCACATGTTAAACAGATCCTACTCATGCAATGTTTGAGGATTAAGACTAATGCATAAAAACTGGGTAATAAGGGATATGATCAAAGTGTTACTTGCCTTGCTGATGATCTCAAAACCCTAGTGGCTTGTAGTAGCACGCTTCGCACTCCGAAAACTCTATCATGAACAAACAATAGCATACATAAGCAATCAAACATAAGATGCAAGGTTAAAACTCAAATAAAAAGATCCAAACTGAAAGTTCAACTGAAGAGCTTCGATTTGCAAAAAGCATCAATCGAATCGGAGCTACAGTAGTCAAACTACGATCAAAAGAAGTTTGAAATCTAATATTCTTGAAACCAAATTTTAAATTGTCAAAACCATGTTCCAGTTGATTATCTGGAAAGAGGGGAATAATACAAAGATTTTGGCGTTGGTTTCGCTGGATTTGGTCAAGCGAGCAAAAAGTTGCGAGGGTTTGAAGTTCAGGGACTAATCTGTGATAAAAAAATAATCGTGGATAGGTCCCTAGCCAAAAAATAAATAAAAAGAAAAATCCTATCGAACGAACGTTCGCTATCAGGGACAAACGAGTGAATACGTTCGCTAATAGTGACGTTCGAGTGAACGTTTGCTACTTAGCGAAACCAAAAAAAAGACAAAATCAATCTAACGAAAAACCAAAAATAACCGGGGTGTCGGTTCGGCGGTCTTTACCGGTTCGTAAAAAAACCAACGGGTCGGCGGCGGCGGGATCCGGCAAGTCCGGCAAGGCGGGGCTCCGGCGACGGCTCACGGCGGTGGGGCGAGCCAAGCGGCGGCGCAATGGCGAGTAGGCGGCGCAGTGAGCGCCTTTTAAAGGGGCCAGGGGGGCGAGGCTTGCGGGAGGGGGCGCGGCGGCGCGTGTTCGACCGGGACACGATGGTGGCGACGGCGAGGCTCGGGACTCTGTCCCGAGTCGGAGGAGGAGGCGGCTGTGGCTGGTGGGTCGGCCTGCTTGGCTAGGCTTCGGCCCAGTCGGGCGGGAAAAGTTTTTTTTTAAATAAAATTTCACCCGAAGAAAATCCTAATAAAATATATAAAAAAAATCTAAAAATACCAGAAACAATTTTCACCATCTAAACCTATTATTTAGAACAAAGTGAACATTTTTCTGGCCTAAAAATGCAATTTTCAAAAAATGCACATTTTTCTAAATTCAAATAAAATAGCAAGTAAAATCCAAATGAAATATAAATTTGATTTTAAATTTTCTTCTCCAATACTCCTTTCTTTTGAAGAAGTCATATTATCTTCTCTCTTTTATTTTAAATATTGGAAATAATTGGAGAGAAAAATATTAAAACTAAATTGATCCTCTTTTCAAATTTGAGAAAATTCAAATATGAAAATTTATGAAATCTCCAACTCTCTCCTTGGGTCCTTGAGTTGCTTATTTCTAGGATCACAACCAAAATGCAAATAAAATATGATATGCATGTGATGACCTATGTATAACATCCAAATTGAAAATTCGGATGTTACAAACTGAAACTAAGTGGGTGTGCATCCAACTTGCTTGCTCATGAAGACCTAGGGCACTTGAGGAAGCCCACCATTGGAATATACAATCCAAGTTCTATAATGAAAATTCCCACTAGTATATGAAACTGATAACTCAAGAGACTCTCTATATGAAGAACATGGTGCTACTCTGAAGCACAAGTGTGGTAAAAGGATAGTAACATTGTCCCTTCTCTCTTTTCTCTCATTTTTATATATTTTTCTCCTTTTTTGTAGGCTTATTTGGCCTCTCTCTCTTTTTGGGGGGGGGGGCTTCTCTGGCCACTTTTATTTTGATAACCTCACATGGGACAATGTTCTAATAATGATGATCATGACACTTTTATTTACTTACAACTCAATATTACAACTCGATACTAGAACAAAGATATGACTCTATATGAATGCTATGTGCAATGATCTAGCGTGGCAATGAAATCAAAAAACGGACAAGCCACGAGAACATCATGCTAGCTATCTTACGATCATGCAAAGCAACATGACAATAAATGATCAAGTCATGTATATGATGATGATGGAAGTTGCATGGCAATATATCTCAGAATGGCTATGGAAATGCCATGATAGGTAGGTATGGTGGCTGTTTTGAGGAAGATATAAGGAGGCTTATGTGTGATAGAGCTTATCATATCACGGGGTTTGGATGCACCGGCGAAGTTTACACCGACTCTCAAGGTGAGAAAGGGCAATGCACGGTACCGAAGAGGCTAGCAATGGTGGAAGGGTGAGAGTGCGTATAATCCATGGACTCAACATTAGTCATAAAGAACTCACATACTTATTGCAAAAATCTATTAGTCATCAAACAAAGTACTATGCCCATGCTCCTAGGGGGTGTATTGGTAGGAAAAGACCATCGCTCGTCCCCGACCGCCACTTATAAGGAAGACAATCAATAAATACCTCATGCTCCAACTTCGTTACATAACGGTTCACCGTACATGCATGCTACAGGAATTAAAAACTTCAACACAAGTATTTCTACAATCCACAACTACCCACTAGCATGACTCTAATATCACCATCTTTATATCGCAAAACTATTGCAAGGAATCAAACATATCATATTCAGTGATCTACAAGTTTTATGTAGGATTTAATGACTAACCATGTGAATGACCAATTCTTGTCATCTCTCTAAATAGATATAAGTGAAGCAAGAGAGTTTAATTCTTTCTACAAAATATATGCCCATGCTCTAACAAATATAAGTGAAGCAAAAGAGGATTCTATAAATGGCGGTTTTATATGTGTAGGGAAATAGGCAATCCAAACTTCAAATGATATAAGTGAAGCACATGAAGCATTCTATAAAGCCATACTCAAAAGATATAAGTGAAGTGCAAAGAGCATTCTACAAATAAACCATGGACTATCTCATACCAGCATGGTGCATCAAAGAGAAGTGAAAACTGAATGCAAAATACGCTCCAAGATTTGCACATATCACATGAACGAAACGAAACCGAAAACATACCGATACTTGTTGAAGAAAGATGGGATGCCTTCCAGGGCATCCCCAAGCTTAGACGCTTGAGTCTCCTTGAATATTTACTTGGGATTCCTTGGGCATCCCCAAGCTTGAGCTCTTGCCTCTCCTCATTCTCCTCATATCGAAACCTCCTCGATCCTTGATCACTTCATCCACACAAAACTCAACAGAAAGTTTGGTAAGATCCGTTAGTGTAATAAAGCAAATCACTACTCTAAGTACTGTTGCAAACCAATTCATATTTTGTTTTTGCATTGTAGCTACTGTAATATAACTTTTCCATGGCTTAATCCACTGATAGAAATCGATAGTTTCATCAAGGCAAGCAAACAATGCATCAAAAACAGAATCTGTCTTAAACAGGATAGTCTGTAGTAATCAGAACATTCACCATACTTATGGTACTCCCAAAATTCTGAAACAATTAGGAAAAATAAACAATTTGTATAGAAATACAGTGCAAAAAGTTTCAGAACCGTTTGACATTCCAGTAAAAAATGTAAAATCGCGCACTACAGCCAAAGTTTCTGTTTTGCACCGCACAAACCAACAAGCAATGTAAACATCCTAAAGGCAAATCTTGGCACATTATTTTTATAATACAATGGACTTGTACAAGGGATAATTATTTTTGTTGAGAAGTTTCTGTAATCAAGATTCACAAAGTTTCGGTGAGCATGAACAAAGTTCAAGGAGCTCCCACACTTCAACAATGCTTGTCTCTCTCACTTTCACTTTCCTTTTTGAAAAGTTTTGGGTCCCCCTCTTTATTTTTTTGTTTTAAAACTCTATAAAAGCACTCAACAGAAATAAATGACTCTCTAAAACTTCTGGGTTGTCTCCCTGGCAGCGCTTTCTTTAAATCCATTAAGCTAGGCATAAGGTGCTCAAGTAATGAATCCACCCGGATCCCAAGGTATATCAAAGCCAATTTGAATTAGCAATGATTTGGCATTTAGTAGTGAGCATAAAGCAACATATATCAAGCAATGACGAAGTCTAACTCTCTTCCTATGCATCGGCATGTCATACAAGAAAAATTCATGCACATCAAGTAAAGGCCAATGCATAGCATAAGAAGTTTCTTGCAATGTTATCGTGTTGGAAACATAGAGAGGCGGAGATGTAGTTCCTCTCTCATAATAATTGCAAGTAGGAGCAGCAAGCACATGCATATTATATTCATCAAAATTATCATGTGCAACAGTAAAAGGCCACCCATCAATATAATCCTTAATAAGTGCAAACTTCTCCGATATAGTGTAGTTTGAAGAATTCTAAAAGATAATAGGACTATCATGTGTGGGTGCAATAGCAAGAATTTCATGTTTTAACATAAGGAACAATAGCAATTTCATCTCCATAAGCATAATTCATATTGGCATATTGGCCACAAGAATAGCAAGCATAAAGTTCATCAAAAAGGGATATTTCAAACGAATCAACGGGATCATAGCAATTATCATGGCATTCGTCCTTCGGTAAGAACGAAGGGACATTAAATAATGTATGAGTTGGAGAGTTACTCTCATTAGAAGGTGGGCAAGGGTAGCTAATCCGATCTTCCTTCTTTTGTTCTTCGCTCTCCTCATCATCTTTTTTATCCAATGAGCTCATAGTTTCATCAATTTCTTCTTCCATAGACTCCTGCAAAATATTAGTCTCTTCTCGGACAGCGGAGACTTTCTCGATAAATTCATCAATATCATAATTGTATTTATAATTCTCATAGCAATATTTAAGGATAGCTAATTTTTTGGGTCTATAAACTGAATCATCAAAATCTTCAAACTCTTTAAACAAAGATTCAATTTCACAAGCACCCTTAAAAGCAACAAATTCTTCTATTCGTTCCACATCATAGTAATCATATATACCATTAGCATAAGAAGCTAAGGTTTCATTATCATTAAATTTGCATGAAAAGGGGACTAAGGATATGTTTCTCATATATGGAGGTGACAAAGAGCTCATCGTAAATGGTTACATCGATGCAAGCTTTGACACTGATCTGGATGACTCTAAGTCACAAACCAGATATGTGTTTTCATTAAATGGTGGAGCTATCAGTTGGTGCAGTTCCAAGCAGAGCATCGTGGCGGGATCTACGTGTGAAGCGGAATACATAACTGCTTCGGAAGCAGCAAATGAAGGAGTCTGGATGAAGGAGTTCATATCCGATCTAGGTGTCATACCTAGTGCATCGGGTCCAATGAAAATCTTTTGTGAAAATACTGGTGCAATTGCCTTGGCAAAGGAATCCAGATTTCACAAGAGAACCAACCACATCAAGAGACGCTTTAATTCCATCCGCGATCAAGTCAAGGAGGGAGACACGGAGATTTGCAAGATACATACAGATCTGAATGTTGCATACTCGTTGACTAAGCCTCTCTCACGAGCAAAACATGATTAGCACCAAGACTCCATGGGTGTTAGAATCATTACAATGTAATCTAGATTATTGACTTGCAAGTGGGAGACTAAAGGAAATATGCCCTAGAGGCAATAATAAAGTTGTTATTTATATTTCCTTATATCATGATAAATGTTTATTATTCATGCTAGAATTGTATTAACCGGAAACTTAGTACATGTGCGAATACATAGACAAACGGAGTGTCACTAGTTTGCCTCTACTTGACTAGCTCGTTGAATCAATGATGGTTATGTTTCCTAACCATAGACATGAGTTGTCATTTGATTAACGGGATCACATCATTAGAGAATGATGTGATTGACTTGACCCATCTGTTAGCTTAGCACGATGATCGTTTAGTTTGTTGCTATTGCTTTCTCCATAACTTATACATGTTCCTATGATATGAGATCATGCAACTCCCGAATACCGGAGGAACACTTTGTGTGCTACCAAACGTCACAACATAACTGGGTGATTATAAAGGTGCTCTACAGGTGTCTCCGATGGTGTTTGTTGAGTTGGCATAGATCGAGATTAGGATTTGTCACTCTGATTGTCGGAGAGCTATCTCTGGGCCCTCTCAGTAATGTACATCACTATAAGCCTTGCAAGCAATGTAGCTAATGAGTTAGTTATGGGATGTAGCATTACAGAACGAGTAAAGAGACTTGCCGGTAACGAGATTGAACTAGGTATTGAGATACCAACGATCAAATATCGAGCAAGTAACATACCGATGACAAAGGGAACAACGTATATCGTTATGCGGTTTGACCGATAAAGATCTTCGTAGAATATGTAGGAACCAACATGAGCATCCAGGTTCCGCTATTGGTTATTGACCGGAGACATGTCTCGGTCATGTCTACATAGTTCTCGAACCCGTAGGGTCCGCACGCTTAATGTTTGGTGACGATCGTATTATGAGTTTATGTGTTTTGATGTACCAAAGGTAGTTCAGAGTCCCGGATATGATCACGGACATGACGAGGGGTCTCAAAATGGTCTGGGCATAAAGATCAATATATTCGATGACTATATTTGGACATCGGAATGGTTCCAGGTGAGATCGGGCATTTACCAATGTACCGGGAGGTTACTGGAACCCCTCGGGAGGTATATGTGCCTTATTGGGCCATAGTGGGAGAGAGGAGAAGGGAGCAAAGGAAGGGGCGCCCCCCCAAGCCCAATTCGAATTGGGAAGGGGGACGCCCCCCCCCCTTTCCTTCCTCCTTCCTCCCCCTTCCTTCTCTCCTAATCCAACTAGGGAAGGGGGGAATCCTACTCCCGGTGGGAGTAGGACTCCCCTTGGGGTGCGCCTAGGAGGCCGCCCCCCCTCCTCCACTCCTTTATATACGGGGGAGGGGCACCCCATAGACACACAAGGTGATCATTGATCTCTTAGCCGTGTGAGGTGCCCCCCTCCACAATAATCCACCTCAGTCATATCGTAGCGGTGCTTAGGCGAAGCCCTGTTCCGGTAGCATCATCATCACCGTCATCACGCCATCGTGCTGATGAAGCTTTCCCTCAACACTCTACTGGATCGTGAGTTCGTGGGACATCATCGAGCCGAACGTGTGCAGATCACAGAGGTGTCGTACCTTCGGTGCTAGGATCGGTCGATCGTGAAGACGTACGACTACATCAACCGCGTTGTCATAACGCTTCTGCTTACGGTCTACAAGGGTACGTAGATAACACTCTTCCCTCTCGTTGCTATGCATCACCATGATCTTGCGTGTGCATGGGAATTTTTTGAAATTACCGCGTTCCCCAACAACTTGAGCATTGGGTGTAGATAATATGTGAGTGTGTTTCATGAATGGATCAATGATTGAGCATAATGGGCTAGGGATAACTTGCTTTAGTGTTGATATTTTGAAAGACTTGGTTGCTTGTTGATATGCTTGAGTATTGAAGTCTTCATGTCAAAACTAGACTATTGCTTTGAATCGTATAAAAGTCCAAATGTCCATGCTACAAAGAAAAGAATATGCGATGAACATGTTAGGCACCATTACACATCAAAAATTCTGTTTTTATCATTTACCTACTCGAGGACGAGCAGGAATTAAGCTTGGGGATGTTGATACGTCTCCAACGTATCTATAATTTTTTATTATCCCATGTTGTTATATTATCATTCTTGGATGTTTTACAACCATTTTATAGCAACTTTATATCATTTTTTGGGACTAACCTATTGACATAGTGCCCAGTGCCAGTTGTTGTTTTTTGCTTGTTTTTTACTTCATAGAAAATCAATACCAAACTGAGTCCAAACGCAGCGAAACTTTTTGGAGATTTTTTATGGACCCGAAGACACCTGTTGGGCCAAAGAAGTACCAGAGGGGTGCCCCGATGGGGGCACAACCCACCTGGGCGCGCCTGGGGGCCCAAGCGCGCCCTGGTGGGTTATGCCCACCTCGGTGGCCTCCCGCACCACCTCTTTGTTCTATAAATACCCCAATATTCTAGAAACCCTAGGGGAGTTGACAAAAATCAATTCCAGCCGCCGCAAGTTCCAGAACCACCAGATCCAATCTAGACACCTTCACAGAGGGGTTCATCATCCTCATTGGTGCCTCTCCGATGATGCGTGAGTACTTCATTGTAGACCTACGGGTCCATAGTTAGTAGCTAGGTGGCTTCCTCTCTCTCTTTTGATTCTCAATACAATGGTCTCTTTGAGATCTATTTAATGTAACTCTTTTTGCGGTGTGTTTGTTGGGATCCGATGAACTTTGAGTTTATGATCAGATCTATGTTTTTATCCATGAAAGTTATTTGAGTATTTTGATCTATGATATGCATGATTACTTATAGCCTCATATTTCTTCTTCGAATCTTTGGTTTATTTAGGCCAACTGGATCAATTTTTCTTGCCATGGGAAGAGGTGCTTTGTGATGGGTTCAATCTTACGGTGCTTGATCCCAGTGACAGAAGGGGAACCGACACGTATGTATGGTTGCTATTAAGGATAACAATATGGGGTCTATTTCTACATAAATAGATCTTGTCTACATCATGACATCGTTCTTATTGCATTACTCCATTTCTCCATGAACTTAATACACTAGATGCATGTTGGATAGCGGTTGATGTGTGGAGTAATAGTAGTAGATGCATGCAGGAGTCGGTCTACTAATCTTGGAAGTGATGCCTATATAATGATCATTGCCTGAATATCGTCATGATTATTTGAAGTTCTATCAATTGCCCAACAGTAATTTGTTTACCCACCGTATGCTATTTTTCTCGAGAGAAGCCACTAGTGAAATCTACGCCCCCGGGTCTCTTCTTTATTATATTTGCCTTCGTGATCTATTTTTATTTGCTTTTATTTTCAGATCTATTAATCCAAAAACCCAAAAATACCTTGCTGCAATTTTTATTTATTTATTTTATCTCGTGTTCCCGTGAGATCTATTTATCCAATCTACTACAATTTTACCTATCTATTTACCTGTGAGGGATTGACAACCCCTCTTTTACGTCGGGTTGCAAGTATTTGTTCTTTGTGTGCAGGAGCTGTTTACGTGATGTTGCGTGGTTATCCTACTGGTTCGATAACCTTGATCTCATCACTGAGGGAAATACCTACCGTAGCTGTGCTGCATCATCCCTTCTTCTTTGCGGAAATACGAACGTAGTTCAAGCCGCATCAGTGCCGTACGTTCGGTACTTGATCGGTACGATCGTGAAGGTGTAAGACTACATCAACCGCATTGATAAACGCTTCCGTTTAATGGTCTACAAGGGTACGTAGACATACTCTCCCCTCTTGTAGTTATGCATCTCCATGGATAGATCTTGCATGTGCGTAGAAATTTTTTGTTTTCCATGCAACGTTACCCAACAATTCCAACCCATAAATACCTATTTTTGGAGAAAAATAAGAGAGGAAGTTTCACCGCATTTCATGATACGGAGCCGCCGCCACCTCTTGTTCTTCATCGGGATCCCATTCGGGGAATCTTCAGTCTTCGTCATCACCAATTCCATGATGCTCCCCACCGGGAGTGAGTAACTCCTTCATAGGCTTGCTGGTCGGTGAGGAGTTGGATGAGATTCATCATGTAATCGAGTTAGTTTTGTTAGGGCTTGATCCCTAGTATCGACTATGTCCTGAGATTGATGTTGTTATGACTTTGCTATGCTTAATGCTTGTCACTAGGGCCCGAGTGCCATGATTTCAGATCTGAACCATTTATGTTTTTACCATTATATCTATGTTCTAGATCCGATCTTGCAAGTCATACTATTATGTGTTATGACCCGTAAACCCCAGTGTGACAGTAATTGGGATACTTTCCGGTGATGACCGTGGTTTGAGGAGTTCATGCATTCACTATGTCTTAATGCTTTGTTCCGGTTCTCTATTAAAAGGAGGCCTTAATATCCCTTAGTTTCCTTATGGACCCCGCTGCCACGGGAGGGTAGGACAAAAGATGTCATGCAAGTTCTTTTCCATAAGCACGTATGAGTATTTACGGAATACATGCGTACATTATATTTATGAGATGGAGCTAGTTTTGTATCGCCCTATGTTATGACTGTTATATGATGAATATCATCCAACGAATTCACCGATCCAATGCCTACGAGTTTTCCACATATTGTTCTTGCTAAGTTACTATTGCTACAAAACCGTTGCTATCACTGTTACTGTCACCGTTACTGTTACCACTGCTATCAAAGCTATCATATCACTGTGCTACTGATCACTGTGTTGCAGATATTTAATATCCAGGTGTGGTTGAATTAACATCTCAACTGCTAATACTCGCAAATATTCTTTGGCTCCCCTTGTGTCAGAATCTATAAATTTGGGTTGTATACTCTACCCTCGAAAACTTTGTGATCCCCTATACTTGTGGGTTATCAAGACCTTTTCCTGGCGCCGTTGCCGGGGAGCATAGCAATGTTTGTTGAGTCACTT
This sequence comes from Triticum urartu, assembly GCF_003073215.2. Taxonomy (NCBI): domain Eukaryota; kingdom Viridiplantae; phylum Streptophyta; class Magnoliopsida; order Poales; family Poaceae; genus Triticum; species Triticum urartu. The sequence goes on from NC_053026.1 coordinate 356,271,073, forward strand.
GGGATTTTATCTATTTATCACTATGAAGAATCTGAAGGATACCAAAACCAAGATTTTTTCCCTCTAAGATGAGGGGAGGTAAGGAACTGCCATCTAGCTCTGCACTTGATTCACCTTCTATTTTGAGTAAACTTGCAACACCACCACATGCTATTAATCATGATATGTTGCAAGTTATTGATGATGCTACTTCTACTATGAATGATACTCATGATGATTCTAGTACCTTGCTTGATGATAATGTGCCACTAGGTGAATTTCTTGATGAACAAATTGCTCGAGCTAAAGATATTGAGAATGCTAAAACTGATAAAATTATTGAAATTGGTGAAGTACATGAAACTGAAAATCTTGAAACACCTATTAGAGCTAGCTCTCCTAGAGTTGAATTGCCTAGGATACCTGGAGGTTATGTTATGGAGGAGGAGATAGCTAGAGACTTTCTTGCTTGCAATGATAGAGATGATCTTAAGAAATTACTATGCAAACTGAAAGAAAAATCTTTGAATGCTAGAATGAAATGTGATCCTAAGTTTGGTACTTCACCTATCTTTGTTACCGATAAGGATTTTGAATTCTCTGTCGACTGAGAGTTAATTACTTTGTTGAATCTGATCCTTTTCATGGCTATGAAACTAAAACTAAAGTGGCACATCTTACTTAATTAAATGATATAGCCACCCTTTTTGCTCATGATGAGAAAATTTGCTACTACTATATCCTTAAATTATTTCTGTTCTCATTAAAGGGTGATGCTAAGATATGGTAAAATACTCTTGCTCCTGGCTGTGTGCGTAGTCCCCAGGATATGATTTACTACTTTTCTGAAAAATATTTTCCTGCTCATAAGAAACAAGCTGTCTTACAGGAAATATTTAACTTTGCACAAATTGAAGAAGAGAGTCTCCCACAAGCTTGGGGAGGCTTCTCCAATTACTTAATGCTTTGCCAGATCATACTCTTAAGAAAAAGGAAATACTTGATATCTTCTATAATGGACTAACCGATGCTTCTAGGGACTTCCTAGATAGTTGTGCTGCTTGTGTTTTCAGGGAACGGACTATTGAACAAGCTGAGGAATTATTGAACAACATATTGAAAAATTATGATGATTGTACTCTTGGTGAACCACCGCCTAAACCCACTCCGAAGAAGAGGGGTATCTTATTTCTCAGTCCCGAAGATATTCAAGAGGCAAGAAATGTATAAAGGAAAAAGGTATTAATGCTGAAGATGTTAAGAATTTACCACATATATATTGAAGAAATAAATGGACTTGACATTGAAGAAATACATGGTAGAGGTAAATTATTTATTAAAGTTTGATGAAGGTGACATCCCTTATAATAAACATCCTAGTAAATGCCTTTATGAGTTCGACAATTACATTAGGAAACAAGATCTCTTCAATGCAAATGTTATGAAACAATTGAAATATAACTCTGATATGATTGCTCGCTTGAGTGACTTGTTATTTAGAATCACTAATGATGTAAGAGGTGTAAGAAAACATGCCTCTATGATCCAAACTTAGTTAGAACAAGTTGCTCAATCTCAAAGAGAATTGCTTAGTGAAATGAACAACAATATGAATGATTTTACTGTTAGAGTAGCAACCAGAGGAGACAAAATGACTCAGGAACCACTTTATCCTGAGGGACACCCTAAAAGAATTGAACAAGACTCTCAAAGAATTAACATGGATGCACGTAGTCCTTCTAAAAAGAAAAAGAAAAATGATAGGTCTTTGCATACCTCTAGTGAACCTGAGAAAGAGAAACCTTTTGAAGATAACAATGATGTATCTATCTCAGATGCTGAAACTCAATCTGGTAATGAACATTCACTTAGTGATAATGAAAATTATAAGAATGATGTTCATGAAGACACTCAACCAGACAAAGATAAAGAACCAGATAATGATGTTGAAATAGAACCTGCTGTTGATCTTGATAACCCACAACCTAAAAATAAACGATATCATAAAAGAGACTTTGTGCCTAGAAAACACGACAAAGAAAGAGATCCATGGGTTCAGATAACCATGCCCTTTCCACCTAAACCCTCCAATAAAAAGGATGATGAAGAACTTGAACGCTTTGCTGAAATGCTTAGGCTAGTCTTCTTGCGCACCCGCTTGACTGATATTTTAAAGATGGCCCCTTATACAAAATACATGAAAGAAATTGTCACTAATAAAAGAAAGATACCTGAAGCTGAAATCTCCACCATGCTTGCTAATTACTCTTTTAAGGATGGAGTACCTAAAAAACTTGGAGATCCAGGAATACCAACCATACCTTGCTCCATCAAAAGAAATTATGTCAAAACTGCTTTATGTGATCTAGGAGCTGGTGTTAGTATTATGCCTTTCTCTTTATATAAAAGACTTGATTTGAATAAACTCACACCTACTGAAATATCTTTGCAAATGGCTGACAAGTCAACTGCCATACCTATCGGTATTTGTGAGGATGTGCCCATTGTTGTTGCAAATGTTACTATCATAACATACTTTGTTATACTTGAGATGCCCGAGGATGACAACATGTCGATGATCCTTGGTAGACCCTTTTTGAATACTGCAGGGGCTGTTATTGATTGCAATAAAAGCAATGTCACTTTTCATATCAACGGTAATGAGCATACAGTGCATTTTTCAAAGAAACAATCCCAAGTCAATGGTATTAATGTTATTGAAAAGTCTCCGACAATTACTATTGGAAGTTTTCAACTACCTCTACCTACTGCCAAAAAGAAATATTAAATACTTATTGTTGGGAACATGCATATCCCCATTGAGGTAACTTAGTTTTTTACAAAAGTTCTTTGCATGCTAATCGAAAGTGGTTGTTAATAAGACTTGATCAACCTTATTAATGGATCATTTTCGAGAGGTATGAAGTTGATGAATTTAGTGATCACAACTTTCTGCCCTTACCTTTTGTTTTCTGTTTTTCTTAGTTAAATAAAATAAAATGCCATGTTTTGTCTGTTTTCGGAATTCTCCATGCAATAAAAAAGAGGTCAAAAATAAAAGTGCTCAGAATGCCCTGAAAATTTGATACGATTTTTTCTGAATATTTCTGAATTTTAGTGCAACTAACATCAGACGGGGGTGCCGCTGGTGACCACAAGACACCAGGGCACACCAGCAACCCCAGGCGCGCCCTAGTGGGTTGTGGTCCCCATGTGGGTCCCCTCACTTATCCCTTTAGCCCATGTCATCTCCTACCTCCAGAAAAAATCACCATAGCTCTCTCTCTCTCTCTTGTGTTCTTGCTCTCAAACCCACGGATTTCGATCTCTTTGCTTGAAGCTCCGTTTCTGAAAATGTTTTTGGGGATTGCTACTTGGTATGTGACTCCACCACTGCTCCAATTAGTTTTTGCTTTAGTGATTTATATTTTGAATAATTAACTACTCTTGGTGCCGCTGTAGATGTGCTTGCATGTTGAATTCTTGAGTTCTAAGTAGTTTGAATGCTTGCTATGGCCTCTAGGCATCCATATGAGTAGTTGCTATCAATCTTGCAAAGTTTTGTTGACAAAAGTTTTGTGGACTAAAAAATTTAGAATTTTATTTATAGGAATAAGATGAGTATTTTCAGAAAGTTTTCCTCCAAGAAGAATGCTAAGGGAGTCATCGAACAATGACCTCAACACTCCGAGAATGGTGGAGGTGCGGCCGTGTGAATGGCCGCATAATGCCTTCATGGAGGAGGTCGGGTTCCATCAAGAGTTTTCCCAATTCGTGGCGAATGCTGGGCTGGCCGACTTCCTCGTAGATGAGTGTGACCAGCATCACCTCCTCACGAACTCCTTTGTGCAAAATTTTCATTTTCTGAGTAGGAACAATCACCCTGAGGTGCAGTTTAGTTTATAAGTTGAAACCCGCCAGATACCGCTCACTGACTTTTGTGATATATGTTTGATTCCTTCTGATGGGGAATTAAGGGAGCCTAAACTGGCAGAGTTTGAGAACTTTCTCCTCACTTTGATAGTGGGGGATGAGAGAGGCGTGTCGAGCGCCACTCCCACTAGTTTGTAGTTTCCTCCCGTGCATTACTTTGCTTTATTCATCACGAAGTGCTTAACTGCTAGGGAGAAGCTCGGTGCACTCAGTGCCCCTCGACCTCGCCATTTTACGATGTGCACTACACATTGATCACACCTTTAGCCTAGGGGCTATTATTGCACATTGTCTGCACCTTAACAAAACTAAGGGGAAAATTCATGGTGGTATTTATGCCACCTGCTTAGCGAGTCATTTTAATGTTCAGATACGCCAACATGATTATCCTTTGTCCTGAGTTTCTCTAGATCACCAAGCGATGGAGTACCACCAGTTTATTGATGTTGCTGATTCATTTCATAACATTCGTTACAACTTAGTTTTCAGTGTAGATACCCGTGATGTTATCCCATTGCTTGCACCTACTTTGTTTGATTCTATTGCCAGGGCGGATACAAGGTCTTGCCCGAGGATATTATTGCCTGCCGGAACAACCAGGCGGCGGCAGAGGAGGAGCCTCAGGATTGGGACGCCCAGGTGCCGCCACCAGATAACTACTACATGGATCCGGACGGCTACTACAGATGGTGATTACCAAGCTAGGCCAAAATCCTAAGCTTGGGGGAGTATGTATTTCCAGTGACATTATATTCATGTTCACACATTTCATTCCAGTTGTCGGTGTTCACACTTTTTCATTGTATTATCCATCCTAGATTTATTTTTCTCGCTTTCTTCTTGTGTGTTTGAAAAACTTTGAGAAAACCCAAAAATATTTCTCGCTTCTTTTCGGTTTTTCTTTCTAGTTTAATTAGTTCTAATGTTAAAAAAGAAAACACAAAAATATCTCCTTGTTCTTCTTTTGCTTACCGGGAGCTTTCCCATGTAAATAGTTTTTCTTGGATTTTTTCCCTTCTTTAATTTGCTTTCTTCAAGAAAGACTAAAAACTCCAAAAAAAATTAGTGTGTTTCTTTGAAATTCATTTCTTTTTATTGAGTCGTACCAAGGAGAAGACCACGATGAAAATGTTGAGTGGCTCTCGTATGTATTATTGTTGATCTAACAAAGGGCCCAAATTACCTTGTCTTCTCCTTTTGAATAAAATCTTTGCAGATTCCATCTTAGCTAACAACGCTCTTGCACTATTATTATTTTCATATCATTCGGTCGTGCAAGTGAAAGGCAATAACAATGATATTTGATTAATTGACTGTGGTAGAGAGAAGCGGGTATGAACTCAACTTGTTTTGTTTTTGTAAATATGTTTAAGCTAGTATCGATGATTCAGCATATTATGATCAAATTGCAATGTCAATTAGAGATTATATTTTCTCATGCCATGCTTAAGTAGCTAGAAGTGGATAATGATTTATCTTAGGTGTCAACATGCATTAAAATGATTGTGATGTAGTATGATGATATGGTATCCTCCTCTGAATGTTTCAAGTGGCTTGACTTGGCACATGTTCATGCATGTAGTTGAATCAAACCTAACATAGCCTCTATGATATTTATGTTCATGGTGTTCATATCCTACTAATGCTAGTATTCAATGTTGATTATGCATAATGCATGTTCATGACCGTTTTCGCTCTCTAGCTGGCCGCTTCTCAACCTATTTGCTAGCCTACGCCTGTACTAAGCGGTAATACTGCTTGTGCATCAAAATCCTTAAACCCAAGTTATTCCAGATGAGTCCACCATATCTACATATATGCGGTATTACCCTGCCATCTCAAATAAATTGGCATGTGCCACCTCTAAAATTTCAAATGAACACTATTTTGTGTGCTTGGACCACTCATAGAGCGACAGGGGATGGTCAGTATCTTCCATGCTAAGCGGTTTATTCTCATGATGAGTGTTTATTCATTCGTCCTTGCACGAGAGGGGCGGTAATAGGGATGCCCAGTCCCGAAATAAAAAAATGCAAATAATTAAACAAAACTCCCCCAGGATTGTTGTTGGTATGGACGGTACCCGTGGATTCGGCTAGCTATGGAGTGTGTTTGTTGGTGGAGGGGGAGTAAACCTTTACTTTTACAGCTTGAGAATCATCGCTAATGTGTTTAGCTTGGAAGATATTAATGACTCTTGGTCGTAACATTGACAGGAAGGGTGTACCTCCCAAAATTATATTTACCTCTGATTCAAGCTTTGAGCTCTCGCACCTCTACAAATCCCTTCTTCCCTCTACGAAGGGACTATCTATTTAATTTTATGTTGACTCATCACCTTCTCAAACAAGCGCCAGACCTGAGAACAACATTGTCATCCTCATGCATTGTGTATAGTTAATGTTGAATGCATCATGACTGGATCTTTTCTACCATGAATTACAATGTTTAGTCGTTGCTTGGACTTTGGAGGTGCTCTGCATTTATGTTTTGCGGTCTCAGAAAGGGCTAGCGAGATACCACTGTTGTCATATCATATCATGGTTGTTTTAACAAAGTGTTGGTATTTGATATATCTTATTATTGCTCTCTAGTTGATTATACTATTGATACGAGTTAATATAATTTCTAAGAGTTATTGTTGACATGGTTAGTCATGATCTTTGATGAAAACCTGGGTGTTACTTAAGCTTATTTATGTAAACAAGAACAAAAGAGTTCGTAAAAGTTGTTCTTTCTCACTTTCAGTCTGTCAACTGAATTGCTTGAGGACAAGCAAAGGTTTAAGCTTGGGGGAGTTGATACGTCCCCGTCATATATACTTTCCCTAATGCTTTTGCTCTTGTTTTGGACTCTAATTTGCATGATTTGAATGAAACTAATCCGGACTGACGTGGTTTTCAGCAGAACTGTCATGGTGTTGTTTTTGTGTAGAAATAAAAGTTCTAGGATTTGGACAAAACTTTTTAGAGAATTATTCCAGAATAAATAAATAAAATATTTGAACCAAGAGCCACCGGAGGGGGGCCCTGGCTCACCACAAGACACCAGGGCGCGCCACCCCCTCTAGACGCGCCCTGGTGGGTTATGGGGCCCTCGTGGCTCTGCAGACCCTAATTCCAACTCCATAAATACCTATTTTTAGAGAAAAAATAAGAGAGGAAGTTTCATCGCGTTTCACGATACGGAGCCGCCGCCACCTCCTGTTCTTCATCGGGAGGCCATATCTGGAGCCCGTTCAGGGCTCCGAAGAGGGGAATCTTCGGTCTTCGTCATCACCAAGCCTCCTTCATCACCAATTCCATGATGCTCCCACCGGGAGTGAATAATTCGTAGGCTCGCTGGTCGGTGAGGATTTGGATGAGATTCATCATGTAATCTAGTTAGTTTTGTTAGGGCTTGATCCCTAGTATCCACTATGTTCTGAGATTGATGTTGTTATGACTTTGCTATGCTTAATGCTTGTCACTAGGGCCCGAGTGCCATGATTTTAGATTTGAACCATTTATGTTTTCACCATTATATCTATGTTATATATCCGATCTTGCAAATCATATTCACCTATTATGTGTTATGATCCGTAAACCCGAGTGTGACAGTAATTGGGATACTTTCTGCTGATAACAGAAGTTTGAGGAGTTCATGTATTCACCATGTGTTAATGCTTTGTTCCGGTTCTCTATTAAAAGGAGGCCTTATTATCCCTTAGTTTCCTTATGGACCCCGCTGCCACAGGAGGGGTAGGACAAAAGATGGCATGCAAGTTCTTTTCCATAAGCACGTATGACTATTTACGGAACACACGTTTACATTATATTTATGAACTGGAGCTAGTTTTGTATCGCCCTAGGTTATGACTGTTATATGATGAATATTATCCAACGAATTCACTGATCCAATGTCTACGAGTTCTCCACATATTGTTCTTGCTAAGTTACTATTGCTGTTGTCATTGTTACACTTGCTACAAAACCGTTGCTATCACTGTTACTGTCACCGTTACTGTTACCACTGCTATCAAAACTATCATATTACTGTGCTACGGATCACTGTGCTGCAAATATTTAATCTCCAGGTGTGGTTGAGTTGACAACTCAATTGCTAATACTTGCAAATATTCTTTGACTCCCCTTGTGTTGAATCTATAAATTTGGGTTGAATACTCTATCCTCAAAAACTGTTGCGATCCTCTATACTTGTGGGTTATCAGTGATCATTAGTGAACTGCCAACATACCAAAATTGCATGAGTTTTATCAAACTTCATAGTTAAATGAGCCTCGCAATAGCACTAAGTCTTCACTCTAAGCCTACGGTTCCGACCTTCCATTGTTAAAAACTTGCTCTGCCTTTTTCCAGCCCTGGAACAAACATACCTCCTCAAGTGGATACTTCCTGTAGCACCTTTTCCTCATTTGAGCAAGTCCCTCCTAATGTTGAACCCACATTCCTTCCCGTACTTGTTTTAGAACACATACGCCTCCCCTTCTGAGCCGAACGTCTTTTCCATTACCATCCAATGCCTATCCAGGGACTCTTGTTGATATTCATCATACCCAATGTCCAGTTCAAATTCAACATCATCGTCAAGGTCATCGTGCCCACTAGGACCACCCCCTGTAAAATTAGACAAAGAACCATGTAAGCCACTTAGTTGTTATATCGTTCCTTGCACTATACCTTTTTTATTGTACTTGGCTCGCGCTTTCAACATAAGATTCATCGATGTCGTTCTGCTCATTGTCATCATCGACATCGTTCTGCTCATTTCATCATCCACATCTACTTTGTACAAATAAAGTAAGACATGTAAGTGCTAATGTTGTTGTTATATCATTCCTTGTCTTGCATACTTTTCAACATATCTAGCTCACGCTTTCAGCATAAGATTCATCTACATTGTTGTGCTCATGGTCATCATCAACATGTATCTGTACTGATCTAAAGTAAGACATGTAAGTGCCAATGTTGTTGTTTGTCATAATTTTTTGTCAACGTTCGCGTCACTTATAGTAAAATGTCGCCCTCGGGACGTGGGTTGACATTCGATGAGGAGGATTCATTCTCGCTACCAGAATCATCACCTGCATATCCGATTTGATGCTCCATCGATGCACCTTCAAATGAAGTGTTCCATCAATCCGAACACTACACAACATCATCATAGATATAATCAGTTCAATTGCGAGACCACGATGTGTGATGTAAAAAAACATATGCGAAAGTAAAGTACATGTCATAATTGTGGTCCACATAAATTTATTTGGAATCATTAAGATGTGCATAAAGCCATTGTCAAATTGTCCAGGCAAGGCCGAATTTTCACTCCATTTCAATATGTATTGAATTACAATTGCGACAAGAAAAGTGCAAATACGCAAACCTTTTGTCGATTCAATGCAGGTCGGGTGTCGCGTTGTCCTCGGCTTGGTTGGCGGCATGGGAGAGGGTAGGGGCGTTAACGACAATGTTCTGGCGCCTTCCACCAGGGGCGGCAACGCGTGTGTGGGGGTGGTGCGAGGAAGAGGGGGAATTTCGACGACGACGTGCTGGCGCTGGGGAGGGTGGCGACTACAATGCCGTGTGCCATGAGGAAGCACGTGGAAGGTGACGTGCGATGACGCCTATGAGCCTAACGATGATGATTGGAAATGGCCGCCCGCCGGAGTCACGACGGCGGCAACTAATCGTTAGGGCTTCAGATTGGGTGGGGTGAGGGGTGAAGGCGACATGTTTCTTTCTTTTTTCGTTGGATCGTACCAGCGGTTAGAGCAGTCGAAAGTACGGCGCACGTGAACCAGCGGGTCAACCCCAATACATACTAAAGTGGGTACGATTTGATAACGGTTTATAATATCTTTTATATGCTTAGTGGGGGTTGTACCGTGCTGTTTGTTTAGATTTTAGGGCAATGCAAACGCACGACCCCAAACGGACGTCCGTTTTGTACGTTTGGGGCAGAAAAACAGACACGCCGTCCGCTTGCGGTCGTGCCGTCGTCGGTGCGTCCAACCGGCCCACTGCATCCCAAACTGTCCCTTTTTTGGACTTCAAATTTTACCCAAAAGACCCAAATAAACATTGCAAATAATATAAAAAATTAATATAAACATTAAAACGTCCATAGTACCCGAGTTCACCACATCAATATATACAAAAACTTAAAAACATTAAAAAAAACTAGATAAAGGCCCGTCGCTGCCGCGGCCACCGTCGTCTTCAATAGCCACCGTTCTCCTCATCATCATCGTCCCCGGTGAGTTCGACGTATGGCGGTGGCTGCCAGAGATGGGCTGGCAGCCCCTGCCAGGCCGGAGGCACCTGCTGTGGTGGTTGTGGTGGCGCCTGCACGACCTCCTCCCGTGGCGGGGACGGTGACCACCGAGGCTCAGGCTTTGACGACACGATCTCCGTTCACGACCAGGACTGCCCGACCAAGGCCATGTTCCATCCCGTCAGCTCCTCTTCCCTCCGCGCCTCCGCACGGACGTCCTTCATGGCCTCCTCCTTGACGTAGGCGTCCAACTACGGGAAGGCGAAGTCGCCGGCCACTAACAAGGCCATTATCTCCTCCAGGCCCTGCATTTGCGCTCACTGTGGGTGTGGAGGGAGTCCTCCATCACCAGCCTCATCAGCGCCTCCTCCTCGTCGGTGGTCATTGGAGCGGGCAGTGGTGGGGACGACGATGGCGAAGGGGTTGGCGTCAGGCTGCGAACCAGCCTACGCCCGCGTGCGTGTGGCGGGCTCAGAGCACGGTCGACAAAATAAGATTGCCGGCATAGATCGTGCTCGTCGTGCAGCTAAGTACCCTACAACGGGGAATCGACGACACCGAGATTGGTGGAATGGGCACCCGATCCACGGAAAGGTGCACGTCGTCCCACGGGAGCAGCGTGCTCGTCTCCCAATACCGCTTGCAGATGTCTGCCTTGACGCGATGTGGAATGCTGCAGGAGACGGTGGTGGAGGGGTGGAGCTGTGACGGCGGCCGGATGACGACCCGACCTCGTGGTCGTTCCTTGTCTTGTGGCTAGGGAACCAGCGGCCAGCCATTGCCGTCGACGAGGGAAGGTGGAAGAGCTTGGGGGGCTAGGGTTTGCGTGTCGGGGCTCGAGGAGGCACACCTAGATGGAGGTGGGAGCATGTGGATTGGCCGGTCCACGGCTTTCACATTAAAAAGGACGACGACCGGGTGGTTGGATGGCTGCCAGGTGGGGTCGCCCACACATGCGCCGTGAACGATGAGAAGTAGGTGGGCGGCTGCCACACGGGCCCGAGGTGGGCACGGAGCGGGCGCGTGGGCATCCCTTCAACGCTCGTGTGAATGCTAATCGGGTGTAAGTTTACGTTAGAAATGAGGTGGGCCGGACGTCAAACAGACAAAAAATGCGGACGCGGTCGCGCGTTGTGCCGTGCCACAGACATGGATTGAGATCCTCTGCAGTACTGTACCGTGTTGTAGTGCGGATGACACATGGGACCGGGTCCACACGACAGTGACCGTACGCTGCGTTACAGCAGAGGATCCTAACCCCACAGACATGGACCGGCGTTGGAGTTGCCCTTACGCTCCTTTCTCTTGCCTTGAAGATACCCCAAATTTAGTCAACCAAGTAAGCACACTCAAGATGCCCTTTCATGTTTTTCTCTTCCCAAACGCGTTAATCAACAACTTCTTATAATATATCAACTGGCCACCGGCTGTTCCACAAGCAGCTAGAAATGAAATTAACTTTTCAGGATTGGATTTCCAGGCGCGGAAGCGGAAGCGCGCATGACGTCCGGGCGCAGACGCGAGCATGTGCAGGGCAGTATTTTTATTTGCACGCATCACAGAAGTGGGGGAAAATAAACAAATGGAGCAGATGCAGCCAGTGGTCTGTTCCGGCGTTGGGTCCTCGCATGAGCCGAGCTAGCTAGCGTCCATCCACTAGCTTTTACTTTAAGGAAACGGGAAAACCAGAGTAAACTAAACCCAGTTGCCAATTTGCTCTTCACCAAACACGCACAGCGACAGATCGAGAAGCCAGAGGGAGCTGCTGAAAATTCAATGCGCCAATCATTGCGGCGCAGCGGCACCAGCAGCAACCAGGGGCTCATCATCCGTTCTTCTCCTGGCAGTAAATGAGCAGTGCAAGTTCTTCATTTCTCTTTGCAACTTCGGCTGAATTGGTGGGGAAAAGACGATATTGGCGAGATAATTTAACACCGGAAGTAAGTTGGATGTGTCAATCTAAGAACAGTAGAAAATGACGTTGATCTGCGCTAATCACCATTGTTATGTGCAGGAGGGCTTCACAAATCACCGGGCGAGCTAGAGAGAGAGAGGGGGGCCGAGGGGAACAAACCACGACTGGAAAAAGGCCGCAGAAGAGAAGGGGGAAACAGGAGAGAGAAAGGCGAGGAACTTTTCGTTGGATCCTTCGCTTTTGGGGACGAAGGAGGAGAAGGTCTCTGTCCCTCTCCACCTCCACCTCCCTTCTTGGCTGGGGAGCAGCAGGAGGAGGAGATGTTCCCCCCTGGCCTGATCCACCACCGCGCGGACGGCCCGGGGCCCAGCGAGGTGCCGCGCTCCGGCGGCGCGCCCAGCCTCGTGCTCACGGCGGACCCCAAGCCCAGGCTCCGGTGGACGGCCGACCTCCACGAGCGCTTCGTCGACGCCGTCGCCCAGCTCGGCGGGCCCGAGAGTGAGACGCTCCCCCCTCCCCCTCTCCCCCGTTTCTCTCCGCTCTCCGGTTCGTCAGGGATGGCCATTGGAGGGCAATGCGTGCTTGCTGGGTGGGAGTTCTCTTTCTTGGTTGGTGCGACCGTGCGCTTTCACTCGAGCGCGGCATGTGAGGCCACTTGCTGGATTGGGGCCAAGGATTTGAGCCATTGGGGGTGTCTGCGCTCAAAGTTTTAGGGAAGTCTGGATCAACGTTTGGATCTTTGTTACCTGGAACAACAGCACTTCGCTGAAATGCGCGCTGTTGGACGAGGAGCGGTGCATTTGCGCTTAGGATTCAGCGCGCCCTTGGATTTGGCATCGGTCTACTCATGGCAGATTTTGCTTGCTTTTGAGCTGGGAAGAGATGTTTCTTGCCTTGCGAGGGCTATATGGTTGGTCTTAGTTTGAGGCTTTTGGTTCAGATGAAAAGGTCATTTTGGCTGATATTGGATTCCAGCACGCTGCAGGGACTAATAATTTCATTATGCTCTCTAGAGAGAAATGTCGATGATCCATTGAATAAGGAAAGAAGTTTCTGCGCACTCAGGGGCTTGTTTATTGGGGATGCAAGGTTTGCTTTTCTTTAATGACGTCTGGGGTTATGGTCGTTATTTTAGTTTATTTGTGCTCGGATAAGGTCATATTTGTTGCTTGCATCATATCAGAATTTGAACAAATAGGCAGCTGTGGACAAGTTTCAAAATATCGGGTTCATATCGGTTCGACCTTGGCAATATCGGATGTCAGGCGATATATCGGATGATGTGTTAGACGTATCGAAACAAAAATGTTCACATCGATTCAGTTATTTGTGTTTAGATCATGCCACTCCCACATATAATAAACACACTTGAGCATATCAAGTGTATAAATAAAGGTTTTTTGGCAGTTTGCATAAGAAATGGCCAAATAAGCACTCGCCAAATCTTTATTATGACGGTAAAACGTTATAGACGTGCCTTTACATAAATTGCACATTAATTTAATAATCTGATGAAGTAGTACATGTATAAATTTCCTGTTCAGTGATTTGTTCTTTGATAAAAATGACCTGTCACCTACATATCGGCGCATGCCGACTAAAATATCTGTCAAAATATCGTCCATATCGGCCAATATCTGTAGAATTATTATTTTCAAATGATAGTTGATTTGGTATTGGTATCACCAGTACTGAAATATCGGGCATCTTTCTTTCTATCTAATGCATATACATGCAGTGACTTGCATGTTCTCAAAATAAAAAGGAAATATTGGATGATATATCAGTCGTATCGGTTGATTTTTAGAAATATTTAGAAGCTTGGCAGAGTAACGATCATGTATGCTGGTTGCGGTGGTAAATTGTACTCCCTCCGTAAAAGAAATATAAGAGTGTTTAGATCACTAAAGTAGTGATCTAAACGCTCTTAAATTTCTTTACAGAGGGAGTAGTAATATGGTGGACATTCATGATACACCAAGTCTTGATGATAATGTTCATTGTTGTCAGTGTGCGCGTGCGTTTGTGAGGCATTGTAAGTTGTGTGGAAATAGCACAAAGGCGGTTTACGAAGTGGGTCTTTTTCTTCACTGTCTTAGCCTCTTGGCCTTACGTATTTTATTTGGTTTCAGTTGTTTTAAACCATTATAGTTAATTGCCTGGGTTTTGGGGGTGATTGCTAATGCTGCTTATCCTGTCAAAAGGTCAGCTTTTCCTTTGTACCCTTTTCCTCTCAATACTGACTTTTTATTCCTGTCAAAGGTCAGCTTTTCCTTTTTACACTTTTCCTCTCAACACTGACTTTTTATTAAGAATTATAATTTAGGTAAATGTTATGTATGATTTTTGCGACTATTTTTCTCAAGTTGGTTAGTTACCGCATGCCCATCAGTAAACATAGATTTCTCGACCATGTGTTGTATTTCTTGTTATTTGTAGGACTGGGATACAAGTGAATCTGTGATTTCAGGTGCCTGTTGCTTCTGACTGTTTGTTTGTGAAAGAAAATGCAAAAAGTACCTTTCCTTGACGGTTTTGTGAGATTTTGTTCATGTTTGGTGCATTCATTTCTGGCACCATATTGGTCAGGAAATCTTTATGTAAATTCAAAAGGCTACAAGTTAAAGTCCTGTTTAGCTGACAATAATAACGAGCATTTTATTCCGATGACAATAGTAATGATCATAACCGGAAAGCAAATATGTTCAATTATTTGTTGCATTCCATCATTTTGAATCTTGGTTCCTGGGGCACAACAATCTCTGTTTGCATGATATCCATATGCATGTGAATGCCAAATTATAATCTAACCATGTGAGAACCCTAAATTTCCATTTTGTATTAGAGTTGAATGCTATCGCTGTAACCTACTATCTCACTATGACCTTTTTTTAATAAACGTTTGAATATAGTAGTTAAATGCATGATTGCTCTTGCAGAAGCAACACCAAAAACTATCTTAAGGACAATGGGTGTAAAGGGACTCACGCTGTTCCACTTGAAGAGTCATCTTCAGGTACTTCTGCATACACACATGCTTCTTACTAGATCTCGAATACAACTGTTTTAATTTGTATTTGCTCTTTTATTCTTATGACCAGAAATACAGAATGGGGAAACAAACTGGCAAAGAGACGCCGGAGCAATCTAAAGATGGTAAGTAATACTATAAAGCAGTCTACTGATCTCCACTGATCTCAGTGTTCTGTCGATTATTCAGTTTGGACCAGATTCATTGTATGTTACAAAGAACCACTTAGTGCAAACTTCTTGAAAGGTTAGGATTGGTGGGAGTTTCCGGGTTTGGTGATGGCAGGCAGCCTAGACTAATATTTGTTTGGTTGCTTATGATGCACATCTCTTCGTTGGGAAAGATCTGTGGAAGGAAGATAGTGGGGACTGACGAGTGAGGGAGAATTTTTGTATAGATGGGTGTATTTATTTTTTCACTTGACACAGTATTGCATCAACTATAGCAAAATTTTAGTGTGTATTGTAGCAGAAAGTTTTGGATTGTTATCGTTGTGCATTTGAAAGAATTAGTGTCTTTTACATCGTAGGTAATACAGTTAAGCAACCATTATCTGCAGCTATGCACTTGCCATAATTACGTTAATATGAATTGGTTGTGAATGCGTTGACAGAGCGATGGTAAAAATGCCCAGTGGCCTTTCCCCCCAGGCAGAGTTCCTTTTAACAAAAAATATGAATTGGTTCATCACATCATGATTTTGTATCTACATGTAATTAAAGAGGAAAAAACTTGGAACTTGATCTTGCTTGGTTAACAATAGCAACTTTAGTGTTTGTTGACATTTCGCTTATTGCAACATAATATTGTGTTCACAAGTTCACGTGCAAATGCTTGAAAATTAAGGTAGGTGTTTTGGATATATCCTAGAATTGCACTTTCCCACTGCAGTTACGCTTTCTTTATCGAATCTTTGTAACTCCATTCCAGTATTGGTACTGCTTTGGTTTCTGTTGTACCAGCCATGACATGATACATGCATGTATGTGGATGCAGCTCTGAGCTGCCGGATGTTTTTGGAGAATGTGCAAAAAGCAGTTGCACATCTTTTCATTAAAAGGAGAAGCAAGTTAAGTTTACAAGAGTTTTTAGCCATAGGCCAACACAATGCATAAGGCAAACTGAAAACAAGGGTTCAGATAGAATATATACTACACATACTAGTTAGCTTCACATGCATCACATGTTCCCACATGTAAACTGAGACTGCCATGTATGTGCGCTTGGTTGAATTATGTATGCTACACCAGCCTTACGCTATACGGCACTGTCGGTAGATGCGATTCCATCGAAGTGCTCGCCACATATGGCTGTTCACGTCTATCGGGTGATAGTAAGAAGGGGGGACATGGAAGGGGCTATTGCTTTTATTTTAGGGACGGAAAGGGGTCAGGGCTGATTCACGGATGTTTCTAGAACGACTTGGAGAAGTCTGCTTGCTACTGTAGCTGTGAATCCAAGCATCCTAGGCCCTTGGATGAGTCCAATCAACGGTAGAAATTGAATTCTGATGTTTGGATTCAAACTTCCAAAATTGCTACACTATATAGCAGTATAGATAAATCAACAGTTAGATAAGATCTGGTCATTTAAATTTTAAAGTTTGCAAATGAGGAGAAGTCTTGTTTAATGCACTTCTATTGTCTTGTTTTTAGCTCATCGCTGTTTAATGATAAGATCTGGTCATTTAAGTTTTAATTTTTTAAAGGTTATAAATCAACAGTGCTGTCAGTTTCTCAGCTGTGTCCTTGCATCTTTAGGATGCATCTGCCTTGCGTACTAGCACTACTTATCCCACACACATTGATTAATGCAGTTCGTTGTATGATTTCTTCTTGTCAATCACCAGTAACTTCACAAAAATAACAAATGACTATCGTATGTCAAATTATAAACCATGAGTTTTGCAATGATTTTATGAAGAAATTCAGGACTAATATGCACATCTATAGTCCTGACCTGAAAAATCTCTTGAAAAATTCTGTTAGGTCTTGCCATTTCTGATAGAAAACCTCTGGAAAATTCCTTTTAGGTCATGTCATTTCTGATTTCAGTTCTGTTTCTGCCTTCCCCGGTTTCCCCAATTTGCAGGGTCCTATCTTCTTGATGCTCAAGGTGGAATGAGCCTGTCTCCCAGAGTTTCTACCCAAGATGCGAAAGAGTAAATTCCACGAGCTACTCCTTGTCCTTCATGCCTTTTTTTTGGAAGAATATGAGTACATTTACGATATCTACTTTGATAGTGCTATCTGAAAGAGCTACATACATGCTTACGAACTTTATAATCACTCGCTGCAGAAGTCAAGAAGTTAAAGAAGCCCTGAGAGCACAGATGGAAATGCAACGAAGCCTGCATGAACAAGTGGAGGTAAATTTGACTGCTTCTTCTGTCATATTCTTGGTTCTTGTCTCCTGTGTGCTCGCTAGTTTCTACTCCCTCTGTAAAGAAATATAAGAGCGTCTAGATCACTAAAGTTATATCTGTTTACAGAGGGAGTACGTACATATTTAAGGTTGGAGTACGTTTAGCATTGAAGTATGAATGAGATGTCCATCACGCGACACCTGACCGCCTTTTTCTTTCCACCATAAATGATCAGGTTCAGAAGCATGTGGACATCAGGATGGACGCGTACACGACGTACATCAACACCCTGCTGGAGAAGGCCTGCAAGATCGTCTCGGAGCAGTTCGCCTCAAGCGGCTTCAGCGTCTCCGACCAGAGCCTCCCGGAGCTGTCCTCAGGCGGCGTCATGTGCGGCACCGCCACCGACGCGCTGAGCTCCTCCGTGTTCCACCAGCTCTCCGTCAGCTCGATCAACATGCACAGCCCGGGGGGCAAACCTTCTCCCTCGGGCATGGAAGGCCAGCTGCTTCTCCAGAGGTCACCTGAGTTCAAACGCAAGTCATCCTGCTGAGATCCAAATTCTGGGTGGAAAAGTTAGCTTAATCGTCTGCTGTAGCCATGTCGAATCTCGGCCAATCTGTAAACTTACTCTTGTTTCTCTTGCTACTGCATACCAAGAAGCAAGTTTTTTATCGATTAATCGTCGACCAATGTTTATATATATAATGCCTAATGTGCTGCTAGTCAAGTGCCGTGATTGATATGTCACTGTTTTTATTATTTATATCATGGCATTATTATGATCCTACTAGTAAACACATATATCCATTTGCCACATTTCCAAGATCACATGTACAAATGTGTGCCTTGCCTGCGCATGGAAGCACTCGGGTGTTCCTGTCGCATCATTTGCTTCAGTTTTGATTAAAGAGCTTGGCTATTTTGCGCGCCCTGCGGGACCAGACTTGCGGGTTAATCTACTACTCCCTCTATTCCAAAATGTAAAGACTTTTTTTACACTATGATAGTGTAAAAGAACTTACATTTTGATTTTGGGACAGAGGGAGTAGCTGAATGTCCGTGCTTTGGCGTCGAGAAATCCTCGGCCAATGTTTAAGAATGACTTTTGAATAGACCTTTGTTCCACATAGGCAAGTAACAAATGCTAAGAGGTAGAACCAATCACACTCTCCGAAAACAGAAACTTCCTTCATTTCATAATGTAGTGTGCTCACACTTTTTGAAATTTAATAGTATAATTTTTGCTCCTGACGCAGTCGCCCATGTTGGTTAAATTTATGATCAAATTTAAATCTTAAAAAGCACAGACACACTACATTATGAAATGAAGGGAATACTTGGACAGGCGGTGCTGAGCAAAGAAATGTGACTACGGCCTGAATGAACGAGAGAGAGCTGACAGCATTCAGCAGGTTCAGGTGCAGATAAGAAGAGCTCCCTCCAATGTTATGTACCGCATCCTCATTCAGAATCTCAACGTGTTGGCCGACTTGGATTCCCGTGCATGTGTGACTCAACATTTTTTTTTAAAGATTAGCTCCGGCCTCTGCATCAAAATGATGTGTGATTCGACTGAGCCTGGCTGAGTAAATGCATACTAAAAATCATGTTTTGCATATAATTTGGTTGCCTTCATTGCATTATTGATCAGATTATGCCTGCTGTTTGGGGACCTGCATTGTGCTTCAGGGGTAAGCAGATGCAAACCATGGTGGTTGGTTGTGTGCACGTAGCTGTTTTGCTCAACCTATTTTAATATGATGGACTTACACTCAAATACAGAACACTTCACAGCAGACATCACGTATGAACAACAACACAATTAACACTACTCCTTGTCATTAGCATGCTATTAAAAAGTGCATCATACAAACTAGAACATCAGGTAAAACTGATTAGTTGGTATGATGCACTGTTTTGTAGCAAACTCGACGGGAGGAAGAGCATGACCGATGCCGCCCTGACAACAATGCTCGGTGCACCTGACCCTTCACATGGTGGAGGTGCCCGAGCTGTAGATCTGCATCTTGAAGCTCAGGCCTGACAACCTAAGGACAAGCAGGTCGCAAGGGATTATCTTGTGCTTGTGGCAAAAGTAGTTTGAGTCCCTCCTCAACATCATCTACTTGTGGAAGATTTGGACTTGGACCCAAAACTCGCACCATTTGTTGGCAGAGGCAGACAACTTGTGGATGCGAGGATGTTTCAAGATGAGCCGTTGCTTCGTCATCGGCCAGAAGGCCTCAGGGATGAGAAGCATGGCAATGTCCTCGACATCCTTGATGGGAACGTATAACCTGAGTGGCTATCGTACCCCTCCTCGTAGCCAAGCCCTAGTGGCTTGCTCATATCTGCTATCCTACCCAGCACATCCACCCTCTTGATCCATTGGTTCGCCGGGAGATGTCCTCAGCCGCGTCGACGCTGGCAATGGCCCATGCCCTTCGACTGGCGGTGTCCTGCTACCTCTTGAGCACTGCGTTGGTTTCCTTTGAAGAGGAAAGGGTGATGCAGCAAAGTAGCGTAAGTATTTCCCTCAGTTTTTGTGAACCAAGGTATCAATCCAGTAGGAGACTACACGCAAGTCCCTCGTACCTACACAAACAAATAAGAACCTCGCAACCAACGCGATAAAGGGATTGTCAATCCCTTCACGGTCACTTACGAGAGTGAGATCTGATAGAGATAATAATAATAATAATAAGATAAATATTTTTGATATTTTTATGATATAGATTGAAAGTAAAGATTGCAAAATAAAATAGATGGGAAACTTATATGATAAAAGATAGACCCGGGGGCCATAGGTATCACTAGTGGCTTCTCTCAAGATAGCATAAGTATTACGGTGGATGAACAAATTACTGTCGAGCAATTGATAGAAAAGTGCATAATTACGAGAATATCTAGGCATGATCATGTATATAGGCATCACGTCCGCGACAAGTAGACCGAAACGATTCTGCATCTACTACTATTACTCCACACATTGACCGCTATCCAGCATGCATCTAGAGTATTAAGTTCATAAGAACAGAGTAACACATTAGGCAAGATGACATGATGTAGAGGGATTAACTCAAGCAATATGATATAAACCCCATCTTTTTATCCTCGATGGCGACAATACAATACGTGCCTTGCTGCCCCTGCTATCACTGGGAAAGGACACCGCAAGATTGAACCCAAAGCTAAGCACTTCTCCCATTGCAAGAAAGATAAATCTAGTAGACCAAACCAAACTGATAATTCGAAGAGACTTGCAAAGATAACCAATCATACATAAAAGATTTTAGAGAAGAATCAAATATTGTTCATAGATAAACTTGATCATAAACCCACAATTCATCGGATCTTGACAAACACACCGTAAAAAGAGTTACATCGAATAGATCTCCAAGAAGATCGAGGAGAACATTGTATTGAGATCCAAAGAGAGAGAAGAAGCCATCTAGCTAATAACTATGGACCCGAAGGTCTGTGGTAAACTACTCACACATCATCGGAGAGGCTATGGTGTTGATGTAGAAGCCCTCCGTGATCGATTCCCCCTCCAGCGGAGCTCCGAAAAAGGCCCCAAGATGGGATCTCTTGAGTACAGAAGGTTGTGGCGGTGGAAATAGGGTTTGTTGGTGCTCCTGAATATTTTCAGGGTATATGGATACATATAGGAGGAAGAAATAGGTCGGTGGAGCTGCCAGGGGCCCACGAGGGTGGGGGCGCGCCCAAGGGGGCAGGCGCGCCTCCCTGCCTCGTGGCCACCTTGTTTCTTTCTTGACGTCTACTCCAAGTCCCCTGGATCACGTTTGTTCCAAAAATAACTCTCCTGAAGGTTTCATTCCGTTTGATATTCATTTTCTGCTAAACAGTGAAATAGGAAAAAAACAGCAATTTGCACTGGGCCTTGGGTTAGTAGGTTAGTCCCAAAAATAATATAAAAGTGTATAATAAAGGCCATTAAACATCCAAAACAGATAATATAATAGCATGGAACAATCAAAAATTATAGATACATTGAAGACGTATCAAGCATCCCCAAGCTTAATTCCTGCTCGTCCTCGAGTAGGTAAATGATAAAAACAGAATTTTTGATGTGGAATGCTACCTAGCATAATTCTTAATGTAATTTTCTTTATTGTGGCATGAATGTTCAGATTCGAAAGATTCAAGACAAAATTTTAATATTGACATAAAAATAATAATACTTCAAGCATACTAACTAAGCAATCATGTCTTCTCAAAATAACATGGCAAAAGAAACTTCATCCCTACAAAATCATATAGTTTGGTCATGCTCCATTTTTGTCACACAAGAATGTTCTTATCATGCACAACCCCAATGACAAGCCAAGCAATTGTTTCATACTTTAGTAATCTCAAACTTTTTTCAACTTTCACGCAATACATGAGCGTGAGCCATGGATATAGCACTATGGGTGGAATAGAATATAATGATGGGGGTTATGTGGAGAAGACAAAAAAGGAAAAAGTCTCACATCGACGAGGCTAATCAATGGGCTAGGGAGATGCCCATCAAATTGATGTCAATGCAAGGAGTAGGGATTGCCATGCAACGGATGCACTAGAGCTATAAATGTATGAAAGCTCAACAAAAGAAACTAAGTGGGTGTGCATCCAACTTGTTTGCTCACGAAGACCTAGGGCATTTGAGGAAGCCCATTCTTGGAATATACAAGCCAAGTTCTATAATGAAAAATTCTTACTAGTATATGAAGTGACAAAACAAGAGACTCTCTATCATAAAGATCATGGTGCTACTTTGAAGCACAAGTGTGGAAAAATAGGATAGTACCATTGTCCCTTTTTATTTCTTATTTCTTTATTTTTTTGGGGCCTTTTTTGTCCTTTCTCTCTTTTTTATTTGGGACAAAGCTCTATTAATGATGATCATCACACTTCTATTTATTTACAGCTCAATGATTACAACTCGATACTGGAACAAAATATGACTCTATATGAATGCCTCCGGCGGTGTACCAGGAAGGGCAATGAATCAAGAGTGACATGTATGATAAATTATGCATGGTGGTTTTGCCACAAATACGATGTCAACACATGATCATGCAAGACAATATGACAATGGTGAAGTGTGTCATAAATGAAACGGTGGAAAGTTGCATGGCAATATATATCTCGAAATGGCTATGGAAATGCCATAATAGGTAGGTATGGTGACTGTTTTGAGGAAGATATAAGGAGGTTTATGTGTGATAGTGTCACATCCCTGTGTTAGTCATGCATTAGGATTGGTTGAACATGTGCATCATGTTTAAATTTATTTTAAATTTGAAATGGGGATGACAGAACCCCCAGCACCCCCCTGGAACAACTAGGGTTTACTAAAAACTTTTTCAATGAACCTAAAATGCCCTTCTAAAAAAGCCCACCCTTTTTGTTTTGGGTTAAAACCTTTGACAAAAATGGTGCACATTTTTCTAGGACATCTTAAGGTCATTGGATTAATTCTTATAGTATTTGCATTTGGGCATTTAAATGCTATAAAATATTTTAAATGCTCAAATAATCATAAACTAAAATGTTTGCTGTTGGATATATTCTAAGCACTAGGCATGATTAATTTTATGATTTTTGGAAATGCCCTGGCATTTTTAATAAAGCCCTGAAGTTACAGAAATAATAGAATAAATGAAAAACAGAAAAAGGGAGAGAGAACAGAGACTTACCTGTCGCCCTGGCCTGGCCCAGCTCGGCCCAGCCCACTGGCTCGCGCCAGTCATCCTCCTCCACACGCCGGCCACCTCCTGCTTCTGCCAACGCCCCGGACGCCGTCTACGAGTGCCACACACTCCCCCTCGTCCCCCTCTCACTCTCCCCACTCTCCCCGTGCCCCTCTTCCCCCTCTGGCTCCCTCCCCATCCCCTGCCAAGCGCAGCCGTAGCCGCCGACAAGCACCACCGCGGCCACCGCCTCTCCCTCGCTTCTCTGACCGGCCCAAAGGCTCCACCTCGATCCCCTCTTCCTTCCACCACGAGCCACGCCACCACGGGAGCCCCACATCGCCGCCACGAGTCATCTTCCCCGAGCATGGCCGCCGGACTCCATCGACGGATTCGCCGTCGCCAAGCCGTCTCCAAGCAAGCCGAGCCCTTCTTCGTGATCGCTGTGAGCTTCGCCACCGTTTCCCCCTCTTCCCGCGCTCGTCCGCGTCCTATAACCACCATGGCCATCGGAGCCGATAGCTCCTCGCCGCCGGCCATGTCGCCACCGTGGCCACGGCCGTGCAAGCTTGCACCCGAGCTCACCACTGCACTAAGCACATCCCCACGAGTCGAACGCGGCCACCCCCACGTCCTGTTGTGCAACCTAGCATGTTTTCCGCCGAGGCCCGAACTCCGGCCGCCGCGGACGTGCTCGCCGCCGTCGTTTCCGGCCACCCCAGCTCCACCCACTGCCACCACTCGACGCGGCTCACTCCCCGCATCACGTAGATGGTCTCCGCCGTCCTTTTGGTCGCCGGAGTGCAAAACCCGCGCTGCTCCGCCGCGTCTGGCCTCGCCGGCGGCTAAACGCCGGCGAGTTTGCCCCTGTTTGACCCCGTGTGGGCCCAGGTTGACCTCCCCTGAGTCTCTGACACATGGGACCGCCCAGCTAATTAACTTAGATTAGCACTAATCAAAAATTAGTTAGTTAATTAACTACTGACACGCGGGTCCCACTGGTCAGGTTTGACCTGGACCAGCCCGTTGACCCCTGACGTCACTCTGACGCAATGCTGATGCAGTAAATCCTTTTCTGGATTTATTCTTTAATAGGAAATTCCAGAAAATAGCCAAAACTTCTAAAAATCATAGAAAATCAACCATAGCTCCAAATCAAACAAATTATATATGAAAAATGATCAGAAAAATTCAACCTATCCATCTGTAATGGTTTCATGCATGACAAAACAAGTTAACCTTGCTGTTTAAGCAAAATAAGATAATGCACTAATAAGGCTATGTTAAATGAACTAACATTTGAATCTTTGATTCAAATGAGTTCATTCCTTTCTGTTTTAGCTTGCATTAGGCCAAGCCACATTCATTTTTCCATGTCATAGCATGCATCATATTGTTGCATATTGTCATGTGTTGATTATGTTTCGGTGTGTCTTTCGTGGTAGGTTCTGCCTCCGAGGATAACCCCGAGTATCCGTCTGAAGGGCAGTACCCTACTACCACTACATCAGGCAAGCAACCCATTGATCATTCCGATACAAACCCATGTTCTCGCTTCTGCTCTTGTTTACTGCATTAAGACAACGCGATTCAAACTGCTGTGTGCTACGGTAGTTGAACCCTTATCCTCTGCATGACCTGTCATTGCCACAGTAACTAGATGAAACCCACTAGCATGTGTAGGAGTTGATTGAGCCATGTATGTGATTCCTACCTTGCTATGCCTGCTATGCTTAGAGTTGTGTCAGGTCTGGTTCATCTGGGTGATGGGCTAGAGTGAAATGATTATGTCGGTAATGTGAGGGATGTGTTGAACATGCTTTGGTAAAGGTATCGATGAGAGGCCATGTAGGAGTACATGGTGGGTTGTTTCATTGAGGCCGTCCCTAAGAACTGAGATCTGTATGTGTGATTTAAGATTCAGTTACTACCATACATTGGGCCTGAAACCAATGGACCCTCTCGGCTTCTTAGTCACCCTAGTACTCTTTCCAGGAGTTGCAAATAGTTTCTGGTGTTTGTAGGTTATGTGTTGGCGGCCGTGCGTAGCGCTGACCCTAGAGGTGGGCTATGTTGCGGTAGATACACCATGGCCGGGTATGCCGGGCGCCCGTTTGGCGTCTCGGGACCCTGTTCACATTGTTCGGGGTCGTATGTGGAAACCTCGGCCGGACTCCCTATGGATGGAACCTGGATAGGTGATAAACCTAGACTAGAGACTTGAGTGTTTAGGTAGGCCGTGGCCGACACCCTCGTTGGGCTTCCGCTTGAAGGTTGCCGAGTACATGTCGTGTAAACGGCGGTAAGTGGTGAAAGCGTGTATGAAGAAGTACACCCCTGCAAGGTTAACATCATCTATTCAAATAGACACGTCCGTGGTAAAGGACTACTTGGTTGCCTATACAGTTCATAGACAAGTTAATGGATACTACTAAAAGACTCAAGATAAGTGTGAGTACCGAGGATGGCCCTCTCGTAGGATGACGAGGGAGGATCCCCGGTGGAGTATTGTGTTGGTGATTAGTGGACTCGTGTGCGAAAACTATTTTACTAGTGGGGTCTCGTAGGATAGCTTAGCCAAGAGTCAAAGCTAGCTTGCTGCAATAACTCCACCACCTTCTTGAGAATGGGCATGTATAGTAGGTTCTGATGTAAGACTTGCTGAGTACCTTTGTACTCATGTTTGCTTAATTACTATTTTCAGACGACAACACCACCCCCTCCGATGGGTTCTACATAGACCTTGATGTCGACGAGTGACTAGCCACCCAGGTGGTGATCCTGGCCATGGAGGGCCCTATGTAGATAGACAGGCTTCGAGAAGCCTTCTTTCTTTCTAGTGTCTGTACTCAGACTAGTTGCTTCCGCATGTGCTTGTATGATTGTATGACTTGAGTGTCAGGTCATGTGACCCCTACCTGTATGAACATGTTATGTATGGCTCTCTGGAGCCTTTAAATAAAGTACTTGAGTTGTAGAGTTTTGTTGTGATGCCATGTTGTATTTGCACATATCGAGCATATTGTGTGTATCATTGAAATGCTTGGTATGTGTGGGATCCGACAATCTAGTTGTTTATCCTTGGCAGCCTTTCTTATGGGGAAATGTAGTCTAGTGCTCCTCGAGCCATAGTAGTCCGCTACAGCCCGGATCACCGGAGTCCTGCTAGCCCAGCACTACTGCTCAGGACACTTGACTGGCCGGCATGTGTTTCACTTCGTTCCTATGTCTGTCCCTTCGGGGAAATGTCACGCGGTGACTTCCGGAGTCCTGTCTAGCCTGCTATAGCCCGGGTTTCCCGGAGTCCTGTTAGCCCAGTGCTACAGCCCGGATTCACACGCTGATGACCGACATGCTCGATGTGATTCATGTATGCCTGTCTCCATAGGTCTGTGCCGCTTTGGGTTCACGACTAGCCATGTCGGCCCGGGTTCTCTGTCATATGGATGCTAGCAACACTATCATATACGTGAGCCAAAAGGCGCAAACGGTCCCGGGCCATGGTAAGGCGACACCCGTGGGGATACCGTGCGTGAGGCCGCAATGTGATATGAGGTGTTACAGGCTAGATCGATGTGACTTGGAATCGGGGTCCTGACAGATAGAGTGTATCATATCACGGAGTTTGGATGCACCGGCGAAGTTTGCACCAACTCTCAAGGTGAGAAAGGGCAATGCACGATACCGAAGAGGCTAGCAATGATGGAAAGGTGAGAGTGCGTATAATCCATGGACTTAACATTAGTCATAAAGAACTCACATACTTATTGAAAAAAATCTACAAGTCATCAAAAACCAAGCATTACGCGCATGCTCCTAGGGGGATAGATTCGTAGGAAAAGACCATCGCTCGTCCCCGACCGCCACTCATAAGGAAGACAATCAAAGAACACCTCATGGTTCAAATTTGTTACACAACGGTCATCATACGTGCATGCTACGGGACTTGCAATCTTCAACACAAGTATTTCTAAAATTCACAACTACTCAACTAGCACACTCTAATATCACCATATTTATATCTCAAAACAATTATCAAGTATCAAACTTCTCAAAGCATTCAATGCATTTTCTATGATAGTTTTTATTATACCCATCTTGGATGCCTATCATATTAGGACTAATTTCATAACCAAAGCAAATTACCATGCTGCTCTAAAGGACTCTCAAAATAATATAAGTGAAGCATGAGAGATCAACAATTTCTATAAAATAAAACCACCACCGTGCTCTAAAAGATATAAGTGAAGTACTAGAGCAAAATTATCTAGCTCAAAAGATATAAGTGAAGCACATAGAGTACTCTAATAAATTCCAATTCATGCGTGTCTCTCCCACAAGGTGTGTACATCAAGGATGATTGTTGTAAACTAAAAAGCAAAGACTCAAATCATACAAGACGCTCCAAGCAAAACACATATCATGTGGTGAATAAAAATATAGCCTCAAGTAAAGTTACCGATGGAAGAAGACGAAAGAGAGGATGCCTTCCAGGGCATCCCCAAGCTCAGGCTTTTGGTTGTCCTTGCATTTTACCTTGGGGTGCCTTGGGAATCCCCAAGCTTAGGCTCTTGCCACTCCTTGTTCCATAATCCATCAAATCTTTACCCAAAACTTGAAAACTTCACAACACAAAACTCAATAGAAAATCTCATGAGCTCCGTTAGTATAAGAAAACAAACCACCACTTAAGGTACTGTAATGAACTAATTATTTATTTATATTGGTGTTAAACCTAATTTATTTCAATTCTCTATGGTTGATACCCTTCGATACTAGCCATAGATGCATCAAAATAAGCAAACAACACACGAAAAATAGAATCTGTCAAAAACGGAACAGTCTGTAGTAATCTGTAGGTTTCGAATACTTATGTAACCCCAAAAATTCTGAAATAAATTGGTGGACGTGAGGAATTCGTCTATTAATCATATGCAAAAATAATCAACCTAATCGCACCCTCCAGTAAAAAATGGCAGCAAATCCCGTGAGCGCTAAAGTTTCTGTTTTTTACAGCAAGATCGCTAAAACTTCCCCCAAGTCTTCCCAAAGGTTCTACTTGGCACAAACACTAATTAAAAGCATAAAACCACATCTAAACAGAGACTGAATGAATTATTTATTACTAAACAGAACCAAAAATCAAGAAACAAAAATAAAATTGGGTTGCCTCCCAACAAGCGCTATCGTTTAACGCCCCTAGCTAGGCATAAAAATAAGAATATATTTAGGTGTTATCATCTTTGGTATGCAATACATAAGTGGCTCTCATAATAGATTCATAAGGTGATTTAATTTTCTTTCTAGGAAAGTGTTCCATGCCTTCCCTTAACGGAAATTGGAATCTAATATTTCCTTCTTTCATATCAATAATTGCACCAATAGTTCTAAGGAAAGGTCTACCAAGAATAATGGGACATGTAGGATTGCAATCAATATCAAGAACAATGAAATCTACGGGCACATAATTCCTATTTGCAACAATAATAACATCATTAATCCTTCCTATAGGTTTCTTAATAGTGGAATCCGCGAGATGCAAATTTAAAGAACAATCATCAAATTCACGAAAACGTAACACATCACACAAAGTTTTTAGAATCATGGAAACGCTAGCACCCAAATCACATAAAGCATAGCATTCATGATCTTTAATTTTAATTTTAATAGTAGGTTCGAACTTATCATGAAGTTTTCTAGGTATAGAAACTTCTAATTCAAGTTTTTCTTCATAAGATTGCATTAAAGCATCAACGATATGTTTGGTAAAAGCTTTATTTTGACTATAAGCATGCGGAGAATTTAGCATGGGTTGCAACAAGGAAATACAATCTATCAAAGAGCAATTATCATAATTAAATTCCTTGAAATCCAAAATAGTGGGTTCATTGCTATGTAAAGTTTTGACCTCTCCAATCCCACTTTTATCAATTTTTGCATCAAGATCTAAAAACTCCGAATCATTGGGACGCCTTTTAAGTAAAGTTGACTCATCTCCAGTCCCATCATTATCAAGATTCATATTGCAAAACAAAGATTTAGTAGGAGACGCATCAATCACTTTTAGATCTTCATCCTTATTATCACCAAAACTAGAAGAACACGCTTTAATAAAGCAATCTTTTTTAGCACGCATCCTAGCGGTTCTTTCTTTGCACTCATCAATGGAAATTATCATGGCTTTGAGAGACTCATTGATATCATGCTTTGGTGGGATAGGTCTATGTTTCAAATAATCAACATCAAGAGAAATTCTATCCATGTTCCTAGCCAACTCATCAATCTTAGACAATTTTTCTTCAATCAAAGCATTGAAACTCTTTTGCGAACTAATAAATTCTTTAGTACTAGATTCAAAATAAGAGGGCATCTTATTATTATTTCCATAAGAATTATTGTAGGAATTACCATAATTATTAGAGGAATTACTAGGATACGGCCTAGGATTAAAGTTTCCTCTATACGCGTTGTTACCAAAATTATTCCTACCAACAAAATTCACATACATAGATTCATTATTATTCTCAATCAAGGTAGACAAAGGCATATCATTAGGATCAGAAGAAACACTCTTATTAGCAAACTATTTCATAAGTTCATCCATCTTTCCACTAAAAACATTAATTTCTTTTATAGCATGAACCTTTTTACTAGTAGATCTTTTGGTGTGCCATTGAGAATAATTAACCATAATATTATCTAGGAGTTTGGTAGCTTCTCCTAAAGTGATTTCCATAAGAGTGCCTCCTGCGGCCGAATCTAAAATATTTCTAGAAGAAAAATTCAATCCAGCATAAAAAATTTGTATGATCATCCACAAATACAAACCATGTGTAGGGCAATTGCAAATCATTAATTTCATCCTCTCCCAAGATTGTGCAACATGCTCATGATCTAGTTGCTTAAAATTCATAATATCGTTTCTAAGAGAGATGATCTTAGCGGGAGGAAAATACTTAGAGATAAAAGCATCTTTGCACTTGTTCCAAGAATCAATACTATTTTTAGGCAAAGAAGAAAACCAAGTTTTAGCACGATCTCTAAGCGAAAACGAAAGTAGCTTCAATTTAACAATATCATTATCCACGTATTTCTTCTTTTGCATATCACACAAATCAACAAAGCTGTTTAGATGGGTAGCGGCATCTTCACTAGGAAGGCCCGAGAATGGATCTTTCATGACAAGATTCAGTAAATCAGTATTAATTTCACAAGATCCAGCATCAGTAAGAGGAGAAATCGGAGTGCTAATAAAATCATTATTGTTGGTATTGGAAAAATCACACAATTTAGTATTATCTTGAGCCATCGTGACAAACAATCCAACACACAAGCAAGCAAGAGGCGACGGAAAAAGAGGCGAGCGGAAAAAGAGGGTGAATAAAATGGCAAGGGTGAAGTGGGGGAGAGGAAAACGAAAGGCAAATGGCAAATAATGTAATGCGAGGGATAAGAGTTTGTGATGGGTACTTGGTATGTCTTGACTTGTGCGTAGATCTCCCCGACAACGGCGTCAGAAATGGCTCGTTGATGGAAGATCAAATCTTGACCTGACTTGGTGCAACCTCCCCGGCAACGGCGCCAGAAATCCTTCTTGCTACCTCTTGAGCACTGCGTTGGTTTTCCCTTGAAGAGGAAAGGGTGATGCAGCAAAGTAGCGTAAGTATTTCCCTCAGTTTTTGAGAACCAAGGTATCAATCCAGTAGGAGACTAACACAAGTCCCTCGTACCTACACAAACAAATAAGAACCTCGCAACCAATGCGATAAAGGGATTGTCAATCCCATCACTGTCACTTATGAGAGTGAGATCTGATAGAGATAATAATAATAAGATAAATATTTTGGATATTTTTATGATATAGATTGAAAGTAAAGATTGCAAAATAAAATAGATGGGGAACTTATATGATAAAAGATAGACCCAGGGGCCATAGGTTTCACTAGTGGCTTCTCTCAAGATAGCATAAGTATTACGGTGGGTAAACAAATTACTGTTGAGCAATTGATAGAAAAGTGCATAATTATGAGAATATCTAGGCATGATCATGTATATAGGTATCACGTCCGCGACAAGTAGACTGAAACGATTCTGCATCTACTACTATTACTCTGCACATTGACCGCTATCCAGCATGCATCTAGAGTATTAAGTTCATAAGAACAGAATAACACATTAGGCAAGATGACATGATGTAGAGGGATAACTCAAGCAATATGATATATATACCCCATCCTTTTATCCTCGATGGCAACAATACAATACGTACCTTGCTGCCCCTGCTGTCACTGGGAAAGGAAACCGCAAGATTGAACCCAAAGCTAAGCACTTCTCCCATTGCAAGAAAGATCAATCTAGTAGGTCAAACCAAACTGATAATTCGAAGAGACTTGCAAAGATAACCAATCATACATAAAAGATTTCAGAGAAGAATCAAATATTGTTCATAGATAAACTTGATCATAAACCCACAATTCACCGGATCTCGTCAAACACACCGCAAAAAGAGTTACATCGAATAGATCTCCAAGAAGATCGAGGAGAACATTGTATTGAGCTCCAAAGAGAGAGAAGAAGCCATCTAGCTAATAACTATGGACCCAAAGGTCTGTGGTAAACTACTCACACATCATCGGAGAGGCTATGGTGTTGATGTAGAAGCCCTCCGTGATCGATTCCCCCTCCGGCGGAGCTCCGGAAAAGGCCCCAAGATGGGATCTCTTGGGTACAGAAGGTTGCGTCGGTGGAAATAGGGTTTAGTGGTGCTCCTGGATGTTTTGGAAGGAAATATGCCCTAGAGGCAATAATGAAGCTATTATTTATTTCCCTATATCATGATAAATGTTTATTATTCATGCTAGAATTTTATTAACCAGAAACATAATACATGTGTGAATACATAAACAAACAGTATGTCACTAGTATGCCTCTACTTGACTAGCTCGTTGATCAAAGATGGTTAAGTTTCCTAGCCATTGACATGGGTTGTCATTTGATTAACGGGATCACATCATTAGGAGAATGATGTGATTGACTTGACCCATTCCGTTAGCTTAGCACCCGATCGTTTAGTATGTTGCTATTGCTTTCTTCATGACTTATACATGTTCCTATGACTATGAGATTATGCAACTCCCGTTTACCATAGGAACACTTTGTGTGCTACCAAACTTCACAACGTAACCGGGTGATTATAAATGTGCTCTATAGGTGTCTCTGAAGGTACTTGTTGGGTTGGCATATTTCGAGATTAGGATTTGTCAGTCCGATTGTCGGAGAGGTATCTCTGGGCCCTCTCGGTAATGCACATCACTTAAGCCTTGCGAGCATTGCAACTAATGAGTTAGTTGAGGAATGATGTATTACGGAACGAGTAAAGAGACTTGCCGGCAACGAGATTGAATTAGGTATTGAGATACCGACGATCAAATCTCGGGCAAGTAACATACCGATGACAAAGGGAACAACGTATGTAGTTATGCGGTCTGACCGATAAAGATCTTCGTAGAATATGTGGGAGCCAATATGAGCTTCCAGGTTCCACTATTGGTTATTGACTAGAGATGTGTCTCGGTCATGTCTACATAGTTCTCGAACCCGTAGGGCCCGCACGCTTAATGTTTCGATGACAGTTATATTATGAGTTTATATGTTTTGATGTACCAAAGGTTGTTCAGAGTCCCGGATGTGATCACAGACATGACGAGGAGTCTCGAAATGGTCGAGACATGAAGATTGATATATTGGAAGCCTATGTTTGGATATCGGAAGTGTTCCGGGTGAAATCGGGATTTTACCGGAGTACCGGGAGGTTACCGGAACCCCCCGGGAGGTTAATGGGCCTTAGTGGGCCTTTACGGAGAAGAGGAGAGGCGGCCTGGGCTGGGCCGCGTGCCCCTCCCCCTAGTCTGAATAGGAAAAGGAGAGGGGGGCGGCCCCCCTTCCTTCCTCTCTCCCTCCTCTTTCCCCCTCCCAAGTCCTAATCCAACTAGGAAGGGGGGAGTCCTACTCCCGCTGGGAGTAGGACTCCTCCTGGCGCGCCCTCTCTCCTGGTCGGCCGCACCCCCCTTTGCTCCTTTATATACGGGGGTAGGGGGCACCCTAGAGACCCAACAATTGATTAGTTGATCTTTTAGCCGCGTGCGGTGCCCCCCTCCACCCTAGTCCACCTCGATAATACTGTAGCGGTGTTTAGGCGAAGCCCTGCGTCGGTAGAACATCATCATCGTCACCACGCCGTCGTGCTGACGAAACTCTCCCTCAACACTCGGCTGGATCGGAGTTCGAGGGACGTCATTGGGCTGAACATGTGCTGAACTCGGAGGTGCCGTGTGTTCGGTACTTGATCGGTCGGATCGTGAAGACGTACGACTACATCAACCGCGTTGTTCTAACGCTTCCGCTTTTGGTCTACGAGGGTACGTGGACAACACTCTCCCCTCTCGTTGCTATGCATCACCATGATCTTGCGTGTGCGTAGGATTTTTTTTTGAAATTACTACGTTCCCCAACAGTGGCATCCGAGCCTGGTTTTATGTGTAGATGTCATATGCACGAGTAGAACACAAGTGAGTTGTGGGAGATATAAGTCATGCTACTTACCAGCATGTCATACTTTGGTTCGGCGGTATTGTTGGATGAAGCGGCCCGTACCGACATTACGCGTACGCTTACGCGAGACTGGTTCTACCGACGTGCTTTGCACACAGGTGGCTGGCAGGTGTCAGTTTCTCCAACTTTTGTTGAACCGAGTGTGGCTACGCCCGGTCCTTGCGAAGGTTAAAACAGCACCAACTTGACAAACTATCGTTGTGGTTTTGATGCGTAGGTAAGAACGGTTCTTGCTAAGCCCGTAGCAACCACGTAAAATTTGCAACAACAAAGTAGAGGACGTCTAACTTGCTTTTGCAGGGCATGTTGTGATGTGATATGGTCAAGACATGATGCTAAATTTTATTGTATGAGATGATCATGTTTTGTAACCGAGTTATCGGCAACTGGCAGGAGCCATATGGTTGTCGCTTTATTGTATGTAATGCAATCGCCCTGTAATGCTTTACTTTATCACTAAGCGGTAGCGATAGTCGTAGAAGCATAAGATTGGCGAGACGACAACGATGCTATGATGGAGATCAAGGTGTCGTGCCGGTGACGATGGTGATCATGACGGTGCTTTGGAGATGGAGATCACAAGCACAAGATGATGATGGCCATATCATATCACTTATATTGATTGCATGTGATGTTTATCTTTTATGCATCTTATCTTGCTTTGATTGACGGTAGCATTATAAGATGATCCCTCACTAAATTATCAAAGTATAAGTGTTCTCCCTGAGTATGCACCGTTGCGAAAGTTCTTCGTGCTGAGACACCACGCGATGATCTGGTGTGATAGGCTCTACGTTCAAATACAACAGGTGCAAAACAGTTGCACACGCGGAATACTCAGGTTAAACTTGACGAGCCTAGCATATAACAGATATGGCCTCGGAACACGGAGACTGAAAGGTCGAGCGTGAATCATATAGTAGATATGATCAACATAGTGATGTTCACCGTTGAAACTACTCCATCTCACGTGATGATCGGACATGGTTTAGTTGATATGGATCACGTGATCACTTAGAGGATTAGAGGGATGTCTATCTAAGTGGGAGTTCTTAAGTAATATGATTAATTGAACTTAAATTTATCATGAACTTAGTACCTGATAGTATCTTGCTTTTCTATGTTGATTGTAGATAGATGGCCCGTGTTGTTGTTCCGTTGAATTTTAATGCGTTCCTTGAGAAAGCAAAGTTGAAAGATGATGGTAGCAATTACACAGACTAGGTCCATAACTTGAGGATTATCCTCATTGCTGCACAGAAAAGTTACGTCCTGGAAGCACCGCTAGGTGTACCACCTGCACCAGCAACTACAAACATTGTGAATGTCTGGCAGTCACGTGTTGATGACTGATACGTCCATTTTGCATCATGCTTTTATATCGATATTTATTGCATTATGGGCTATTATTTCACATTATGTCACAATACTTATGGCTATTCTCTCTTATTTTACAAGGTTTACATAAGGAGGGAGAATGCTGGCAGCTGGAATTCTGGGCTGGAAAAGGAGCAAATATTAGAGACCTATTCTGCACAACTCCAAAAGTCCTGAAACTCCACGGAATACCTTACAATAAATAATGAAAAATCCTCGCCAAAGATGAAGACCAGGGGCCCACACCCTTTCCATGAGGGTGGGGGCGCCCCCCCTAGGGCGCGCCCCCTACCTCGTGGGCCCCCTGGTGGCTCTCTGATGACCATCTTCTCCTATATGAAGTCTTTCATCGAGAAAAAAAAAGAAGCAACCTTTCGGGACGAAACTCCGGCGCCATGAGGCGGAACCTTGGCGGGTCCAATCTAGAGCTCCGGCAGAGCTGTTCTGCCGGGGAAACTTCCCTCCCAGAGGGGGAAATCATCGCCATCATCATCACCAACACTCCTCTCATCGGGAGAGGGCAATCTCCATCAACATCTTCATCAGCACCATCTCATCTCAAAATCTTAGTCGATATCTTGTATCCAATTCTTGTCTCCAAGTCTGGGATTGGTGCTAGTAGGTTGCTAGTAGTGTTAATTACTCCTTGTAGTTGATGCTAGTTGGTTTAATTAGTGGAAGATCATATGTTCAGATCCTTTATGCATATTATTACCCCTCTGATTATGAACATGAATATGCTTTGTGAGTAGTTACTTTTGTTCCTGAGGACATGGGAGAAATCTTGCTATTAGTAGTCATGTGAATTTGGTATTCGTTTGATATTTTGATGAGATGTATGTTGTCTAGCCTCTAGTGGTGTTATGTGAATGTCGACTACATAACACTTCACCATTATTTGGGCCTAGAGGAAGGCATTGGGAATTAATAAGTAGATGATGGGTTGCTAGAGTGATAGAAGCTTAAACCCTAGTTTATGCGTTGCTTCGTAAGGGGCTGATTTGGATCCATATGTTTCATGCTAATGTTAGGTTTACCTTAATACTTTTGTTGTAGTTGCGGATGCTTGCAATAGAGGTTAATCATAAGTGGGATGCTTGTTCAAGTAAGAACAGCACCCAAGCACCGGTCCACCCACATGTCAAATTATCAAAGTACCGAACGCGAATCATATGAACGTGATGAAAACTAGCTTGACGATATTCCCATGTGTCCTCAGGAGCGCTTTTCCTTATATGAGAGTTTGTCCAACTTGTCCTTTGCTACAAAAAGGATTGGGCCACCTTGCTGCACTTTATTTACTTTTGTTACTTGTTGCTCGTTACAAATTATCTCATCACAAAACTATCTGTTACCACTTATTTCAGTACTTGCAGAGAATACCTTGCTGAAAACCGCTTATCATTTCCTTCTGCTCCTCGTTGGGTTCGACACTCTTACTTATCGAAAGGACTACGATAGATCCCCTATACTTGTGGGTCATCAAGACTCTTTTCTGGCGCCGTTGCCGGGGAGTGAAGCGCCTTTGGTAGGTGGAATTTGGTAAGGAAAAATTTATATAGTGTGCTGAAATTTACCGTCACTTGTTACTATGGAAAGTAATCCTCTGAGGGGCTTGTTCAGGGTATCTTCACCCCGACCAGTAGAGCAAAGAGTTGCTCCTCAACCTACTGAACCTATTGAAAATGAAATTCCTTATGAGTATCCTTCCGGTATAATAGAAAAACCGCTAGCTAATCCTTTTACAGTAGATGGAACAAAGCATCCTGATGAACACCTAATATATGTGGATGAAGTTTGTGGATTATTTAAGCTTGCAGGTATACCCGATGATGTTGCTAAGAAGAAGGTCTTCCCTTTATCTTTGAAGGGAGACGCATTGGTATGGTATAGGCTATGTGATGATACGAGATCATGGAATTATAGAAGATTGAAATTGGAATTTCATCAAAAGTATTACCCTATGCATCTTGTTCATCGTGATCGCAATTATATATATATTTTGGCCTCGCGAAGGATAAAGCATCGCTCAAGCTTGGGGGAGGCTTAAATAAATGTTATATTCATGCCCCAATCATGAGCTTCCAAGAGAAACAATTCTTCAAAAAAATTATGCTCGGCTTTCTGAAAATAATCGCACTATGCTCGATACTTCTTGTGCTGGCTCTTTTATGATGAAGACTATTGGATTTAGATGGGATTTATTGGATAGAATTAAACGCAACTCTGAAGATTGGGATCTCGACAAAGGTAAGGAGTCAGGTATGACACCTAAGTTTGATTGTGTTAAATCTTTTATGGATACCGATATTTTCCGTAAGTTTAGCACTAAATATGGACTTGATTCTAAGATAGTAGCTTCTTTCTGTGAATCTTTTGCTACTTATGTTGATCTCCCTAAGGAGAAGTGGTTTAAATATCATCCTCCCATAGAAGTAAAAGTAGCTGCACCTATTAAAGTTGAAGAAAAGACTGTCACTTATAATGATCCTATTGTTCCTACTTGTTATGTTGAGAAACCACCTTTCCCTGTTAGGATAAAGGATCATGCTAAAGCTTCAACTGTGGTTCGTAAAAGCAATATTAAAACATATACACCTCCTGAGCAAGTTAAAGTTGAACCTAATATTGTTATTGTTAAAGATCTCTTGTCTGATAATATTGATGGGCATGTTATTCAGTTCTGCGGTGAACCTGCTAGAATTGCTAAACCCCGTGATACAGATAAACCTAGACCTGTGGTAGGCATGCCTGTTATTTATGTTAAAATAGGAGATCATTGTTATCATGGCTTATGTGATATGGGTGCTAGTGCTAGTGCAATACCTATTGACTTATACAAAGAAATTATGCATGACATTGCACCTGTTGAGTTAGAAGAAATTGATGTTACTATTAAACTGGCTAATAGAGATACTATTTCACCAATGGGAATTGTTAGGGATGTTGAAGTCTTGTGTGGGAAAACTAAATATCCTGCTGATTTTCTTGTTCTTGGTTCCCCACAAGATAGCTTTTGTCCCATTATATTTGGTAGACCCTTCTTAAATACTGTTAATGCTACCATAGATTGCACTAGGGATGTTGTTACTGTCGGCTTAGATGATATGACTCATGAATTTAATTTCTCTAAATTTAGTAAACAACACCGTGAAGAAGAATTGCCTAGTAAGGATGAAATATTGGTCTTGCTTCTATTGCTGTACCTCCTAATGATCCTTTAGAACAATATTTGCTAGACCATGAGAATGATATGTTTATGAATGAAAGAAGGGAAATAGATGAAGTATTCTTTAAACAGGAACCTATTCTGAAACACAATTTGCCTGTTGAAATCCTAGGGGATCCCCCTCCACCTAAGGGTGATCCCGTGTTTGATCTTAAACCGTTGCCTGATAATCTTAAATATGCTTATCTTGATGAAAAGAAGATATATCCTGTTATTATTAGTGCTAACCTTTCAGAGCATGAAGAAGAAAGATTATTGAAAACTCTGAAGAAGCACCATGTTGCTATTGGATATACTCTTGATGATCCTAAGGGCATTAGTCCCACTCTATGTCAACATAAAATAAATTTGGAAGCAGATGCCAAACCAGTTCGTGATCCTCAACGACGTCTGAATCCTAAAATGAAAGAAGTGGTAAGAAAATAAGTACTAAAGCTTCTGAAGGCAGGTATAATTTATCCCGTTGCTGATAGTCGGTGGGTAAGTCATGTTCATTGTGTCCCTAAGAAGGGAGGTATTACGGTTGTTCCTAATGATAAAGATGAATTGATTCCACAAAGAATTATTACAAGTTATAGGATGGTAATTGATTTCCGCAAATTAAATAAGGCTACTAAGAAAGATCATTACCGCTTACCTTTTATCGATCAAATGCTAGAAAGATTATGCAAACATACACATTACTGCTTTCTAGATGGTTATTCTGGTTTCTCTCAAATACCCGTGTCGGCTAAAGATCAATCAAAGACTACTTTTACATGCCCTTTTGGTACTTTTGCTTATAGACGTATGCCTTTTGGTTTATGTAATGCACCTTCTACCTTTCAAAGATGCATGATGGCTATATTCTCTGACTTTCGTGAAAAGATTTATGCGGTTTTCATGGACAACTTTTCCATCTATGGATCTTCTTTTGATGATTGCTTGAGCAATCTTGATCGAATTTTGCAGAGATGTGAAGAAACTAATCTTGTCTTGAATTGGGAAAAGTGCCACTTTATGGTTAATGAGGGTATTGTCTTGGGGCATAAAGTTTCTGAAAGAGGTATTGAAGTTGATAAAGCCAAAGTTTATGCTATTGAAAAGATGCCATGTCCCAAGGACATCAAAGGTATAAGAAGTTTCCTTGGTCACGCCGGATTTTATAGGAGGTTCATTAAGGACTTCTCTAAAATTTCTCGGCCTCTGACTAATTTATTACAAAAAGATATACCATTTGTCTTTGATGATGATTGTGTAGAATCATTTGAAATACTTAAGAAAGCATTAGTCTCTACACCTATTGTTCAGCCACCTGATTGGAATTTACCCTTTGAAATTATGTGTGATGCTAGCGATTATGCTGTAGGTGATGTTCTAGGGCAAAGAGTTGATAAGAAATTAAATGTTATCCATTATGCTAGTAAGACCCTAGAGAATGCTCAAAGAAATTATGCTACTACTGAAAAAGAACTTTTAGTAGTTGTATTTGCTTGTGATAAGTTCAGACCTTATATTGTTGATTCTAAAGTAACTATCCACACTGATCATGCTGCTATTAAATATCTTATGGAGAAGAAAGATGCTAAACCTAGACTTATTAGATGGGTTCTCTTGCTACAAGAATTTGATTTGCATATTGTTGATAGAAAAGGAGCTGAGAACCCCATTGCAGACAACTTATCTAGGTTAGAGAATGTTCTTGATGACCCACTACCTATTGATGATAGCTTTCCTGATGAACAATTAAATGTCATAAGTACTTCTCGTAGTACCCCTTGGTATGCTGATTATGCTAATTACATAGTTGCTAAATTTATACCACCTAGCTTCACATACCAACAAAAGAAAAAGTTCTTCTATGATTTGAGACATTACTTTTGGGATGACCCACATCTTTATAAAGAAGGAGTAGATGGTGTTATTAGACATTGTGTACCTAAGCATGAACAGGAATAGATCCTACGCAAGTGCCACTCCAAAACTTATGGAGGACACCACGCGGGAGATAGAACTGCACATAAGGTATTGCAATCCAGTTTTTATTGGCCTACTCTCTTCAAGGATGCCCGTAAGTTTGTCCTATCTTGTGATGAATGCCCAAGAATTGGTAATATTAGTAGATGTCAAGAAATGCCTATGAATTATTCACTTGTTATTGAACCATTTGATGTTTGGGGCTTTGATTAAATGGGACCTTTTCCTACCTCTAATGGATATACACATATTTTAGTTGCCATTGATTACGTTACTAAGTGGGTAGAAGCTATTCCAACTAGTAGTGCTGATCATAACACTTCTATTAAAATGCTTAAAGAAGTTATTTTTCCGAGGTTTGGAGTCCCTAGATATTTAATGACTGATGGCGGTTCACATTTTATTCATGGTGCTTTCCGTAAAATGCTTGCTAAATATGACATCAATCATAAAATTGCATCTCTGTATCACCCACAGTCTAGTGGTCAAGTAGAATTGAGTAATAGAGAACTCAAATTAATTTTGCAAAAAGACTGTCAATAGGTCTATAAAGAATTGGTCCAAGAAAGTTGATGATGCATTATGGGCCTATAGAACTGCATATAAAAATCCAATGGGTATGTCTCCGTATAAAATGGTATATGGAAAAGCATGTCACTTACCTCTCGAACTAGAACATAAGGCATATTGGGCTATTAAAGAGCTCAACTATGATTTTAAACTTGCCAGTGAAAAGAGGTTATTTGATATTAGCTCAGTTGATGAATGGAGAATGTAAGTGCATCTAGTGCCCCTTAGTGATTTTGGTGTATTGAAGACTTATAGGTTAAGGGACTAATGCGTGTGTGACTGTACACAGGTCTATAAGTCTATGAGGAGTTTGATATTTACAGGAAAAGTCGACCCCTAAAAATGAATATCTTCGACTGAAGATTTTGGTATTTCTGAAGACTTTCATGAAGACTTTGAAAGTGAAGAAATTGGTGTGTCTGTGAAGACTTGATATTCATGCGAGAAATATGAAGCTTGAAGACTTTCGTTTTCATAGTTTTGTTTTTCTCTTTCTTGAGTCATAGGAAACATCGTACTGTTAAAGGGGGTCGAGGAAATACTAAGGAAAAATTTCCATGTGATGCTCAACTCAAATCCTACACCTACCAATCCCTTCGAGTGAAGCCATTGGAAATCTCATACAGTCCAGTCAATTTCTTCAGTGACAGAGACAAAGTTCTTCTCATCTCTGAGGAATTTTTCTTAACTGAGGAGTTAGGAATTCGCCAGTGCGGATTGCCTACATAGTGAGGAACATGATAGCCCTGAGGATTTTGCTACTCAAAATTCCGACCGTTGCTAGGCTATGCGCCAGCTGTCCCAAAATATCTATCCACCTAACGGTCATATCATTGAAGGGCATTTATGTCTTATCATGTCGGGCTGCTCCCTAGGCTATAAATAGCCGCCCCCTACAACCACTAGCTGGTTGGCTGCTCCGAGAGAAACTGACACTTGTCATTTGAGAGCAACCCATCCTCCGAGGACTTTGAGCGAAAATCATCAAGTGAGGAAAAACCAAAAACCCAAAACCCAAACACCTACAAACCCCAAGTGATTGAGCATCACTGAAGAGATTGATCCTGAGTGGATCCGACGCTTATTACCTTTGAAGACTGTGCTTCTTCCAGACGGTTAGGCGTCATGGTCTAGAGCATCCAAGAGGAATTGTGGATCGCCGAGTGACCAAGTTTGTGAAGGTTTGGAAGTCGCCTGAAGACTTACCACGAGTGATTGGACGAGGTCTATGTGACCTTAGTTTAAGGATAATACGGTGAGGACTGGGTGTCTTGGACTAAGTGTCCTTGACTGGGTGTCCGGGACTGTGTGTCCTCGAGTTTAAATACTCAGCCGCTCCAACCAGACGTACAACTGAGATAGCAGTTGGAACTGGTCTACCAAATCATTGTCTTCACCGAGCTTACTGGTTCTATTTCCTCAACTCTTCCACTTCCTCATAACTATGCTATGTGTTTGTTCATATATGTGTTTGAAGACTTTGACTAAAGACTTCCTCAATTTCCTCAGTTCAATTTCTTCAGTCTGTTTGTCTTCATCCTGAGTTATCCTGTGATTACGCTTCCTGTACTCTGTGCATGTCTTCATTTCATCATGATGACTATGCTTGTATTCTGTTGTGTTTACTTTTTAGTACTTATTCCGCTGCTAGTAGTTCTTCGCTAAGGAATTTCCTCACCAGCAAATTCCTCAGTGAAGAATTTCATAAATATCGCCTATTCACCCCCCTCTAGTCAATATAACGCACTTTCAATTGGTATCAGAGCAAGGTACTCCCTTGTTCTGTGTGATTTTGGTTTAACCGCCTGGAGTTTTAGTTATGTCGACCGCAGGTATGACAAAGATGACATGCCCCATCTTTGACGGTCACGAGTATCCCAAGTGGAAGGCCATGATGAAGAAACGCCTCATGGCGATGAACAGCGAGTTGTGGACCGTCACTGAGATTGGCCTGACTGATCTGTGCAAGATGGCGGATGCTGATGACATTCGCAAGTATACTCTTCTCAACCTCACGGCGAAGGATGTCATCTGCTCCAGCCTATCACAAAATCAGTTCAGGAATATCATGCATCTCGATCATGCGAAGCTCATCTGGGACCGTCTCTCTGAGGTCTATGAAGGTCATCGAACTTGTCATGATCCTTGATTTGAGGACTTCAACGAATCTCTCAAAACGATGACATTCGAACCAGAATCGTCATCTTTTGCATCATGCCTTATGGCAAAAGATGCTGAGGTAACTGAATGCTACCTATCCGAGTCCAGTGATGATGAATCTGGTGATGAATTTGGACCCAACTAT
Organism: Triticum urartu; assembly: GCF_003073215.2. Classification (NCBI taxonomy): domain Eukaryota; kingdom Viridiplantae; phylum Streptophyta; class Magnoliopsida; order Poales; family Poaceae; genus Triticum; species Triticum urartu. The sequence goes on from NC_053026.1 coordinate 356,314,319, forward strand.
GTTAAACTTGCTTCCCTTGCTACTAAACAACAAAGAGCTTTGGAAAAAGCTCACTATATGCTAAACAAGAGCGATTATATGTTGGGTGAGGAAATGGATCAGTCAAAAGCTTTGGTTGAAAGTCTTCAGAGACTTCATACTAAGTATGACACCCTTCAAGATCAACATAACACTCTCTTATCGGATCATGAGAAGCTTTCTTATGAATTTCTTCAAAGAAAGCAAGACCTTGAGAAGCTAAGAGTGAGTTATGAAGATCTTTAGAAGGAGCGCAATTCATTACTTGCTCAACAAATCAGCGCATCTCAGGAAGAATTTGTTCCTCCATGCTTGAAGTGCATTGAACGTGAATCTGCTAATTCTTCACCTGAATGTTCAAATGCTGCCAATGTTTCAAATTCTTCACATGCCTCTGCCATCACTAATTCCTCATCTGAGGACATTGCTAGTATCACTGACAATGCAGGGCTGAAGGAATTGTACACGACAGGCATGTACAAAAGCCTCAAAGGGCATCAGGCTCTTTGTGATGTGCTTAAAAAGCAGATCCTCAACAGGAACCCTAGGAAAGAGGGTATCGCCTTTGAGAGGAAACTCAATGCTGATGGTACATATTGGAAGCCTGAGCAGTACCCCAAAACTACATGGGTTGCTGCAAAGGGACCTCCAGTTGATCCATCTAACTTATCAAGATTTGCATGTGAATCTCCTCATTCTTATGATGAGTCAATTGACTCCAACTATAAGCTATTCAAAAATCAGAATGGTGAAGTATTTGCTAGATATGTTGGCACTAACTGCAGGAACGGCTCCCCTATGCAGAAAATTTGGGTTCCCAAAAGATGCCTTGAAAATCTTCAGGTGAATGTCATCATGACGCCACCTGTGAAGAATAGGAACCCCAGATCAAATTCCTCATACGAACCAAATTCCTCATCTGGATCAAAGTCCTCATATGAACATCATCATGCTAACCCGTATGTTTCACAGGGAAGATCTAAGGATTATGGATATGTGCATTATTATTCAAATCATTATGTCCATAAGTCCTTGAAGAATTTCTCTGCTCACTCATATGCTTACTCTAACCCATCTTATGTGAAACGAAATGGATTGGCTTCTATGCCATCCTTCTCATATGGAGCTCGCAGAATGATGAACTCTTTGCCACCCCTTCAGATGTGGGTGGTCAAGAAAAAGAACTAATCTCTTCTGCAGGGTCGGGTCTCCAGACGCACGTAATCGTCTGAAGAATTTGCTGGAGACCTGAGCATGCCTGATAGGACACAGGCTAATCATGAAGAAATGAACTTTCTTTTCTCACGTCCTCATATTGCTTTATCAGTTCTTTTACTTGATGAAATTGATCTGATGAATTGATGCCATATTCTTCACTGATGAAGTATATGAGTTTGTAAGCTGCACTAATTCATCTGCAGGATGATCAACCCAAAGCCACTGAGTGGGTCCTTGATAGTGGATGTACAAACCACATGACTGGTGACAAGAATCTATTGATGGATGCTCCATTATCTCCGTCGCATCTGAAGCATATCATCTTTGCTGGCAAAGGAAAAAGTCAGGTATTGGGTCTAGGTAAGGTTGCGATTACAAAGGATCGACACATGGACAAAGTCATGCTTGTTGAGTCCTTAGGATACAACCTTATGTCTGTCTCAATGCTTTGTGATCTTTATATGGTTGTTGTCTTTGGCAAGTACCGTTGTGTTGTGGTTATGGAAGCTGACAATTCCAAAGTCTTCGAAGGCTTTAGGAGAGGAGACATGTATATTGTTGATTTCTCTACAGGACCACAACCAGCCGTGTGCTTACTTGCAAAAGCTTTAGAAGGCTGGCTCTGGCATCGACGACTTGGTCATGCAGGCATGAGGAATTTGCACACGCTTGCGAAGAAGAAGCATGTCATTGGCATCAAGAATGTCAAATTCCTCAAGGATCACCTATGCGGAGCCTGTGAAGCTGGGAAGATGACCAAGGCCAAGCATCCAGCGAAGACTATCATGACCACCACTCGCCCATTTGAATTGCTTCACATGGATCTCTTTGGTCCTAATCATTATTCTGCTATCTCAAATGAAGCATCTCAATATGGCTTTGTTATTGTTGATGATTATTCTTGTTACACATAGGTACACCTTGTTACTTACAAACATGAAGTGCAGGAAGTCTTCAAACGATTTTCCTCGAGGGCTTCAACCAACTTTGGTGTGAAGATCAAGCACATCAGAAGTGACAATGGCACTGAGTTCAAGAATTCTGGTCTCGATGACTATCTTGATGAACTTGGTATCACTCATGAGTTATCTGCTCCTTACACTCCTCAGTAGAATGGCATCATGGAGCGCAAGAACAGGACTCTTGCTGAGATGGCTCGCACTATGCTTGATGAATACAAAACCCCTCGTCGTTTCTGGACTGAGGCAATTGATACTGCGTGCCACATCATCAACAGAGTATATCTTCACAAATTCTTCAAAAAGACTGCCTATGAACTCCTCACTGATACGAAACCCAATGTAAGTTATTTCAAAGTCTTCGGTGCTAAATGTTGGATTAGAGATCCTCATCACAACTCAAAATTTGCACCGAAAGCACATGAAGGTTTTATGCTTGGTTACGGAAAGGACTCACACACCTACAGAGTCTTCAACAACGTTCTTCACAAAGTTGTTGAAACTGTAGATGTGCGGTTCGATGAAACTAATGGCTCGCAAAGAGAGCACCTACCTACTATGATAGATGAACCAGCACCTGAGGAAACTATCAAGTTCAAGGCTACTGAGGATGTCATTCCTACTGAAGAATCTGCTGAAGAATTCATTCCAGAACATGAAGAACGTCGAGCTAATGCACCTGAAGAAAATGCTGAAGAAGATGGTGCTGAAGAAAACACTGATCAAATTCTTCAACGACAACCAGCTCATCCTCGCATTGCAAAAGAAGTGCAAGTTGAAAAGATCATCAATGACATCAAAGCGCCAGGTCCTCTCACACGCTCAAAATCTTCACATTTGTCTAACTTTTGTGGGCAGTATGCTTTTGTCTCTATTACAGAGCCCACTAAGGTAGATGAAGCATTTCTGGAGCCTGAGTGGATTCAGGCCATGTAAGAAGAATTACATCAGTTCGAGCTTAACAATGTCTGGGAACTGGTCAAACGTCCAGATCCTCGCAAGCACAATATCATCGGCACAAAATGGATCTACCGCAACAAGCAAGATGAAAATGGCCTTGTGGTGAGGAATAAGGCACGGCTTGTAGCTCAAGGCTACACACAGGTTGAAGGAATTGATTTCGATGAAACTTTTGCACCTGTTGCTAGACTTGAGGCTATTCGCATATTACTTTCTTATGCTAACCATCATGATATCACTCTATATCAAATGGATGTGAAAAGTGCATTCCTCAATGGTAAGCTTGAGGAAGAAGTGTATGTTGCTCAACCCCCAGGTTTTGAAGATCCAAAGAATCCTAACAAAGTCTTCAGACTCAACAAGGCCCTCTATGGCCTCAAGCAGGCCCCACAGGCTTGGTATGATACTTTGAAGGAACTCTTCATGAAGAAAGGCTTCAAACCCGGTTCACTCGACCCTACTTTTTTCACTAAATCTTATGATGGTGAATTGTTTGTGTGCCAAGTATATGTTGATGATATTATCTTTGGCTGTACTGACCAACGTTATAGTGATGAATTTGCCTATATGATGAGTGAATAATATCAAATGTCTAGGATGGGAGAGTTGAAATTCTTCTTAGGTCTTCAAATTCGTCAAAAACACAATGGCATATTCATATCTCAGGAGAAATACCTCAAGGATGTACTTAGGAAATTCGGCATGCAAGATTGCAAAGGCGTCAAAATTCCTATGCCCACAAATGGTCATCTGTGCACTGATGAAAATGGTATTGACTTCGATCATAAGGTATACCACTCCATGATGGGTTTCTTATTATACTTATGTGCATCTAGGCTAGATATAATGCTTAGTGTTTGCATGTGTGCCCGATTTCAAGCTGCACCGAAGGAATCACACCATAAGGCTGTGAAGCATATTCTTCGATATCTAGCTCACACACCAACACTTGGATTATGGTACCCCAAGGGCTCGGCTTTTGATCTTGTTGGATATTCTGACTCTGACTATGCTGGTGATCGTGTGGATCGCAAGTCAACATCTGGTACATGTCATTTCCTTGGACGATCTTTGGTCTGTTGGTCCTCGAAGAAACAGAACTGCGTATCACTATCTACTGCTGAAGCTGAGTACATTGCCGCTGGTTCTTGCTGTGCCCAATTGCTATGGATAAAGCAAACTCTCAAGGACTACAGCGTCAACATGAAGAATGTACCTCTCTTCTGTGATAATGAGAGTGCCATCAAGATTGCACACAACCCAGTTCAGGACTCGAAGACAAAGCGCATTCAGATTCGTCATCATTTTCTTCGTGATCATGTGTTGAAGGGCGACATTTCTATTGAGCATGTGAAGACTGAAGAATAGCTAGCTGATATCTTCACAAAGCCCTTGGATGAGAAGAGATTTAGCAAGTTGCGGTGTGAGCTAAATATCCTAGAATCTTCGAATGTTCTTTGAAAAGGACACTCATCCTAACACTTATGCAAAATTGATGACTTAGATGTGCAACACATGAAGAAACGTTTTTCTTCAATCAATGAAGAATAACACTCTTATGTGAAGAAATTAATGAAGAATATGATTCTCAGAACCCTACGATAATTGTACGCGGTGTCTGAAATCATCATTCTTATACGGTGGGTCACGCCACCACCGAAAGTTGAAATTCCTCAAATTATTCATATTCTTCAACTTTGCATAGTCTTCACTGGTTCGTCGTTTTTCTTCATTGGCTATATATATATATGAGTTTATGTCCTCTACAACATTCACTTATTGCTATTTCTTCAAGTTGGTTTTCTGCTAAGTGAATGTGATCGGACCCTTACCCTCTATGCTATACTCAACCCAATATGTTCACAAATTCTTCATGTGCATTCTATTTGAAACTCGTTCAAAATCTTCACTGTGTCCTTGTCAGCTGAAGAAATTGCGAACGGAACTTTAAAACCTATCTTATCGAAATGTTCGGTTTTGCCGCTCAAACCGTTCCGCATCCCTTGATACACTTATCCACTCACCCACGATCTAACACGATCTCCACCTCTCACTACGTGGGTGACACATGTCATGCGAATGAGAAGGGTCAGGGGCACGTTCGTCCAATTTGTTCGGGCGAGCAGTTTTTCACCATGGCTATAAATACCCCTCCTTCCCTTCCTCACTTCTTTTACTCCGCTCGACCTCTCTCTCTAGCTCGAGCTTCTCAAACCCTAGCGCCGCCACTACTTCATCGCCGCCGGTGAGGAAGAGCTTCACTGCCTCGACCTCGTCGCCGACGTACTCGCGCTGACCGCGGACATCTTCACTCCGCCGCCGCCGTAGCCGTCTTTCTCCACCAAGTTAGGGCGTGGAAGATCTGCACAGACGAACTTCACATCTCCTCACTCCAGTTCATCGTGTTCTTCATCCAGGGTAAATAAAAGTTACTTTTACTGCCCTCGTTGATTCGAATGATTATCTACAGAATCTTCAAAGGTGTTTTTCTTCATATCTTCACACACTAAACACCTCACAAGTCATTTGTTCTTGATTCGTTTCTCTAATCATCATTTTTCTTCAAGATTCCTCAATTGTGTGGATCTTTGATCTATACAACTCTGGAACCTAAGACAAAGAACGCTTAGTGAAAATCTTCAAGACTCATCTGGTCAAATTCCTCAAACCTGTTCATTTTGAAAAACCTTCTGAGAACGCATATGACCTCTCCAAATTCCTCGCAACTATACTCTGTTCACAGGTACACATGTCAGCTGCTGAATCACTAGGTTCTCATCAACTTAACTCATTTGCAGCGTTCCTTTAAGAAAAGTTGCATACTTATTCATAGAATTCGATTGTTCAAATTCCTAAAACTGAAGAAAATGGCTGATGGTAAAAGGCCACAGAAGGGAGGAAAGAGGCCTGAGGTAAATACAACATTTGAGATCCCTGATGACATATATGTTGGGTACTGCACACCTACTGAGGAAACCAAGAATGAGCGCAAAGTGCGCATTCAGAAAATAGAGAGGATATGGGCAAGAGAATGGAGGGAGTACAGATATGTCACTCCTAAGTATATGAAGAAATTCGCACTCAATCCTCCATGCCCAAGAGTTCCATTGGAACCTGGCAAAATTGCTGATCCCACGAGCCTCAAGCGAGGTGAGGACTATCCTAATGAATGGGCCAAGCGCCAAGCCAAGCTGGCTAAGCAAGCCAGAGAAGCAGTGAGGAAATTTAATGAAGACTCTGCTGCTGCTGCTGCCTCTGCTGAGGCCTTTGCTGTCAAGCCAAAGAAGGCTATGTCAAAGAAGCCTGCGCGCAAGCCAAGTGCTTCACCAACAATGCCCTCAAGGCCAAGTTCCTCAGCAATGCCCTCACGGCCAGAATCATCAAAGCCCTCACGGCCAATTCCTCATGCTGCTCCTATTCCTCCAAAGTCCTCAGCTCCTCCGCCGAAGCCTTCAGCTGTTCTGACCAAATCCTCAGCACCTATGCATCTCGCTTCGTGCCAAAGGACTGCCGGCATCTCCATTGCCTCAGGTGTCTCAGCTAGTTCCTCAGCTGCACCAAGTTCCTCAGCTGGCCCCTCACTACTGAAGACAAAGGCCACTGCTGGACGAGGTCCACGCCCAAGTCCTCAAAAGAAGCAAGTCGCTTTCCAAGTGCCGTCTGATGAAGACGAAGCTGATGATGATGAACTTGCAGAAATCATCAGAGACAGGCAAGTCAGGGCCGCTAGAGCCAAAGGATCAGAGGTGCCACTGCTTTTGGATCCCAAGCTGATCCTCGACTATATTGATGATTGGCACAAGGACCCCAACACTCCCTTGCCTGACTTCAAGCTGACTCCTAGCCAAAGTCACATGCTGACCCACTTCATTCAAGAAGAAAAGTGGAAATTTGAGAAGGCCAGGCAGATCAAGAAAGCGCAGTACAAGAAGGAGAAATTTCTGAAGAACAACGTTGTCACTATGAAAACTGATGAACTTGTAAAAATTCAATCTGAAATCAAAACCCTCAGTGATGACTTCAAAGCCTACTATGCTGATTGGCAAGGAGACAAAGTTAGATTTGTAAAGATAACTGAACAGTTCACTTCAAATGTTGCTGCCCCAACGCAACAGGAAATTCCTCAGGCTGAAGCATCTGCTCAGCCGACTAAAGAACATGCCAGCACCGCTGATGAAAATCAAGCTGCTGAAGAAAATGTGAGTTCCAGGGCTGATGACTGCACTCCAGCCGCTGAAGAAATTGCCAGGGCATCCACTTGTGGTGCGCCTGAAGAAACTGAAGAAATCAGGGCAACTGCATCAGTTGTGCCTGAAGAAAATCAACCAGATTCCTCAGCTGCTCCTGCACCAACTTCAACTCCAATCCTTCCATCTACATCAGATGTGAAGAAGACCAAGGCTGCAGAGCGTGCTGCAGTGAAGAAAAGGAAAGCATCAGCTGCTTCGGATTCTTCAGCTCCGAAGAAAATGAAGCCTATGACAAGTTCATTTGCACATCTGATTGATGTTGTTCCCATCTCAACCAGGACATCAAAGGACCTTATTCCTTTTGATGAAGAATATGTGATCCCCAGCGGATTTGATGAAGAAACTCATTCTGTTGCCTCGTCTGAACCATTGGATGAAGAAATTGAAGTGGATGCGATCCCTTCAACACCTATCATCTCCTCGCCTATGCCTCAGTTCACAGCTGAAGAGGCTGGCGTTGAAGAAATGGAAGATGATGATGTGGACATTGGCTGCTCCACACCCGTCATAAGTGATGAATTCTGGGAAAGTCAGCATCCAAACTCTCCAATGTTCACTCCTCTACAGCAAATTCCTCAGTCCCCCACACAAACTGTTCACATGGGATCTGAAGAAACTCATCCCACTGCATCTGTCCATGAGGAAATTCCAGCCACTAGTGCTGATGAAACTGCTACTGCTGCACAACCAACTACGCAGACTGCCACTGAGGAGGAACCAGAAATTCCTCAGCTTGAAGAACCTGCGATTGAGATTCCTGAAGTCGTGATGCAACTCACTGACACTCCTCTGCCGAAGCCAAAGGATCCATTCTCACGCAAGCAAAAGTTCAAGGCTGATGATTTTTCGGCGAGCACGTATTCTTCGAAGATTACAACCCACATGACTCTGCTCGCATTAGGAAGAGGCGTTTCTGGACTGCCAGTCAAGCAAATTTCTATTCCTCAGTGCTGTTCAACAAGGAGAAGATTTTCTACCATGAGCATATTCCTCACGTGGATATGGAATCTCTGCCGTGCTTCGCACCAGTCCTCAGTGTTCTTCACAATGCTGGGCTGCTCAACTTTTGCTCTGACATCTGCGATTGGAATGAGGAACTGATTCTTCAATTCTATGCAACGATGCACATCACCGGAGATGCTGAAGATGTGAATTCATGGGTGCTGGACTGGATGTCTGAAAACACTCACTACACTGCACTAGCCTCTGAATTGCTTCGTGCTCTACCACTCAGTCCTCCCCTTAAAGAAGCTCGCTGCATCTACAGTGAACCTGAGCTCACACATCATTATATGCAGGTGCTGATGAAACCTTTGAAGCCAGGTCAAGCACCAAGAACCAAATTCCTCGTGAAGGAATTGATGTACGTGCCCAGAACTGTCTATCGTATTCTTACGAGGACAATCAGTCCTATCAAAGGCCACGACTCATCTGATGAGGAAATTGTTGGCATCATGAAGAATCTGGTATTCAACATCGTTCATGGCATTCCTGTCAATTATCACGATTTCTTCATGAGGACTATGGCCAATGTTGCACTGTCTCCATTTGAGCTGAAGCCTTATGCACCTTGGATCATGAGATTCCTCAGGACAAGGTCTTCACTCAACTACAAAGCTGATTTCCAGAATCATCTCAGCTACTTGCCCCCAATTGAAGTCCTCAAGCAGACATATTCCTCAGTTGATGGAAAGGTCAAGGCACCAGCTGTAATTGATGAAGGCATTCGTCTATTGGATAGTCAGTTTCGCAAAGCTGCATCTTCTTCCACCAATGATGACTCTGCCACACATGACTCTGCCAATGCACCTAAGTCCACTCCTCAAGCCACTGCTCCACGCGTGATGACTGACCGTGAACTTCTGCTTAGTCTTCACCAGAAGGTGGATCGAAATCACAAATGGGTTAGCGTTAGTTTGGTTCACTTCTTCACAACATGACTGCCACACACAATGCAGTGAAGAAAAACCACTACTACCTCCATCAATTCTTCGGTCGCACCTGGGCAATCCTGTCACATCTGTATGGTGAAGAAGATCTGAAGAACATGGGTCTTAATGAAGATTTTGACTGGTCTGCACCTCCACTGAAGAAATTCAAGAAGGTCAAGGTTCCTTCTCTGGTGGCCAGCTCATATTCTTCATCACGCGACACTGATGAACATGAAGATTTGGACGACACTGCGGCATGCCCTACATCAACAAACAACCCCAACAACGCTGGCGCTCCTTCATCAACATGATTATCTTCAGGGGCGTTAGTCCTCATTTTTGATCCTTTTGGTCATTCGATGACAAAGGGGGAGAAATATGAGTTAGTCTTCAAGTGGGTCTACTATATGGGCGTTTTTTTGCTAAGTTACAACTCTCGTTCTGCAAAACTTTATTGGATCAAGTTGTAATCTTAAACCCGATGGTGCTCTGATACTTTTGATGCACTGTGCTCTGATACTCTTGATGCACTATTCTGCATGCTTATTCCTCGTTAATATTATTGCATGCATGCTGAATTTCATCAGGCACCATATTTCATCATGCATTTCAAATTCTTCATATTATATGTTAAATGCGTGTATGAATTACAAGATATAGGGGGAGATCTCCATGATTCAACTCTTCAAGTGTGCATTGCTTCAAAAGCAAATTCCTCACTATGCACATCTTCAGGGGGAGTTCTTCTATATCTTGCAATCAAATTCCTCAATATCAGTATTTACACTTCATATGTTTATCCCCGTTGAAAACTTAACCTATATTGTCATCAATCACCAAAAAGGGGGAGATTGTAAGTGCATCTAGTGCCCCTTAGTGATTTTGGTGTATTGAAGACTTATAGGTTAAGGGACTAATGCGTGTGTGAGTGTACACAGGTCTATAAGTCTATGAGGAGTTTGATATTTACAGGAAAAGTCGACCCCTAAAAATGAATATCTTCGACTGAAGATTTTGGTATTTCTAAAGACTTTCATGAAGACTTTGAAAGTGAAGAAATTGGTGTGTCCGTGAAGACTTGATATTCATGTGAGAAATATGAAGCTTGATGTCGGTGTCAAAACCGGCGGATCTCGGGTAGGGGGTCCCGAACTGTGCGTCTAGGCCGGATGGTAACAGGAGGCAGGGGACACGAAGTTTTACCCAGGTTCGGGCCCTCTCGATGGAGGTAAAACCCTACGTCCTGCTTGATTAATATTGATGATATGGGTAATACAAGAGTTGATCTACCACGAGATCAGAGAGGCTAATCCCTAGAAGCTAGCCTATGGTATGATTGTAGATGTGTATGTTGTCCTACGGACTAGAACCCTCCGGTTTATATAGACACCGGATAGGGTTAGGGTTACATAGAGTCGGTTACAATGGTAGGAGATCTAAACATCCGTATCGCCAAGCTTTCCTTCCACGCCAAGGAAAATCCCTTCCGGACACGGGACGGAGTCTTCAATCTTGTATCTTCATAGTCCGGGAGTCCGGCTGAAGGTATAATTCGGCTATCCGAACACCCCCTAATCCAGGACTCCCTCAGTAGCCCCTGAACCAGGCTTCAATGACGACGAGTCCGGCGCGCGAATTGTCTTCGGCATTGCAAGGCGGGTTCCTCCTCCAAGCACTTCATATAAGATTTTGAACACAAAGATAGTGTCCTTCTTTCCACATATTGCCATAGAGAAAATAATAATATTAACACAAATCTAATCTGCTGATGTATTCCGTGGTGCGACACGCCACGGCCAAGCCTTTATCCAAATCGTTTCATTATCCCACCTCAGCGCGTTATGCGAGGCGGTTTCCTTGGCACGTCTTGTCAAAGCAGAGATCGTGTCCCTTTATTCCAGGATTCTCATCAATACGGGCGTGGGTAACCCAACCGCGCCTTTGATTATGGCGCTTGGAGATAAGCAAGTTTTACCAGGCTGGTGGGGGGCATGTAGTGGCGCCCACCCATATAAGGGGATAAGGATCCACCTTTTCACCCACACCTTCTTCCTCCTTTGCCTATCCATTCTTGCACACTCGAGCTCCAGCGCCCAAGTCCGCACTACCACCTCGACCTTCTCCAGTCATGTCCGGAGCAGGAGGCAAGTGGATGGTCTCCTCCGTCACGGAGGGACACATAAAAAAGCTGAGGAAGGCCGGATATCTGGCCAGTGACATCGCGCACCGACTCCCCGAGAAGGGGCAGCTCATCCCCACTCCTAGGCCCCATGAGAGGGTGGTATTTCTCCCCCATTTCCTCCGCGGACTGGGCTTCCCTCTGCATCCATTTGTCCGGGGGCTCATGTTCTAATACGGCCTGGATTTCCATGATCTGGCCCCGAACTTCGTCCTCAGCATCTCGGCGTTTATCGTCGTGTGCGAGGCTTTCCTCCGCATCCGCCCTCATTTCGGCTTATGGCTAAAGACCTTCAACATCAAGCCGAAGGTGGTGCGCGGCAGCCAGGCGGAGTGCGGCGGTGCCATGGTTGGCAAGATGGCCAACGTCCTGTGGCTCGAGGGCTCCTTTGTGGAGACCCTGAAGGGGTGGCAATCAGGGTGGTTTTACATCACCGAGCCGTGCGACCCCGAATGGGTCGCAGCCCCCGAGTTTCGGTCCGGACCCCCTATGCAGCTCACCTCCTGGAAGGAGACCGGCCTGTCATGGGGTAAAAAAGGAGAGCTGATCGGACTCCAAACATGCATCCAAACCCTGGTGGACAAGAAGCTCAAGCTTGTCAACGTAGTCCAGGTTATGCTCATCCGCCTGATCCTCTCGTGTCAACGACGGGCCTTCAACCTGTGGGAGTTCGACCCGGCGCAGCATCAAACTCTAAACAGGCTCTTCGACACGACGTACGAAGATGCCTGGAGGGTGCTTTTCAAGGGCGCCGAGGCTCCCGCATCCGCTGCCGAGGATCGCGGATTCAGTACTCAGCATCACGCTCATGCGGTAAGCCGTTTTTGTCCTTTTACAGGGTATCAGTTTTTCATAGTTTGACTCTATGTGGGATCTGAGTTCCCTTATCTTTGATAGGATTGGGTGGCGACGTCCGGACAGATCAACTGTCCGGCTCCTCTGCCCGAAGGCCCAGCGGACGCTCGCTTGGCGAAGCTGCTGGTTCCGGCGCCCTATGTGGTGCCGGAGAAGAAGGCCACGAAAAGGGCCACGGGGACTCGGAAGAGTGCCCGGCGCCAGGAGGTGTCGGATTCGTCATCCGACGGTCCCGAAGCGCCTTCCTCTCGTGAAGACGAGGAGGAAGAAGAAGAGACCTCTCCCCCTCCAGCGGGAGGAGAGAAGAAAAGGAAGGCCGCCCTCTCCGAGGAGGCCGAAGGGTCCAAGAAGGGGAAAACCCTTCCTCCGGACTGCTCCACCGACGCCGCCGACGACGAAGAGGAGTGGCAACCCAGGGCCAAGCCCCTGGTGAAATCGTAAGTGTCTGGATACCGGGGTAATTCATAGTATTCGTTTTTCGCACAGCTTTTCCTTATGTCGAATATGTTTATGCAGCCCACCCAAGGACCGGCTCGACGCATCGTCGAGCGGCTCACTGGACCCGTCGGAGGTGAACTCGCTTCTGACGGCTTCATCCCCCCGCCCTGCGGACGACACCGAAGTGTTGTCCCAACAGGTTCCAAGCCGGGAGGAGGTGGTCCTGGAGGCACCGCAAGGCGACCTCCGGGACTCCAGGAGTAAAGGGGATGAAACCCCCCAGGGCTCCAAGTCCGGCTTAAGGCCGGACACAGCTCCAGAATCTTCAAGGGTTCCAGAGTCCAGCGGGCGACCTCCTTCCAAGAGGAGCAAGCCTACCGTGTCGGTGACCTCCGTCCAACCGGAGGCGCCGGACAATATGTTGGAGGCGCTCCAAGGTGCCTCCATCGACGAGGGGCACCGCACTATGATGAGTGCGGTGATCCAGAAAGTTCAGTCCACCAAAAGCGGACTTACTGAAGCTTGTACAAGCCTTTTAACAGGCTTTGAGGTAAGTAAAGAATGTTCAAATAATGTTACCGCATAGACAGTAGCCCCTGATGCTTTGTTGGGCGTTCGGGAAGAAAAGCTGAATAGAGGATCAAAGAATTTGCAGGAGTCTAACAAAAGGAGTCAATATGCGTATGTAGGCTTCTCTGCTAGCGTCCGCCGCACTGACTGCGGAAGTGGACGTGCTAAAGCAGAGTCTCGAGAAGTCCGATCAAGAGCTCGGGCGTGCCAAGAAGCAGCTCGAGGAGAAGGAAGGTGTAACACCCCGGATGTAACTTTCCCTATTTGTACTCCAACTCTTGCCGTTTCCGGCGTTAAGTTATATTTATTTCTCGGGTTCGGGTCTTTGTCTCAGTGTGTTGTTTTCTTTTTCATGCATCTCATATCATGTCATCATGTGCATCGCATTTGCATACGTGTCCATCTCATGCATTCGAGCATTTTCCCCGTTGTCCGTTTTGCATTCCGGCGCTTCGTTCTCCTCCGGTGGCCATTTCTAGCTTTCTTTCTTGTGTGGGGATTAAACATTTCCGGATTGGGCCGAGACTTGCCAAGCGGCCTTGGTTTACCACCGGTAGACCGCCTGTCAAGTTTCGTATCATTTGGACTTCGTTTGATACTCTAACGGTTAACCGAGGGACCGAAAAGGCCTCGTGTGTGTTGCAGACCAACACCCCTCCAATTTGGCCCAAAACCCACCAAACTCTTCTCCATGTCCTAGAGCGTTCGATCACGATCGCGTGGGCGAAAACCGCACCTCATTTGGATTCTCCTAGCTCCACTTATGCCTATATATACACCCCCCATTTTTCGGATCTCCTTCCTCCCCCGAAACCCTAATTTTTCCCCTCGCGCGCCCGGACACGTCCGACTGTCACCGGACAGTTCTCCGCCACCGCCTTCGTCCAGTGAGAGCGCGCCACGTGGCCCCCGCCATCTCGCCGCCGCCGCGGGCCCGGGAGCCCGGAGCCGGCCCCCGCGGCCCATTCTGCCCGCCGCCGCCCAAAGCCATTGCCGCGCCGCCCCGCGCCCTCATCTCCATCACCGGCATGGCCCGTCGCCGCCTCCGCCGCCCACCGGCGCCGCCGCCCTCGCGAGCGCCGCCCCACCTCGCCGCCCGGAGCTCCCGGAGCTCCTCCGCCGCCCTAGGGACCGGATCCGGTCGCCGCCTCCTCCCCCTCGCCAAGTCTGGCCACCGGTGCCCCCATCTCCGGCGACGAACTCCGGCAACGTGCGATTCGCTACAGTGCACCCGGTTGCTACAGTAAACCCTAGATCTCGCACGGTTGACTTTTTCTCCCTCTCCCCTGATTTTTATGCCTACTTTGACCGGTCGTATCTTTGCATCCGTAGCTCCGATTTGAGCATATAATATATCAAAATGTTCGTCTCGACGAGTACATCATTTCATTTTATTGCATCATTTTCATTTAAGCTCATCTTGATACCCGAAATGCTGTTGGAAGGAGGCTTCATGAGTTAATTGTCAGATCTGCTAGTTCATCTTAGACTTTTGTCATTTTTGCCATGATTATTGTGTGCATGCTATGCCTGTGAGTCCTTCATATGTTTTGTTAAGGATTTTGTCTTCTTTCCAGAGGTGCAACCCATGCATTTTTAGGATGTGTGTGGTGACTTGTGCAAGCTTGCAAAGTGAGGCACCCGGGAGATCTGTTTTCAGAGACTTAGTTGTTTTCACTAAGTCTGGGATTATTTAGTTCATGATGCCATATGTTCAGCTTGTTTCCTAGTGATCCGTGCCTCTTTTGAGGATGATCAGTAAAGGACTTTTGTTATCCATGTTATGCTCTATCCATCCATGTCTTTGTTTGCAATTATGGAGCACCCTAACTTCAGTCAATCAAGCTCTACTTTTGCTTCGTTGTGAATCTGGGCAGATCATCAACTCGTTTGCGATTTTGCTGATGTTATTGTAGTTGATCCGTGCATGCTATGCCATTGTTCTTGCCATTTCTAGCTGGTATTTTGTGCCTTCTTAATGGATGTATGCTTGCCTTGCCATGTATTGCACCGTGGTGAGTGCATCGAGCTCGTTTACATGCCTTCGTGAGTTATATTTCAGCATGTCTCAGTTTTCACTAAGTCTGAAAACTGATTGTGTTTTAGCTATGTTCGTGTGCCCGTTGGTATATTTTGTGAACCCTTTTGTCCCCAGGTCACTTTGGTTCTTTTGTTAAGCTTGTTGAGTAGCTCCATGCCATGTTCTTACTTGTCTTAATCAGGTCATGTACCATGTTGTTTTGCTGCTCCGAAGAGGGCTTCGTGATCTGAAATTTCAGACAAGTGTTAATTTCACTAAGTCTGGAATCTGTTTTGCATTTGCGTTTTTGCCATGCTTGTTTAAACCTCTTAATGGATGAATTGGCCGTGGCTCAGTGCTAGTCTTTTGTTAAGCATCTTGTGTGTATCCCTGCCATGTATTTTGTTGTCATGTTTGGTGGCTGTAGCATGTCCATTTCATTGCATTTAGATGCCTACTTGCTATAAATCGCAGACCGGTGTCATTTTTGAAACGCTTGCCATTTCCAAACCGTAACTCCGATTCCGATGATCTTTATATCGTTTTCAAGCGATTTCATCTCATCTTTCCAGTGGCACACTTGGGATTCCAAGTTGAGGCCAGGTTCATGCATTTCCTGACATATCTTGCATTTTGCATCCCGCAGCGCATCCCGCAT
Source organism: Triticum urartu (assembly GCF_003073215.2). Lineage (NCBI taxonomy): Eukaryota > Viridiplantae > Streptophyta > Magnoliopsida > Poales > Poaceae > Triticum > Triticum urartu. The sequence goes on from NC_053026.1 coordinate 356,330,375, forward strand.
AGCATATCATCATTTCATCATATTGCTTGGTCTTGCACGTGGTTGATTGTATCCTTGTTGATTGTTTGTCTTGTTTGGGTAGAGCTGGGAGACGAGTTCGCTACCGAGGAGCCCGTTGAGTTTGCTTGTGAGGATCCAGTCAACTCTGACAACTGTGCAGGCAAGATGATCATACCCTCGAAATCACTACTATCTTTGCTATGCTAGTTTGCTCGCTCTTGCTATGCCAATGCTACGATGCCTACCATTTGCTTGTCAGCCTCCCAATTTCCATGTTGAACCGCTAACCCACCATGTCCTAGCAAACCGTTGATTGGCTATGTTACCGCTTTGCTCAGCCCCTCTTATAGCGTTGCTAATTGCAGGTGAAGATTGGAGCCGTTCCTTGTTGGGACATTTATTTACTTGTTGGGATATCATTATATTATCTTGTTATCTTAATGCATCTATATACTTGGTAAAGGGTGGAAGGCTCGGCCTCTCGCCTAGTGTTTTGTTCCACTCTTGCCGCCCTAGTTTCCGTCATATCGGTGTTATGTTCCTGGATTTTGCGTTCCTTACGCGGTTGGGTTATAATGGGAACCCCTTGATATTTCGCCTTGTTTAAAGCTTGTCCAGCAATGCCCAGCCTTGGTTTTACCATTTTTCCACCTAGCCTTTTCTTTCCCTTGGGTTCTGCAGACTCAAGGGTCATCTTATTTTAACCCCCCCGGGCCAGTGCTCCTCTGAGTGTTGGTCCAAACTAGAGTCTTGTGCAGCGCCCCCTCGGGGAAACTCGAGGTTTGGTTTTAGTTGTATGGAGCGCTCATCTGAGTGTGCCCTGAGAAAGAGATATGTGCAGCTCCTATCGGGATTTGTCGGCACATTCGGGCGGTGTTGCTGGTCTTGTTTTAACCTGTCGAAGTGTCTTGAATTACCGAGATACCGAGTCTGATCGGAACGTCTTGGGAGGAGGTCTATTCCTTCGTTGACCGTGAGAGCTTGTCATGGGCTAAGTTGGGACTCCCCTGCAGGGTTTGAACTTTCGAAAGTCGTGCCCGCGGTTATTGGCAGATGGGAATTTGTTAATGTCCGGTTGTAGATAACTTGAACCTTAATTAATTAAAATGAATCAACTGAGTGTGTTACCGTGATGGCCTCTTCTCGGCGGAGTCCAGGAAGTGGACACGGTGTTGGAGTAATGCTTGCGCAGGTTGTTCCTCTAGCTTCTCGCTCGTGCTTTGCCTCCTCTTCTCGCTCTCTTTTGCGTATAAGATAGCCACCATATATGCTAGTCGCTTGCTGCAGCTCCACATATATTTGCCTTATCCTTCCTATAAGTTTAAATAGTCTTGATCGCGAGGGTGCGAGATTGCTGAGTCCCCGTGGCTCACAGATACTATAATTCCAGATGTAGGTCCAGGTGATTCCGCTCCAGGTGACGAGTATGAGCTCAAGTGGGAGTTCGACGAGGACTCTCAGCGTTACTACATGTCTTTTCCTGATGATCAGTAGTGGAGCCTAGTTGGGGTTCGATTCAGGGCCTTGTCGCATGTTGGGTTCTTTTCTATTTTGGCGTCGTAGTCGGGCCATGAGTGTTTGTATGATGGATGTTATTTATGTACTCTGATGTGACGTGGCGAGTGTAAGCCAACTATGTATCTCCCCCTTTTATTATATATTACATGGGATGTTGTAATGATTGCCTGACTTGCGACATTGCTTTCAATGCGGTTATGTCTCTAAGTCGTGCCTCGACACGTGGGAGCTATAGCCGCATCGAGGGCGTTACAAGTTGGTAATTAGAGCCTTCCCCGACCTTAGGAGCCCCATTGCTTGATCGTTTTTAGCAGCCGAGTTGTGTCTAGAAAAATGTTTTGAGTCTTTAGGAATTATATATCGGAGAGCTTAGGAATTCTTTTTACTTCCCAGTCTCCTCATCGCTCTGGTAAGGCATCCTGATGTAGAGTTTTGACTCTTCTCTTCTAAAATTTCACTAAAATTTTTTTTAGGATCACGCGAGTATCTTGGAATCGTTCCGATGGCTTATGATGAGAATACTGTCTTGGTGCCTCCTGTCAGGGGTTTAGTGGAAGTGTCCCGGGGAGTTGAGCTCTGAGGTGTTGTCATCATAATTTTATCGTTGCAATTCTGGAATACTTGAGATATGTTCGCCGACATCGAAAATCTCTTTTATGCAGTTCATTGGTGAGATAACCTCGACGCCACCCAGTACTGGGGCGGGAGTTCGGGAGTATCGCCATAACTTGTATAACAGATGCTTTTCGAAGGTTGAGGTAGATGGTTTCCGAAGTTTTCTTGGTTATGTGTTGAAGGATGGATATAGCTGGATGTAGGATTTGCTAGTTTGGGTGAGATATTATGCTTCCCCTGTATCCCCAACACCTGATTGCATAACCGGAAAGGTTCGGGAGTTTCATAGGTGGGAATTCTAGTAGCTCTAGTTCTTCTTCCACGGATATTGGTTTGAGATTGGGATTTCTTACCGATTATTCGTTCTTGATCCGTACCTTTGTTGATTTATTTCTCTACCTTAATTCTACGTGGCTTCTCAATTTATGGATATGTGACCATTTGAAGAGGAATGCATTCGTTCATTTTGTTCGGATGTGAAGACTATATGTTACAATTTTCATTCCATTGGATTCAGCTTCAATATTTATCTTTCTATGTGCTAACGGTGGTCAACCTCTTCAGGATGGCTCCCGCTAAGAGCACCAGTCAGAACCAGAATCAAGATCCGCCACCACCTCCACCTCCTCCAGAGGCATGGCAAGCTGTGATGGCCGCAACCAATGCAAACACACAGCTGATCATGCAAATTCTCCAAGAGCGCAATCAAGGCAGTCAAGGGAATCAAGGCAGCAATCAGAGTCACTTTGCTACACTCAACCAGTTCCTTGCTAATGGGCCAAAGACTTTCAGCAATTGTGTTGAGGCAACCGATGCTGACGATTGGCTTGTGGATCTGTGTAAGCATTTCGAGTGCAGCAACGTCAGGCCTGAGGACTTTGTCAAGTTCGCTTCCTTCCAACTCAAAGATCAAGCTGCAGAATGGTTCCAGCAGTACAAGGACTCCAGAGGTGGACGTGTTATCACTTGGGATGATTTCCATCGAGATTTCTGAGCTCATCATATTCCGCAGAGCGTGGTTGAAAGCAAGCGTGAGGAATTCCGCAATCTGAAGCAAGGCTCTTTGTCTGTCTATGACTACAACAAATTGTTCCAGAAGCTTGCCCGCTTTGCCAAGCAGGACGTGCCTGATGAGAAAAGCATGATATATCAGTTCAGGGGTGGTCTCAGAGAAGATATTCAGCTCTCTCTTGTTCTCTTTGAGCCCTTGAGATATGATGAGTTCTACAACATGGCACTGAAGCAAGAGGCTGCTCAGTTGAGGTGTGATGCTTCCAGGAAGCGAGTCAGAGATGTTACTCCTTCTTCCTCTACTCAAGTGGCCAAGCAGCAGAAGTTTTGGCTTCCTCCTCCTCCGTTTCGTCAGCCGTTTCAGCAGAAGAGCAAAGGTGGCAGTGGTTCTTCCCACCCACCCAACCCTGGCTTTCAGAACAAGACTTCGTCTCAAGCTCCAAGATCGAGTGCTCCATATCACCGTCCGCTTTCAGAGGTCACGTGCAACAAGTGCCAACAGAAGGGTCACTATGCTAACAAGTGTCTCAACCAGAGGCGTCTTCCTCCACCTCCTGTGAGATCGGCAAGTACAGCTATGGTCGAGCATAACCCCAAGTTCGCCAAGGTCAATATGGTGAATGCAGCTCAGGCAGAGGACTCGCCAGATGTGATCATGGGTAACCTTCCTGTTAATGATATTCCTGCAAAAGTTCTTTTTGACATGGGTGCATCGCATTGCTTCATTTCCAAACCTTTTGCATCAAAGTATGAGTGTGATTATCAGTATCTGCAAAGTTCCTTGCAAATTGTGTCACCGGGCAAGCAGATGACAGCTAACACCTGTGTCCCTGAGGTTACTATCACATTGGGTGACTACAAGTTCCTTTCTTCTCCAATTGTTCTCGGTAACTCAGATATTGATCTTATTCTCGGAATGGATTGGCTTTCTAAGCACAAGGCACATCTTGATTGTGCAGCCAAGCAGATTCAATTGACTCATTTGTCTGAGGATGTAATTGTCTTTGCCGCTCGGGATAATACTATCCGTCTGTTTTCTCTCAATGAGAAGGGTGAATTGGATGCCATATCTCAAATTCCAGTCGTTTGCGAATATCAAGACGTCTTTCCAGAAGAGCTCCCAGGAATGCCTCCGCACCGGCCAGTTGAATTCGTTATTGAACTTGAGCCTGGCACGGAACCTGTGTGCAAACGTCCTTACAAGCTCAGACCTGAAGAGTTGAAGGAGCTGAAGAAGCAACTCGATGAACAAGAAAGAATGGGTCTCATCCGGCCTAGTTCTTATCCGTGGGGTTGTGGTGTTCTTTTTGTGAAGAAGAAGGATGGAACGGACCGACTTTGTGTTGATTACCATCCAGTGAACAAGAAGACCATCAAGAACAAATACCCACTTCCCAACATCAATGAGCTGTTCGAACAACTCAAAGGTGCCCAAGTATTCTCCAAGCTTGATCTCCGTATGGGTTATCACCAGATTCGCATTCGTGAAGAAGATATTCCCAAGATAGCATTCAGAACAAGCTTTGGTTCATATGAATACACTGTCATGTCTTTTGGCCTCGCCAACGCTCCTCCGACGTTCTCTCGCATGATGAACTTCATCTTCAACGCCTACACCAATGACTTCGTTTTGGTCTATCTCGACGACATTCTGGTTTTCTCCAAGAACAAGGAAGATCATGCCAAGCACTTGCATTTGGTTCTTGATAAGCTCAGAGAACATCAGTTCTATGCCAAGTTCTCCAAGTGTGAATTTTGGCTCGATGAGGTTCTTTATCTTGGTCATATCATCTCTGCCAAGGGCATTTCCGTGAATCCCGAGAAGGTGTCCGCAATTGTGAATTGGGAACCTCCTCAGAACGTGAAGCAACTCCGCAGTTTCCTCGGTCTCGCAAGCTATTGCAGGAGATTCGTTGAAAACTTTTCCAAGATTGCGAAGCCTCTCTCTAATCTTCTTCAGAAGCACGTCAAGTATGTTTGGTCTCCGGAGTGTGATATTGCTTTCAACACTTTGAAAGAGAAATTGATCACTGCTCCAGTTCTGACTCCGCCTGATGAATCCAAGCCGTACGAGGTCTTTTGTGATGCCTCTCTCCAAGGTCTTGGCGCAGTATTGATGCAAGAGAAGAAAGTTGTTGCTTATACATCTCGCCAGTTGAAGCCTAATGAGAAGAACTACCCCACTCATGATCTCGAGTTGGCAGCAGTTGTGCATGCTCTTTTGACTTGGAGACATCTTCTATTAGGAAGAAAAGTGGACATTTTCACTGATCACAAGAGTCTCAAGTACATCTTCACTCAGCCTAATCTCAACCTCAGGCAAACTCGATGGGTCGAAATGATTCAAGAGTATAATCCGAGTATTGAGTATACTCCAGGCAAGGCCAATGTGATTGCCGACGCTTTGAGCAGAAAGGCCTACTGCAACAGTCTGATTTTCAAGCCTTATCAACCCGAGCTTTGTGAAGCTTTCCGCAAACTTAATCTGCAAGTTGTTCCTCAAGGTTTCCTCGCCAACCTTCAAGTCTCTCCTACCTTAGAAGACCAGATTCGCCAAGCCCAGCTTCTTGATGCTATGGTGAAAAAGGTGAAGATTGGGATTGCCAAGAGTCAGTCCAAGTACAAGTGCTACCGCCTTGATGACAAGGACACTCTCTTCTTCGAGGATCGTATTGTTGTGCCCAAAGGTGAACTTCGTAAAGTGATCATGAACGAGGCTCACAATTCTCTCCTCTCCATCCACCCTGGGAGCACGAAGATGTATCAGGACCTTAAGCAAGCTTATTGGTGGACTCGAATGAAGTGCGAGATCGCTCAATTCGTGAATGAATGTGATGTCTGCAGAAGAGTGAAGGCAGAACACCAAAGGCCAGCTGGTCTCCTCCAACCTCTTGCCATTCCAGAATGGAAGTTTGACCACATTGAAATGGACTTCATGACTGGGTTTCCAAAGTCCAAGCGTGGCAATGATGCTATATTTGTTGTCATCGACAAACTCACCAAAGTGGCTCACTTTCTGCCTATCAAAGAGTCGATCACTGCAGCTCAATTGGCGGAACTCTATACCTCTCGTATTGTCTCTCTGCACGGTATTCCTCAAGTGATATCTTCAGACCGTGGCAGCATTTTTACCTCGAAGTTTTGGGATTCTTTCCAGAAGGCCATGGGCACTAACATCCGCTTCAGCACAGCTTTCCATCCTCAAACAAGCGGTCAAGTCGAGCGTGTCAACCAGATTCTTGAAGATATGCTCAGGGCTTGTGTGATCTCCTTCGGCATGAAGTGGGAGGATTGTCTTCCTTATGCTGAATTCTCATACAACAACAGTTTTCAAGCAAGTTCGGGCAAGGACACATTTGAAATTCTGTATGGCAGGAAGTGTCGTACCCCTCTCAACTGGTCTGAAACCGGTGAGCGTCAGCTGCTGGGTAATGACTTAATCACAGAAGTAGAAGAAATGTGCAAAGTCATTCGTGATAACCTCAAAGCAGCCCAATCCCGCCAGAAGAGCTACTATGATAGTAAGCACCATGATTTGGCTTTTGAGATCGGAGATCATGTTTACGTCCGTGTCTCTCCTATGAAAGGTACTCGTCGCTTCGGTATCAAAGGGAAGCTTGCCCCTAGATACGTGGGACCTTTCAAGATTGTCAGCAAGAGAGGCGACCTCGCCTATCAACTCGAGCTTCCTTCAAACTTTGCAAATGTTCATGACGTGTTCCATGTCTCTCAGCTTCGAAAGTGCTTCAAGACTCCTGACCGCACCGTCAACTTCGAGGACATTGAGCTCCAAGAAGATCTCTCTTATCGTGAGCACCCAGTTGCTATTCTTGAAGAGACTGAACGCAAGACTCGCAACAAGTCAATCAAATTTCTGAAAATCAAGTGGTCACACCATTCCGACCGTGAAGCTACCTGGGAACGCGAGGATCACCTCCATTCTGAGTACCTGGAGTTCTTTCAGTCCTAGATCTCGGGACGAGATCTTTTCGTAGTGGTGGAGTGTTGTAACACCCCGGATGCAACTTTCCCTATTTGTACTCCAACTCTTTCCGTTTCCGGCGTTAAGTTATATTTATTTCTCGGGTTCGGGTCTTTGTCTCAGTGTGTTGTTTTCTTTTTCATGCATCTCATATCATGTCATCATGTGCATCGCATTTGCATACGTGTTCATCTCATGCATTCGAGCATTTTCCCCGTAGTCCGTTTTGCATTCCGGCGCTTCGTTCTCCTCCGGTGGCCATTTCTAGCTTTCTTTCATGTGTGGGGATTAAAAATTTCCGGATTGGGCCGAGACTTGCCAAGCAGCCTTGGTTTACCACCGGTAGACCGCCTGTCAAGTTTGGTATCATTTGGACTTTGTTTGATGCTCTAACGGTTAACCGAGGGACCGAAAAGGCCTCGTGTGTGTTGCAGACCAACACCCCTCCAATTTGGCCCAAAACCCACCAAACTCTGCTCCATGTCCTAGAGCGTTCGATCACGATCGCGTGGCCGAAAACCGCACCTCATTTGGACTCTCCTAGCTCCACTTATGCCTATATATACACCCCCCATTTTTCGGATCTCCTTGCTCCCCCGAAACCCTAATTTTTCCCCTCGCGCGCCCGGACACGTCCGACTGTCACCGGACAGTTCTCCGCCGCCGCCTTCATCCAGTGAGAGCGCGCCACGTGGCCCCCGCCATCTCGCCACCGCCGTGGGCCGGGGAGCCCGGAGCCGGCCCCCGCGGCCCGTTCTGCCCGCCGCCGCCCGAAGCCATCGCCGCGCCGCCCCGCGCCCTCATCTCCATCACCGGCGTGGCCCGCCGCCGCACGCCGGCTCGCCGCCTGGTCGCCGCCTCCGCCGCCCTCGCCAGCGCCGCCCCACCTCGCCGCCCGGAGCTCCCGGAGCTCCTCCGTCGCCCTAGGGACCGGATCCGGCCGCCGCCTCCTCCCCCTCGCCAAGTCCGGCCACCGGCGCCCCCATCTCCAGCGACGAACTCCGGCGACATGCGATTCACTACAGTGCACCCGGTTGCTACAGTAAACCCTAGATCTCGCACGGTTGACTTTTTCTCCCTCTCCCCTGATTTTTATGCCTACTTTGACCGACCGTATCTTTGCATCCGTAGCTCCGATTTGAGCATATAATATATCAAAATGTTCGCCTCGATGAGTACATCATTTCATTCCATTGCATCATTTTCATTTGAGCTCATCTTGATGCCCGAAATGCTGTTAGAAGGAGGCTTCATGAGTTAATTGTCAGATCTGCTAGTTCATCTTAGACTTTTGTCATTTTTGCCATGATTATTGTGTGCATACTATGCCTGTGAGTCCTTCATATGTTTTGTTAAGGATTTTGTCTTCTTTCCAGAGGTGCAACCCATGCATTTTTAGGATGTGTGTGGTGACTTGTGCAAGCTTGCAAAGTGAGGCACCCGGGAGATCTGTTTTCAGAGACTTAGTTGTTTTCACTAAGTCTGGGATTATTTAGTTCATGATGCCATATGTTCAGCTTGTTTTCTAGTGATCCGTGCCTCTTTTGAGGATGATCAGTAAAGGACTTTTGTTAATCATGTTATGCTCTATCCACCCATGTCTTTTTTTGCAATTATGGAGTACCCTAGCTTGAGTCTATCGAGCTCTACTTTTGCTTCGTTGTGAATTTGGGCAGATCGTCAACTCGTTTGCGATTTTGCCGATGTTATTGTAGTTGATCCGTGCATGCTATGCCATTGTTCTTGCCATTTCTAGCTGGTATTTTGTGCCTTCTTAATGGATGTATGCTTGCCTTGCCATGTATTGCACCGTGGTGAGTGCATCGAGCTCGTTTACATGCCTTCGTGAGTTATATTTCAGCATGTCTCAGTTTTCACTAAGTCTGAAAACTGATTGTGTTTTAGCTATGTTCGTGTGCCCGTTGGTATATTTTGTGAACCCTTTTGTCCCCAGGTCACTTTGGTTCTTTTGTTAAGCTTGTTGAGTAGCTCCATGCCATGTTCTTACTTATCTTAATCAGGTCATGTATCATGTTGTTTTGCTGCTCCGAAGAGGGCTTCGTGATCTGAAATTTCAGACAAGTGTTAATTTCACTAGGTCTGGAATCTGTTTTGCATTTGCGTTTTTGCCATGCTTGTTTAAACCTCTTAATGGATGAATTGGCCGTGGCTCAATGCTAGTCTTTTGTTAAGCATCTTGTGTGCATCCCTGCCATGTATTTTGTTGTCATGTTTGGTGGCTGTAGCATGTCCATTTCGTTGCATTTAGATGCCTACTTGCTGTAAATCGCAGACCGGTGTCATTTTTGAAACGCTTGCCATTTCCAAACCGTAACTCCGATTCCGATGATATTTATATCGTTTTCAAGCGATTTCATCTCATCTTTCCAGTGGCACACTTGGGATTCCAAGTTGAGGCCAGGTTCATGCATTTCCTGTCATATCTTGCATTTTGCATCCCGCAACGCATCCCGCATAGCATATCATCATTTCATCATATTGCTTGGTCTTGCACGTGGTTGATTGTATCCTTGTTGCTTGTTTGTCTTGTCTGGGTAGAGCCGGGAGACGAGTTCGCTACCGAGGAGCCCGTTGAGTTTGCTTGTGAGGATCCAGTCAACTCTGACAACTGTGCAGGCAAGATGATCATACCCTCGAAATCACTACTATCTTTGCTATGCTAGTTTGCTCGCTCTTGCTATGCCAATGCTACAATGCCTACCATTTGCTTGTCAGCCTCCCAATTGCCATGTTGAACCGCTAACCCACCATGTCCTAGCAAACCGTTGATTGGCTATGTTACCGCTTTGCTCAGCCCCTCTTATAGCGTTGCTAGTTGCAGGTGAAGATTGGAGCCGTTCCTTGTTGGGACATTTATTTACTTGTTGGGATATCATTATATTGCTATGTTATCTTAATGCATCTATATACTTGGTAAAGGGTGGAAGGCTCGGCCTCTCGCCTAGTGTTTTGTTCCACTCTTGCCGCCCTAGTTTCCGTCATATCGGTGTTATGTTCCCGGATTTGGCGTTCCTTACGCGGTTGGGTTATAATGGGAACCCCTTGATATTTCGCCTTGTTTAAAGCTTCTCCAGCAATGCCCAACCTTGGTTTTACCATTTTGCCACCTAGCCTTTTCTTTCCCTTGGGTTCTGTAGACTCAAGGGTCATCTTATTTTAACCCCCCCGGGCCAGTGCTCCTCTGAGTGTTGGTCCAAACTAGAGTCCTGTGCAGCGCTCCCTCGGGGAAACTCGAGGTTTGGTTTTAGTTGTATGGAGCGCTCATCTGAGTGTACCCTGAGAAACAGATATGTGTAGCTCCTATCGAGATTTGTCGGCACATTCGGGCAGTGTTGCTGGTCTTGTTTTAACCTGTCGAAGTGTCTTGAATTACCGAGATACCGAGTCTGATCGGAACGTCTTGGGAGGAGGTCTATTCCTTCATTGACCGTGAGAGCTTGTCATGGACCACTTCGAAAGCCGTGCCCGCGGTTATGGGCAGATGGGAATTTGTTAATGTCCGGTTGTAGATAACTTGAACCTTAATTAATTAAAATGAATCAACTGAGTGTGTTACCGTGATGGCCTCTTCTCGGCGGAGTCCGGGAAGTGGACACGGTGTTGGAGTAATGCTTGCGCAGGTTGTTCCTCTAGCTTCTCGCTTGTGCTTTGCCTCCTCTTCTCGCTCTCTTTTGCGTATAAGATAGCCACCATATATGCTAGTCGCTTGCTGCAGCTCCACATATATTTGCCTTATCCTTCCTATAAGCTTAAATAGTCTTGATCACGAGGGTGCGAGATTGCTGAGTCCCCCTGGCTCACAGATACTATAACTCCAGATGCAGGTCCAGGTGATTCTGCTCCAGGTGACGAGTACGAGCTCAAGTGGGAGTTCGACGAGGACTCTCAGCGTTACTACGTGTCTTTTCCTGATGATCAGTAGTGGAGCCTAGTTGGGGTTCGATTCAGGGCCTTGTCGCATGTTGGGTTCTTTTCTATTTTGGCGCCATAGTCGGGCCATGAGTGTTTGTATGATGGATGTTATTTATGTACTCTGATGTGATGTGGCGAGTGTAAGCCAACTATGTATCTCCCCCTTTTATTATATATTACATGGGATGTTGTAATGATTGCCTGACTTGCGACATTGCTTTCAATGCGGTTATGTCTCTAAGTCGTGCCTCGACACGTGGGAGCTATAGCCGCATCGAGGGCGTTACAGAAGGTAAGAAATACCCTGTTTGAATTTGTATATAAAAAAGGTGCAATTGCAAAAAATGACAGGATTGACATGGCTATTACAGGGGCCACGTCTGAGGTGGCGACCCTTAAGCAAGCGCTGCTCGAGGCCGAGAAGAGTGCGGCCATGGAGCGCACCGAGCGGGAGAGGTATGAGGCTGAGGTTGGCAAGGTGCGGCAAGAGCTCCAGGTTCTCATGAAGAAACATGAGAGTTTGGAGCTTGACTCGAAGACGCGAGCGTCCGAGCTCGCGGCAGCTATAGAAAATGCCAAGTCTGCCAAGGCCGAGTCCCAGAAGACCCTCGAGGAGTTGGATGAGGTGAAGAAGATTGCGGCGGGTAAGGCATTCTTTATGCAAAGCAAACACATAAACATGAGTTACCTGTTACTTACCCGAATCCGGAGCTCTCCAGGAGCGTTTGCAGATCTTCCCCAGAGTGTATCTGATGCTGCCGCATTCTATCGAGCCGAGGAGGGCAGCTCGATGGAGAAGGTGTTCTGGTCTCAGTACGCTAAGGCCGGACACCCTGTGCCCCTGAGCGACCAGCTGAAGCAACTGGTCGAGCTCCACAAGGCGGCCGAACAGGCCATGAAGGGCCTCCTAGTTCGGTTGTGGCCTAGAGAGGCTCTGCCTGGGAGCTATTTCAGTCTGGTGCGGCGGCTGGTGGAGGCCTGTCCGAGGCTTGAAGACATCAAGCGCTCTGTCTGCATTGAAGGTGCCCGTAGGGCCCTTGCCCGTGCTAAGGTGCACTGGGGCAAGCTGGATGCGGAGAAGCTTGTGAAGGACGGGCCACCGCCGGGGAAAGAGCATCGCAAGCCCGAGAATTATTATAAGGATGTTCTGAAGGGTGCCCGCCTTGTTGCGGGTGAATGTACCAAGGATGTATTTTTTAGTAAAACCCACTCGTGTTATCCTGTGCGCTGAAAACCTGTTCATATGCGCTAAGAAATGCTGCTTGAATTTAAAATATTACCTTCTGTGCGGATGTTTATCAATACTGAGAGATGGCGAGTCGTCGGCTTCTGCCCCCATGCCGCTAGTGTTGGGGTATTCGGGGATAAACCTGGGCGCTCTTTTTCCCATATTTGGGTCCTTCGAGGGAGGCGCTCAGCCCAACGAACGAGGCAATCGGACTATAATGCGTGAACACTCTCACTTAGCCATAGAATTCTATAATTTTAAATTTCGGCGAAGCCCCTAGTATTCGGAAGACCGATTTTGGGGCGCTATCCACGCCTTGGCCGCACAGAGCCGACTCCTCGCCTGAAGCGGCATAAGTCTTTAGGGACTCGAAAAAACCTCTCGAACAGCGACCAGCTCTCGCTTCATCATGACAGTCAGTTTTAGCTTTCTCCACTGAGGTGCTCGGCCCAGCTCAACTGGGGCACAATCGCAGTGGTTCTCCTAGTGCTACCTTAGTCGATATAGCGGAACGTAAGGCACCAAAACATAGGAGCCGGGCAAACCCAACTATTGACCCAAGACATGATTCAGAGCCGATGCATATAATGCTATAAGTTCGGGGTGCCGTACTTGTTAAAGTGTTCGGACTTCTCACACCATGTTGAGGGGTACTGAAGCCCCTGGCGTATTTTGGCCGTACCAAAGTGTACGGGTGCAACATGTCATTAAGGAACATATATATATATATATTAAAAAAAGGTAATGCAAAAAATAGACAAAAGCTATGCATTGTTCATTAAAATAGCTGCGATCAAAGCAGAACGATACAAGTGATGCGATAAACGAAAAGTTGGACTATTTAACATGTCTGCTTTAGGGGCAAGCTGCGGGATAGTATGCGAAACAGGTATACTGCTCATGATAGAGACCACCTGGGATTTCCATAATGCGGCATGGCTTGTCTGCTTCCCTGGTCCTTGCATCGTTTGTGCGGCAATTGAACTGCCGAACAAGCCTTCCGAAGAGTAGAGTCCTGGAAGTAAGAGAAAAGTATAAAAAAAGTCGGCAGCCCCTGGTGCGGTTTAAGCCGTGTTTTGGGCGTGCCGTGATGGTGCCCCTCCCCCTATGCCCATGGTGTTTCTAGGGCGTAGTTATGTACGCGAAGTACTGGCGTCACCTTTTTGCGGGGGTTGGGGTTGGGGCCGCATTGCTACGCCTACTCGGAACGTGCGAGGCAGTCTTGTTGTAGGTTACTTCGGGCGCGCTTGACTGTGTCCGGACGTTTAATGGCCGGACTGGAGAACTGCCTAGAGAGACTGCTTTGTACTTCCACTGCAAGGGCCGCCGTGTGCTCCTCCGTTCGGAGGGAGCGTTCGGTGTTTCCATTGACCGTAATTACTCCTCGAGGGCCTGGCATCTTAAGCTTAAGGTATGCGTAGTGCGGGACCGCATTGAACTTGGCGAATGCGGTTCGCCCGAGCAGTGCATGGTAGCCACTTCGGAATGGGACTATGTCGAAGATTAACTCCTCGCTTCGGAAATTATCCGGAGATCCGAAGACCACTTCAAGTGTGACTGAGCCTGTACAGCTGGCCTCTACACCTGGTATTACGCTTTAAAGGTCGTTTTGGTGGGCTTAATCCTCGAGGGATCTATGCCCATTTTCTGCACTGTATCCTGGTAAAGCAGGTTCAGGCTACTGCCGCCGTCCATAAGGACTATAGTGAGATGAAATCCGTCAATAATTGGGTCGAGAACCAATGCGGCGAATCCGCCATGACGGATGCTAGTGGGATGGTCTCTTTGATCAAAGGTGATCGGGCAGGAGGACCATGGGTTGAACTTTGGGGCGACTGGCTCTACCGCGTATACGTCCCTTAACGCGCGCTTTCGCTCCCTCTTGGGGACGTGGGTGGCGTATATCATGTTCACCATCCGCACTTGTGGGGGAAAACCCTTCTGTCCATTGTTGTTCGGCGGCCGGGGCTCCTCGTCGTCATCGCTATGCAACCCCTTGTCTTCATTGTCGGCGCTTAATCTGCCTGCCTGCTTGAACACCCAACAGTCCCTGTTGGTGTGATTGGCCGGCTTTTCGGGGGTGCCATGTATTTGGCACAAGCGGTCGAGTATTTGGTCCAAGCTGGACGGGCCCCTGGGATTCCTTTTGAATGATTTTTTCCGCTGACCGGATTTAGAGCCTCTGAATCCGGCATTAACTGCCGTATCCTTAGCATTGTCGCCGTTGATGCGGCGCTTCTGTTGGTTGCGACGCGACCTGCCACTAATGTCCCTGGTGTCCGAACGACCAGGGTTCTTGGTCATATCGTTGCTACGAGCAAGCCAGCTGTCTTCTCCCGCGCAAAAGCGGGTCATGAGTGCCGTGAGTGCTGCCATAGATTTCGGCTTCTCTTGTCCTAGGTGCCGGGCAAGCCACTCGTCACAAATATTATGCTTGAAGGCTGCTAAGGCCTCTGCGTCCAGACAGTCGAGTATTTGATTTTTCTTTGTTAGGAACCGTGTCTAGAATTGCCTGGCCGATTCGTCTGGCTGCTGAATTACGTGGCTTAGGTCGTCAGCGTCTGGGGGTCGCACATAAGTGCCCTGGAAATTGTCGAGGAATGCGGCTTCCAGGTCCTCCCAACAGTTGATTGACCCTGTTGGCAGGCTGTTAAGCCACTGCCGGGCTGGTTCTTTAAGCTTGAGTGGGAGGTATTTGATGGCGTGGAAATCATCGCCGCGGGCCATGTGGATATGAAGGAGATAATCCTCGATCCATACCACGGGATCTGTTGAGCCATCATATGATTCGATGTTTACGGGTTTGAAACCCTCGGGGATTTGATGATCCATTATTTCGTCTGTGAAGCACAATGGGTGTGCGGCGCCTCTGTATTGGGCGATATCATGACGTAGCTCCAATGAGCTTTGTCTACTGTGTTCGGCCCTGCCGAATTTGTGACCGGCGTGATGGTTGTCGTCTCGAGCCGTGGGGTGCCTACGCGATCCGTAGATCGATCTTGTTTGCCTTGTCTTGTCCTCCAACATGTCTCGTAAGTCTGGCGCATATTCCCGTGCCTTGGTACGGGGTGCGGCTTGGGTGGAGGGCCATGAGGCCTCTCTGTCGCGGCCACGAGGTGGCCTGTCGGCCGCGTCGAGTGCTTCCTCCTCTAATCGGGGTAGCAACCTGCGCTTCGGGTAGTACTTGGAGGGGCGTTCGGGTTTATGCTCTTCGGCCGCAAGGACTTCAGTCCATCTATCAACTAGCCGATCTTGATCGGCTTTAAGCTATTGCTGTTTTTTCTTGAGGCTTCTTGCCGTGGCCATAAGCCTGCGTTGAAAACGCTCTTGTTCGACGGGATCCTCTGGCACGGCGAATTCGTCGTCGTCGAGGCTTGCCTCGTCTTCGGAGGGAGGCATACAATTATTATCCTCGACCTCTCTGTCGGCCGCTCTCTCATGAGGGCTGGTTTCTCCATCCTCCTGTGCTAAATCTTGCTCGGGGGATGTTCTTCGGCGCTTTCCGGGGTATTATTATCTCCCGTGCTGGAATCGCCGTTTTTGTGTTGGCGGGATTTTGAGCGGCGCCGCTGACGCCGGCGCTTTTGCTGTTTCTTGGAGGGGTCATCCTCCGCTGTTCCATCGCCCTCTCCCTCTTTTGAGGTGTCCACCATGTATATGTCATATGATGAGGTGGCTTTCTAGGGCCTAGTGGGCGCTGGTTCTTCATCATCTCCTTCATCGGTGTCCATACCGTCGATGTCTTCGGAGTCGAAGCCGAGCATGTCGGTTAAGTTGTCGACAGTGGCTACAAAGTGGGTGGTGGGTGGGTTTTGAATTTCTTCATCGTTCGTACCCCAACCTTGCTGACCGTAGTCCGGCCAGGGCTCTCCTGACAAAGAGAGAGACTTCAGTGATTTCAGGATGTCGCCGAAAGGTGAGTGCTGAAAGACGTCCGCGGCCGTGAACTCCATGATCGGCGCCCAATCGGATTCGCTCGGCAGGGGCGCGGAGGTTTCGGAGTTCGCAGAAGAATCCGGCTCCATGGAGTCACGAGTCTTGCAGAGTACGGGGCTGGTGTTCAGCTCAATCGCCGTTGGGATCGCAGCCCCCGAGGTGGCGTCCAACCGCCCATCCTCGATTGGCGCGGTCGGCTCCGAACTAGGGGTCGGAGCCGATGCGGGTGCGGCCTCCAGGGCTCTGTTCGGCGGCAGAGCTAGATCATGCTCGTCGTGACAGAGCGGCATGCTCGGCAGTGGTCCGAATCCGTCGAAGATCAAGTCCCCGCGGATGTCGGCCGTGTAGTTTAAACTTCTGAATCTGACCTGACAGCCAGGGGCGTAGCTTTCGATCTGCTCTAGATGGCCAAGTGAATCGGCCTGCAGTGTGAAGCCACCAAAGACGAAGATCTGTCCGGGGAGGAAGGTCTCACCCTGGACTGCATCGCCATTGATGATCGTAGGAGCCGTCGGGCCTGACGGCGACGGCATAGAGGAACTCTCAATGAAAGCACCAATGTCGGTGTCAAAACCGGCGGATCTTGGGTAGGGGGTCCCGAACTGTGCGTCTAGGCCGGATGGTAACAGGAGGCAGGGGACACGAAGTTTTACCCAGGTTCGGGCCCTCTCGATGGAGGTAAAACCCTACGTCCTGCTTGATTAATATTGATGATATGGGTAATACAAGAGTTGATCTACCACGAGATCAGAGAGGCTAAACCCTAGAAGCTAGCCTATGGTATGATTGTAGATGTGTATGTTGTCCTATGGACTAGAACCCTCCGGTTTATATAGACAGCGGATAGGGTTAGGGTTACATAGAGTCGGTTACAATGGTAGGAGATCTGAACATCCGTATCGCCAAGCTTGCTTTCCACGCCAAGGAAAATCCCTTCCGGACACGGGACGGAGTCTTCAATCTTGTATCTTCATAGTCCAGGAGTCTGGCTGAAGGTATAATTCGGCTATCCGAACACCCCCTAATCCAGGACTCCCTCACTTGAAGACTTTCGTTTTCATAGTTTTGTTTTTCTCTTTCTTGAGTCATAGGAAACACCGTACTGTTAAAGGGGGTCGAGGAAATACTAAGGAAAAATTTCCATGTGATTCTCAACTCAAATCCTACACCTACCAATCCCTTCGAGTGAAGCCATTGGAGATCTCATACAGTTCGGTCAATTTCTTCAGTGACAGAGACAAAGTTCTTCTGGTCTCTGGGGAATTTGTCCTGACTGAGGAGTTAGGAATTCGCCAGTGCGGATTGCCTACACGGTGAGGAACATGATAGCCCTGAGGATTTTTGAAAGTGCAACTATCCCTAGGTGGTTTTGGTAATTCATAACAACATATAGCTCATTGAGCTAATGCTATTCCAAGATGACTATTTCAGGAAAGCTCAATGATTGGCATGGCATGGATGTGAAAGTGGAACCCTCAAAATGCTAAGGACAAAGGATTGGCTCAATCTCAAAAGCTCAAGACTCTTCATTTTATATTTTAGTGATCCAAGATCACATTGAGTCTTTAGGAAAAGCCAATACTATCAAGGAGGGATGAGGTGTTGCTTAATGAGCCTCTTGCTTCATGTGCTTAGTGATATGCTCCAAAACCGTCAACTACTTTCCCATATCCACATATGACCTAAACCCTAAGCCAAACTCGGTCCTACCAATTCTTTCTAGCCGGCGCCACCGAGTTTCACTTGTCATAAGCCACTGCCAAACCTTAGCAATTCGGTTCTACCGATAGGGATCTCGGTCTCACCGAGATGGGATTGCAAACTCTCTATTTCCCTTTCGTAACTTTTTGGTCTCACCGAAAGAGCGAATCGGTCCCACCGAGATTGCAATGTAAACTCTATGTTTCCCTTTTGTAACTTTTCGGTCTCACCGAAAGAGCAAATCAGTCCCACCGAGTTTGCCTGACCAACTCTCTGGTTAGCTTATTACCAAACTCGGTCTCACCGAGTTTGTGTAATCGGTCTCACCGAGATTACGTTATGCCCAAACCCTAACCATATCGGTCCTACCAAGTTGCATGTCAGTCCCACCGAAAATCTCTAACGGTCACTAGGTTTACCTTTTCGGTCCGACCGAGTTTGTTGATTCGGTCCCACCGAGATTGGAAAACTGTGTGTAACGGTTGGATTTTGTGTGGAGGCTATATATACCCCTCCACCTCCTCTTCATTCGTGGAGAGAGCCATCAGACTAAGCCTACACTTCCAGCATCCTATTTCTGAGAGAGAACTACCTACTCATGTGTTGAGGCCAAGATATTCCATTCCTACCATATGAATCTTGATCTCTAGCTTTCCCCAAGTTGCTTTCCACTCAAACCTTCTTTCCACCAGATCCAAATCCTATGAGAGAGAGTTGAGTGTTGGGGAGACTATCATTTGAAGCACAAGAGCAAGGAGTTCATTACCTACACACCATTTGTTACTTCTTGGAGAGTGGTGTCTCCTAGATTGGCTAGGTGTTACTTGGGAGCCTCCGACAAGATTGTGGAGTTGAACCAAGGAGTTTGTAAGGGCAAGGAGATCGCCTACTTCGTGAAGATCTACCGCTAGTGAGGCAAGTCCTTCATGGGCGATGGCCATGGTGGGATAGACAAGGTTGCTTCTTCGTGGACCCTTTGTAGGTGGTTGCTTCTTCGTGGACCCTTCGTGGGTGGAGCCCTCCGTGGACTCGCGCAACCATTACCCTTCGTGGGTGGAGCCCTCCGTGGACTCGCGCAACCGTTACCCTTCGTGGGTTGAAGTCTCCATCAACGTGGATGTAGGATAGCACCACCTATCCGAACCACGGGAAAAACATCCGTGTCTCCAATTGCGTTTGAATTCTCCAGACTCTTACCTTTACATTCTTGCAAGTTGCATGCTTTACTTTCCGCTGCCAATATACTCTTTGCATGCTTGCTTGAATTGTGTGATGATTGCTTGACTTGTCCTACAATAGCTAAAATCTGCCAAGAACTAAAATTGGGAAAAGGTTAAGTTTTTATTTGGTCAAGTAGTCTAATCACCCCCCTCTAGACATACTTTCGATCCTACAAGTGGTATCAGAGCTTTGGTCTCCATTTGCTTTGATCTCCATAGCTTTTGGTGGTCATAGCCTTGGTTTCATAACCTAGGAGAGTATGGCGTCTAGCGAGGGAAATTATCACCGTAGAGGTCCTTACTTTGATGGTACTAATTTTGCTAGTTGGAAGCATAAAATGAAAATGCATATTCTCAGACATAACCCCGCTGTTTGGGCTATTGTGTGTGTTGGTTTGCAAGGTGACTTCTTTGATGGGAAAGAACCAAACCGTGAAGCTACCGCGGATGAGTTGAAGATGTTGCAATACAATGCTCAAGCTTGTGATATTCTCTTCAACGGATTGTGCCCCGAAGAATTCAACAAAATCAGCCGTCTTGAGAATGCAAAGGAAATTTGGGACACTTTGATTGATATGCACGAAGGTACCGACTCTGTCAAGGAATCCAAGTTGGATGTGCTTCAAAGTCAACTTGACAGGTTCAAAATGAAGGATGGTGAAGGTGTCGCTGAAATGTACTCTAGGCTTGCTCTCATCACAAATGAGATTGCCGGCTTAGGAAGTGAAGAGATGACCGATAGATTCATCATCAAGAAGATTCTAAGAGCCTTGGATGGAAAATATGATACCGTGTGCACATTGATCCAAATGATGCCCAATTACAAAGATCTCAAGCCAACGGAGGTGATTGGAAGAATTGTTGCTCATGAGATGTCACTTAAGGATAAAGAGGAACTTCACAACAAATCAAGTGGTGCCTACAAAGCCTCATGTGAAGCCCCTACATCATCAAGTGAGAAACAAAACTTCAATGAAGAATTGAGCTTAATGATGAAGAACTTCAACAAGTTCTACAAGAGTAGAAGCAAAGATAGAAGCTTCAAGTCAAGGTCCTACAATGACAAAAGATCTTCTAGTCGAGAGCGAAACTGCTACAGTTGTGGAAGACCCGGACACTATTCCAATGAGTGTACGGCTCCCTACAAGAGAAGAGAAGATTCTCCAAAAAGAAGAAGCAAAGAATCACCACCAAGAGAGAGAAGGAGTAGAGATGATCGTTATGAACGAAGATACTCACGGAGAAGCAAGGATTCGGAAAGGAAGGAAAAATCATCAAGGAGCTACACAAAACGAAGACATCAAGCTCATGTTGGTGAATGGGTATCCGGCTCCGACTCCGACAGCCACTCTGAGAGAAGTTATCACTCCGACTCTGAAGATACTCAAGATGAAGGTGTTGCCGGTCTAGCACTTGTGTCAACCAACTCCTACGACATATTTGACTCACCAAATGAAGGAATTGGAAGATGCTTCATGGCCAAAGGTCCTAAGGTAACACACCCCGAGTATGTTGATTTCAATAGTGATGAAGATGACTTGTTAGGTGATGATTTGCTTGTTGACAACTCTAGTGATGAATACTACGATGAAACGTCAATTAATCATGCTAATCAAGATAAAACGAATGACAATGATAAGGAGAAGATTGAGGCTCTAACTAAAGAACTAAACACTCTTAAGTTAGCTCATGAAACTATCTTCGAAGATCATCGAGAACTTTTAAGAGCTCATGAGAAATTACGCTTTGAAAAGCTCAATCTTGAGCAAGAGCATGAGTTCTTAAAAGCAATCAATGATGATCTCCGCAAGAAAAGTTCTTCTTACATTGCCAAGCGTTTACTCTTATCCACTTACATGCCTCAAGTCAAGTCTAGTAACAAGAACAAGAAAGATTCTTCCTCTAGCAGGAACAATGATCATGCTAAATCCAATATTGTTGCTTCTAGTAGTTCTCTTGATTCCACTAATGATTCTCTTAGCCAAGTTACACTTGAGCAAGAAAATAGCTTATTGAAGGGAATTATAGAGAAAGGAGTGTACAAAAGCCTTGCCGGGAGTAAGCAATTCGAGGAAATGGTGCGCAAGCAAGGAATGCACCGGAAGAATCAAGGTGTTGGTTTTGAACGAAAGTTCAATGCCAATGGAGTTGAGTGGGAAGAAGATCAATACCCCAAGACAAAGTTTGTTCCTCAACAAGAGAAGTATGAAACTTCTTTCAAGGGGACACAAGCTCAAGATGATCTTCCACCACAAGACTACAAGCAAAAAGGCAAGGACAAGCTTCAAGAGGAAATTGCTGCATTTGAAGAAGCTCCTAAGACCTTAGTCAAGTGGATTCCCAAGACTACTTCAAGTTCCACTTCATCAAGTACGACTACAACTCCAAGGATTCCCATCAAGATGGTGTGGATCCAAAAGAAGAAGAACTAGAGAGTTCTTGAGGGTGACTCCGCCAACATACTTCACTCTTATCATTTTGGCAAGAACAAGTGCAATCAACTTCCACATCTTGCACTAGTTCAAGGAGTCACAAACCCTCTTGTTGGTAAGACAAGGAACAAGGTAACCTAAAAGTTTTCATGGACATCATCTTGTGTGTGCATCACTCTATGTCTATGGATATCCTTGTTTGTTCCTTGTGGGACTAACCCATGTAGGTATTGAAAGTGCAATTCACTCAAATGGATAGCTCCAAGTGATCTACATCAACATTGAGCATCCACATCTTCAACATCTACATGGAGTCATCATTGACAAAACCCGAGGTTAGTTCATCCCTCTAAGGGGGGATATCACATCTAGGGGGAGCTTTACTCTAAGACTTGAGCTAAAGCAACTCTAAAGATGTGAACACAACAATGCTTTATGTAAAAGTGGTAACCCCACTTGAGCTTAAACGATGAGTATGACCTATGATCAAGTGTTCTCACTTGACTCCTAAGTCAATATACTCATATATAGATGACCTTGTCATCGCAAATTGCTTGATAGATGCTAGAATTGGTTGTGCATGCCTTGTCACATATTTCATTTGCCATCTTATTGTGTGAGCATGCTGGTTGCATATTTTACTCATTCGAGGACGTCCACTTGTTGTTTTGATTGTTTGGTTTTATTTCCTTTTGCCAAGTGGATGGACAAGAATGCCTAAGAACCTCCTCTAGCTATCTATGCTTTTCTCGTCTCAAACTCTATTCATGCTACATCACAAAATTTGATCAAGTCAGATTCGAACCACTCTGTGTGAGGAGCGCTCGGAGTCCCCGATTCGTCATAGACTTAAACTTCCAAAACCTCTTTATGATTCTCGGTCTGACCGATACCCTACTTTCGGTCCTACCGAGATCATTAAGTTGATCTAGGTTTTCGATCTCGGTGCAACCGATTTGAACCATTCGGTCACACCGAGTTGCAACAACTGTATACAGTTTTGCATCTTGGTGCCACCGAGTTGTTCCACTCGGTCACACCGACAGGGTCGGGCTATATATAGTCACAGGCAAAAATTTGGAAATTTCTCCGAACCCCTTCGCCCGCGCGATAGCCTACTCTGCCAACTTGGTCTCCGGATCGTCTCCTCGCCGCCAGCCGCCTCCAGTCGCTGGTCTTCGTCGCCGTCAACGGAAATTCAACCCCGCCGTTGCTGCCGTAGCGAGTCTCCGCCGAACTAGGGTATGGACTCGATCTTTGTGCTATTCCCCAATCCGATTCTTAGCACATTGTGATCATCATGATTCTTGCCACGTTTGTTAAACTTCTATCCAGTCAATGAACTCGTAGATTAGGTTTAATTCAAAAATTTTAGGGTTAGGTTTCCGCCGAAACCATCTCGGACCCACCGAGTTGAAAAACTCGGTCCCACCGATTTGGCTTATGCCATTGCACAAGTGAGACTCGGTCTGACCGAGAATTACTTATCGGTGTGACCGATTTTGGAACTCTGTGAAACCCTAGCAGTCTCGGTGCCACCGAACTGTGACTCGGTCTGACCGAGTTCACTAGTTTAGGTGCCAAAACTGCTTCGGTATCACCGAGTTTAGAAATCGGTAGATCCGAGATGCTTTCAGTGGGAAACTAAAACTAAGTTTTTGAATTATTCTTTTGCAAAAATCTCTGCATTTTGTGATGCTTATCCACTCTATCTCATCTATAGCCTATTCAAAGGGTCAGCAGTCAGAGTTTGCATCATGTCAGACCAAAGTGATAGCCAGAACTTGTCAGAGCAGCAAGTGCAGATGAGTGAGGGCACTAGTCCCTCAAGTTCCTCAGATGATGGCAGCAGGAGCACCCCTAGCAATCTGCCTAAAGCTGCCACAAGACAGAGAAAGAAGAGAACCTCAGACTCAGAAGATGAGGATTATGTGGCAGAAGAGGAAGCAACTTCCAAGAGAGTTGAGCCAGCACAGGGCATAAAACCAGGGATGAAGATCAAAAGGCCAGCAGGCAGGCAGCCTATGTCAAAGGCCAGAGCTTCAACTGAGAAAGCCACTCCCATTGAGCCAGTTGCTGCTGAAGGCAAGAAGAGGAAAGAAAGGGTGAAGAAAACTGTAGCCAGAGTGCTTGGCAAGGCTTCCATCATGGAAGATGAGGAGGAAGAAGAGGAGGTAGCTGCACCAGCACCTAAGGCACCCAAGCTAATGGGTGATGCCATAAGAACAGGGGCAGCTGCTTCCAAGGCCAAGCCAGCTCCAAAGCCAAAGCCAAAGAGGAACACAAGAAGCATCCCAGCTACTGAGAAGAACAAGGCCCCAGTGCCTGAAGCTGCAGAAGAAGAAGAAGAAGAAGAAGAAGAAGAAGAGAATGTTCTTAGAAAGCTCAAGCCCAAGATCCCAGACCACAACGATGCTCATCCTGTGGCTGAGGATATGAAACTCAGGAGAGATTCAGGGCTCCGGAAGTGGAGAGAAGCAGACCCGTATACTTCAAGGAGAAGGACTGCAGTTGACTACAGGTTTCACACCAAGGAGCAGCAAGACTTTTATGAGACAGTGCTGCTAGACAAGAAGCCAATTGTCTGTGATATGAGATGGGTTGATTGGCAATACATCAAGGACAACAAAGAGTACTACCCTGGAGTGCAGGACAGCTTCAAGGCATGTGGAGTGCTCCGGACTCCACCACCACCTGAAGATCAAGCCTGAGTGTCGACTTAGCACTATGCATTTTCTAGGAACTTTTTGGTAACTTGTTGCCAAAGGGGGAGAAAATGTATAGATCATAGGCTTCGAGAGAGAGTGTTGCTTTTATTCTCTCTTGTTTTATTTGGTGGTTTTTCGAACTTTGTTTGCTTTTGTGTGAGATACTATGTCATTGCTCATGAGATATTGTTGATCATGTGTTTGATCATAAGCTACACTTAATGTTTGCTTAATATTATCATCTTATCTATCTTATGTGATCATTCACTATTCTTGGT
This sequence comes from Triticum urartu, assembly GCF_003073215.2. Lineage (NCBI taxonomy): Eukaryota > Viridiplantae > Streptophyta > Magnoliopsida > Poales > Poaceae > Triticum > Triticum urartu. The sequence continues at coordinate 356,354,937 of NC_053026.1, forward strand.
GATGAGTGCATGTATTTCATTCTTATCATTTTAAGCGCTCCACCAAGATGTATGTGACATGGAAGAGTAACCCATGACTCTAACTCTTTGTGCATTTGCAGTCCAAAGCAAATTTTAAATATGCACAAATTTAGGGGGAGCTCTTACTTGTCACATACTTCTCAAAGCGACGATATATTTCATGCTTATTATCATTTGTCGAAGCTTTGATCTATATGTTGTCATCAATTACCAAAAAGGGGGAGATTGAAAGTGCAACTATCCCTAGGTGGTTTTGGTAATTCATAACAACATATAGCTCATTGAGCTAATGCTATTCCAAGATGACTATTTCAGGAAAGCTCAATGATTGGCATGGCATGGATGTGAAAGTGGAACCCTCAAAATGCTAAGGACAAAGGATTGGCTCAAGCTCAAAAGCTCAAGACTCTTCATTTTATATTTTAGTGATCCAAGATCACATTGAGTCTTTAGGAAAAGCCAATACTATCAAGGAGGGATGAGGTGTTGCTTAATGAGCCTCTTGCTTCATGTGCTTAGTGATATGCTCCAAAACCCTCAACTACTTTCCCATATCCACATATGACCTAAACCCTAAGCCAAACTCGGTCCTACCGATTCTTTCTATCTGGCGCCACCGAGTTTCACTTGTCATAAGCCACTGCCAAACCTTAGCAATTCGGTTCTACCGATAGGGATCTCGGTCTCACTGAGATGGGATTGCAAACTCTTTGTTTCCCTTTCGTAACTTTTTGGTCTCACCGAAAGAGCGAATTGGTCCCACCGAGATTGCAATGTAAACTCTATGTTTCCCTTTTGTAACTTTTCGGTCTCACCGAAAGAGCAAATCGGTCCCACCGAGTTTGCCTGACCAACTCTCTGGTTAGCTTATTACCAAACTCGGTCTCACCGAGTTTGTGTAATCGGTCTCACCGAGATTACGTTATGCCCAAACCCTAACCATATCAGTCCTACCAAGTTGCATGTCAGTCCCACCGAAAATCTCTAACGTTCACTAGGTTTACCTTTTCGGTCCGACCAAGTTTGTTGATTCGGTCCCACCAAGATTGGAAAACTGTGTGTAACGGTTGGATTTTGTGTGGAGGCTATATATACCCCTCCACCTCCTCTTCATTCGTGGAGAGAGCCATCAGACTAAGCCTACACTTCCAGCATCCTATTTCTGAGAGAGAACTACCTACTCATGTGTTGAGGCCAAGATATTCCATTCCTACCATATGAATCTTGATCTCTAGCTTTCCCCAAGTTGCTTTCCACTCAAACCTTCTTTCCACCAGATCCAAATCCTATGAGAGAGAGTTGAGTGTTGGGGAGACTATCATTTGAAGCACAAGAGCAAGGAGTTCATTACCTACACACAATTTGTTACTTCTTGGAGAGTGGTGTCTCCTAGATTGGCTAGGTGTTACTTGGGAGCCTCCGACAAGATTATGGAGTTGAACCAAGGAGTTTGTAAGGGCAAGGAGATCGCCTACTTCGTGAAGATCTACCGCTAGTGAGGCAAGTCCTTCATGGGCGATGGCCATGGTGGGATAGACAAGGTTGCTTCTTCGTGGACCCTTCGTGGGTGGTTGCTTCTTCGTGGACCCTTCGTGGGTGGAGCCCTCCGTGGACTCGCGCAACCATTACCCTTCGTGGGTGGAGCCCTTCGTGGACTCGTGCAACCGTTACCCTTCGTGGGTTGAAGTCTCCATCAACGTGGATGTAGGATAGCACCACCTATCCGAACCACGGGAAAAACATCCGTGTCTCCAATTGCATTTGAATTCTCCAAACCCTTCCCTTTACATTCTTGCAAGTTGCATGCTTTACTTTCCGCTGCCAATATACTCTTTGCATGCTTGCTTGAATTGTGTGATGATTGCTTGACTTGTCCTACAATAGCTAAAATCTGCCAAGAACTAAAATTGGGAAAAGGTTAAGTTTTTATTTGGTCAAGTATTCTAATCACCCCCCCTCTAGACATACTTTCGATCCTACAATTTTGCTACTCAAAATTCCGACCGTTGCTGTGCTATGCGCCAGCTGTCCCAAAATATCTATCCACCTAACGGTCATATCATTGAAGGGCATTTATGTCTTATCATGTCGGGCTGCTCCCTAGCCTATAAATAGCCGCCCCCTACAACCACTAGCTGGTTGGCTGCTCCGAGAGAAACTGACACTTGTCATTTGAGAGCAACCCATCCTCCGAGGACTTTGAGCGAAAATCATCAAGTGAGGAAAAACCAAAAACCCAAAACCCAAACACCTACAAACCCCAAGTGATTGAGCATCACTAAAGAGATTGATCCTAAGTGGATCCGACGATTGTTACCTTTGAAGACTATGCTTCTTCCAGACGGTTAGGCGTCATGGTCTAGAGCATCCAAGAGGAATTGTGGATCGCCGAGTGACCAAGTTTGTGAAGGTTTGGAAGTCGCCTGAAGACTTACCACGAGTGATTGGACGAGGTCTGTGTGACCTTAGTTCAAGGAGAATACGATGAGGACTGGGTGTCTTGGACTAAGTGTCCTTGACTGGGTGTCTGGGACTGTGTGTCCTCGAGTTTAAATACTCAGCCGCTCCAACCAGACGTACAACTGAGACAGCAGTTGGAACTGGTCTACCAAATCATTGTCTTCACCGAGCTTACTGGTTCTATTTCCTCAACTCTTCCACTTCCTCATAACTGTGTTGTGTAATTATTCATATCTGTGTTTGAAGACTTTGACTGAAGACTTTCTCAATTTCCTCAGTTCAATTTCTTCAGTCTGTTTGTCTTCATCCTGAGTTATCCTGTGATTACGCTTCCTGTACTCTGTGCCTGTCTTCATTTCATCATGATGACTATGCTTGTATTCTACTGTGTTTACTTTTGAGTACTTATTCCGCTGCTAGTAGTTCTTCGCTAAGGAATTTCCTCACCAGCAAATCCTCAGTGAAGAATTTCATAAAAATCGCCTATTCACCCCCCCTCTAGTCGATATAACGCACTTTCAGAGAACCCAAGCTTATGAAAATGCCAAGTTGTTTAAAGAAAAGGTTAAAAGATGGCATGACAAAAGGATACAAAAGCACGAGTTTAATGTAGGTGATTATGTATTGCTATACAACTCTCATTTAAGATTTTTTGCAGGAAAACTTCTCTCTAAATGGGAAGGCCCCTATGTTATCGAGGTCTATCGTTCCGGTGCCATAAAAATCAACAACTTCGAAGGCACAAATATGAAGGTGGTAAACGGTCAGAGAATTAAACATTATATCTCAGGTAATCACATAAATATTGAAACCAATATTATTGAAACCGTAACCCCGGAGGAATACATAAGGGACACTTTCCAGAACGTTTCAGACTCCGAAAAGGAATAGGTATGTGGTACGGTAAGTAAACCGACTCCAAAACAACTTTTAAGGCAATATTTCTCCATTTTGGAATATTTAGAAAAATAGAAAATTAAGTAGCAGTCCGGGAAGGACACGAGGGCCCACGAGGGTGGAGGGCGCGCCCTACCCCCTGGGCGCGCACCCCTACCTCGTGAGCTCCTCGTGTGCCTTCCGGACTCTGTTTTCTTGCATGATACGTATTTTGGTCGGTAAAAATTCACTATATATTCTCCCGAAGGTTTTGACTCCTGTATCATGCAAATATCCTCTGTTCTTGTTTTGGGTTGTTCTTTGTCAGGGTTGTCAAGGCCAGGCATCATGTCGTCCCCCTCCTCCAACAACGGTGACAAAGATGCCTGGCTAATGAAGATAGAGCTGAAGAGGGAAGAACCCATGGAGATCAACAAGGATGAAGGGATCAAGAAGGCCACGGAGAACCAAGCTCCGGCAACAGAAGACATCCTTCAACTTGATCACAACCTTCTTACCCCAACTGAGATCGAAGCTTTCCAGATGATTGAGTTAACTTGTATTCAAAACAAGTATCTCACAAGTGAAAATATTTTGTGGAAGGAGCATATCTTAGCACTCAAGGGCATTATTCACAAGCTAGAGGACCTCTTACGCTCGATGTGCGACTATCCATCACCTCCTTCTTCACCAACCAAGGAGATATAATCACATGGGTATGGGCACTCCCCTTGGCAACTGCCAAGCATGGGGGAGGTGCCCCGGTATCGTATCACAATCACAACTCCTATATTTACCGTTTTCCTTAGTTCGATCCTATTAGTAGTATTTTGATCTAGTAGAATAAAGTTTATGGCATGATCTAGTCTTGAGTTTTGCCTTATGATCTCTCTATGTAATCGAGTCCGTGAGCTATATAATAAAGATTAGTGTTGAGTCAAGGGCTTGATTTTCTTGCTATGATCTTGGGTGAATAAAAGAAAAGAGAAAAAGAATAAGAAGAAACAAAAGTTCATATTGATCTTATTGATAGTAATGACTTCACATAGAAAGAGTGTGATGATTAAAAGTTGTTGGGAGTTGGCAGCCATAGCTTTGGTCATCATTGCAATTAATAGGAAGTAATAAGGAAAGAGAGGTTTCACATATAAATATACTATTATTGACATCTTTTATGATTGGGAGCACTCATCAAAATATGACATGCTAAAGACTTGATGTTGGACAAGGAAGACAACGTAATGGGTTATGATTTCTTATATCTGAGATAAAGTATGTTGTCATGGATCATCCAACATGTTGAGCTTGCCTGTCCCCCTCATGCTAGCCAAATTCTCAGCACCAAGTAGAGATACTACTTGTGCTTCCAAATACCATTAAACCAGTTTTGCCATGAGAGTCCACCATATCTACCTATGGATTGAGTAAGATCCTTCAAGTAAGTTGTCATCGGTGGAAAGCAATAAAAATTGCTCTAAATATGTATGATTAGTGTGGGAGAAAGAAGCTTTATACGATCTTGTGATGTGGAAGTAATAAAAGCGACGGACTGCATAATAAAGGTTCATATCACAAGGGGCAATATAAAGTGGCGTTCTTTCGCATTAAGATTTTGTGCATCCAACCATAAAAGCGCATGGCAACCTCTGCTTCCCTCAGCGAAGGGCCTATATTTTATTATTATCTTCTACCTTATGCAAGTGTCATGGTGATCTTCACCTCTCCCTTTTTCATTTTATCCTTTGGCAAGCCCAGCATGTTGGATATATATATATATATATAATTGGATGTAGGGGGCATGAGTTATTATTGTTGACATTACCCTCGAGGTAAAAGGTTGTGGGGCGAAACTATAAGCCCCTATCTTTCTCTATGTCCGATTAAAACTCCGTAACCACAAGTATTGCGCGAGTGTTAGCAATTATGAAGGATTAGATGATAGTTGAGTATGTGGACTTGCTTTTTAGCTCTGACATAGACTCTTTCTGATGTTATGATAAATTGCAATTATTTCAATGACTGAGGTTATAGTTTGTTGGTTCTCAATAAGGTTTCTGATTCATACTTTTGCATTGTGAATAGATCATCACTTGAACATAAGTAATCATACGACAATATCTATGTATGTTGCTGTTATGAGAATAATCATGATGCCCTCATGTCCGTATTTTATTTTTATCGACGCCTCTACCTCTAAACATGGGGACATATTTATTGTTATCGGGTTTCGCTTGAGGACAAGCGAAGTCTAAGCTTGGGGAGTTGATACGTCCATTTTGCATCATGCTTTTATATCGATATTTTTTTGCATTATGGGCTGTTATTTCACATTATGTCACAATACTTATGGCTATTCTCTCTTATTTTACAAGGTTTACATAAGGAGGGAGAATGCCGGCAGCTGGAATTCTGGGCTGGAAAAGGAGCAAATATTAGAGACCTATTCTGCACAACTCCAAAAGTCCTAAAACTCCACGGAATACCTTATAATAAATAACGAAAAATCCTCGCTAAAGATGAAGACCAGGGGGCCCACACCCTTTCCAGGAGGGTGGGGGGTGCCCCCCCTAGGGCGCGCCCCCCTATCTCGTGGGCCCCCTGGTGGCTCTTTGATGACCATCTTCTCCTATATGAAGTCTTTCATCGAGAAAAAAAATAAGAAGCAACCTTTCGGGACGAAACTCCGCCGCCACGAGGCGGAACCTTGGCGGGTCCAATCTAGAGCTCCGGCAGAGCTGTTCTGCCGGGGAAACTTCCCTCCCGGAGGGGGAAATCATCGCCATCATCATCACCAACGCTCCTCTCATCGGGAGAGGGCAATCTCCATCAACATCTTCATCAGTACCATCTCATCTCAAAACCCTAGTTCATATCTTGTATCAAATTCTTGTCTCCAAGTCCGGGATTGGTGCTAGTAGGTTGCTAGTAGTGTTAATTACTCCTTGTAGTTGATGCTAGTTGGTTTAATTGGTGGAAGATCATATGTTCAGATCCTTTATGCATATTATTACCCCTCTGATTATGAACATGAATATGCTTTGTGAGTAGTTACTTTTGTTCCTGAGGACATGGGAGAAGTCTTGCTATTAGTAGTCATGTGAATTTGGTATTCGTTCGATATTTTGATGAGATGTATGTTGTCTAGCCTCTAGTGGTGTTATGTGAACGTCGACTACATAACACTTCACCATTATTTGGGCCTAGAGGAAGGCATTGGGAATTAATAAGTAGATGATGGGTTGCTAGAGTGACAGAAGCTTAAACCCTAGTTTATGCGTTGCTTCGTAAGGGGCTGTTTTGGATCCATATGTTTCATGCTATGGTTAGGTTTACCTTAATACTTTTGTTGTAGTTGTGGATGCTTGCAATAGAGGTTAATCATAAGTGGGATGCTTGTTCAAGTAAGAACATCACCCAAGCACCGGTCCACCCACATGTCAAATTATCAAAGTACCGAACGCGAATCATATGAACGTGATGAAAACTAGCTTGACGATATTCCCATGTGTCCTCGGGAGCGCTTTTCCTTCTATAAGAGTTTGTCCAGGCTTGTCCTTTGCTGCAAAAAGGATTGGGCCACCTTGCTGCACTTTATTTACTTTTGTTACTTGTTGCTCGTTACAAATTATCTCATCACAAAACTATCTGTTACCACTTATTTCAGTACTAGCAGAGAATACCTTGCTGAAAACCGCTTATCATTTCCTTCTGCTCCTCATTGGGTTCGACACTCTTACTTATCGAAAGGACTACGATAGATCCCCTATACTTGTGGGTCATCAATGACTACTCAATAGTTTAGTGTGCCATGCTTTACGGCTTAGAACCGGGACTTCAATGACGTTTTGAACGCCATGGATCATATGAGATGTTCCAGGAGTTGAAGTTGATATTTCAAAAGAATGCCCGGATTGAGAGATATCAAGTCTCCAATAAGTTCTACAGCTGCAAGATGGAGGAGAATAGTTCTGTCAGTGAGCATATGCTCAAGATGTCTGGGTACTGCAATCACTTGATTCAACTGGGAGTTAATGTTCCGGATGATAGAGTCATTGACAGAATTCTCCACTCACTGCCACCAAGCTACAAGAGCTTCGTGGTGAACTATAATATGCAAGGGATGGATAAGAAAATTCCTGAGCTCTTCGCAATGCTAAAGGCTGCGGAGGTAGAAATCAAGAAGGAGCATCAAGTGTTGATGGTCAATAAGACCACCAGTTTCAAGAAAAAGGGCAAAGGGAAGAAGAAGGGGAACTTCAAGAAGAACAACAAGCAAGTTGCTGCTCAGGAGAAGAAACCCAAGTCTGGACCTAAGCCTGAGACTGAGTGCTTCTACTGCAAGCAGACTGGTCATTGGAAGCGGAACTGCCCCAAGTATTTGGCGGATAAGAAGGATGGCAAGGTGAACAAAGGTATATGTGATATACATGTTATTGATGTGTACCTTACAAATGCTCGCAGTAGCACCTGGGTATTTAATACTGGTTCTGTTGCTAATATTTGCAACTCGAAACAGGGGCTACGGATTAAGTGAAGATTGGCTAAGGACGAGGTGACGATGCGCGTGGGAAATGGTTCCAAAGTCGATGTGATCGCAGTCGACACACTACCTCTACATCTACCTACGGGATTAGTATTAGACCTAAATAATTGTTATTTGGTGCCAGCGTTGAGCATGAACATTATATCTGGATCTTGTTTGATGCGAGACAGTTATTCATTTAAATCAGAGAATAATGGTTGTTCTATTTATATGAGTAATATCTTTTATGGTCATGCACCCTTGAAGAGTGGTCTATTTTTGTTGAACCACAATAGTTGTGATACACATATTCATAATATTGAGGCCAAAAGATGCAGAGTTGATAATGATAGTGCAACTTATTTGTGGCACTGCCGTTTAGGTCATATCGGTGTAAAGCGCATGAAGAAACTCCATACTGATGGACTTTTGGAACCACTTGATTATGAATCACTTGGTACTTGCGAACCATGCCTCATGGGCAAGATGACTAAAACGCCATTCTCCGGTAATATGGAGAGAGCAACAGATTTGTTGGAGATCATACATACAGATGTATGTGGTCCGATGAATGTTGAGGCTCATGGCGGATATCGTTATTTTCTCACCTTCACAGATGATTTAAGCAGATATGGGTATATCTACTTAATGAAACATAAGTCTGAAACATTTGAAAAGTTCAAAGAATTTCAGAGTGAAGTTGAAAATCATCGTAACAAGAAAATAAAGTTTCTATGATCTGATCGTGGAGGAGAATATTTGAGTTATGAGTTTGGTCTTCATTTGAAACAATGCGGAATAGTTTCGCAACTCACGCCACCCGGAACACCACAGCGTAATGGTGTGTCCGAACGTCGTAATCATACTTTACTAGATATGGTGCGATCTATGATGTCTCTTACTGATTTACCGCTATCGTTTTGGGGTTATGCTTTAGAGACGGCCGCATTCACGTTAAATAGGGCACCATCGAAATCCGTTGAGACGACGCCTTATGAACTATGGTTTGGCAAGAAACCAAAGTTGTCGTTTCTGAAAGTTTGGGGCTGCGATGCTTATGTGAAAAAGCTTCAACCTGATAAGCTCGAACCCAAATCGGAGAAATGTGTCTTCATAGGATACCCAAAGGAGACTGTTGGGTACACCTTCTATCACAGATCCGAAGGCAAGACTTTTGTTGCTAAATTCGGAGTTTTTCTAGAGAAGGAGTTTCTCTCGAAAGAAGTGAGTGGGAGGAAAGTAGAACTTGATGAGGTAACTGTACCTGATCCCTGATGTCTACTACACAACCTTCTTCTTGTAGACGTTGTTGGGCCTCCAAGTGCAGAGGTTTGTAGGACAGTAGCAAATTTCCCTCAAGTGGATGACCTAAGGTTTATTAATCCGTAGGAGGCGTAGGATGAAGATGGTCTCTCTCAAGCAACCCTGCAACCAAATAACAAAGAGTCTCTTGTGTCCCCAACACACCCAATACAATGGTAAATTGTATAGGTGCACTAGTTCGGCGAAGAGATGGTGATACAAGTGCAATATGGATGGTAGATAAAGGTATTTGTAATCTGAAATAATAAAAACAGCAAGGTAGTAAGTGATAAAAGTGAGCGTAAACGGTATTGCAATGCGTGGAAATAAGGCCTAGGGTTCATACTTTCGCTAGTGTAAGTTCCCTCAACAATACTAACATAATTGGATCACATAACTATCCCTCAACATGCAACAAAGAGTCACTCCAAAGTCACTAATAGCGGAGAACGAACGAAGAGATTATGGTAGGGTACGAAACCACCTCAAAGTTATTCTTTCCAATCAGTCCGTTGGGCTATTCCTATAAGTGTCACAAACAGCCCTAGAGTTCGTACTAGAATAACACCTTAAGACACAAATCAACCAAAACCCTAATGTCACCTAGATACTCCAATGTCACCTCAAGTATCCGTGGGTATGATTATACGATATGCATCACACAATCTCAGATTCATCTATTCAACCAACACAAAGGACCTCAAAGAGTGCCCCAAAGTTCCTACCGGAGAATCACGACGAAAACGTGTGCCAACCCCTATGCATAGGTTCATGGGCGGAACCCGCAAGTTGATCACCAAAACATACATCAAGTGGATCAATAGAATACCCCATTGTCACCACGGGTATCCTACGCAAGACATACATCAAGTGTTCTCAAATCTTTAAAGACTCAATCCGATAAGATTACTTCAAAGGGGAAACTCAATTCATTACAAGAGAGAAGAGGGGGAGGAGAAACATAAGATCCAACTATAATAGCAAAGCTCGCGATACATCAAGATCATGCCAAATCAAGAACACGAGAGAGAGAGATCAAACACATAGCTATTGGTACATACCCTCAGCCCCGAGGGTAAACTACTCCCTCCTCGTCATGGAGAGCGCCGGGATGATGAAGATGGCCACAGGTGAGGGACCCCCCTCTCTGGCAGGGTGCCGAAACAGGGTCCCGATTGACTTTTGGTGGCTACAGAGGCTTGCGGCGGCGAAACTCCCGATCTAATCTCTGTTCTGGAAGTTTTACGATACGTAGGTATATATGGGTGAAAGGAGTACGTCGGTGGACCGAAGGGGGGGCCACGAGGCAGGGGGCGCGCCCACCCTGGGCGCGCCCCTACCCTCGTGAGCACCTCCTTCATCTTCTGACGTAGGGTCCAAGTCTATCCGGTAGGTTTCCTTCCAAAAATAACTTCTCCAGTTGATTTCGTTCCATTTCGACTCCGTCTGATATTCCTTTTCTTCGAAACACTGAAATAGGCATAAAACAACAAATCTGGGCTGGGCCTCCGGTTAATAGGTTAGTCCCAAAAGTAATATAAAAGTGGATAATAAAGCCCAATATTGCAACAGTAGATAATATAGCATGGAGCAATCAAAAATTATAGATACGTTGGAGACGTATCAATCCCTTATTGGAAAGTAGTTCATCACAGAAACCGGTTTCTGTGACACCTACACCAATTAGTGAGGAAGTTAATGATGATGATCATGAAACTTTAGATCAAGTTGTTGCTGAACCTCGTAGGTCAACCAGAGTAAGATCCGCACTAGAGTGGTACGGTAATCCTGTTCTGGAAGTTATGTTACTAGACCATGACGAACCTACGAACTATGAAGAAACGATGGTGAGCCCAGATTCCGCGAAATGGCTTGAGGCCATGAAATCTGAGATGGGATCCATGTATGAGAACAAAGTGTTGATTTTGGTTAACTTGCCCGATGATCAGCAAGCAATTGAGAATAAATGGATCTTCAAGAAGAAGACTGACGCTGACAGTAATGTTACTATCTATAAAGCTCGACTTGTTGCGAAAGGTTTTCGACAAGTTCAAGGGATTGACTACGATGAGACCTTCTCACCTGTAGCGATGCTTAAGTCTGTCCGAATCATGTTAGCAATTGCGGCATTTTATGATTATGAAATTTGGCAAATGGATGTCAAAACTGCATTCCTGAATGGATTTCTGGAAGAAGAGTTGTATATGATGCAACCGGAAGGTTTTGTCGATCCAAAGGGAGCTAACAAAGTGTGCAAGCTCCAGCGGTCCATTTATGGACTGGTGCAAGCCTCTCGGAGTTGGAACAAACGCTTTGATAGTGTGATCAAAGCATTTGGTTTTGTATAGACTTTTGGAGAAGCCTGTATTTACAAGAAAGTGAGTGGGAGCTCTGTAGCATTTCTAATATTATATGTGGATGACATATTGTTGATTGGAAATGATATAGAATTTCTGGATAGCATAAAGGGATACTTGAATAAGAGTTTTTCAATGAAAGACCTCGGTGAAGCTGCTTATATATTGGGCATCAAGATCTATAGAGATAGATCAAGACGCTTAATTGGACTTTCACAAAACACATACCTTGACAAAGTTTTGAAGAAGTTCAAAATGGATCAAGCAAAGAAAGGGTTCTTGCCTGTGTTACAAGGTGTGAAGTTGAGTAAGACTCAATGCCCGACCACTGCAGAAGATAGAGAGAAAATGAAAGATGTTCCCTATGCTTCAGCCATAGGCTCTATCATGTATGCAATGATGTGTACCAGACCTGATGTGTGCCTTGCTATAAGTCTAGCAGGGAGGTACCAAAGTAATCCAGGAGTGGATGACTGGACATCGGTCAAGAACATCCTGAAATACCTGAAAAGGACTAAGGATATATTTCTCGTTTATGGAGGTGACAAAGAGCTCATCGTAAATGGTTACGTTGATGCAAGCTTTGACACTGATCCGGATGATTCTAAATCGCAAACCGGATACGTGTTTACATTGAACGGTGGAGCTGTCAGTTGGTGCAGTTCTAAACAAAGCGTCGTGGCGGGATCTACGTGTGAAGCAGAGTACATAGCTGCTTCGGAAGCAGTAAATGAAGGAGTATGGATGAAGGAGTTCATATCCGATCTAGGTGTCATACCTAGTGCATCGGGTCTAAGAAAATCTTTTGTGACAATACTGGTGCAATTGCCTTGGCGAAGGAATCCAGATTTCACAAGAGAACCAAGCACATCAAGAGACGCTTCAATTCCATCCGGGATTTAGTCCAGGTGGGAGACATAGAAATTTGCAAGATACATACGGATCTGAATGTTGCAGACCCATTGACTAAGCCTCTTCCACGAGCAAAACATGATTAGCACCAAGGCTCCATGGGTGTTAGAATCATTACTGTGTAATCTAGATTATTGACTCTAGTGCAAGTGGAAGACTGAAGGAAATATGCCCTAGAGGCAATAATAAAGTTATTATTTATTTCCCTATATCATGATAAATGTTTATTATTCATGCTAGAATTGTATTAACCGGAAACATAATACATGTGTGAATACATAGACAAACAGTATGTCACTAGTATGCCTCTACTTGACTATCTCATTGATCAAAGATGGTTAAGTTTCCTAGCCATTGACATGGGTTGTCATTTGATTAACGGGATCACATCACTAGGAGAATGATGTGATTGACTTGACCCATTCCGTTAACTTAGCACCCGATCGTTTAGTATGTTGCTATTGCTTTCTTCATGACTTATACATGTTCCTATGACTATGAGATTATGCAACTCCCGTTTACTAGAGGAACACTTTGTGTGCTACCAAATGTCACAACGTAACTGGATGATTATAAAGGTGCTCTACAGGTGTCTCCGAAGGTACTTGTTGGGTTGGCGTATTTCGAGATTAGGATTTGTCACTCCGATTGTCGGAGAGGTATCTCTGGGCCCTCTCGGTAATGCACATCACTTAAGCATTGCAACTAATGAGTTAGTTGCGGAATGATGTATTACGGAACGAGTAAAGAGACTTGCCGGTAACGAGATTGAACTAGGTATTGAGATACCGACGATCGAATCTCGGGAAAGTAACATACCGATGACAAAGGGAACAACGTAGGTAGTTATGCGGTCTGAACGATAAAGATCTTCGTAGAATATGTGGGAGCCAATATGAGCATCCAGGTTTCACTATTGGTTATTGACCGGAGACGTGTCTCGGTCATGTCTACATAGTTCTCGAACCCGTAGGGTCCGCACGCTTAACGTTTCGATGACAGTTATATTATAAGTGTATATGTTTTGATGTACCGAAGGTTGTTCGGAGTCCCGGATGTGATCATGGACATGACGAGGAGTCTTGAAATGGTCGATACATGAAGATTGATATATTGGAAGCCTATGTTTGGATATCGGAAGTTTTCCGGGTGAAATCAGGATTTTACCGGAGTACCGGGAGGTTACCGGAACCCCCTCGGGAGGTTAATGGGCCTTTACAGAGAAGAGGAGAGGCGGCCAGGGCTGGGCCGTGCGCCCCTCCCCCCTAGTCCGAATAGGACAAGGAGAGGGGGCGGCACCCCCCTTCCTTCCTCTCTCCCTCCTCTTTCCCCCTCCCAAGTCCTAATCCAACTAGGAAAGAGGGGGTCCTACTCCCGGTGGGAGTAGGACTCATCCTGGCGCGCCCTCTCTCCTGGCTGGCTGCACCCCCCTTTGCTCCTTTATATACGGGGGCAGGGGGCACCCTAGAGACACAACAATTGATCAGTTAATCTTTTAGCCTTGTGCGGTGCCCCCTCCACCCTAGTCCACCTTGATAATACTGCAGCAGTGCTTAGGCGAAGCCCTGCGTTGGTAGAACGACATCATCATCGTCACCACGCCGTCGTGCTGACGAAACTCTCCCTCAACACTCGGCTGGATCGGAGTTCGAGGGACGTCATCGGGCTGAACGTGTGCGGAACTCGAAGGTGCCGTGCGTTCGGTACTTGATCGGTCGGATCGTGAAGACGTACGACTACATCAACCGTGTTGTGCTAACGCTTCCACTTTTGGTCTACGAGGGTACGTGGACAACACTCTCCCCTCTCGTTGCTATGCATCACCATGATCTTGCGTGTGCGTAGGAATTTTTTGAAATTACTATGTTCCCCAACAGTTTTCAGGGTATATGGATATATATAGGAGGAAAAAGTTGGTCGGTGGAGCTGCGAGGGGCCCACGAGGGTGGGGGTGTGCCCAGGGGGGCAGGCGCGCCTCCCTGCCTCGTGGCTACCTCGTTTCTTTCTTGACGTCTACTCCAAGTCCCCTGGATCACGTTTGTTCCAAAAATAACTCTCCCGAAGGTTTCATTCCGTTTGATATTCCTTTTCTACGAAACACTGAAATAGGCAAAAAAACAGCAATTTGCATTGGGCCTTGCGTTAGTAGGTTAGTCCCAAAAATAATATAAAAGTGTATAATAAAGCCCATTAAACATCTAAAATAGATAATATAATAGCATGGAACAATCAAAAATTATAGATACGTTGGAGACGTATCATGTCCCACTCCGTCTTCATGACCTTGGCAGTTCAGTGGATGACAGTAAGTAACCAACGCATCATAGAATTGCCAATGACCAGTGCAGGAGACAATGATGCACTGATCATAACAATGGTGCACTGATCATGGCATAATGCAGTTGGGCATTGTTATGATCAGTGCCCAATTGCACTGATCATTGTTATGATCATAGCAACTCCCATGATCATTGGCAGTTGCACTAGGATATTGCTATGATCTGGTCATAGCACTGTTTAATTCAAGGTTGTCAAAATCATGATTCTGTTGGACACCCTCTACGCACAGGCCTTCTGACCCCGTGCCCACGGGGTCCTTTAGCCCATGCGCACGGGGCCGTCAGGTGGGCAATGGTCACTTTGGGCTCTGGGTGTATAAAACCCCTTCCTCCACCTCCCAGTTGGAACCCTAATGTCTTGAGATTCTCCATTGTTCCAAACCTCCAAAATCCCAAATACTCTCAATCCCTCTCCACTTAAACTCCACCATATTTTGAGGAGTGAAAGAGGAATATGCGATCTACATTTCCACCAAACCAATTCATGATCCCCACTCGATTTCATAACCAACACTTGTTACTCTTGGAGATTTAGGCTTCCTAGGCGGTAGGAGTCAAGGACTGGAAGCTTCCTTGCTTTGTGGTGTGCTTTGGGAAATTTGTAAAGGTTCGGTTGTCGCCTTCAAGACTACCCCCGAGTTATTTTGGGCTCATCTGTTTGGGTGACTCAAAGAAAGAATGACGTGAGCCGCTTGCTGGTGCTCCAGAGCTTTGGCTTTGGCACCTCCCAACAGAGATTACACTCCCCAAAGAGTATGAACTTCAGGATACATCTGTGTCCTCGACTCACTATCTTAGTATGTTTGTTGGCTTGCTAATTAGCTCGTTGCATTGCTTACCCTTGTACTAGCTTTCTTGCCACATAGGTTGTCATTGTAGATTGCATATCTAGATAACTTACCTTATCCGCATTGCCCCTAAAATTTGGAAGTTAAGCTAAAATTCCATAGTCTCCTATTAACCCCCCACCTCCTTGTCGACCTCTCGTTCCTTTCACTAAGTATGGCCAACGACCTCCAAACAATACACCACGAGTTATCACTGCCTCACCATGGCCCGATCTGTCACCACGAGCACCATCAAGCAACCATGGCTCATCCATAGCACCATGGCTAGCATCACTGGCACTGCCGCTGCACACCACTTCCTCCACGCAACATCGCAATGGGGAACGCCGCTAACCGCTACCACACACCATCTCCATACATCATCCACCCAGATCCAGGCATCGGGAGAAAATAAAGCGATGACTATAGCGCAAACCACCCACCAACCATGGGTCCCTCCAGTCAGTACCATCTCTAAAATGATGCCCCAAGAAGGAAAACGGCAGAAATGATGTCATCTTCCAATCCATGAAACGGGACCTACGGTGTAATCCTGGAGCACTTGAACGGGGAGACACAAGCTACAACGACGACACCCTCAACAAGGTCACACCATTGCTCTCACCCTGACCGCGAGTAGACTAATTTTTATCGGCAGTCTATTCACCCTAACCAATTGATGGCAGGTCCACTCTACACAACACCGACCCCTTTTGCCATGCCGATGAGAGCCCGATCCAGGCCCATCGACCCGTAACTAGTGGACCTTCACAAAGACCGGAGCATGGTTGCGAGGACTTCCGAAGCTGGCAAGGAGATATTCTTTAGTTTTTTTTTGCGAAATAGAGATATTTTTTAGTTGGGACAAGGAGATATTTTTTGAGTTTGTAGCTAAAAAGTTTTAAAGTTAGCTGACTCATTCTGTAGACTACATCACTGATTGTGGCATATGATCCGAGTGAATGGTGCTCGGTATTTTGTCTGATCACCTATCAAGTGTAATAGTAATTAGTATTTGCTTGCACACAATTCGACGTGCAAGAGTTGCATCGCCATCACCAATTTTCATATGTGGTATCCTTACTATGTTTAAAGTTCTGATGATCAGTGTAATTAATCAACTTCGACCATATATTACATTAAAAAATAAAGTTTCATGATATTGTAATTTCCATGTCACGTGCTCCCTCTATACATTTATTTACAGAGTACCATCTAAGTACGGTGTCTTATCGCTAGGAAAACTTAGCAGATTCTGATTGGAGGCGCTGGCCACTCTTAAAAAGTTGAAAGAGGTGCTACATCAGGGGGAGGTGTGGTTCAGGCAACGATCACGCGTCCCATGGCTTCATGAGGGAGACTGTAATACTGCCTATTTTCAAGCTCAAGCTACACAACAGAGAAGATTAAACAAAATACAGGGCCTTCAAAGGGCGGATGGATCAGTTTGTGCTAATGAAAATGAGGACAAGGAGGAAGTACAGAGTTTTTACACTAACTTGTACCGTACTCAAGGTTTTGCTGATGCGGGAGAATTATTAGCTCACGTTCCTGTCAAAGTTTCAAATGAAATGAACGTGGAGCTCACAAAAACGTATACTGCTCACGAGGTCAAGCATACACTTTTTCAGATGGCTCCTTCGAAGGCGCCGGGAGTGGACGGATACACAACAAGTTTTTATCAACATCGCTGGGGCCTCTTGGGCGGCGATGTCACTAGTGCGGTTTTGGAATTTCTCAATGGTGTGGAATTATCTTCGGGCTTAAATGACACTTCAATTACTCTCATACCCAAGGTAAAACACCAACATTCCATATCTCAATATCGTCCTATTGCTCTTTGTTCGGTTCTTTATAAAATTGCATCCAAAGCAATCACCAACAGGCTCAGAGGTATTATGGATGGGATTGTTAGCGAGGAACAGAGTGCCTTTGTTCCCGGTCGGTTAATCACCAATAATGTTTTAGTGGCATACGAGAGTGTGCATACTATGAAGAGGAGGAAGAAAGGGAAAAAATTATTCTTGCGCGGCCAATCTTGATATGATGAAAGCCTATGATCGTGTTGAGTGGCATTACCTGGAAGCTATACTATCAAAACTTGGATTTGACATAGCTTTTGTCAGGTTAGTTATGAAATGTGTGACTTCAGTGCGGTTCTCGATCGGGGTGAATGGTGAACTATTGCCTTTTTCATCCCATCCAAGGGACTCCGACAAGGCGATCCTATCTCGCCGTATTTTTTCCTACTATGCGGGGAAGGTTTTTCCTCATTGCTCAAGAGTTACAATGGAGGAACTATTGACCGAGGTTTGCGTGTCAGCTACCGATCACCTTGGGTAACACATCTGTTGTTTGCAGATGACAGCTTCATTTTCATCAATGCAAAAATAGCAAGCGCCTTAAGATTGAATGAGATTCTCAGAATATATGGAGATGCTTCAGGTCAGCGTGTTAATCGTGATAAGAGTTCCATTTTCTTTTCTTCTAACACTCCTGATACAGTGAGGAATTCCTTGAAGGCCATACTGAACATTCAAGTGGAGGCCTTTAGTGAGAAATATTTGGGTTTGCCCACGGCAGTCGGGCGTATCACAAGCGATACTTTTGATCATATGAGTGAACGAGCTCGTGGAAGAATTCAGGGTTGGTCAGAGAAGCTGTTGGCATGTGCAGTATGTGAGATCTTGCTAAAAACAGTGGTACAAGCTATTCCTACTTACCCGATGAGTACCTTTCTGCTGACCAAGAAAGTTTGTAAGAGCATAACTTCTCCTATGGCTAAATATTTTTGGAGTAGTTCTCTTGACAAAAAGTCGATGCATTGGGTGTCCTGGAAGGATGTGGCTACAACCAAGTGTAATGGTGGAATGGGCTTCAGGGATCTTCAGCAGTTTAACCTGGCTATGTTGGGTAAACATGGATGGCGTTTTTTGAGAAATCCAAACTCGCTATGTGCAAGGGTTCTAAAGGGTCGCTATTTCCCAGATTCAGATTTCATGCAAGCAACAACACCCAAGTCGACTTCGACTACATGGAAAGCTATCATAGCTGAAAGGATCGATATAGTTGACTAGAGGGGGTGAATAGGCAACTAACAATTTTTAGCTTTTCTTTATCAATTTAAACTTTGCATCAAAGTAGGTTGTCTAGATATGCAACTAGGTGAGCAACCTATATGATGCAACAACAATAAGTACACAAGCAAGCAAGGGATGTAACACAAGATAAGGTTGCACGAGTAAAGGGACGAGATAACCAAGAGTGGAGCCGGTGAAGACGAGGATGTGTTACCAAAGTTCCTCCCCTTTGAGAGAAAGTACGTCTTCGTTGGAGCGGTGTGGGGGCACAATGCTCCCCAAGAAGCCACTAGGGCCACCGTATTATCCTCACGCCCTCACACAATGCGAGATGTCGTGATTCCACTATTGGTGCCCTTAAGGCGACCGAACCTTTACAAACAAGGTTGGGGCAATCTCCACAACTTAATTGGAGGCTCCCAACAGCACCACGAAGCTTCACCACGATGGAGTATGGCTCCGCGATGAACTCAGCCATCTAGGGTGCTCAAACACCCAAGAGTAACAAGATCCGAGAGGGATTAGTGGGGGAATCAAATTTCTCTTGGTGGATGTGTAGATCAGGGCCTTCTCAACCAATCCCTAGGAAATCAACAAGTTTGATTGGCTAGGGAGAGAGATGGGGCGAAAATGGATCTTAGAGCAACAATGGAGCTTGGGGCTGGAAGAGGTAAGTCAACTCGGAGAAGAAGACTCCCCTTTTATAGTGAAAGAACAAATCCAACCATTATCCACCAACTCAGCCTGCGACGAACAATACTGCCGCACTGGAGACGCGGTACTACCGTTAGGGCCCGCGGCACTACCGCAAGGCACTGCGGTACTACTTCCCACGCAGTAGTATCCAAAACAGCCCTGATGCTTTGAAGCAGAGGGCGGTAGAACCGTTGGCGCGGTACTACTGCTCCTCCTTGCAGTACTACCGCAAGGCAGGAATAGCCTAGATTGGGAAGGCACGGACATATGAAAATACATCCGTGGCAACTTCCGCTGAGTTTAGATCTATGCAAAAATCCGACACGGTAGTACCGCAAGCCAGGAGCGGTACTACCGCATAGGGCGCGGATGTAAAAAATTACATCCGCCTCCACTTCCGCTCGTGCTGCTGAGCCAGACCTGAGGCCACGGTACTACCGCGTCCGAGAAGCGATACTACCGTGAGCACCTGCGGTACTACTGCGCCCAAGGCCAGTACTACCGCAGGGGCTTGAGGTACTACCGCTCTGAGGAGCAGTACTACCGCATGCCCCAGTTCAGCAACACTAGAAGTCTTTCCTTTTGTAGAGATACGGAGAAACGGAGGATGCTCCAAAGAGCCAAAGGAAAGGTGGTGCAAAAGGAACAAACGTGTATGTGTTGATTCCACCCAAACCTTTCCAACGTGGTCCCCCTCTTAATAGTACGTCTTTCCTACGACTCAAATCCACCGAAAAGAAACATAGAGAAATACCGTCTTCTATAGTCTTCGAGGGGCACCAAATCGTCTTGTGCCTAGACATGATATATCTGAAATGCTCAATGCACACGATTAGTCCGCAAAAGCATTGTCATCAATCACCAAAACTACTAAGGGATAAATATGCCCTTACAATAGCGGGGAGAGAGGCTATTGAGATTGGTTTGATATCCCGTGTGGGGGATGGCTCCACTATATCAGTATGGACTGATAAATGGATCCCGGGCACCATCTCCATGACTCCATCAGCGAGACCACCAAACACATATGTGGAGAAGGTGTCAGACTTAATTGATTCATAGAATTGGACGTGGCGACAGGATTTGATTCGGGAAACTTTCGTTGCCTCGGATGCAGCTGTCATTATAAACATTCCTATTCGGCAGGGAGGGGGACCTGACTTTCCTGCATGGGCGTTTGATAGATCAGGCAACTACACTGTGAAGACGGCGTACCGGGCTCTTGTGACTCAGAAAGAGCGATTAGCTCTAGAGGAAGGGACAGCTACCGGGACCTCAGAGGATGACAAACAGATGTGGAAAGCCATATGGAAACTTAATGTTATTCCAAAAGTAAGAGTATTCTGGTGGAGAGTACTTCGTGGTATTCTCCCAAATGAATACACGCTCAAGAACTGCCATATTGCAAACGTTAGTAGCTGCAAAGTCTGCTTGGCCGGGGAGGAGGACTTGCACCATGCGTGTAATGCCCTCGATGCGGCTATAGCTCCCACGTGTCGAGGCACAACTTAGAGACATAACCGCATTGAAAGCAATGTCGCAAGTTAGCCAATCATCACAACATCCCATGTAATATAGATAATAAAGGGGGAGATACATAGTTGGCTTACACTCGCCACGTCAATCAAAGTACATAAATAGCATTACAACAATCAAACACTCATGGCCCGACTACGGTGCCAAAATAAAAGATAACCCAACATGCGACACGGTCCCGATCACCCCAACTGGGCACCACTACTAATCATCGGGGAAAGACACGTAGTATCGGCGTGAGTCCTCGTCGAACTCCCACTTGAGCTCAAGCGCGTCATCTGGAGCGGAATCATCAGGCCCTGCATCTGGTTTGGAAGTAATCTGTGAGCCACAGGGACTCAGCAATCTCGCACCCTTGCGATCAAGACTATTTAAGCTTATAGGTAAGGCAAGGTAATATATGTGGAGCTGCAGCAAGCGACTAGCATATATGGTGGCTATCTTGTTCGCAAAAGAGAGCGAGAAGAGGAGGCAAAGCGCGAACGAGTAACTAGAGGACATCCTGCAGCAAGCATTACTCCAACACCGTGTTCACTTCCCGGACTCCGCCGAGAAGAGACCATCACGGTAACTCACACAGTTGATTCTTTTTTAATTAAGTTAAGGTTCAAGTTATCTACAACCGGACATTAACAAATTCCCATCTGCCCATAACCGCGGGCACGGCTTTCGAAAGTTCAAATCCCTGCAAAGGAGTCCTAACTTAGCCCATGACAAGCTCTCACGGTCAACGAAGGAATAGACCTTCTCCCGAGACATTCCGATCAGACTCGGTATCCCGGTTCTACAAGACACTTCGACAAGTTAAAACAAATCCAGCAACACCACCCAGATGTGCCGACAAATCCCGATAGGAGCTGCACATATCTCGTTCTCAGGGCACACCGGATGAGCAAGACGTTGGGTAGGCCACCCCAGAGTTGCCCCTGGTAGCCCCGGACATCGCTCGGTTGGACCAACACTTGGAGGAGCACTGGCCCGGGGGGGCTAAAATAAGATGACCCTCGGGCTCCGGAAACCCAAAGGAAAAAGAGGCTAGGTGGCAAATGATAAAACCAAGGTTGGGCATTGCTGGAAAAGCTTTAATCAAGGTGAACTATCAAGGGGTTCCCATTATCACCCAACCGCGTAAGGAACGCAAAATCCGGGAACATAACACTGATATGACGGAAACTAGAGTGGCAAGAGTGGAACAAAACACTAGGCGAGAGGCCGAGCCTTCACCCTTTACCAAGTATATAGATGCATTAAGATAACAAGGCAATATAATGATATCCCAACAAGTAAATAATGTTCCAACAAGGAACGGTCTCCAAACTTCACCTGCAACTAGCAATGCTATAAGAGGGGCTGAGCAAAGCGGTAACATAGCCAATCAACGGTTTGCTAGGACATGGTGGGTTAGAGGTTTGACATGGCAATTTGGGAGGCATGCTAAGCAAGTGGTAGGCATCATAGCATAGGCATAGCAAAAGAGCGAGCATCCAGCATAGCAAAGATAGTAGTGATTTCGAGGGTATGATCATCTTGCCTGCAAAGTTGTCAGAGTTGACTGGATCCTCGAAAGCAAACTCAACGGGCTCCTTGTTAGCGAACTCGTCTCCCGGCTCTACCCAAACAAGACAAACAAGCAAACGGAGCACAATCAACCACGTGCAAACTCAAACAACATGATGCAAACATGGTATGCAATGCGGGATGCAATATGGGATGCATATGCAAGATTTGACAAGAAATGCATGAACCTGGCCTCAACATGGAAATCCAAGTGTGCCACTGGAAAGATGAGATGAAATCGCTTGAAAACAATATAAAGAACGCCGGAATCGGAGTTACGGTTTGGAAATGGCAAGCAATTCAAATATGACCACGTTCTGCGATTTACAGCAAGTAGTCATCTAAATGCAACAAGATGAACGTGCTACAGCACCCAAACATGGCATCAAAATACATGGCAGGGATCCACTCAAGATGCTTAGCAAAAGACTAGCACTGAGCTACGGCCAATTCATCCATTAACAGGCTCAAACAAGCATGGCAAAAGTGCATTTGGCAAACAGATCTCAGACTTGGTGAAATTAACACTTGTCTGGAATTTCAGATCAGATAGCACTCTTTGGAGCATGAAAACAATATGCTACAGGACCTGAACATGGCAAGGTAAAGCATGGTATGGAGCTACTCAAAGAGCTTAACAAAAGTCCCTTAGTGACCTTGAGCCAAAAGGGATCAGAAAATACATTTGCAAGCATGTGAACATGGCAAAAATATAATCAGTTCTCAGACTTAGTGAAAACTGGAGCATGCTGAAACAGATATCAAGTAGGCATGTTTACGAGCTCGATGCACTCACTACAGAGCAAGTCATGACAATCTAAGCATGCACCCATCAAGAATACAGAAAATACAAGCTAGGCATGGCAAGAACAATAACATAGCATGCACGGATCAACTACAACATCCTCGGCAAAATTACTAACAAGTAGACAATCTGCCCAGATTCACGAAATGACAAAAGTAGAGCTCGAATGACTCAAGCTAGGGTGCTCCATAATTGCAAACAAAGACATGGATGGATAGAGCACTACAATATTAACAAAACATCCTTACTGATCATCCTCAAAAGAGGCACTGATCACTAGGAATCAACATGAACATATGGCATAATGAGATAAACAGTCCAAGGACTTAGTGGAAAAGCTAAGTCCCTGAAATCAGCATTACCGAATGCTCCACTTTGCAAGCTTGTGCTAGTCACCACACACATCACAAAAATACATGGGTTGCACCTCTGGATAGATGGCAAAACATATAACAAAACTCATGTAGATCTCAGGGGCATATCATGCACACAATAATCATGTCAAAAATGACAAATATCTAACTGGAGCAGCAGATCTGACAATTAACTCAAATAGCATTCTTCTAACAGCATTTCGGGCATCAAGATGAACTCAAATGAAAATGATGCAATGAGATGAAATGATGTGCTCTCTGAGAAGAACATTTTGATATGCTATATGCCCAAAACGGAGCTACGGATGCGGAGATACGATATGATGAACATAGCCAAAATAACTAGGGACTTGGGGAAAAAAGAGAGGTCAACCTTTCTCAGATCTAGGGTTTCACGCCGGCGCGCGAACCGAGGCAAAAATCCGGCGAGGTGGCGGCGGCTCCGGCGAGGTAAGTCGAGGGGGAGGCCGGGAAGGGACGGATCCGGCCCCCTCTTGTCCCGATCCGGCGAGGGCGGCGGCTCCGGCCGGCGATGGCGGCGAGGGGCGCGGGGCGGCGCTGGCGCCTGGCCCTTGGCTCCGGCGAGCTGCTGCGGCGGCCAGGGCGAGATCCGGCCGACGATGGCGGATGCGACGGACGGCGTCGGAGGAGAAGGAGGCGCGGGGCGGCGCTGTCGATGGGCCCGGGAGGGCCTCCCGCGGGCCTGGCGGCGGTGCGGGGAAGTGGGGACCGGCCCGGGACGCGTGGCGCGCCCTTATTGGACGAGGACAGCGGCGGCGAAATGTCCGGCCGGAACGGACATGTCTGGCGCGGCGCGATGCGAATTTTTAGGGTTTCGGGGGGAAGAAGGAGATTTTCGGGGGGGGAGGATCTTTAAATAGGCATAGGAGGAGTTAGGAGAGTCCAAATGAGGTGCGGTTTTCGTCCATGCGATCGTGATCGAACGCTCTAGATGATGGAGAAGGTTTTGGTGGGTTTTGGATCAAATTGCAAGGGTGTTGGGCTGCAACATACACGAGGCCTTTTCGGTCCCTCGGTTAACCGTTGGAGCATCAAACGAAGTCCAAATGGTACGAAACTTGACAGCGGTCTACCGGTAGTAAACCAAGGCCGCTTGGCAAGTCTCGGTCCAATCCGGAAATGTTTAATCCCCACACACGAAAGAAAGGTAGAAATGACCACCGGAAGAGAACGGAGCGCCGGAATGCAAAACGGACAACGGGGAAAAAGCTCGAATGCATGAGATGAACACGTATGCAAATGCAATGCACATGATGACATGATATGAGATGCATGACAACGATAACAACACACGGAGACAAAAACCCGAACCCGAGAAAATAAAATAACTTAACGCCGGAAACGGCAAGAGTTGGAGTACATATTGGGAAAATCATATCCGGGGTGTTACAATGCGCTTCTCTCCTGTCTGCATGCTCGGCCTTTTTGGGAGGAGGCATGTGCATGGTTTGATCTCCGGCTGCCAAATCTCTCGCGGGAGACATGGGCGCGTGATATCACATGCATCACACAATTCTCTGATGATGATCGTGCAAAGATCACAACTATTATGTGGTCTATATGGCATTCTAGGAATTGGATCAAGCATGGGGAGGTAGGTCGAGATCCTACTGAGACGATCCGATCCACGAAGGTGGCGATTGCTCTTCTACAGCTGCCCCGGAAGGCGGCTTCGATCCTGCCAGGTTTTCGCTGGGGACCACATGATGAGGGGTTTATAAAAGTTACCACGGACGGCGCACTTAACTTCAATGATGGACGCGGGGGGGGGGGGGGGGGGGGGGGGGGGGGGGGGGGGGGGGGCTGGTGGTGTTGCTCATTCGTCTACTGCGTTCCTAGGCGCATGGTGCAAACCTTTTGATGGGGTATCTGATCCTCTGATCATTGAGGTGTTGCCACTGCGGGAAGGTGTCCGATTTGCTACTCTACGAGGCTTCCAAGATGTGATCATGAAGGTTGACTGTCTGGAGCTGGTGATGCTCTCGGAAACTTGCCATAATTCTTGATCTATTGTGGCTCCAATTTTGTTAGAAATAGGAGAGCTTAGTACTCTTTTCACTACTTTTGATGTTCATCATGTAAGCAGGTCAGTAAACTTATCAACGCATCTCTGTGCAAAACATGCATGCACACTGAATGTGACTGAAAGTTGACTCGACGAGACTCCTAGCTTCCTTGTGACCAGCCTTCTCGCTGATTGTCCAAGGAAAGCTCTTGCTTAATAAGCTCTCCGAATTGCTCGCAAAAAAAAAGATTCTGATTGGAGGCTCCCTCCACGGAATATGTGTCCATATAATTACGAAGATTCTGATTGGAGGCTCCCTCCACGGAATATGTGTCCATATAATTACGAAGAAAGTTATCATGTACCCCATCCATCTTGTTCCATTCGTTGATCTGATTCTGAACCGCTCCACTGTTGGCATGAGAGACGAGTGCGAGCACAACGTGGGGAATATGCCGGGCATCGATCCGAAGATTCCTGCAATAGAAACCTCCAAAATCCAAAAAAATACTATTGATTGATTAACTTTGGGTTATTGTTGACAACGACCAGCTTGTTTACAACTTAGTCAGAGCCTTATCTTAAGATGAAATCGAGGCTTCGCTCGAACCTTCTCTGTGGATATCCAACAAAACTAGAAACATGTGTGCATTTCTGGTTTGTTGACAAAATTTAGTTTGTCATACGGCAAATGCCAAAAATGTAGCTACTAATTGGTTGGCTACCAAACTATCTTGTCAATGTCTTGACAAATTTATTTCTGTAGAAAAATGTGGTAAGATCAATAACATCAAATACACATAGTACAAAAACGACAATCTTATGAGACCAATTTGGTGCTCTAGATATTAATACAATTTTCAGTAGACTTGGTCAAAGTTAAACAAGTTTGACTTAAGACAAACGCAAACCTTGTTAGTATTATCTTTAGACGGCCCCATTTATTATGTTGCATGACTCATGTTAGCACTCCATTTGCAATTATACGGGTATCCTCTATTTCCTCATTAGAACCTTTATTTAGTCGCTGCATGTGATTGCATGATAGTACTTATGATATTAGAGCATCTATAGCCGGGTGCCTCAAACACCCCTCCCCCACTATACGCCCGGGTGGACGCCTCGATCAGTGACCGGTCAAAAAAAAGTTGACCTAGACGGGCGCCTCAACGGGCCTCAAACGCCCGAGCTAAACGTCACCCTTCATATCCAGCCCAAAAATAGGGCAGATATGAGGAGGCCTGGGCGCGTCCGTCACGTCAGATTAACGGCTGGGTCACACACGAAATCGTCTGGAAACCCAACAGTTGGATGGGCGTCTCCTCTGGGCGGGATGTGAATGTTGTGTGGCGCCGCTCCGGCTCGCCGCCCCAGGCCAAAGTCGATCCAGCTATTTAAGCCGGCCGACGTCCGCAACCCTAGCCACAACCTCATCCTCCCTCTCCACACCGTCAACCCGATCATATCTCTCTTTGTCTCCGCCTTCCTCTTCCCTCATCGTCCGACATGGCCCGGCAGAAGAAGACCACCTATGCTATGCTAACGCCGGAGCGCCGCTTCCAGACCCGGGAGAGGCGCACAGCCCAGATCGCAGCGGGCCTGCCTCCGGACTCACCGGAGCCGGTGGAGGAGGAGGAGGGGGAGCAGCAGCTAGAGCCCATGAAGGGGCGGATCCGAAGGAGGAGTCGGCGCCGGTTGCGGGCTTCACCATGGAGGAGGCCATGTCGAAGTTCGCCGTCGCCCAAGAGGCGAAGATGGAGGAGCAGATAGCCATCCTGGAGTCCATCCAGAATGAAGCGTACGTGGAGTCCAACCGGGATTTCCTCCGGCAAGAACAAGCGAAGACTGACGCGCTCTTCGACGAGGTGGAAGCGGAGATAGAGGCGGAGGCAGAGGAGGAGCAGGAGTTGTGTCTGCCCGATGTACCCGAGCCCGGAACGGAGATAGTGGACATCTCCGACGACAACGAGTAGCGTAGTCAAGAATTAGTTGATATACGTAGTATGTAGATGTTTTCTTTACATGGTTTGTATGATTTTCAGATTTTACATATGAGGTGTTCGGATACAGAGAGAGTTATTTGAGAAGTGTCTGGACGCGTCCGCGGGTGTTTGAGGGACCGGATTTGTCAAATCCAGTTGTAGATACTCTTATATACCACTATGGAATGTCTTGCGAGTTTCACATGGATAATTGTGGAGTTGTAGCATTTTAAACACGTTTGATTTCCTCATTGTACTCTCTCCGCTTATAAATATAAGATATTTTAATAATATGGACTACATATAGACTGGAATGAGTGAACAAAAGCATCAATACTATTCATGTATATTCAATTTGTAAAAAAGTTAGTAGAATATTTTATACTGTAGTATTCCCTTCGTAAACTAATATAAGAGCGTTTAGATCACTACTTTAGTGATCTAAACACTCTTATATTAATTTACAGAGGGAGTATTTATGAATGAGGGAGTAGTAAATAGGTTTCCGGTACTCCAAATGCCAAGAAAAGTCATCCCACACACAAAAATGCCAAGGAAAATCAAGAACGCTTCTGGGGAAACATGACAGCCAGATCAACAAAAATGCTGCTCCTTTTTTCCCGAAAAAACAAAACGCCCCGCGAAAAAGAAAAATGCTCCTGTTTTGGTGGCGTTCGTCCGTTTTCAAATGCACAGCATAGGTCGGTCGACCATTTTCATGCGTTTGAACGGATCCGCAGGCGCCACGTGGACGCGTCCCATCTAATCTGACGCGGGCAGTGGCGCAGCATGCCATTGGCCAATGGCCGGCCAGACCTAAGCTAAGCTAAGGGCTGAACCTTTTTCCAGATGTAGGGCGCACGCTGCGTGACTTTCCTGCACAATCTTCACTCCACACCTCTCGTGTTTACGATATTACGGACACGGGGTCACGAACCATGCACGGTTCATGAAGGCATCCGATTGCATCTACATTCACGCGGCTGATGATGTGTACTCAATCATCGTGGTCACGTCATGTTGCTCAATCCGGGGTTCACTAAACCCACTTTAGATTCACTTACATGCGACGAATGTTGGAAATAATGGGCCTAGCCCATGAGAAATTTCTGAAATCTCAAACCAGGCTCATGAAAAATGATAAGTGTTGGTGCTAAAAGTTTAGTCTCATATAGCTAGTTGAGGAGGTGTGAGATCTCTTTATATAGTGAGTTCTCTATGTCACACTTAGTTGGGTGTGACGGAGAGAAATAGAAGATCACAAGCACGCCCGCTCGCCTCGCTGGGCTCGGGCGGGGGCGGTGCATGTGCGACATGCACGCGAATGGTTTGCCAAATCGATAGAGGCGCGACTTCCTTTTGTCGTTTATTTTTTGATGTCTTGGCAGACAAGTTAAATATTTCTTGTTCTGTAAGTAAACAAATTATAATCCAAAAATCAGTTTGAGTAATGCTTGTGAAACGATACCGCCTTTGGTCTTATTGTACGTACTGCTACTGGCGCGGCCAAAGGCACATCGAAAACGCGTAGGGTTTTGCTTCATCTCGTAACTTGCGCCGCTATCGTAATCTACTTCATCACAAACGCCGCTGTGCAACGGTGTGCGGAAGAGCAGGTCTCCGAAACCGTTCGTTCTTGCAATTCTGCACTAGGAGAGAACAAATTAAATTTTTGGGAAGCATTCTGCCCGACTGCTCGAGTTCGTCATTACAGGTCGTCTTTCATCCAAGTCAGGCGGCTCTACTCAGCATCGTCTTCATCACCGTCAGCAACAGATCGTCATCAACAACGTCGCTCCTACTTGTTACTATTGTTTATATAGAAATCTGTTTTCATTATCTACTCCCAAATTTACAGACCTGTTACTATTGTTTATATATAATCTGTATTCGCTATCTACTCCAAAATTTACAGACATGTTACTACTTGTTTGTATATAATCCATTAATCTTAGCTGCGATCAGTTAGCAGGAAAGCAAGATTGGGTCTTGGAAGAAAGATTTTGGACCCAGAATACCGCTGAGCTAGAAAAGTTACCATACTGAACAAAAGTGCGTCTTACACAAAACTTTATAATACAAGGACTTAACTGAAAATAGCTGCAAACCAGTTTGTCTTGGGCAGGTTTGGGCTGAAATCTGGTCCTTCCGAGCCGGTAGCACAGACAGAGAAGGTGGGAGGCGAATCTCGTGGAATTCTCTCTCCACTGCTCGCCGGAAACCAAGAAATCGCCAACCCACGAATCTTCCCTCACAACCAGTCCACACCGCCGCGCCAAGTCCCGATCTTGCCGGCCGAGCTGCACTCCGGCCGTCCCCAGTTCCCCGGCTCGACCCTCCCGCCACGAATTCGGACGGCTCGTCCACCCTGGCAGGTGAGAAATCCTCGAATTTCTTCTTCAATTTGTTTTGGCCGCGGGGAGGATTCCCGAATTTTACCTGTCTCGTTTCCCCACCTCTTGCCTGGCCCAAGTAGTTTCCATGGGTGGTCGGGGCCATTTGGGGGAAGAAAGGGGCGAGAAGAGCCCTCGTGAGGCTGACATGGTGGGCCCACGTTCTGTGGGGGATGGCTGGCATATGGTTTTTCATCGGGTTCTTGGGGCATCGTAGCCCCTGACGACAACCTGGCGATCAGCAGCTGTTATGTTGGGGGTTGCTCATCTTCTTGCCCTGATAAAAGTGCGAGCTTCCATGGAATTCATATTTTGTATCGCTGGTCAGTTGTTTCTAATGAGAGAATAAGAGGCTGGGATAGCATAGCAAACAACCATCATCATGGTTGTATTTTGGATGAAGTGGCAAATTCCTCTTACATAGGAGGAGTTGAGAACACAGAAACTCTTGGAACTACCGATTTCCTGTACTAGCGTTAGTAGGATGAATTGGCGTTAAGAAATAAAAACTTTTGTTGGAACCTTGGCTAGAGGTTTCTTTGAAAATTTCAGCAGCCCCTTTGGTCCATAACGGGGCGGGACTCATTCTATTATGATTCTTTAGATTATTCGCAATTGATGGCCGCTTGGATGACTAGAATGGCTCATTCGAGCCACCACCTCGCCTATTTGTATCCGTGCTGTTTTGTCTTGCTTAGTGGCCATGAAATTGACCTGTCTGAGCTGATCCAGGATCGCAATAGTATGAGATGGTGCACCGTCCCAGCTGTGGGCACAAGTATTCCAGTATCAGTTTGTGTTGCCTCTGTGACTTGTATGATTTGATTGATCTGCCTTGTAAACAGAACGACCAGTGGAATGATGAGATAAAGGTATTAGCGTGGATGAAAACAGAAAATGGCTGTTCCCTCTAGCATTCTGGGTAGAATATGAGAATTTTAGCTGTTTGCTATGGCAAACGACATCTCTGTAGGCTGTTAGTGCTCTCAGTATTATCTAGTACTACCTCCGTAAACTAATATAAGAGCGTTTAGAATACTAAAGTAGTAATCTAAACACTCTTATATTAGTTTACAGAGGGAGTACTAAATTAAATTAAACACTCCCCGTTGTCTTAAATCCAATGTGTGGTTAGTCTTCCCTGAAGTACCCGGGTTCTGTATGAAAATTGCCATATCTTACTGCTTTTTGTTTGAGGTGTCTTAATAGGGCATTAACTACCTAGCAAATCATCATACATGTTGCAAGCTGGTGGTCTTTCTCAGTAGATAGGGAGTGAAATATGTCACGGCACCTTCATATTAAGTAGTTATATTTTGTACTTTCATTAATGCAAATTGTTGGTGATCACTGCATGTCAGACTCCCCCTTCTATTAAAATAGCATGGTTCTCTAAGGAAATAAAATAGCTTTTTCTATTTGGTTCCTTACATCATTTTTTCCCTAGATGATGAACAGTATATCCACCAGCACTAGAGTCTAATCGTAGCAACTCAGTCGCTCACCTGCAGCAAATGGAATCAGGTGAAAACAACATGGGCTCGAATGATGGACCAAACAGCAAAGCTAGCTTGGCTGCGAGGCAACGCTTACGGTGGACAGATGAGTTGCATGAACAATTTGTGGAGGCTGTTACTCAACTTGGCGGTCCTGATAGTACGTATCCACACTGCAACTGTGCTTCATTACTTCTTTATATGAATACTATTTCTTCTTACTGTGTAATCACTTTATGGGACTAGATAATGTAGTTTATTTGAAATCTAAAGGTGATATAATTTTACATTAATTCATTTATGTTACATGACATTGTTATATCTAGTGAAGTTTTTAGTATAGTTTGAAAATACCAGACATTCTTAAAAGTGACAATAGCATGTAAATATATGATGCCGTGGAACTCAAAACATTGTTCTAAGTAGAAAGCTTATATATGGTTTTAAGCTGTCACATTATCTCAATACAACATCATATAAGCTTGGAATAAGTGAGAGAATTGTACCAAGCAAGAAGCCCTTTTAAGTGAGAGAATTGTAGCTTGATTTTTAAGACTTCCAAATCACTTGGGTGAGGATCTCCATCCATCTAAGCAATTAATAACTTTTATCAGTATTTTCTTATGTTATAAAAGTGAAACGTAAGAATGTACTTAGGTTGTACTTATCTGTCTGTTATGTGCATTCGCACCTTTATTTGCTACAGTAATTATATAGGCTTATTATGCTTCTGCTGGCACTTTTTTTTTTGAACTTTGCTTCTGCTGACACTTGAATTCCTCAAATGCAACAGGAGCAACTCCTAAAGGAGTTTTGAGAATTATGGGTACACCGGGATTAACAATATACCATGTGAAAAGTCACTTGCAGGTACATCTTGTTTAACAGTGCCACTTGGCCTTTGGCAATATATTAACTCTTAATTTCTGATATTGAATTCCTCTATTACTGTTTTCAGAAATACAGGCTAGCAAAGTACATTCCTGACTCTTCAGCTGATGGTAGGTGAACACACTTCTCATATACTTGGTATTGTGATGTTTTTTTCAGTTCTTTCCTAATATGTATCTCTCGTGTAGGTAACAAGGCTGATAACAAAGATCCAGGGGATTCACTAGCAGGACTTGATGGATCCTCGTATGTATAATGACCAGTTATAATCTCCATTAAACAGTAACTTATGTAAACTGTGACTGGCATGGCATGAGATGCAAGTACTGCAATGTATGCCGTATTCTACAATGCACTAAGAAATTCATCTAGCATAGTCAACTCACTTATTTTACCACTCTTTAGGTTTGCATGCTGCTCGACAAACACATGCTAACTGTGGTTCCTCAGTAATTAGAAACATGAAAAAATTAGGGTGCAACCATAATCTAATTGAAATCTCTTATTTTATACTGATGAGTAATTTCTGCAAAATGGAAGTGTTCAATTTATTTTATTCTGTTCATCAATTTTTGGCCTTGAATACCCTCAGGTACACAAATACTACGCAGCAACGAAAACACGTTGATATAGCTTCAAACTGATCCATATGCATTTTTATCTTCCTTTATTTGAAAGATGTAATTTCGTTGCTTTTTGTTGGTTTATCCATGCTATGCTATCCGTAAGGGGCAAGTCTTTTGCTAATGTATAGCGACCTTTTTCTTGGAGACTTCAATTTCACTTTTGGAATTAGTGTCTTTCAGTTGATGCTGCTCCCCTGTTTTCCTCAGTTTTCCCTAGGGACGTTTGATCGTCGAGCCTTTTTCTTTACAGTGGAATGCAGATATCTGAAGCCCTGAAGCTGCAGATGGAGGTCCAAAAGCGGTTGCATGAACAGCTTGAAGTAAGTTTTTTGTTTGCGTTCCAAAAGCAGTCCAAACGCAAATGCTTGTAAAATACTTTATTTGCTGTGGTGAATTAAAAAACATGGGTTTTTCCATTCTAAAAACAGAGGAAATTTTTTAGTCAGCTAGAGGCAAAAGCAAGTCCGTTCCTAATATTGTCAACTTCCACGCTTCTTCTAGTAATGGCTGCGAAGTCTGCATTAGAGACATTGTTTGCGTTTCGGTTTGTAATCTCATTCATATTTCCGAACTTGCAAATTAAGTAAATAGTTAGGTTTAATTGACCAGATGCATTAGTTGCATGCTTGCATAGCGGTAAGTTCATCAATAACCTACAATTATATAAAGTAGAGATCAATGATAAGATGTGCTGATAACATTTTCTTTAGGTACAAAGGCAGCTACAGCTGCGAATCGAGGCACAGGGAAAGTACCTTAAGAAAATCATAGAAGAGCAGCAGCGTTTCGGTGGCGGTGGTATAAAGTCTGAAACACCTGGTGCAGGAGCTACTGTCACAGCGTCGAGCGATCAGTTCCCCGACTCTGAGAGGACAGACCCCTCAACTCCTGCACCCACATCTGAATCTGCATCTCAAGGTGCAGCTTTCAAAAGAGACAGTGGAAGCCAGACTGAAGCAATCAAGAGCCCATGTCACGATGAACCGCTGCTAACAGCAGATTCCAACTGTCATCCCGGTTCTCCTACTCTCAGTCCGAAGCACGAGAGGGCAGCAAAGAGGCAGCGAGGCAGCGAGGCTGAATTCCCGGAGGCCGAGTTATCCCTTCCGCAGCATATCTTCGAGTCGAGCTCGGGGCCGGAGTTCCAGCAATGTGCGGTGCCCTACTACTCGGGTCATTAGCCTCCCGGCAGCTACATTTTGGCAGCATCTTAGAATGGTGTCATCTAAGGGGATATGTTGTATGTTGACAAAAGTTAGGTGTTTCCAGGTGGTTGTTTACATGATGCATACTTACACATGACATCTATATCTTGCATTTGTAGCGCCTTGACTTGTAACCTTATTGGCAGATGAGTTGACCAGTTTGGGTGGGGTGGGCACTGTTAGCCTGTTTTTTACATGCTATGTTTTCTACTCTTGTTCTTGAGTCTTAACACCAAGTTTATCTTGCTATGCAATTTGTTATGAGGATGATTGATGGTCAGAAATAAGACGATTAGCAGTGTTCTCATGTCAATGCCCCCTTTTAAGTGTGTACTTCGCACAAAATATAATAAAAAAATTATACCATCAAAAGTCTAGACAAAATCCCAAGTAAACATCTACAAACTTTTTTGAAAGAACATCTACTAACTTGAAACTTGTGTGCTCCTTCCATTCGGACATATAGGGCCTAATTTGCATTTTGAGATTTGCTTTGATTGTCAATAAAAGTAATACTATATGAGATGTTTGCTATAAAAATATATCACTAGAAACTAGTACCCCTTTGTAAAGAAATATAAGAGTGTGATTAGATCACTGAAGTAGTGATATAAACGCGCTTATATTGCCTCCGTTCTTAAATTCTTGACTAGATACATTCGTACGTAGATAAATATTCCCTCCGTCCGGAAATACTTGTCGAAAAGATGGATAAAAATGGTTGTATTTAGAATTAAAATATGTTTAGATACATCCATTTCTCTGACAAGTATTTTCGAACGGAGGAAGTATAAAACAAGAATTTTGAGACGAAGAAAGTATTTCTTTACAAGGGAGTAGTTTTAATATGAATTCAACGATGTACTTTTTGTGGCAACTGTTAATTCAATGGTATAGTTCAAGGGGCTCCTGCCTGGTGTTACGTGCCCCTTGTTCGTCTTTTTCCTGAGGAAGACTTGTATAGGATCCGTCCTTAGATGAGATCAACGAAATCTATCATTTTGAAGATACAAAACATGTTAAAAAACTATGAAACTTTTTGCAGACATTCATCCATCTTTGATGTACAATCTCAAAAAGTTTCAGCTCCTAATTTGAACTACACTTTGGGCACGTTTGGTTGCATTGGGTGAAAAGTGCCTGCATTTGAGCCACATCCCAATCCAGCCTGGTTTAGCAAAAACAGGCAACAAACCAACATCTGCATGTTGTTTAGTTGTCTGCATTGCATTAATGGCCACTTTAGGGCCGGCTGTTTGGTTGCCCGCATTTGTGCTTAAGAGTGAGCAGGTGCAACCCACAACTGTTTGGATGCATACAGGTTTGTGTTCTGTTCACCCCATTCAAGTGTGGTGGCCTTACCACCACATTAGGCACAACAGCAGGTAGAGCACTACAAACAGCACAGAAAACTAGCAGCTAAACAAGCTAACATCGCATAAACAATCAACTAAACAACAGATAAGAGCAGATAAATAGCAACTAAACAACACATTTGCTAACCGGACTTAAATTTAACGACAATTGGGGCATCACATGCCCCCTGCTTCACCATAGGGTGCTTAACCCTGGACAAAATATTAACAGTTCACGCCAAGTTCTCCGATCACCGATGCAACAAACTAATTATGAGTTCATGGAAACTACTTCAGAAGGCGACTTCAGGGTCACCGATGCAGCTCGTGCCGGTTGCAGCGAACCTTGCACCCGATGGAGCTATCGTGGTTGTAGATTTGAACGTTGAGGCCTAGGCCAGAGATGCGCAACACGACGAGGTCGTCGGGGACGATCCCGTGACGACGACAGAAGTAGTGCTAGGTCCGGCCAAGCACCATCTGCCCCTCGAAGGTCTGAACCTGCACCTAGAATTCGCACCACTAATTTGCAGACAGCCTGACGATGCGCTTGGTCTTCAGCACGAGCCACTACCTCATCACCTCTTAGAACTTGGGAGGGATGATGAGCATGGCGAGATCCTCCTTGTGCATGATTTGCACATAGAAGCGAAGCGGCTCTCGAGATCCTTCCTCGTGCCCGGTCCTAGGAGCTCGTCCCCTTGAACGTGGCTGGCTCATGAAGGCGACCCTTCCAGGCAGGTACACCCTCCGGAGCCAGCGGTTCGTAGGGATGAAGTCCATAACATATTTGAAGGAAATATGCCCTAGAGGCAATACTAAAGTTGTTATTTATATTTCCTTATATCATGATAAATATTTATTATTCATGCTAGACTTGTATTAACCGGAAACTTAGTACATGTGTGAATACATAGACAAAATAGAGTGTCCCTAGTATGCCTCTACTTGAATACCTCGTTAATCAAAGATGGTTATGTTTCCTGACCATAGACATGTGTTGTCATTTGATGAACGGGGTCACATCATTAGAGAATGATGTGATGGACAAGATCCATCCGTTAGCTTAGCATAATGATCGTTTAGTTTTATTGCTATTGCTTTCATCATGACTTATACATGTTCCTCTGACTATGAGATTATGCAACTCCCGAATACCGGAGGAACACATTATGTGCTATCAAACGTCACAACATAACTGGGTGATTATAAAGATGCTCTAAAGATGTCTCCAGAGGTGTTTGTTGGGTTGGCATAGATTGAGATTAGGATTTGTCAATCCGTGTATCGGAGAGGTATCTCTGGACCCTCTCGGTAATGCACATCACTATAAGCCTTGCAAGCAATGTGACTAATGAGTTAGTCATAGGATGATGCATTACAGAACGATTAAAGAGACTTGCCGGTAACTAGATTGAACTAGGTATGATGATACCACGATCGAATCTCGGGCAAGTAACATACCGATGACAAAGGGAACAACGTATGTTGTTATGTGGTTTGGCCGATAAAGATCTTCGTAGAATATGTAGGAACCAATATGAGCATCCAGGTTCCGCTATTGGTTATTGACCGGAGATGTGTCTCGGTCATGTCTACATAGTTCTCGAACCCATAGGGTCCGCACGCTTAACGTTCGATGACGATTCATATCATGAGTTATGTGAATTGATGACCAAAGGTTGTTCAGAGTCCCGGATGAGATCACGGACATGATGAGGAGTCTCAAAATGGTCGAGACATAAAGATTCATATATTGGAAGGTTAAATTTGGACACCGGAACGGTTCGGATCGTTTCGCATGAGCTTCGGAGTACCGGGGGTTACCGCCCCCCCGGGAAGTTATTGGGCATCATGGGCCTAGTGGTGGAAGAGAGGAGGTCGGCCAAGGAGTGGCACGCGCCCCCCAAGCCCAATCTGAATTGGGTTAGGGTTGGGTGGCGGCCCCCCTTTCCTTCTCTCCTCCTTCTCCTTCCCTCCTTCTCCTACTAGGAATAGGAAAGAGGAGGGGAATCCTACTTGGACTAGGGAGTCCTAGTAGGATTCCCCACACCTGGCGCGCCCCCTTAGGGACAGCCACCTCTTCCCTCCCCTCCTTTATATACGTGTCCATGGGGCATCCCATAGACACACAAATTGATCTTTTAGCCGTGTACGGTGCCCCCTCCACAGTTACACACCTCGGTCATATCATTGTAGTGCTTGGCGAAGCCCTGTGTCGGTAACTTCATCATCACCGTCACCACGCCGTCGTGCTGATGGAACTCTCCCTCGGCCTCAACTGGATCAAGAGTACGAGGGACGTCACCAAGCTGAACATTTGCTGATCGCGGAGGTGCCATGCGTTCGGTACTTGGATCGCGAAGACGTTCGACTACATCAACCGCGTTATTAAACGCTTCCGCTTTCGGTCTACGAGGATACGTAGACACACTCTCCCCTCTCGTTGCTATGCATCTCCTAGATAGATCTTGCACGATCGTAGGTAATTTTTTTGAAATACTATGTTCCCCAACAGTGGCATCCGAGCCAGGTCTATGCGTAGATGTTATATGCACGAGTAGAACACAACGAGTTGTGGGCGATAATATTCATACTGCTTACTAGCAACGTCT
Organism: Triticum urartu; assembly: GCF_003073215.2. NCBI lineage: Eukaryota > Viridiplantae > Streptophyta > Magnoliopsida > Poales > Poaceae > Triticum > Triticum urartu. The sequence goes on from NC_053026.1 coordinate 356,393,190, forward strand.
TACTTTGATTTGGCATTATTGTTGGATGAAGCGGCCCAGACCGACATTACATGACCGCGTTCATGAGACTAGTTCTACCGTTGTGCTTCGCACACAGGTGGCTAGCGGGTGTCTGTTTGTCCAGCTTTAGTTGAATCGAGTTTGACTACGCCCGGTTCTTGTTGAAGGTTAAAACAACACACTTGATGAAAAATCATTGTGGTTTTGATGCGTAGGTAAGAACGGTTCTTGCTAGAAGCCCGTAGCAGCCACGCAAAACTTGCAACACAAAGTAGAGGGCGTCTAACTTGTTTTTGCAGGGCATGTTGTGATGTGATATGGTCAAGACGTGATGAGATATAAATTGTGGTATGAGATGATCATGTTTTTGTAAAAGTTATCGGCAACTGGCAGGAACATTATGGTTGTCTCTTTATTGCATAAGATGCAAGCACCATATAATTGCTTTACTTTATCACTATGCGATAGCAATAGTTGCAAAAGCAATAGTTGGCGAGCCGACCATGTGCCGACACGTTGATAGAGATCAAAATGATGGAGACATAGTGTCATGCCGGTGACGATGGAGATCATGACAGTACTTGATACGTCTCCGTCGTATCTATAATTTTTGATTGTTCCATGCCAATATTCTACAACTTTCATATACTTTTGGCAACTTTTTATATTATTTTTGGGACTAACATATTGATCCAGTGCCCAATGCGAGTTCCTGTTTGTTGCATGTTTTTTGTTTCGCAGTAAATCCATATCAAATAGAGTCCAAACAGGATAAAAACCGACGGAGATTTTTTTTGGAATATATGTGATTTT